>NC_052240.1:12308781-12949769 GCF_013401445.1 Tripterygium wilfordii | reverse complement strand
GCTTCTTCTACATTCTGTGAGTTTGGTGGCAACAAAGGATCGGCATCAGATGTGCCTGATGCTACATTGTGGTCAGACGAGGTGCTTGCCATTGGAAAAGTAGAGGCAGATCAGACACAAAAATACAATTTTTAGTCAGAGAAAACTCAACACCTGCTCAGAAGTGAATTGCACAACTTGTTTCGGTTTTCTCAATTTCTTGCTTAGAAGAAAATATGAGAGAATTGAACAAATCAAAGAGAGGGAGGAGAAAGGTATATGTACTAAAGTAACACCATAAAGGGGTTGACTTTTTTGAAATAATTGGATGGGGAGCTGCAGGTAGCTTCGTGGTTCATGGTAGAAATAATAAAGAAACATGTCAACCCAGAATATGCTTAAAATTTTTGCTCCATCCCTTTCCATGCTGCACAAGTTGCTCTTAGAAAGTATTGTTATTCTTGACTTTGACACACATTTGATTCAACACTAAACAAGGATCTCAAAGCCATGTGCCCAGTCAACGATGATACTTATTTGTTTTTGGTTTGCAGTAGTTAAAAAAAAAAAGAAAAAACCAAAGTTAACCCAACTTGATGTCATTTTTTACTGCTAAATCCCTGTATTAATTGAGTCAAGAGTCAAGACAATTGGTTATGACTACAAATAAGTCTTCAACTTAGAAGTAAAGTTAAAGCATGTTTATGGACAGCTACTCGTTGCATGACTGATCAATTAGCAGATTTCGAGCTTCTTTTTCTTTTTTTCTTTTTTTTACAGTCAAGTGGTCTGATATCCAGATATTCAGCCCGAAATCGAAGGCCATGTATGGTGTGGATGTAATGCTGGATAGCTTTTTCAAGTCCAAGTTACTGGAGGTTTGTAAGTCAGGCAGATTGTCCTTTTTAAAATCTCATGATCAAAAATACAGTTCGAAATGAAAGTCTCTTCGCTCATCAAATTTTTTACTTTTGTTTTTGAGAATAATGTGTCACTTTGTCTGTTTTAGGTAACGTATTACTGTACAAGAGCATGCAAGTATGACATGGAAGCTATAGCTGCTGGTGGAGAAGTAGTCAAAGCTCAAGACTTCTTCAATTCTGAATAAAAATGGATTAGATAATGCATTATTCTTATATATCTATTATAAAAGAAGAAGAAGAAGAAGAAGAAGAAGAAATGCAGTGGATTTTTTGACTAATTTTTCATATGGATTCACATAGCTGATCATAATGAATTAAAGATCCTAGATATTTCGTATAGTTTCAACATAAATTTAGAAGATAAAGGATTCTGGCTTTGACCTTCTTTTCAAGAACAATAAAA
Source organism: Tripterygium wilfordii (assembly GCF_013401445.1). Taxonomy (NCBI): domain Eukaryota; kingdom Viridiplantae; phylum Streptophyta; class Magnoliopsida; order Celastrales; family Celastraceae; genus Tripterygium; species Tripterygium wilfordii. Next base: position 12,948,464 of record NC_052240.1, on the reverse strand, counting down.
AAAGAAAGAAAGCGAAATAGATTACCTCAAGTTTCGAACCATTCACCAGAAATCATTGCGAGAGCAGAAACCGTCTTTGAAATGGTGGTGCCTCTTAGCTTCTCGTATGATAAGCTCTCTGCCAACAAGTTTTGAAATGATCTTCATTGCATTATGACAATCGCGACAAATCCGAAGATTCCTGATTACTCTTATAGAGGAACGGGCAGGAGAGGAAAGAAGACAATTCAAAATGGCAAGTCTTTCACTATGAGGATGAGCAAACAAAGCTTCGTCCTTGTCTTCCTGGTCAATGTCATGAAGCATATCTCTTGTCTCAGGAATATAACCCACCTCTTTCATCTGTGCCTTCAAACACCTAAGCAGGGCATAAATCTTATCACTCTCGGGATCAGAAGTATCTGCTGTATGATAGAACTTAATGGCGCCGTTTAAAGGAACTTGACTCCCAAACTTGTTTGATGTATATTAATGGTCATCCTGCATCATTGTTTTTCTCCACTTCTTTTGCAAGGTCTGAAGCTTTTATTGGTACAAGACCTGCCTTGGCCAGTTCATTCAAGCGCAAGGGGTCTAGCTATTCAACAACCTCAGCATAACAATCCCCAAGCTCCATGAGCCCATGAACTCTACATAGATTCATTAGGGTAACCCAAACATCAGCATTAGGCTCCATTGGCATCTTTTCAATGAACTCCAAAGCTTCTTCCAGATAGCCTGTACTTGCCAACATGTCCACAATGCTCACATAATGCTCCATTGATGGAATAATACCATAATCTTGCCTCATTGATTCAAAATGCAACATCCCCTCAACAATATCACCTAATGCACTTATGCACCACAGGCAAAGAAGACCCCAATAAACATTTGGCCATCTGGTCAGAATCCTGCCTTCTTAAACTAGCTAAACAGGTCTAGGGCTTCCTCCCCAAGATCATTCTTAGCAAGCCATGTTATCATGGTGTCGCAAGAAGTCAAATTATGGTCAGGCATGGTGTTGAACACATCAACAGCATTTTTAATTGAACCACATTTTAAGTACATCTCTAAGATTCTGTTGTAGGTGTTGACTGGAAGACCTGCAGGCTGTGATGCCATTATGTGTCTGTGGACAGCTTTTGCTTCTTTCAGAGCATTAGCCTCCCCACAAGCTAAAATTAACTGCAAATATTGGGACTTATATAAGGTAACATTTCTCTTTTCTAAAAGCTTTGAAACTCTCACGGCCTCCTCGACTTTCCTCTCCTTGCAAAAACCATCCAGTTCTTCTAGGGTACCCAAATATGGGCTACCATTCATTGAAGCCTCCGTGGGCATCCCATCAGGATTAAGATGAATTGATACTGGAGAAGCACTAATCCTATTCTGAATGTCAGTTAAGATCGGCTTATGTACACTAGGATTTGAGTCCAGCCGATACTCTGCAGATATTTGGTTCTGCTGGAATTGTCCGGCATTTGGCTTATGCTGGTGGTTTCCAACATTTATGAACTGCTGATACAGTCCAATAATAGAGTAACCATGAATCAAGTTCTCAATATTGATTAAAAGTAAAAAAAAAAAAATCCCCCAAAATGCAAGTCATCTAAACGAATCCTTGCAAGGGTAGTTGAAATTATTGTAAAGACCTGCAATTTTTCATCAATTATTGAGTATTACCTTAAGGTTGGATTCATTCTCGTCCTCATATCTGGCAGCGAAGGATCTTACATCTTCAACCTGCTTCAGAGATTGATCTGCATTGATTCATTCATGTATCCTTTCACAAATCACATATCTTTCCAAGTAATAGGGTAAAATATAAATCAAAGCTGTAATAAATTTGTTACGAAATCAGAAATATATATGCTTGACATACAAAGCAGAGATTTCAACAATTACCAGAAGCAGAAGTTATAGAAGTTGTAGAAGACGAAGACGATGATGATGAAGTCGGTACAAAAACAATGGATATGTTGCCATTGAATATTGGATTAGAGGACAGCTAAAACGACGTCGTGGATGACACTGCTTTCCGCCCCACTCTACTCGTCATATGTTTTGCTCTTCACCGTAGTAAACCCTAGTTCCACCCTGGTTTTTTTTTTACCCTTTATTATTTTATCGACCTTAGATAAATCTGAACCGTTGAGAGATAATGCAGATCGCCAACCTATGTACTTGATCAAGGCTCCAGTTCCAACTAAACAACTACAAAACGGAGCGTGCCGACCGACCGAGAGCAATCAAACGATCCGTTTCAACCAACTCTAGTTAACAGATTTGAACCGGAAAAATTTCCTCGAACCATGCAACTAATGTCGAACCGCATAAAAAAAACTCGGATTATATAGAGTAGAGATGTAAACGGTGACATTTTTTTATATAAATTTAACCGATTAATCCATCGATTTTCGACGGTTATTTTATTCGATTCTAAGTAACTTTTTTTTGTTTGGAGAATAATTGATTTTTTAAGAGTAACTGATTAATCGGTTAGTTTCGCAATCAGCTCAAACTCTACATTTTTTTACACTAAGAAACCTTTGGGCTTTCATGTCTTGGTTTTCAACTTTCTCTACACCTTTACACACATCAACGCAAAAAACAAACATTCTCTCATGGCCATTCCTTCTCATTTTCTACTCGGCCTCAATCAAATCCAATATTGTGGCCATCTAAATATGCTTTTCAATAACATGAGTTGTCTTTGCAAGTCCGCCAAATCTTATCAAAGCCAAAATGGGCTGTGTCAAAAGACATAGCAACCCATTTGATCCTAAATTGAGAAGGTGTGTCTTTACTTATAAATCATATCACTTAGATTTAACCGAACGATGCAGGACAACGGAGTCTTAATCGCTTTCTCATAAAATTATTCAGCGTATTGATAACGGGTGCCCTAAGGACACTTATTATCATTTTCCAATAACTTAAAACTGAAACTTTTTTTTTGGGTAAGTTGCTTAAACTAATACAATGCACTTGATAGATCCCAAAATACCCAAATAATATATTCATGAGAGGGATATCTCATGGTTGACACAAAATATGACTTAACGAATCTTCAACAAGTCTTTCTCCACCTAAATCTAATTTTTCCAAATCCGTACCTGTACCAAAAGGCAATTGACTAAACTGTCCACCCCCTTCGAGCAAACCAACATGGGTAGTTGTGACTTCTCAATTGGTCAATATCGGTGGCCGCCAAAAGTGGAAAACTTGCATCCATAAGTCCAATAGCTGGCATTCCGGTGATTATCTTTAATTATTTTTCTTATTTTATTATTAACCTTTTTTAATTGATACCCTTTTTTGAAAAACTTATTTAATTGACTCCTTTTTCTAATATATATGAATTAGTTTTTTAAAGGTGTGGATAAGTGAAATGACAAGTGATATCAGTGTTTTGGGGTCCCATATGTTTTAAATTAATGGTGAAAAGATAAATATATATTTTAAATACGTAATTTAAATGCGCATATCGGCATATGAATATTACTCATATATATATATATATATATATATATTTTTTTTTTATGTAGACAGTCGGTATAAGACTATAAGCCATCAGGTTTGTGTAAGACCTTAATCATTATTAGACAACTAGCAAAAAAGAAGAAGAAAAAAACAGATTAGTAGATGACAACGTTAAGAAAGTGAAAAGAGTTTCTGAAAGGCAGCATATGTACAATTTATTTATATTTTTATAGGAAAATCCTAGGCAAATCCTAACATTTTTAGTTGTTCTCTCTATCTTTCTCTTTTGACTCTTATGTGATGTAGTATTTTTAGTAAATTATATGTGAAATCATTGTTTGGAACATGCGCACACATGCACGAGCAGACCATTCATGTTTTTTTGTTTATTATTAAAAAATATGCTCTTGTGCACCCCATTTTTGCACTAACTTTTTTCCAGGGGTGTCCATTCAGGTTTCAGTTTGGTTTTTAACTGAGGTCGAAACGTCCGAATCAAGGGTGTTCATTCATATTTCAATTCGGTTTTTAACTAAGGTCGAAATGTCCAAATTGATTCGATTATAATATTTTACAATCAGAATCTGAAAAAATCTAAATGAATAACCAAATAACCACAGTTCAGATTAGTTTATTAATTATATATCAGATTTGGACATCCCTATTTTCCCCAAGTTTCACCAACTAGAAATACCAGTCTTCCCTGATAATTTTTACAGTTAAAAAAGTAAATAATTATTTTTCTAGACCATTAGAGAAAAGCAGAAATAAATATGTTTTTCTACTCCTTAGTTCTCACCCAAAAAAAAAAGAAAGATTCTTTCCTATGGAGAAAATTTTTTTCATTTAAAAGTTAAAACACATATTATAAATATATTATTAAATAAATAAATAATATATAATACCCAAAAAAAGGAAAATAGAAGAAAAATCATTGGATGCATAACAAAAAAGGAAAAGCAAGCAGAAAAAGAAGTCTCCCTCAATTTATTCAGAGTGCTTTTACAATTCTGAATTCTCTGCACAAATCTGGTATTTCGGACGATATGAAGTACTGTATATAACTCCATCTCTTCTTCTGTTGGTGGTGTTCGATCTCGTCCAATCGACAACATTAATGTGAACACAACTGTTTGTATATCGAAGTTCAGAAAAAAACAAAATGGGTCACCAGTCTCAGCTCCACCATCCCACCACCGATGGAGTTTCTCAGCGTGTCAATAGCCCTCGATTCTCGGGCCCAATGACTCGCCGGGCACACTCTTTCAAAAGAAACCCAAACAGTACCCACAACAACGGTAACAATAGCACTCACAACAACGCGACTAATAGCATCAGCAGCAACACTACTGCTGCCAGTTTTAATTCTAACCATGAGATTGACCCCCAACTGGTTTCACCATCTGAAAATTTTGTTTGTATTGATGGGTTTGAGAGGCAGAGCATACACGGGACTCAGAGAGTACATGGGAGTGTGGTGAAGAGTTTTCTGAAGAAGCCCATTGGATCTGTTGTGGTGGGTTTGGGGTTGAGGGAGAACAAGAAGTTTGGGCACTGGATGTTCTTGTTGTTTTGTGGGATGTGCTTGTTTATGGGTGTTTTGAAGATTTGTGCTACTGGGTGGTTTGGATCTGCCCTTGAAAAAGCAAGTTCCAACCAGGTTAGTTCTATATGTTTATGTAAATCCCAACGATTAAAAAGGATGCTTTAGTTATTAGATGGGTCAGTAGAGAGTTTTCTTTCTTTCCTTTTCGTTTGTTGTAGCGCTCATCAGTTTAGAACTCCTTGCACTAGATTTATTTTTTGTTTATCAGTGCTCTGCTAGTGCATACCCAACAGCTTTCTGCCCATACAATTTGCATATGTTATATGCAAAACTAGATGAATTACAAGTCTTTCAATTGAAACACACACATGTGGTAAGGTACTTATTTGAGTTTCATAATAGATTTCTTCCAAAAACCAGACATGGATGGTTTGAAAGGGAAAGCTATTATTAGCCTGCACTTGTATGCTAAATATATATCATATATGGTTATCCTTAGTAGAATGGTACTGTTTCTGTTTTTGTGGTATGTGGAGAAAGTGCATTTCAGAACTGTTCGCTCGAAGATGAAAACTGAAGAGCATTCATTCCCTGATAAATATGAATAACTCCTACACTTTATTACTTACCACCATGTTTTGAGTGACTGAAATGCTTTGGCCTTTGTTATCAGGACTCCTCTGTTTCCGTAACTCGGGTAACTTTGATGGAACAAAGCTCTCACGCATATGAATATGTAGATGGAGCACATGATGTTGAACAGACTCCAATGGTGGTAGCATCTAGCGTAGTCAATAGCCAGAATGACATGGCCGAAGTAAGTCTTAGAAATTTGTCCTAATCTTCTATTTGCTTATTCCTATGTCCTATATCTGGTTCTAAGGATGGAAAGAATGGAAAACATAAAATTGATGTGGTTTATACTGAAAACCAGACTGAGAGTCGGGTGCCTTTTAGTTTTTTACTTTTCTCCAGTGTAAAATTTACTTCTTATTCAGTACTCAGGTATCTGGTCCAAACCCAGGAGCGATTTCACTCGGTGCATTCACAAGCCAAGAAGTAACAAAAGTATGAGACCTAGACAATTGAGTGTTCATGTGGACGTCTCTGACTCTGCATGAATGTTTCTATGTGTTTATGAGGATGCTGTGTTCTATCAATTCATACTTCTTGTTTCCCTTGCCAGAGCTAGATGCAAAAACAAATGGCTACATTATCATAAATGCTAACGGTGGCTTGAACCAGATGAGATTTGGGGTCTGGCTATTTTGTATTTTTTTTTTTTTTTTTTTTTCCATCTAGTTTATTGCTGCATTAGTGCCAGTTATAGCCTGATGTACCAATCATTTTAGTGTGCAGATTTGCGACATGGTTGCTGTGGCTAAGATTCTGAAGGCAACACTTGTCCTTCCTTCCCTTGATCATACCTCATACTGGGCCGACAATAGGTTTTTGAATTCTGCAATTGCATATATAGAATTGGATTTGTTTGTGTGGAATAGCTACCGCTTTTATCATTCAAAGAGCATAAATATGTATGCACTGCTGTTTGTTCACAAACTTAAAACTTTGACTATGTTAGAGTTGGTGTTTATAAGCAATAGGTCTGGCTTGGTTATAGAAATCCAAGAAATGTGAGAGATAGGATGAAACCAACAGTTTCTATTGTCTGACAAAAGATGTGGACTCATGAGAAGTTTGAGCTTTGTCTCTTGGAAAGTGGGTTCATCAGGTTATAACTTGATTAGTGATTGGCATACAACCTGGATTCTGGCAATGCGACTCTTATGCAAAGAGTATGAATGACAAGTCTCCTTCATAGAGTTTAAAGGAAAGAAGCGTTTTGAAAAATAAAATGCATGCACTAATCTTTTGAGAGGTTATATAAAGACAAGTCCTCTCAGATTTTCCTTGGGTTTGAGTCCGGTAGCAACACACATTTTTCTTTTGCTCCTTGGAAAGATGCCTTTGTACCCGAAATGAAAGTGGATGTCCTTATCATAATCTGAATGAATCATCACTCTGTTATTTTAACATATCTGTGAGGCAGTTCTCTATGTTAATGAACTTGAACTCGTGAATGGTCTTTATGTATAAGTGCCCTGCATCCACTACAAATTTTTTGTGGTTTTACCTAATTTATCTCGTTCACATGATGCAGTGGCTTTAAGGATCTATTTGATTGGCACCACTTCATTGAAACTCTGAAGAATGATATCCATGTAGTAGAAAAATTACCTCCTGCTTATGCTGAAATCGAACCTTTCAACATAACACCAATATCTTGGTCTAAGGTCAGTATAAAGTATAAACCTTTTACTTTCCATACATTTGAGTGGTCTGTATGCTGAAGCACACCATGGCTATAAGCTGCGTGTCAAGGCTTCTGAGCGGTGAAATTGAGTACCATAGAAAATTAGAAACTGTTCACCCATCAGATAAATGTGACACATTTATGCACCATTTTATAAAATGGTTGTACTCTTGGTATTTCTTTCCTTATTTTTCCAGTATCCCTGCCATCAATCTCATTATTAACTTACCTTTGATACTTCACGTGTTTGAATAATCAACTTTTCATTCTTTTTTTCTCAGGTTAGTTATTATAAGACACAGATCAAGCCATTACTGAAGCAGCATAAAGTAATCCACTTCACACATACTGATTCGCGGCTTGCCAACAATGACCTCCCACCTTCCATACAAAAGTTGAGGTGCCGCGTAAATTACGAGGCACTAAAATACTCAGTTCCAATAGAAGAACTTGGAAACACCTTAGTTGCGAGAATGCGAGAGAATGGAAGCCCATATATTGCTCTCCATCTAAGGCAAGTTGTTATTTTTATTTTTATTAGGTCACAAGTTCAATTCCTGGAACAGTCTCTCTACATATTATGTTGAGTAAGGTCTGCGTATATTGTATATCTTGCCTAACTGGCACCAAGGGGGTGCACCCAAGGGCAAGAAGTTAGGTGCAAGATATGAGCTCTTAAATGTCAAACATAAGATTTTCATCCAATTTACAATCATCAGAAAACCAGCAGCAGCCTAAGGACGGAAACTATCTATCTTTAATGAGTTTATGTCAACTCTTTTGCCACCACTAACTATTGCTGACCATTTGTTACGACCCTTAGAAACACAGCCAATAATCACCTGAAAGTCCTACTCCCCACTCTCCCTCCTTTTGTTTTGTGATGTAGAGCCTATTTTAGGTAGGGTCACATTGGATCCACCCGTGCAAATTAAATCTTAGTTACTGGTGAATGGTGATTATTGCAGACTGCCACACTATTATTTGCTGCTCAAGGTTCACCGTGTCACATTTAAGCCCAAGTTATCTGTTTGGATTAACCACAGAATCATTGATGCTGATCAAAATTTGGTTGCTGACTGCTGATATCAATTCTGACCAACCACTATTCATAGCCTGCTACCACTATATTTTTTTTAAAATTTTTTTAACACAGGTTTAAAACAAGAAATTGGCCTGAAAATAGTCTTATTCTCCTGACCTTTTCCTGTTACCTGTACAAATACTTTCTTAGTGGAACTCTTTGAGCCTGCAATTTTAAACATGAACTAGTAAGAGAATGTCAAACTTTTTATCTCATTGACCTGCATATTGTAAAAATGGAATGTCATATTCACTTGGAGGGCCTTATTATAATCATTTAGCTATTCTTATTCTATTTCTAAGCTGATGCAACTACTTAAATAGTATATTAGTATTTTTTTCAATCCTTTTAGTATGTCATTTTAGGCTTACTTAGCTACAATTGTTTTGCATCATTATTCACTTGTCCCTACGGAGTTACATGGAAGCTGGAAGCCCTGGTTTAGCATATTTTTTAAGACGATGCACTTTCTTATTTTTGGTGCTTGAATCAACTTTATGAAGATGGTCTTATGTAACCCAAGTTGTTATTGACTCTCCAGTCTGTATTTATTTTGTTCTGTTGCCCCTTTTTTGTAATAGGTACGAGAAAGATATGCTTTCATTTACAGGCTGCGATCATAGTTTGAATGCTGAAGAAGATGAAGAGTTACGCAAGATGCGGTATGAAGTCAGCCACTGGAAAGAGAAAGATATAAATGGGACAGAGAGAAGGTTGCTTGGTGGCTGTCCATTGACACCCAGAGAAACAGCCCTTCTGCTCAAGGGAATGGGCTTCCCATCCAATACCAGGATTTACTTGGTGGCTGGAGAAGCTTTTGGAGAAGGAAGTATGAAATATCTTAACGACGAGTTCCCCAATATCTTCTCGCATTCCAGTCTATCTACAGAAGAGGATCTGAATCCTTTCAGAAATCACCAAAACATGTTGGCTGGAATAGACTACGTCGTTGCTCTTCAGAGCGACGTTTTTGTTTATACTTATGATGGAAACATGGCAAAGGCAGTTCAAGGTCATAGGCGGTTTGAGGACTTCAAGAAAACGATCAATCCAGACAAGTATTTATCAATCTCTTTCCTTCCTATCAGTTAGTCTTCTGATTTTGTAGTTCCACGCTAATAGTTCCATTAAACTTGTCATGTTATTTATGCAGGATGAACTTTGTAAAACTTGTCGATGAGTACGATGAAGGAAAAATATCATGGAATAAGTTCAGCTCCGAAGTAAAAAAGATTCATGAAGATCGAGTCGGAGCTCCGTATCTAAGAGAATCTGGAGAGTTTCCGAAGCTAGAGGAGAGTTTCTATGCAAACCCCCTTCCAGGATGTATATGTGATTTGAGAAAGGAAAGGTAGGTAGATGTTAAACTGACAGTTTCGCCTTGTTATTTTGTGGGCTGGGCATGGCTGCCTGCAATGGAATGGCATGCTGTGGCTTCGGTCGAATTGCTTGTGAAAGAAACTCCCCCAGATTCACAAAATAACAACGCGAACCATTGAATAATTAATAGCTATACAAGGCACTTACTATAGCATTGAATTGTACTACTTTGATGTCAATAATGCAAAAATATTTTTTTCAGAAGGCAGTTTTCTTCTTCCCGCATTGGACCGAGCTCAACTAGTCCATGGGTTGCGTGATCTTCCATGTGGCCTGGGGTTTACCAATTAGTTGTCGGTTACCTTGTGTATTTTTGCATGCAAGATTTCTTCTGTGCAAAACTGCCACACAGCATGCAGAAAAGAGAAAATGCGAACTCTCCCATTTTCACTTCTTCATTATCACTTAAAAAAGGGTCCGTTGATTTAACAGAGAGCCAAGTCATTGCCCGAGACAAATGAAAAAAGATAAGGAAAGACAAGATGCTGAAGCAATCTCATTCAACAAAGAAATTAAATGGACAAAGAGGAGAGCCCAAAACAATATATATGCCCAAACAAAACCAAAATTGCTCCCTTACAAAAGAATATTAACGTTCAAATGGAGTTATAGTTGCAAAATAGACTCGACAAGGTCGTAGAGAGGAGCAAGTTCCCCCTTATCTATCAAGCGGAATTCCTGCATCACATCACAGTCCATAAGAATTCATGATGCTGAATCACCTTGGCTGTATGAGAAGCCAATTAGATTGCTATTGGGAATTTGGGATATTAAAACAATAATTCCTTAAAAAATTAAGGCATACAACTATATACTGAATGGTAACCCAATTCTTGATAGATCTAAGTCAGAAAATAATCAATTTTGATTCATATGATTTTTTTTTCTAATGGAAGAAAGGAAAGTGGGAAGTGAGGAACAGGAGAGGGGAAGGCAGGGACAAAATGTTTGAGGCAAGAGAGTCGAATGTACGCACAAATATCCAATGCAAAGAACTGAACTTACCCATGTAAAGAGAACAAAATGTTTGAAGCAGGTATTCAGATGAGCTTCTTCCTTCAGACTCACAATCTTCTGAAAATGTGAGTGATATATGTGAGCATAGACACGGAACAATCGTTTAAATATTGTCTTGACAACATCTATGAAATTCGCTGGAAAGGGTACCCCTGTAGCAGCGCATAACAGTTAAGTGGCGCCCTCAATATCATGAAACTTGAATCAAAATGGTAACTGCTTATGTTAGAATACAAGTGTACCAGATCTCACTTACCTAACTTCTGTGGAAAAATAGACTCATCATCTAGCTGAACTTCAATCCAGTCCATTAAATACTCAACATACTTTGGAGCAGATACCTCTATTGGTTTCTTGATAGTAACTCCATCAGCCCATCTATACTCGTATCTGCATAGAATTAAAAACATATGGAGTTTGATATGATGAATATATGAAACTTAATATGATGAATTGATGATACACAGACAAACTTTCCAATTATTCTCAGATGTGGACGTTGCACACACATATGCTACTATCATAATTGCCTCAAAATAAAAACAAAAGTCAGATGAGATTTATGTTCTTGCTTGTACACGTCTATAAGTATGTATATGTGTACACAGTTGTGTGGATGTACTTGCATACGGATGTATGAACCTTTATATTTACGAATATTTCTATGTGCATCAGTGCATGGACGTATTAAAACAAGTTACAGTTAAGGTATTTCCAAAGGATTGCATCAGTGCTCCACAATCTATTTCAGAAAGGGAACTTAATCGAGGGATTCAGAATAATACTTCGCCCCTGCTGTCATTGTTGGACAGTTGGATGGTGTGCAGAATTCAGTAAGAGTGCCAAACAGAAGGTTCACTTGGTTGAAGAAATCAACCGCTGCAGTAAGAGAACAATAAATTATAGAAACCAAATGTAGGACAGTAAAAGCTGCTTTAATGTACAATCGATGCATAAGCATAAACATAAACAGTCTTGCATGAATACAAATGTATAAATGCAAAAAAGAACTTTTGAAGTGCATAAAACCAGATTTTTATAGGGAGTGATCCTTTAAGAAAAGCCATCTTTAGGATGTTACATAAAATTGTAGTTTCTTATAGTCATATACAGGGAAGACTCCTTACATCAAATATAACAGACACAATGCAATTTTTGGTATAAGAACTTTGACTCTTCATTAAGTCAGGATCTTACTGTTCACAGCTAGCCATTCGTTGATGTCTTCTCCTGGAGGTAGTCGTACAGCCTCCCTCAGATTCCCACTGCCCAAAGTTGCATCAATGTGCCTTTGAAGTTGAGCCCCCTGAATAGGTAAGGTATGGAAGCATAGCATCAAAAAAAAACTAAAGATGGAAGATCAAAAACAAAAAAAAGAATTATTCAGAGCTCCAAAACAAAATACCAACCTTACTTCCAGATGGCGTATTCTTCTTAGGGCGAAATGTCTTCTGGTTTCTGTTGAAGTCAGAGTTTGGAGAAATTTCAGTTATTTCGAACACAATATGATGCAAACAAACACATAAGTTCCACAGCCATATACAGAAATGTGCATAATATTCTCGACCCATTGCAAGTTAACAATAGGCATGCAATAAATAGAAAGATATCCATATAAATTCTCAAAATGTCACAGTAAACGACAAAAAATGGAAAAGGGAACTGGTTAATTAGTATTCCATTGAAAAAATAGATGCGAAGAGAGCATTGATTGAGAATGCAAAAATTGAAAATAAACTATCGAACATACGAAACCACGACAAGAAACTAACTAAACAGCCAAGCATTTTCTATATATAATTCATTTTGCCAGAAAAGCACATGCCAAAATTTTCAACTCCATAAATTTTCTCCCTAAACCAGACCAGATAAACCACTCAAATAAGACTTTATTGTGTAAAAGTTCCACATCTAAAGATGTGGGCACTCATGCCTTATTTATAAGGCCAAGCCCACCTCTTACCACTAACAAGGCCTTTTCCTAGACTTGGGTGGGTTGGGCCTAGCCCACCTCCTTGGGCCTAAGGAGAAACAAAGCCGTGCGGGTCCGATGTATCCACGGGAACCGGACAACCTAAAGCGGACAATATTGTTGGTGTGTATGGGGGTGTGACCTCTACTCTACTGTGGCATAACCCACTCCACAAGTGCGGGGGAGTGTAAAAGTCACACATCTAAAGACGTGGGCACTCATGCCTTATTTATAAGGTCAAACCCACCTCTTACCACTAACAATGTCTTTTCCTAGGCTTGGGTGGATTGGGCCTCCTCCACAAGTGCGGAGGAGTGTAAAAGTCCCACATCTAAAGATGTGGGCACTCATGCCTTATTTATAAGGTCAAACCCACCTCTTACCACTAACAATGTTTTTTCCTAGGCTCCTTGGGCCTAAGGAGAAACAAAGCCGTGCGGGCCCGATGTATCCACGGGATGCGGACAACCCAAAGCGGACAATATTGGGTGGATTGGGCCTAGCCTACCTCCTTGGGCCTAAGGAGAAACAAAGCCGTGCGGGTCCGATGTATCCACGGGATGCGGACAACCCAAAGCGGACAATATTGTTGGTGTGTATGGGGGTGTGGATTTACAACATATTGGAACCTTATTTCCTCAATGAGGCTTTAGATTAAAATTGAATTCTCTTATGAAATGTGAATTGATCATGGAATGAATATGTTCTGCCCTCAACATTAATGATATCATTAACATCAGCTCCAATTCAAATCATTGAATCTACTAGGTGCAAAGAATTTGGACAAATCCTAATGAAGAAAATAAAATCATCACAACAATCTCAAATTCTCTTCACATGCAATCATCACTCTTCTTTCACATGAAAATTTCATAACGATCGATCATCCAAACAACAAGTAGAACAATCTTTTATTCACCAAAAAAACATTACAGAATCAAAAACTATTGATAAAAAAAGACGCGTGATCCTACAAACACTAGTAATTCAACAACGCATGCAAAATTGAATACCAAGACCAAGCCTGGCGACGATAAATCATCATCAATTCAACAGCACAAACAATGCCTGCCAAAAGAGCCAATGAACGAAAGCAAGAGACGTAGAGAATACCTGCTACCGAGGCCGAAGAGACTCATGACTTCAAAGCCAAGGGGGCTTCAAATTTCAAATCTCTCCCTCTCTCTCTCTCAACAAAACCAGGTGCGATACAGAGCCAATCGGCCAAAGTCGAAGAGAGAGGATCATACATACAACCAGAGACGTATTTATAGTAATAGACAAATACATAGATACATACATAATTGTATGTAGAGATGACAGACTGGCATTCAAGCTTGCTGTGCTTGCAAAGCCAAACAAAACGGAAACTCTCTCTTCCTTCTTTTCCATTTGCTTACCTGTCCGATTCTCTCTCCCCCCTCATTTTTTGACTGGTTTTTAAATTTTTGTATACTATTTATATCGAGAGTCCCTTGCGTACTTCACTCACACCCTAATCAAATGTCCTTCCATCCACGTGGCACATCCTAGAACGGTTAAAACTAAGATTAGTGCATTGTAAGATGACTTGTAAAGAAAGGAAAATGTGGGAATTTTATTTCTGGGGCCCATTGGGGGCGTGGCAGTGGGACCAGAAAATGATATTGATCTAGCTGTAGAGATTTGCTGGATTATGATAATCAGACTGGTTTACCTAGAATTGTTGATGCAATGTATGATCTGACCATTCATTAATCATAGTTTTTTTTTTTAATTTTTTTTTATCATAGTTTGTTTGTAACAAGACCTTCTCTTAACTTTTCTACATTGGCTTGCTCTTTAGTTTTTTTTTGTCGATTAACCATATCCAAATTATACTAATATCATAATCTAGGTTTCCTAGTTTTTGACTAATTTAATTACTGTCACCAGCTATGGTTGTAACAGCTAAATATAAACATATTTAACATTCAAAAAACGATACGGACTAATAGATGTTTCTACTCTTACCCGAAAGTCATATCGATAAAATGTTATCTTCAAAATTTTAAATTACAAACAACTTTGGCATAGGTGAAAATGATTGGAAATGGTCGGTTATTTGGTTGTCGGTTGGTTTTTTTAAAGAAATACATAATTTTTTTTCTTAACTTTTCTACATTGGCTTGCTCATTAGTTTTTTTTGTGTCCATTAACAATATCCTAATTATACTAATATCATAATCTAGGTTTCCTAGTTTTTGACTAATTTAATTAATTGTCACCAGCTATGGTGGTAACAGCTTAATATAAAACGCATTTTATCTGCAAACTTTTAAATTACAAACAATTTGGACATAGGTGAAAATTGTCGGAATTGGTTGGTTATTCAATTATCATTTAATTTTTTAAAGAAATTTATAAATTTTTTTAAAAAATAGCTGACCGATTAGTTCGGTTATGATCTGTAATTTTGGACAAACCTAATACTCTGTAGACAAAAGACTCTTTGATGGAACTCACAGCAGCAAATAAACAAATATATGGATTGCAAGACCAAATTGCAGCATAAGCAGGCTCAGCAAATGAAAAAAAAAGAAAAAAACTGGCTGGGCTCTTTATTAGTATATTTAGGATTAACCAACATTGACTAGAAAAATCCTATACTGACAAACTTGATTTCTCAATCACAACAAAGACAGACCAAGCTACAGAACAAAGGGAACAGTTAGTTGGGTCCAATAAGAAACTATCTTTTTTTTACACAGATGGTCTCCAGAGACCTTAATTAGTGCCACCAAGGACACCTTTAAGCTTCTTAACCTGAGCATCATCAAGGAAAGTAACCTTCTCAATAATCTCTGAAGGCAAATCATTAGCAAACAAAGCAAAGTCCACGATTTGAAGACCTGGGACTGGACTACTGAAGCTAACAAAAGCCAATTCTGGACCCTTCCCTGCATTGATTTGAAAGTGCAATAACCCTTGTGGGAATATCATAATGTCTCCCTTGTTAAGTGACTTGACGTAAACCTTATTGGCTGAGGAGGAAATAAACCCTGCAAAGATAGAACCTTGAATGACAATTAGTACTTCTGAGGCTCCAGGGTGTATGTGTATTGGCACAACCCCATCAGGAGCCAAATCTAAACGAGCCATCGAAATGCCGAGGCCATTTAAGCCCGGGAATTGCGCTGCAAATGCTGGTGTCACAGCTGCTTTTATAAGGTTTGAGGTGTTCCCCGTAACACCCAAGCCAGAGAAAACAAAGTCATCCACTGTCACCACAGTAGCCTTCTTGCATAAGTAGCCTGCAGTGCTCTCTGGTCCACCAAGGTCTCCTACACAAAAGTCCTGCACAGCAGCATTAGACAAGGAGAAAATAAGAGAAAAGATAAACAAGAATGATAGATTCATCTTCACCATGATTGTGATAAGGTTGTATTTGGTGGGTTTAATATGGTGGTGTTTATATAGAGTGGGATATGGTGAAAAAATATCTTCTGGGTTTCAGTCCTTTCAAACGAAAGTTTCTTTAGTGATGGTGATAATCATTTCTTGGGGGTTAAGAGGAAAAATGGGATACATCTCAAACATCCAACATGCATATCAGTGTGGCTGAATAAGAGCATAGAACATCAAAACAAAATGAAATTCATATCATAGAAGCAGAGTAGATTGATGATGAGAAATAG
Source organism: Tripterygium wilfordii (assembly GCF_013401445.1). NCBI lineage: Eukaryota > Viridiplantae > Streptophyta > Magnoliopsida > Celastrales > Celastraceae > Tripterygium > Tripterygium wilfordii. Next base: position 12,932,033 of record NC_052240.1, on the reverse strand, counting down.
TGTCACCGGTCATTGTGCCGTGCATAATCGGTCCTATCTTTTTCTCCATAATAAAGATCAACTTGTTGTGACTAATCATCCAATGGAATAATAAATGCATATCCTGTCTTCACATCAATCAAGAATGGACCAGCATGATCAATTGATCTGATAGTCCCACACAAGCATCCAAGAAACTTGGGAAAGATATCAGAATGTGGTCCATCCTTAGCACATGGAAAAGGTAAAAGTTAGGGCATAAGAAGACGTTTTGACAGCTAATGATAACAATCTCTAGGCAAGTACTCTAGATGTGAACCATGAAAAAAATTGTGGAACTCAGAAATTCCCTATATTCGATGGCATCTACAAGGTAAAACCTAAAAAGTCCTCTAAGACTTACTTCTAATGAATTAAAATCCACTTCGGAGTTCAGAATATGGTCGCCTTCATTCAGCTGCAAATCACTTAGCGAAAACAAGTTCATACCAAACCATCCATGTACGTCAATTCTTGACTGTGTTGTTGCCGGTAAATTAGTTTGCTAACAAAAATATCCGAGATTTTATCCCGACTAATTCCTTCGGAACATATATAGCCATAGACCCCCTCCAATATGCACTGGATAATCACTAGGTTATTCCGGATCTGAATAGTGGCCAGAAAGAGATATTTGTAAAGGGTGATTTCGAAATAGAGCTGGTCACCTTTTGTTTAAAGCGCAATCTTCCAATATGGGTGAAAATCAAACATTCACATTACCAATTGTCATTTATCTCTTGTTGAGGAATTTAGGGCGTATTTGACATGGTAAGACTTTCACTAGTTTTCACATGTTAGTCACCTTTTTATACAAATATTAAACAATCAATAAAGGAAACCCTAGAAATTATAATAGCAGACATTGTCTTTCAAACTCAAAGGTAGAAAAAGAGAGACAATTTAAGCTTGAAAATAAGATAATAAAAAAATCACTATGGGTTAGGATTTAATGGGAACATTCACAAGCTCGTCAACTTAAAAAACTAAAGATAGATGCAGATTACTATGTTTTTAAAGTTGCTTGTGCAAAAACTGATCATTAATTAATCTCTACATATGTGGTGCATTTGTGAAAAATTTTATTGTTGGGAGCAATTTCTCTTCTTTCAGATAAAGTAGCTCATGATATCAACAAGTAGCTGAGTAATAATTCACTATTAGGGTAACAAATATGTGAGGCAATAAGAAATATGAGACCCAACGACCACTGTGAACAAAGCATAGAATATGAAGAATATAACAGCATAATGTGTAAAACGTAGAGCATGTGCTTGCTTTTCTATACAAGGGTGCTATAGCTACTTGTTTATAAACTCATTCCATTCTACTCCTTAATCTACCCTACCAAACATATACCACTACCCACCCTCATGCTTGTTCTCCATGTGTACCAAGCATGATTATTTCCAAGCTTACATCCACCTCGTTTCTACCTTCACAGTTCACATTCACTGCATTTCCATTGTCATTCCATCGTCAATCAAACGTGTACCAACATATATGATATACCACTACCCACCCTCATGCTTATTCTCCATGTGTACCAAGCGTGATTATTTCCAAGCTTACATCCACCACATTTCTACCTTCACATTCACTGCATTTCCATTGTCAACCAAACGTCTACCTAAAACAATATTGTTTACTTAAGCTCAATTAGCAATAATTTTTCCAGAAATAATCAATTTTCAGTATTTTGAATGAATAATTGATCTGTTAACAAGTTATATCTGCTAAAAAATCTAGTCCAATTCAGGTATAGTGATCACTAAAACAAAGTCATGTAAGCAATTGTGGAATTAGAGCAAAGGAGGGAAAACTCAATTTGAATTTCAATAGAAAAATTAATCGCTCAATTATTCACAGAATGTCATATTATATGACTAAAATTGTCCTCTCTCATTCAGGAAAAAAGAATTCATTTCTCGTATGAATTCATTCTCAATCAGCATATCATCATCAAATATAAATAGGACCACATACACTAAGTTGATACGATTAATCACTCTCTTGTTTCCTCTCTTTGTTGTTCGCCAAGGTATGTGCTTTTTATTTTAATTTTTTGGCCGTGTTGATTCATTTACCAAAGAATTCATATACATTAACAGGGCACCTAGGGATTATTGAAAATGGCACATTTTTGTCTTGCAATAGTTATCTTCATATCAGCCACTCTCAACCAAATGACCATCACAGAAGCATCAATAGACATTGGTGTTACTTATCAATTGTTGGGAGACAAGCAACCTCAACCAAGCGATGTGATCAATCTCTACAAAAAGTACGGCATTGGCAAGATTAGACTCTATGAACCTGATCCTCCTACACTTGACGCACTAAAGGGAACCCAAATTAGTGTCGCTCTTGGCATACCAAAAAATGACATACCCAATTTAGCTAGTGGTCAAGGAGCTACAAACCATTGGTTTTCATCCAAAGTTCAACCTTACCTTGACAATGTTCTCTTATCATATATCGTCGTTGGCAATGACCTTATACCGGGTGAATATTCCTCGTATATTCCGACTATAATGGATTATCTCCAAAGCATCCTGAATTCATCAAACCTGCATGGTATTAAGGTTACTACTGCGGTGCCTATAACCACATTGGTGACTTCTTATCCACCTTCAACTGGACCATTCATAAAGGAAGCACATGGTGCATTTGGTAGAGTTCTAAAGTTTCTATCAAAACAAGGATCGCCCCTTATGATCAATGTGTATCCTTACTATGCCTATGCAACTGAACCAGTAAATATTCGGCTTGATTACGCACAATTTACAGCGAAAGAAGCAATTTTTCAAGATAAGGGGTTGAGTTACTTGAACCTGTTTGATGCCATGGTTGATGCTTTCTACTACGCAATGGAGAGATTGGGTGTTAGTGATGTTGATGTAGTGGTAGGTGAGACTGGTTGGCCTTCTGCAGGGAATGGAAACTTCACAACTCCAAAGCTTGCTGCGACATATAATCAACACTTCATTAAACATATATTGAATTTTAATGGGACACCAAAAAGAGCTGGAGCTTACGTAGAAGGGTTTCTTCATACCATGATCAATGAAAATTTCCAATTTAATCCTGGAAATCAAAATTTTGGACTTTTCAATCCCAATATGCAGCCTGTTTACCCCTTGTTTAGTAATTGAGAATAGATTGTGGGTACATCTTCTCGGGTATTTCAGAAAAATTATGTCCTTGCAAAATTTTGCAATAGGGGGTCTAATAAACCATTGGCAGTTCACAAAAAAATTTTCTTTTTCACTTTTTAGAACAAAAGAAAGTAAAATGTTCTGTGAACGATGTTTGTACTAAGTCAAAATGACAAAGCCATAAAAATACCTTTTGCCTCTAACTCTAAGAGTGATGATGATTCAGTTGGTTGAGTCATTTTGTCGAACACCTGCCATGCCACTTGATACAAACGTTACTTCAACTATGCCCAGCGTTAAAAATCTCCTGTGTTCTACAATATTGGGAAACTTGTCTCTTCAATCTGATTATTGATGCACACAATGCACTGAAGGGAAGCGAAATTACTGCCATTCTAGGAATACGAAATGAAGACATACACAATTTGGCAGCAAGTCAAGAAGCTACAAATTCATTTTTGCAACCTACGTTCAACCTTTTCTTGTACCATATATATCAGTTGGCAATTAAATCATCCCGGGTGACTACGCTCGGTCAATTTTACCTGCAATGCAGGGTATTCAAGAGATTCTGGATGATCAAAACTTGCACGGTACAAAGGTTACTGTAGTGTCTTTAGACGTATTAGGAGCTTCTTTTCCACCTTTGAGTGCTACATTAATTGGAATCCTCCAGTTGGACCAGTTCTTATCAAAATAGGGAAGTTCGCTTGTGCACAATGTGTATCCTATCAATGCAAGGTTTGATTACGTGCAGTTTACTGCAACCAGCGCTTTGGTTGTGGATCAAGCCTTGAGCTACTTCAACCTGTTTGATGCCATGGTGGATACTGTTTACTGGGCAATGGAGAAACTAGGTGTCAGCGATGTTGACGTAATGGTCTCAGAGAGTGGATGGCCATGGCCTTTTGCAGGAAATGGAAACTTCACAACTCCACAGCTTGCAGCAACATATAATCAGAACTTTATAACAACCAGGCGCTTATATTGAAGGTTTCATCTTGAGCCACAGCTTGCATTCCAAGCTCCCTGGTGAACCCACCACTAACAATGAGAGTACCCTGATAAGCTGTTCTCATAGTCTTCATAAATTGAGCTTCCTCTTCTTCACTGCCATGCCTGCCTGACTCTGTTTGTCCATAAGCTGTATAACGAGGCTGAGTCACATGGAGGTATGTGAGTTTCGAACCCAGGTTTTTCTGGAGTTTGTTCAGTTTCTCAATCACGGCAATGCCTAAGCTGAGTGGATCCGAGTCCATGGCGTCAAGGTGATCAATCGCTGGTGAAATTCTGACACCAACTTGGTCTGCACCAATAGATCCAACGATGGCTTGGACCACCTGCGTTAAGAATCTGCAATGGTTTGTGTATGATCCACCATACTCATCCGTTCGGTCATTGATCCCATCCTTCAAGAATTGGTCGATGAGGTAACCATGGGCGCCATGGATCTCAATTCCGTCAATTACCCTGTTTTTTGTGCATTATAATAGGTCATATGCCTAACAAATTCATTACAAATACTGTTGCCGTAATTTCAATCAAGAATACTATCAATTACAAGGGTTTACCAAAATGGTAGCTGGGCCATCCAAATGATCGTGAATATCATCCTTTCTAACTACAATATCTGTAATCATTCAGTCAAATGTGCCGATCAAAAGATGTCCATTTTTCACAAAAATCTCCAACTACAATCTCTACTTTGGATAAAATTCATGATCTTATCAGATTCTGAATCCACATCTTTTTTTGTCTTAGCAGATAACACAGTAAAGTAGTAAAGCAGGTGCCCTGGTTTGACAGCAATACTTGGCATCATCATTATGATTACTCTATAACAGCTTCACATGAACCTATCATATATATCTATCAAAAGGAGACACTATCATGTCCTCAATGAGTTCCCGTTCTAGTACAACCTGCAAGAGAAACCACCACCCTATAGAGGCAGATTGCTCTTTCATTAAAGATTAGTCGAGTAAAATTAGTTTTCTAAAGTACAATCATTGCACTACGTTTAATACAACCGAAAGAACTAAGATACACTTAATTTCAACTAACCTGCTCGAATGGCATTCACTGCTGCCCGACGGTAATCCTCCACCACCTCCAGTATTTCAGAGGTTTCTAAGGCTCGAAGCTTCGGATAAATGCCATGTGTTGCATCTGGCATCAGAATTCTCCACCTTTTGGATATGGGGGTGCTCGTCGAGGATATCGGTGCACACCCACCAGGTTGATAAACTTATTCAGTATTTCACATAAAAATATTCAGTGCTTCAACGACAACAACAGTTAAACAACCAAACCATTATTTAAAAAACAAGGAGATGCTCATTGCCACAAAATATAATATGAAGTTCCCTATTGAAGGAGTGGGAGTGGAGGGTTACCTTGATGAGATGCTCGGCCAACATGCCAGAGTTGACAGAATATGATGGCTCCTTTGGCATGAACAGAATCCACTACCTTCCTCCATGCCTCCGCTTGTTCTTCTCTGTAAATCCCAGGGACGTGTGGAAACCTGTTTTCACCGTTACAATTTACAACATCAAAAACATAGTATTGAATATCATGGCAAGTGAATACGAGAACGCGTACCCAACTAGGAATTCCAGTATTTTCAAAAGATGGTGCTTAAACATAATTAATTTGCCATAATTATGTCTAAACATCATTAAAACTAGTAGAGAAGAAATAAGAATACTTCCTCAAAGGGAAAGCAAGTCATCATTGGCCACAGTGGGAATCGCTTACCACTAAAACAGTACAGGATATTTGGAATGACTAATAGACCTTAACAGTGAGGAAGAATTACAAAATTACCCGGCGGCAGAAGGGGAGATCATGGTTCCTTCAATAATGAGAAATCCGCCGGGAGTTGAGCGCTGCCCATAATACTCCGCCAGCGCTGAATTCGGAATGCCATTCAAAGCTCTGCATCTCGTCATCGGTGCAAGCACCACTCTATGTACACAAACGAAAATTGATCACATTTGCAGGGGTAAATCACTTCACAGTTCACACAACTAAATTGATCTTACTAAAAAAAGAGTAGAGGATCTAAGCCGACCTGTGTGAGAGATTGAACTTGCCCATCTTGTATGGAGAAAACATGGTGGCCCCCGTCCCTTCTCTTGCTGCATCGGCCATTATTGTTGCTTTACAGCTAATCCAATCAAGAAGTTCTGGTAATCAGACTGAAGTATAAAGAATGTCAGAGCAAGAATAAAACACAGAGAGAATCGGATGATTTAAATAGCGTCTGACGACTTTGTTTGACTGATGTTGAAATTGGACAGAGACTTGTTCTTTAACTTCTTTTCGCCTTCAAAGCCCAACAGACATATGGGCTTGAGCAGATGGGCTCTTCTCAGAGTCTATTTTCAAAACGGGCCGAATTTTAGGAAAAACCCAGCTCGATTATTAGGCCCATTGAATAGTCATGCATTGGGAAATCCAATCCTTGCATGATTTTGCATTGGAGTTCTAATTCCCTTAAATACATCAAATTACCTCATGGATTTATTCCTTTTAAGCCCAACAAGTAGGCTAAGCCTAGTAGGATTGTGCAACTGAACCTATAACCTGGACTGTAACAAAAAACCAGTCCGGTTTAGATTCGATTTTTGACTTTTTATGGTCAAACGGTTATGATAACCGAGAATAACCAATTCACATTGGTCCGATCAGTAGCTTCGATTTTTGACTTTTTAGATTGATTTTGGTTTCAAAAAATACAAATCCGTAAATTATGGATTAGTGATGGTTTGACCTGCATCGTCGGGTTATTATATGTTCTTAACAAGAAGTCCAATTTGATGTCTGGAATTGACGGCAACTTTGATGGCTGCAGTGGGGTGGGGTGATGGTGATGTGATTCAAGCAAGTAATTTTTTATCAACAGCTGATCAAACTAAAACTCCTGTGTGTTAAGGTCAGATCCATCAGTTCATGGTTTGACAAAATAAATACAGTAACTTTATAAGATATTATTAAGATCCCATAAAAGGTTCTACACCAACCGCATCACTAGGAGGAGAAAAAAATCTGTAGGTGGAGTAAGATGGAAAAAGCCTGCAATTATGCAAAAAGCTCAAATTGATATGGCTTCCTTTACTTCCAAGTCATCATCACTTCATTTTGAGTCTTTTTATAGTCAATAAAATATAACTTGGGATGCCAAACAACCTCATTCTTGAGCCTCACAACAACCTATGCTAGGGTTCATTATGCGCGGTCAAGGAAAACTCGATCCTGACAAGTCTGATGCATATTCGTGTAGCCAAACAGATTATTAATTATTGTTTTTTAAAAAATTATTTTCATAATAAAAACAGTCTACGAGCTTTCCTTTTGTTTCGGTCATGCAATGATGTTGGTAACCACCGTCAACATGAATGGTCCACCTCCCAATACCACGAGCAGAAAGGAGCACTCTTTGTCGCTCTCATTATGGTACATCATGTCCCAGTTAGTCCTCTATTTGACATTGATAGTACCCAAAAACTACCCGTTGAAGGGATTGACACGTGTCTCAATACATGAAGAGAAGGAGATTGGCGATTGAATACGCAAAGAGGGGGAGGAGAAGAGTTTCTCGACAAGACCGAGGAGCGACCCTCAGAATCTCCACCGAACAAGAATGCTCATTATGAAGAACATGGCCACGATCAATGGCTCGTAAAGAGATCAGTTATAAGAGAAGTTAATGTTGAGTCCACTAATCACGTTTTCACCCACGATCTCAATAGTTAATGTAAAGAGACCCACAATTTCTCATAACTGATATCTTCAAACTTATATAAAAATGACTCATATACATATTAACAATTTGAGAGAAGAGAGCTTTAGGCACTGAGCTCTCTCCCTTTTTGATTATATACTTATTTGAACCTCAAAAAGGTCTCCCGAGCACAAACGTGGGCCTGAACCTCCTATAACTTGTATGCTTTCTTGTGGCAGACTCGTGTTGAGTTCATACAGGATCATCATGCCCTCAGTCTCAACTCTTGTGACGTCTTCGGAATTGGAGTTCTAGTTTTGAACGACACCAAAAAATTTTATTTCCATTTTATTCCAACCCTAATTTTTCTGATTGCCAAACGTAGCCTTAATGGTGCGAAAAACCCAGAAGCCCCTCCGACCTCCGTTATCTATCGAGTATCGCGAGTAATACGACCGCGGGTAGGTAGAAAAAGTGCCGCCTTGAATACTAAGCAGAGATCAAGTCAATAATAATAATAATAATAATAAGGAAAAAAAAACACTGCTGAAATTAGGAAAACAGAGAGAAAAAAGCGAAGTCGAAAGAAAATCAACTTTGGATGCCAAACATAAACCTCCAATTCTTTCTCACAACACAACAACAAATAAAGAAGAAACTGATCGGACGCGACGAGGAAGAAACCAAACAGAGAAAGCAAGCCCATCTCTGTTTCTCTCTTCGTTTTCGCATTCCTAACGTATACGAAAGAGAGAGTGAGCCTTCATTAATTATCCAGATTTATTTATTACAATTCATAGCTTCGTCTTCTCTCTTCAATTTTGGGGTTTTATTGTCCAAGAAGAGAGAGACAGGAGGAGGAGGAGCTTGTGCTATGGCGGCCACCTGAAGCTTGTCATAAATAATTTTATTTTTTAAAGGTGAAATTACTGGTTTGTGATTTTGTGTTGTTTGATGTATGTTTTTGGTTGAATTATTGATTGTGTCAATTCGAAGTGATTTGTCTACTTTGGACTTAGTTTGTTAGCTTGATGAAACTTAATTTGTTCTTTTGGCAAATCCACGTTTTCTTGGAGCTTTAATTTTATCATCGCTTTGTTTATTCTGAACTTTCTGTAACTGACAAGGGTTGGTGCAACCAAAGTAGCTTAATGACTCTGGCGACTAAGGTATACGTTAGTTTCTACGAGGCTTTTCTTGTTAAATATTTTTCTTTTTTTAATAACTGGTGATTGGTTCACTGATAACAAAGAAAGATCAACGTCTCATCTTTTGTGAATCAAAGATCTTATATATACCTGAAACTTTGTGTTGAACTTGCTGCTGATGATACAGTCAGGGGGGGGGGAAAGGCTGTTCTTTTTATCAGATAGCATAGTTTGGTTATTCCCCGTTGTAATTCTTGTTTCCCTCTGTATTAAAGAAGTAATGAGTCATTATAGAATCCTGTTCATTTTCTGTTGAAAATTCTTTGTTTGGTCTTGTGTTTTCTGTTTTCATAGACTCTACCATTTAGCCTGAAATTTGTAGCGTAAGTGACATATATGTTGTGTTGTGCGCTGTAGATAATATTATTGTTGGCAACGGCATGGCTCAGAAGGAAGACACTGGTAGCCCTGGATGGAGTGCTGCATTTTTCAAGCAAACAACAGAGGATGTTGCAAAAGCTGTTGCTGCTGCAGCCACCAGTGCTCGTTCTTCACGCCCATCGGTTGTATTTTCATCTAAAGATGATCATGGGGGAAGCCAACTTCAGAAACTGCAGTATCAAGTTTCAAAACTGCTGAACGGTTTCTCAACTCCACCTAAAGTGAAAAGTGGCACTTACAATCCAGAAATCCTTACCAGCCTAAAGAGACAGTGGGCAAGCTTTCAGTTGCAATACTTGGTATGCTACATCATCTGAATGGATCCCTTTTTGGTCATACTACTTGTTCGGTTTGGGGAATTATTACGGTTTACTGAAAGCCATTCACAATTGTATGTATCCGAAAGAGGTCTACAACTAATCTTCCTTGCAATTCTTTGGTTAATCTAGAGGGGAAAATGGGAGAATTTTTTTGAAAGAGAAGCAATGTATAGTGAAAACAAGTGGTTGGTTGAGTAGTCCTAACATCTGGTTTACATAGTAGCATTTTCAAGCGAATGCTACGGAAGGGTCTGTAAGGGATTTTGCATTGACAAAGGATACATAGGAATATAGTTTGCATACTTGTTATAGCGTAATTTTAATGGCGTTGAAGGTTTGTCCTTGGAAGTTATTCATTCTATGTTTTGTCAATGATGTATATGGGTGGATCCACTTGGTGCCTTTACGTTATCTATTTCTTTTCTTCCCGAAGAAAAGAAATCATAGTGTTTCCATAACATTCTCACTTATATAAGTGTGCAGGATCATAGGTCTTTAAAAGAGCCATCAAGGCTTTTTGAGAGCATGGTTGTTGTTGGACTTCACCCTGACTGTGATATGAAGGCACTCCAAAGGCAATATATTGACAGAAAGTCTGAAGGTTCTGGAAAATTGCGAAGTACACTTAGTTACCAGAATCAAACTCGTGTAGAACCTAATCTTGAACCTCAGGTTGGATTATCTTTAACTAAGTATAAATTTTTTTTATATATATCTTGAAGATTTTTTGTGCTCGGACTTTAATCATCTCTTGTCCATTTTCAGATCTTATTTGTCTACCCTCCAGAAAAGCAGCTGCCGCTTAAGCACAAAGATCTTCTATCATTTTGCTTCCCTGGTGGCCTGGAGGTTTGATAAATCTTCATTGGCTTCCGTCCTTTGTTCTTCTGGATTAACTTGTTTGTAGTCTATTGTAAGAGTGCTTGTCTTTTTATATCGTTTGGCTTGTTGAGCTGTTGTGATTTTGTATTGTCCTCCAGTTCCACTACTTTCCGTCTCGATGTCCCATGAAATATCATTTTTTGGAAGTTTGAGGTCTGATTTACTTAAAAAAATTTCTTAGGTAGAATTTACACTTATGAAATTATCAAAGAGGTGGCCTGTTATATAGCTAAATAAGTTAAAAGTTATAGGAATATGAAATTTGCTTAGTCATTCTTTAGATAGTTATAACATGAGTGGCCCAATGGTAGAGTTGCGGGGGGAGCAACCTAAAGGTCACATGTTCGATTTCTGAAAATAGGTTCTCCACATATTATGTGGGGGTAAGGTTTGGGTACATCCTGTCCTGTCTGTTCCCAACCCCGCTCACTGCGGGAGCCTTGTGTATGGGAATTGCTTACCCTTTTTTTACCATTCTTTACATAGTTATCGTGCCAATCTTTACAAGATGGCTGACTGTTTCGAATGATTTAGTCTGTAGTGTTTTACAGATGAGAATGGCTGCTGTGAGATTTGGTATTTTTATCACATAAAGAGAACCTTATTATTTTTTTCTCATTGGCTTTTCGAAATGCAAGTAATGGATAGTTGTTGTGGTTTATGCTGGTTTGCCACTATATAAGCTTGGTTTGGTGGTGGGGCATTGAGAATGAGATGTGTTTGGTATATTTGCCTCTAGGTAATATTTTGTCTGGATACATTATTAAATGAAAGGATAACCATGTTGGCGTTTGTCTTTTCTTATTTGAGTTTTCCGGTGACAGGATTGTGCTTGATTACTTTGCAGAAACATGATTGATTTCTGTCTAAATTCTTTGTGCCTAAAAGTGGAAAGTTTCGGTTTGGACGGTAATGAGTATACTTATATTATTTCGAACTTAGCTATAGCTTTTCTTTAATATATTAAATAGAATTAAGTATGTGCATTTGTGCACTCAACTTTTTAGAATCGGTTCACATTAGTTTTTTAGTAATGGTTATCAAGAAAAAAAATGTGACTGGTAAAAGCAAATTTGTTAAGCTTGAAAAAGGAGATCCATGAGCTTTGGCGTGTGTGTGTATATATGCACAACAGAAAACAATGAGAGATGAAGTTCTACCCCCAAAAAAGCCAATAACATTACTCCGTTTCTAAGATGCCATCCTTAAGCTAGAAATTGAGTCTTAAACACTCCCTCTTTAAGTTTGAATTTGTCATCCTATGTATTATCAAAAGCTTCATATATTTCCCTGTTTTTGGCTTATCTATATTTTGTTATACAAAAGGGACCCTTCATGTGGTTCTAAAACTTGGCATTTATGATTTCAGGTTCATGCTGTTGAGAGAACTCCTTCCATGAGTGAGTTGAATGAAATTCTTCTTGGTCAGGTATGCCTGGGGCAATATAATATCAAACTTTTATTATAGTTAATAGGTATTAATTTCTCTTACCTTCTCAGTAATCCATCAATTTTGAGTTTTCTCAGATGGAAATCAATAAATCATAATACCAATAAATTATAGATGTTGATGAGAAAAAAATGAAAGGTTCTCGCTTACCATTGTTAAAGGCTGCGCACACTCAATAAACACATCCTTTAGACCCAATTTGACAACGTTTTAGTTTGACTGCATGGATTTGGTGGAGCAATTCCTCTTCACTTGGCTACATATGCTCTTCTCTCAGATGGGGATTATGTGTGTGTATTGCGCTACAAATGTATAGGATTAGGGTTTTGCTTTAATTTCTTTAAATCTATCCTGATATAAAATGAAAACAATTTGCTACTCATTGCTATGCTAGATACGGCATTTAAATTTGTTAGCTCAACATATTGAAGTAAATTAGTGATTAAAATTCTCCCATATGTGCAATCACAATTAGCTAAAATGCATGCACATAATGTAAGGTTATAGGCAATGAATGATTATAGGTGAGCAATAAGACGACGGATTGTTGATACCCATTGAAGGGTGCTTGCTACATGGGTTTAAACTAGTTGAGGACTTGATGATATCTTTACTCTATCCCAAGTTTCTAGACCAAAATTTGAGGGAAAGGAACATAATGGAGATAGATATAAGTTTGTAGCATTTTGGATCCAACAAGTTATGTACTCAACTTTGTAACTATGACTGGTTTATTGTTATTATTTTCAATGAAGACAATAATTGCTTTCATTGGCGGAATTCCGAATCCATATCTCATATAAAATTCTGATCGTAGTTTTACTATATGTACTTTACAGGAGCACCTTAAACATAGTGACCTCTCATTTGTATTCCGGTTACAGGTAGTCTTTTCTTGATACTTTATTCCTTTGTTTCTTCTATTGTGTGTGGACGTGTGGTTGTTGGTTGTCCATAATTCTAGCAGGTCTAACCATGGTTTCTCCAACATTATGGAACTGCTATGTTGGCCCTGCTTGTTTGCTGGTAGTCCCACTAGACATGTTTTCTTGGCTTTGATTTGTAGAAGTTCTGGTTCTGCACAAGTTACTGTTCCTTCTATTTGTATTCTGATCATTTTTAGATTTTTATTCTTTGGCTTTTCAGTTTTTGGCTCATCTTGGTTTTGCTAATTTTTTTCATGTGATCATTTGACACTTCAATTTCAGATATTCAAGTTGACTGATTTAGGGCTATTTGTTCTTTCCATTGCTTATTTTGGACTGGTTGATTGCAGAATTTTAGAATTTATATTTATCAGTTTCATTGAATCTTCAATGAGAATTTGCCTGTTTTAGCAGTTATAGTTTTCTTTTGTTTACAGAGAAATTTCAAACCATTGCTTACCTTTTTTTTTCTTGAACTTTTCCTTCAGTACCTGATGCTTGCATGATTTTTTTCCTTAGGTTGCTGATGATTCAACCCTGTATGGATGCTGTGTGTTGGTTGATGAGGTCGTGCAAAAACCCTCTGGATTGCTCTCTATGATTTTAGATAGACAATCTTCTGTCTCGTCTTTTAGCCGTTGCGTAATAACCACACGGAGATGTTACTGCATCCTCTCAAGGCTTCCATTCTTCGAATTGCATTTTGGTGTGTTGAATAGGTGTGTCTTACATTTGCATACACGTCTACACTAATTTATATACATATGTTACGCCCTTTCGGCACCTTGCTTCCCTGCCTTCAGAAAGGGGAGAATCTTAAAATTGGGCCCTGTCATGCAGTAATTAACTATACTTTAATGCTATATTAATTTTGTTCTAGCAATGTCTTCGAGTAATTTCATCTACTATGAATTGTTGCTAATGTCTCAAAAACTGATTGTTGTGACACTCTTGAAATGTGTAAAAGAGGTTCATATTTTTTCATTAAGAAAAGAAAAGAGGGATAAAATTACCTCACATATGATGTTAGAAGGATTGAAGCTACACAACTGTGTGGTAATCCAGAGTTTAAACTACTGGGCATTTCAAAAAAGTTCTTGTAACTGGACTTTTTAACTGATTTGCATGTATATGTCTTTGCACTTTTCTGCTGCATGTTTAACCAGTTACCAAATGCCCATGTTTTTTCGTAATGTCATGACCCTTAAATATTTTGGTTTCATTTCGGGTTAGAACATAATTAGTGAAGAGCAATTAAAATCTATTTTGATTTGAGAGCTGTTGAAATAGTAATGAGATCAGGAAGTTCCAGGATGTGAAGTGGAACCAGATGGTATGAACTGATGCACCATAAGCCTTTTTATTCCCTAAACCCTTAACTCCCATGTACTTCCTAATGACCACTTCGTGAAGAACCTATTTGAAAACAGTCTAATGCCACATCTGACTCAATAGCTCCTTCTTCCTTTAATCCTTTTCTTCTTCATGTGCACAATCCCTTCAACTACTTCTCAATCTTAGTGATGATAAGCGGGAGGATTTCAGGGCCGTCTGGGAGCTTGCTTGATGGGAGCAGTCTCGCTTTTTATAGTTAAGTGGTGCACTGCAATTCGTGGGTCAAGCCCAGGGCGAAGATATTTTGATTTTGCATCAAGAACTCTTTATATTATTCCCTTTCATCTTCAGATAGGTTAGCACTGATGAACCTTGGTTCTTCACTTGTGCCAAGATTGATTTCCGTCGACCGTTGCTTGACCACCGTCTTCTAGTTTCGGGGGAGCAGACTGAACTTCTATTAGTTCACGAGATTGAGGATATTTTTCCGACGAGTTGCCTTCTTGAATTTCTACCATGCGAACGCTTGCTTGATAACCCAAACCGCGAGTTCCGGATTTGAGTTCTCCATCATGATGCAAGACCCATTTTTGTTCTAGGGTTAACATGTGTTCAAATGGTTTTGTCTCACCCCTTCCTCTACACAGCCCTTCACTAATGAGCCGGCATAGAGCTATTTCCAAAGCAAGGGATGCTATTATTAGATCTGAAGTGGATCTTCAGTTGAGTTGGTCATCCAGGAGCTATCGATTCTCTTTCGCAGGCTCAGAATGTTCTTTCTACTGCCTTAAGGAGGCGAGCAGAGTAAGCAAGGTAAGGGTGGTCCACGATTAGGGCACCTGCTACCATTGCATTTTTTGATTAGACTCATTGCGATGGCTTGAAGCGGGATTCCCCCTAAAGGAAAGAAAGAAGAAGACGGACTCACCATGTGACCATTGTGAAAATGGAGAAGAAAAGAGTTTGAGGTAATTAGTTTTCCTGGTGGTAGATCCAGCTGGTAATCGAAATCTCTGATTTTAATGCCAATAAACTACCCAAAGTACAGATGGTTTTCTTTTCTGGGTATGAATCAAGTGTGTTGGTGCATACTAGTGTGCATTTACACAATTTCTCCTCTACTTCTCTGTTATTCCATTTCTCGCTGGATCGTTTTTCTAAAATTTGTGGGTGTTGGGTTCCTTATGACAAGTTGCGCAACCTAATGGATTCAATGATGATGATCATAAATCATTAGCAAAGTCTTGATACCGAATTGTTAGAGCTGGCTGGATGAACCCTTGGTAAAACTAGTTAAAGTACACAATGTGGATTCTCCTTCTCCACTCAATCTGATCTAAAGTTGCATTTTTTGTCATTTCCTTCACACACATATATCATTTTTTGTCTAATGTAGCTGTTTGGTGTGGCAGGTCTTAATATTATTCTAATTGAATTTTTTTCATATTTGATATGAACAGTATTGTTTAGGTTGCATCATGGCTCATTTTTGTTTTTTTGCAGTATCTTTACTGAAGAGAGGTTGGAGCGGTTGAAAAAGGGTTTGTGTGATTTAGATTTGCAGTCCTCAGAGGACTTTAGAAAGGAAGAAACTTGTGTAGAAAATGTGAGTGATATATCACTGAATCATAGAGCTGGAGAGGAGGTGCCAAATGAAGGGGCAGAAATGTCCCAAACAAGTTTTGGGGATCCTAGACCAGGAAGCATTACTGATGACGATCATGGGAATGATGCAGGCCATCGGTTGCACAAAAGAGTCCTTCATGTTTTAGATACAAGTGTCAATGATGATAATGTTGAAGTTGATCATGCATCTGAGATGGTTGTAGCCAAAAGAGAATCTGGGAGTACAAACCTTGAAGATGGTGATGCCAATATTGATGATTTTACTATGACCAAGAAGACCATAGAAAGACAAGTACCAAATGCTGTTCTTCCTCTCCTGCGCTATTACCAGTATGAAAGTTCAGATTCATCCTCCAGGTATTTAATGTTCTCTGCTTATTATTATTTTTTTAACTTTCATTCATCATGCACTCTTACTCACTACAGCATTTATGTTTTTCATATAGAAATATGAAAATAATGTTCGCGAACAAAGAAGGATATTTTCAAAATTTGGATATTTTGACATGAGACAAATAAGGATATTTTGTACTGCGCTATTACCAGTATGAAAGTGCTACACGAAACAGAAGGATATGGACATTTTAGATGGACTCCCTTACATGCTGTTATTGAATATTTTAACATGTTAATGGAGTATTGTATTCTGTCCACAAAACAAAAATAAAAGGAAAAACTGATATGATTTACTAGATTTTGTATGGAAGCTATAATTCTCCTACTGTAATATTTTCTTAAATACATGCTTGCATCTTCATCTTGTCTTGTTTTGAAACCAGGTAAGAATGACCTGGAGCTCCTTCAATAAGATTGCATCTTCATCTTGTCTTGTCTTGCACCTTCATCTTGTCTTGTTGTTAATACCCCTTTCTTGCCCTTGATAACCACATTAACATTGTTGTCAAAATGTTGCCTTTTAGATCAAAATTTTATGGTATTCAATCATTATGCTTCCAGCAGGCAGCAACACAAATTCCTTTTTTCAAAAATAATGGATGTTGATTCGAAAAGGTTGTAGAATTCAGTTACTGATTTGAAGCTCCCTTCGGTGCATGATCTTGTTTGGATACTCCCAGTATCCTTCTGGTGTCTTGTATATCAAAATCCTATATTTGTTGCTGCAGTAGCATTGTTGAGCAAGCTAAAAAAAGACTGGTGTCTGACAAAGACGTACCATAATAATTATTTTCGTTAAGTATTTAATATCTGTTTTCTTGATAGCCCAAAAACTTTGACAGAAACTTTAGTTTTCATCTTGATCTGGATAGCTAAATTGTTTCTCTGCTGGCTGGTTGTGGTACCTCTCAGTGGCTCCTTTTGGTTCTCGCAAGTTCTAATTCTTAATGTTAGATACAGCATAGGATATATCTTATGATATGTTTTGACTGTCCTTTTTCAAAACCTTCAGTGCTATAAAATGTTTTTTTCCCTTTCAGTTTTCAGGGTTCTCCCTGCGAAGACAGAAATTTTAGAAGTGACATTGATGATACAGAGACGGAAGAGGCATCGTTCTCTGGTCAGGAGGATCCTAGTGATCACATTGATATTCTGGAATGGGCTAAGGTCTGGGTACATACCTTCTTTTTCTGAATTTTGTTATCTAAAGAGACCAAGAGATTGCCACCAATGTCCAATTATGTACAAGAAAATAAATCCATTCTATGTACACAAGTACTCTCATTATACCACTTCGTCTCATGACACCAAAAACTAAAGGGTGTTCGACATCTTTATGAGGGACCCATTGAGTGTTTAAACCTATCATATGCTCTCTTTTTTACACCGTCCATCTTTTCCAACTATTTGTTGACATGCATGAAAACCTAAGCACTTCTATATTTCCTAACAATTGGTCACTAGCCAAGACACACTTATAAAATTAACAGGCTAGCTTTCATAATTTTGGACCAAATATAATACAATAGAATTACGAAGGAAGAATCCAACAACAAGGCATTTTCCCTTTTTTGTAAGGTTATCATCATCATCCGAGTTTTTATCCCAAAAATTTGGGTTGGTTACGTGAGTCTATAAGAAAGTCTGCACTATTAATACTGGCTCTCCAATCCCTTAACGAGAATCCACTACGTGTCTTCGTTTTCACCATTCATTTCTATCTAGGATCATACTTTCTTCAACTCCTATTGAATCTGTATAATTTCTTACTACCTCAAGCCATGTCTTTTTTGGATTTTCCCTTTTGTTGTCTACTCTCATACAATTCTCTTGATTCTCCTTTCTCCTCACTGCCACGTTGCTACCTCTGTGTTATACATGCCCATACCTTCTTAAACGACTTTCTCACAACTTATTTTCAATTGATACTACTCCTACCTTAGATCTAATAATCTCATTTCTTATCCTATTTTTCCTCGTGTGGCTACAAATCCAATGAAGCATTCGCATTTCTGCTACATGCATCTTTTTTGAATATGTTCTCTCTTAATAGCTCAACATTCATAACCATACATCATAACCCTTTTTGTAAGGTTATGAGTAGCTAAAATTGTCTTCTAAGATGCCTCCCAAATGAAGAAAGCTACTTTTGTTTTTCGGAACTTTCGGTTTTTAAATTGTTTTCCCTAGAGGAACATTAGAATAATGAGATACTAAGTACGCCAAGGATTCAAATCCCCCTTTCCCATTGGACTTAAAAAAAAGTGAGATTAATCTTGCCATCCTTCCCAAATTGTTTTCCTAATACCACTGTCATAAGTTTCTAAGTTCATTTTGACACCCATGAATTTTGAGCTGAGCCCATTATTGAATTAATCATTCTTCTTCTCCTGCAATATCTTCTAACACATTTTATTTTCCACATTTTCCAGGTACGTGGCCATGGATCATTACAGATACTATGTGAATATTACCGTTTACGTTGCCCTGCTAGGGGTTCAACTTTCAGGTTTCATCCTTTGGAGCATCTCCATCCCCTAGAATATCATAGGCCCGATGAAATAGTTTTGCGTAGTGCTGGCTCAACCATTGATTTGAGATCATGCAATACCAGTCTGGAATTTGCCGAGGTAATGCAATGTAGCTTTGAAGGATCACATTTAATTGACGCTTTTCAACTTTTTCGAACATTTGTGCTAAAATTTGGTTTTTCTTTCCATGCATGGTAATCCCACTTATTGTACCCTTATATTTCTCGTCTTAGACTTAGTTGGCCATGCATCTCATTGCTGTTGCATGTATCAGGCACACAGTGCTTTCTTGGCAGAGGAGGAAGCAACTGCATTATCAACGTGGGCTGTTGCTTGCATTTGTGGCTCCTTGCGTCTTGAGCATGTAAGTTTATTCCCCGGTTTTGCCATCGGCATTGTGCTATATTTCAGCTTTCATAGCATTGCACTGTATAGCCTTTCTGTAAGGATTGCTAGAAATCTTTACTTTAATATGTAATTGTTCCACACAGGTGCTGACATTATTTGCTGGAGCACTGCTGGAGAAGCAAATTGTTATTGTTTGTTCTAATTTGGTATGTTGCTCACATTAATTTGATATAGACATACAGTCCTATGCAGTCTGCTACATGTAGTTTTGGTTTCAACTTTCAAGTATAAGTTGCCTGAGATGTGTTGGGAGTTTTTAAATCCCGCACCAGATTTATGTCAACGGCTTATCTTATCCCCGTAGCTTTATGCCCTAATCAGTACCTGGTATGAATCATATAGTTGATGTGGGTGGTAGCAATTGTGGCTTTATTCCGTGCATATCATAGTAAATTATATTTCAAGGACGGTGTAATTGTACTTTAAAGTCTTTCTTTTTCAAAAAAAATAGTTTTCAGCATCGATGCCCTTCTGTGCAGATATCTGTAGTTCTACTTAATCGTGTAAATTTTTTGTTTTGCTTATACTTTATATTTAATTCTTCAATGAATAGAGTTATCCAATCTTTATAGTTGTATTATTTGTTAAATTACTTGACTTGATGTGCAGGGTATCTTATCTGCTTCGGTATTATCAATTGTTCCACTGCTTCGTCCCTACCAGTGGCAAAGCCTGTTAATGCCGGTATGGATTCTTTTTGACAACTGCAATCTGTAAATTGAAACTCTCTTCTTTTTCTTTTGAATTTTAAAGTGAATAGACACTGCATGCATTTTTATTTTGCTTGTCTACTTTTATCATTTCATGGTCGTTAATTATGTTTTTATACTTTCAGGTATTACCTGATGACATGTTGGATTTCTTGGACGCGCCTGTTCCTTACATAGTAAGTGGGCAATTCTCAGCTTGTGTTATAAGAATGGTATCTGAATACCTGTTAGGCTTTTTATGTGCTGTGCTGCTTTCCAAAACATGCTTAGGATTGTTCAAGCTTGTCAATTTTTTTTTGTGTGTGGGGGTTATATGACAAATTTATCATATAAGCAAAAGCACCAAGAGTAATGGTATTTGCAAGAGTTAAGTACAATACATCCATTTGTACCAGAGTTCACTGCTTAATTCCTCGTCATTTTAATTAATTTTCTAATGTTCTGGTCTAGGAGTTTAAATTGTTAATCGAATTCGTCCTACCGTCATTTTGTTTCTCTCTAGCTGGTTTTGTTATTGACATTACTTTGGTCACTGAAAGTAACAACTCATTTGCAGGTTGGTGTAAAGAACAAAACCAGTGAAGTGCAGTCAAAATTGACCAGCGCCATTGTGATTGATGCCAACAAGAACCAGGTTCTCACTTCATTATGCAATTTGGTTTCTCCATCTCTGTTGGTGACTGAATTTTAATTAGAATGTCCAGTATCCAATAGAGTGCTAAGTTTTGCTACAATATGATTTTGTCTTGGCTGAACATCTTTTTATCCTGTGGTAAATTTTACCAAGACGGGGGGAGATTTGAGATCTGCTTTCTAATTGGTCGTATTGTGGGAATAAACTTAGTACCTGAATACTGGATGGGTGAGCATACACAGGTTGATAGAGTGACACTGCAAAAAACTGTGATGTCTTTTCCTTTGAATAAAGCATCAAGTTGTGACTCATTATTCTAAGTGTCAGCATAAATTATGAAGTCAAGTATCCTGATTTCCTCCAGCCACATGATTTCTTAGGTAAAGTCACCAACATTGCCACAGCTGCCTAAGCTGAAGCAGCTATTTTCATCACTAAGTCCTTACCACGCAAAGCTTGTGGGAGAAAGTTACCTGGGAAGGAAAAGGCCTGTTTATGAATGCACAGATGTGCAGGTATGCTGTTCAACTCATAATCTTCCCTGTTCGTTGTTACTTACCCTTCCTTTTTTTTTCTTACATGGGACTTTACTAATTGTTGCATTACATGCGCCATTTCTTTTGCCTTCTCTTATAATTTTGTTTGATAGTCTGCATTCTATAGATGGCTTTTTTTCTCCAACAATGATTTCGCATGAATTTCTCAAAGTTTTATCTTCAAAATATCATTATGTGCAGATTGAAGCAGCCAAAGGCTTCCTAGCGGTGTTAAGGTCTTATTTGGATTCTCTTTGCTCTAATTTGCGATCCCACACCATCACGAATGTCCAGTCAAATAACGATAAGGTCTGTTCTCCATGATATTGACATTGACATTTCTCATTGCTCGGTGATGTTTGTCGACATCTACTTTGTAACCATGGTTCATTGCTTCCAATCAATAAGACTATAAAAATGATTATAGAATATGTTTTTCAATGGGGTGGAAGTGTGGAACTTAGAAATAAAAGCAAATCGCATTCTCTTATGGTGGTAAGACTACTATAGTTCCTTGCTTCATATCAGTAGGACTATGAAAATGATTAACCATGAAACCATGGTTCCTTGATCGCTAATCACAGTTTCTTATATCGGAGAACAAATATGTTTTTTGAATGTAAATAATATAAATATCATGTTGCAACCTGATCCTTAATACCTTACTATGTAGGTATCCTTGCTTTTGAAGGAGAGTTTCATAGACTCGTTTCCTAGTCGTGATCGACCATTTATGAAGGTATATTTTTTAGGGCATGATGCTATTCTGTGTGATTCTAGACGTGTTCTAAGCACATTCTACTATTTCAGCACTAAATAGTTTACATATATATATATATCTGTTAGATATGCAAATGCAACATATTATATGTTACACTTTTGTGGGTGTTTCCTCAAAATGAGTTTCCCACTGGAGTTTCATTGGCACAAATCTGTTTCAGAATCACCATTTATTTCCCCGAATTTATGGATCTGGCCTGTTAATCACTCTTCAATACTTTATATTGCTAGGTTCTTTTATGAACATTTTATATTGCTGTTTGAATTATCATAAAGCATACTGATATAATTTTTTTTGTCATGACCAGCTTTTTTTGGACACACAACTCTTCTCTGTACATACAGATCTTGTTCTATCATTTTTCCAAAAGGAGTAGTGTGGCCATGTAAGGTTGGCTTGTAACTCTATATCTTGTTGTATCTTGAACAGAAGTTCAGCAATATATAATCATGTAATTCACATTTTTTTAAATGCCATCATATAATAGGTTCCTCTGTTTCTTTCCCCCTCCCAATTTTTTTCACACCATGATACGAGTAAATTATCAACCTGCCCTAATTTTTTGCTATTGGATAATATATCTGGAGGTTCCTGATAACTTGGCCATATTTTGATATCATTACTGTGAAAGTACATGCAGCGCCTTTGTGCACACCCGTGAGAGCGTTGCAATGAATTTGGTTATTGAACTTTCCTCATCTCTGTCGAAAAGCATTTGGCAATGGGGGGGAGTCTATTTGGAGACCCATGAAATACTTTCTAAAGACCCATAGAAAGTATTTCATGGGTCTCCAAATAGACTCCCTGGCAATGGCCTGCAAGACAGTATGAAAGTATATAAATTTAGAAGTTTGGTATACATTTTGATGTTAAAAGTAGAAGCCAGGTTATTGTTTTGTATTGCTGTTACTTTTATGTTATAAGCATTTATTGCAGGCATCTACTGAAGTCGCCATACCCATACCGGACGAGCTACTCTTGGTGCTCCCAGAATATTTGGAAGCAAAATATGCTAGGTGACCCTCCAGGCATCATTGTTTTGTGGAAGTGACAATCTGCACTTTAGCAAGAAACTATGGCCTTTTTTGGGTGCTCAGCACTTGTTATTCTTTGAACTCTATCATAGCTGTGATTAGACCTATTTTGGCTGTCTCTATGGCTGGTACAAACTTGGCTGGGGTCTGGCTCTTGGTGGATCACATCTATGATGTCTTTTATGGCATGTGAAATGATTTGTTGGGGTCATGTTTTGAAATCAAGGCCCAAGCATGAATTTCTGACGCTGAGTTCACCATTTTTTTGGGCTAGGATGAGGAATCTTAAGCTAATTGAATTTACTGCAGTTTGTAGTAGAGGGCTGAGCTTGTTACCAGAGAGACTAATGATGGTGAATCTCAGTGATGCTGAGTCAAAAGACAAATTACTTTTTTGGAGGAAAGTGAAGTAAATATAATACTGAGTCAAGTACAAGCAGTGCTTGGAAGAAGAATTTAATCAAAACTTGCAACTGAGTGATGGTTCAGTGCAAGTGGGGTTTTGTACCCAAAAAGGTAAGAGTGCATGTGTCTGAGCCTCAATGAGGCACTATTTGAAGGGCACTACCTGTCATACTTAAAATGTAAGACTGGCTCCAGAGAATTCATTGCCAACCAAAGAAGAAGCAGGCTCTCTTTCCCTATTCCAGTCAAAGTACCCTTCTTTCACCTGGTTCAGTATTTATTGACTTCTAGAAAAAACTGATTGTTTTTCATGGGTTCCTCATTAATCCTAAGTGCACATTTGTCCAGTTAATTAGCTCAGGAATCTTAACTTATCTGTTTCAGTTTATTATAATTATTTAATACCATGGATGTACTACTACCCTTCCTGAAGTTAGGAGAAGGAAGATTATGTTATTTTAGGTGATGTACCTGAAAGAAAGTATGTATGTCAATGAGTGAGCCATATTGTTAATTAGACAGTTTGTGGAAACACTAAATAACCGTGTTTACAACAACACAGAACCAGACCTGACCTGAAATCTCTCATTTTCTCACTTTCCCAAAATGAAAAAATGTCATATAGTGAGTGGGTGGTGGTGAGACTTGCCCTACTGGGTGGTGAGGTAATGGAACAGAAAAAGTAAGAGAGTTTTGCAGCAATAAAAGCCCCCAAACCGTACGCACAAACCTACTCAGGAGGTCAGGTTTAGAGGCGTGAGCTTCAGAGTTGAAAAACACAACCCAAAAACTTTTATTATATTAAAACAAATGTGTGTTTTCCTTTTTTACAGTCCTTTTTAATCGCCACACTTGCCTTCAGTTTATGGGTTTCCGTAGTGTTGTCAGAGACAGGAGCTGCAGGCACAGAAGCAACAGAGAGGGGGTGGCAGCAGTCATAATGCAGCACTGTATTCAGAACCATTAGTTTTATCCATGTACAGAAGATTCTGCAGGCCAATGGTCCCTGGAATAAATATACCTACTCTACTCTCTGACATTAATTATTCACAAGAAGCAGCCCTGGTTCTTCCTCCATTTTTTTTTTCACTTAAAACTCTGTTCCAAAGCAAAGTACTTGATACTTTCTCTATTTTTGTTTCTTTGAATGATGAGTAGTGCAAGAAATGGGTTTCCCTTTACTGCCTCTCAGTGGCAAGAGCTTAAACACCAGGCTTTGATTTACAAGTACATGGTTTCAGGCATCCCTATACCTCCTGATCTCCTGTTTACCATCAAAAGAAACTGCTTGGACTCATCGCTGTCTTCAGAGCTTTTTTCTCATCAACCCCCTCAAAGTAAGTTTTCCTTCGACTTTTTTTTGGTACTTTCTTTTGTTTTTTCTTGAACTTTTTTGGTAACTATGGGTCTGTGGGTGTAGTTGGGTGGAGCTGTTTTCAAATGGGTTTGGGAAGAAAAGTTGATCCAGAGCCAGGAAGGTGTAGGAGAACAGATGGGAAGAAATGGAGGTGCTCAAAAGAAGCATATCCAGACTCAAAATACTGTGAGAGACATATGCATAGAGGCAAGAACCGTTCAAGAAAGCCTGTGGAAGTCACCCCAACACAATCAACAACACCAACCCTGTCATCAATCAACAAAACACCCTCTACTCTTACTTCACTTTCTTCGTTCTCCTCTGAAAATGGACATGGCTATCCTAGCTACAACTCCCATGTCAATCATGCCTATCTATGTTCCAACACATCTTCTTCAAGTTCGAGGCCTCCTGGAATTAGTCTGTCACCACATGACAGCTCCACCAACTTGGTTTTGGACTCTGGTTCATATTCCCAGACTAGCACAGATTACAGGTTCTTTAATCTTTTGAGATTCCATTGATTTCATCTGGACTTTCTCTTTTGTTTTCTATTATTTAGTTTGGCTTGATTTGGGCTTGTTTTTTCTTTGGTGTTGAAAAGCAGGAACAGGTACATTTATGGGCTGAAAGAGGAGGTTGATGAGCATACTTTCTTCTCAGAACCTTCCGGGACTATAAGAAGCTTCTCTGGATCATCATCTATGGATGATTCTTGGCAACTCACACCATTGACTATAAGTTCTTCTTCCTCTTCAAAACAGAGGAATGACTACTCTTACTTGCAGCTTCAAAGCAGTCTCACTGATCATCAAAAACAAGATCAGCATAATTATCTTCTCGGTAATGAAATGGCCTTTAAATTGCAGAGAGAAGAGGGAGAAGAGCCCCAAAAGACTATGCATCATTTCTTTGATGAGTGGCCACACAAGAACAAGAACTCATGGCTTGACTTGGATGATAAATCATCAATTTCAACAACTAGGCTCTCAATTTCCATTCCATCCTCTTCACCATTTTCACATCTTCACTACAAGAACAGCCCATAATGGTAACCAAAGTTCTCTATTAATTTATTACATGTATCTCAACCTGAATGGTGACTTGGTATTGTCTATGCTTTTATTAAAAACCCAACTCTTCAATCTTAAAAGCACTTCCACCTTGTTTTGCAGAAATGGTTTTGAGTTTTCAAAGGTGGGTTTATGTAGTGAAGAGGCCAAAAAATGTACCTGCATAGTGGGGAAGTCTATGTTGTGTGAGGTCTAAAGAGTAGGGATGTTTTTTTTTCTTTCTTTCTTGCAAAATGTGGTTGGGGTTAATTTATGTGTTTAATGAAGTATCCTATGCCTTTTTCCTGGATTGTTCTGCTCCACTTTATAGTTCATAGATGGATTTTGGATGAGATGACTGAGCCACATCTGTTTTATTGGTAGCTAAAGCATTAGATATTGTATCTCTTGTTCTTTCAATTGTTGCTTTCATTTTCAAACACCTACTCAAACCTATTGCACATTGCAATTATAGATTGAGGGACCCAATTGGCTCCAGATTTTGTAACTTGTCATAGCAGAACACAAATGCTACTTTTGATAATTCATTGGCACAAAATTCACTAGAAATCCATGGTCAACTCTTTCAAGGTCATAACGCCAACCATTTCCTGATCACTTGAGGCATTCTATCATTCTTATGGCTTTTCAGAGGGAACAGATATGGAAGTGAATACAGCCCAATATTCTCAACTGTACAGGTTTTTTTAGTGCAAGAATGACAGAAAACTATAGATTGGAACTGGTTGGAAAACTATAGATTGGATTTTGTCACTTGTATATATACTAGTCCAGCTTAAACACAGATATCTAGTATTTGCCCATGCAGATCTCCATGGATGAGTAACATATCTGTATCAGACACTTGTAGATTTGGGATTCAGGTTGAAAGGTTTTTCAAAGAACTTTTCAACACTGCCTTTACTTTCTGATACAGATGCTACCACACATTTGGGGGAAAATCTTCACCTTCATAAAAATAACAGAAGGCTGTCACATGTCAATGAATTAAAAGGACCATTGAATGCTTTTGCAAGTGTGTTGCCAAAGTTGCTGGTTGCTCATGATACCCAAAGCCCCAGTTTTTACCTCTTCCCCCCTCCAAACTGAGTAACAAAGTAAATAATAAAACAAACCCATACTTCTTCAAGTGCTATTCACACTACTTTGAGCCCCTTTACTTTCCACTCTTCCCCTCTTACCCCATAAAAGATTACAAAGGGAAATTCCTTAGAGTCATATTAGAGCACTAATCTGTGCATGTACTGAAGCTTCAGGTGAGTGGTGGGGGGAGTTGGTCAGGTTGCTTTGGTCCAAAAAGAGGTGCTGAGCAGAACAGAGTAGAGCAGAGAAGTGCTTAATACACAGTTGAAAAAACTTTTGGCAGTGAAATATCAGTAATCAGTGGGGGCAGCAACAGTAGCAGCAGATGCAGAACTATGAAATGAAATTGTACACTTTTTAATCCTTACACACCAAATATCTCAGTCTGATTCTTTCTCTGTCTGTCTGTCTTCACTGTCAGTCGCCACCAGGCTAAACCCAGAACAAAAAAAACAAAAAGTAAAGGAAAGGAAAACCTTCTGGGTTCTGACAACATCACCCCCTCAGTACCTCACGTTCTTAAAACACAAAAGCAAACATTATATAATGTAAGCCTCCTTCATTGCAACTGATTATACTGACATTTAGATCACAATTGCGTGTAAATTTTCACAAGAGACTAACATGAAAAAAGATTCACTCAATCTTGCCTAATCAAACGCCACTTTGCTTTGTCTTAACCATCTAAATCCACTTTACTTTGTCACCATTAATGGTCGAATTTTTTTTTTAAAAAAAAAACAGAAGATTTGAGGAAGAGAATGATTAGAGTTAGGGTTTTTGATTTTGGCAATTGGGGGAGAAGGAGCCGTAGAAGTTTTGTTGGGATGGGCCCTGTGCTTTGCAATGGTAGCAATGGGCCCATACTAATTTTGCAATTGTAAATGATTGGGCCGTGCTTGGCAATTGCAGGGTTAAGCCTTAAGGCTAGTTGTCATATGGGCTACTTTATGATGGGCTGAGTTTGGTAATCGGTTTGGTTTGGGCTTATCATTATGGGCTTTCATTACAGCAGTCTGAGAAGTTATATACACCAAAAGGGTTGAGTAAACTTTTGATCATCAAAGATTTCATTTTGATCACCCAAATATCAAACATTCCAAGTTGGTCCCACAAAGAATTTTTTCTACCCTTTGGTCACTCGGACAGATTTTGCGGATTTAGGGCAATCAACTTATGGGTTAAGTAAACTTTTGGTCACCCAAAGATTTTTTTTCATTGCAGTTCTTTATTCAGCAAAAATTTATTTAACATCTAAAATTATGGTACATGATTAGGAGGGACCAAGTGGATGATAAACAGTGTACCTTATGGTTTCTTACTATATTACCATACTTTATATTATGGCCCTGTTAGTGTTTGGTAAGGGTTTTTTAGTAGCATTTCTACCATTCAAACGATCTTTTTTTGACACATACTTCGATGTCATTTTTCCAACATTTTATACTACTTTGGAAATGCTACAAAATAAAACAATTTCACTAGCATTTCAGGGGTCAAAGTCGATTTTGTCCTTATGACTTTGTCCTCAATCGACGACTACCGTTGATACGATCGGCGAAGTTAAATTAATTAATTAATTAACTATTATTAAAACTTTAATTAATTTATTAATTTATAATTGATTAAGTATCTTTAATTTATTTTAGTTCATCATATAAATTTTAT
This sequence comes from Tripterygium wilfordii, assembly GCF_013401445.1. Lineage (NCBI taxonomy): Eukaryota > Viridiplantae > Streptophyta > Magnoliopsida > Celastrales > Celastraceae > Tripterygium > Tripterygium wilfordii. The sequence continues at coordinate 12,903,384 of NC_052240.1, read as the reverse complement.
GAATTAATTTCTATGTTTGGATACAGTTATATTTCTCAATTACAACTAAATTACATAATACTCCTACCGTAATTTATCATAATATGCTACACAGCAAAAATGTTACCAACAAAAGTTCAACCAAATATTACACAGCATTTAAGTAGCATATCTGCTACTAAAATTGTCCAACATTTATGTTACCATCATTTCTACTGGCATATCTACTACGTTGAAAAAGCTTTATCAAACTAGGCATATATCACTTACCATACCTAGACTAGAAACAGGAATGTATTGAGATTAATTAGCCAAACCAGTCTCCTTCCAAATTGAAGGAATGTGAGTTCTTTCCATCCACATTTGGTTCAAGACAGTCTCCGATATTGGCCCCGTCCTCCTGCAGAATTTCATCGATGATCATCGACCGCCGACCGGCCGATAAATCGTTGTTGTTGTTGCCACAATTGATCAATTGATCATCATAAGAACTTAAAAACTCCGAGTTAAGAAAATCTGAGGACCAGAGCTCTCCCATGCTGAAATCCATCATATCATCAGTTTCTCTACAACCAAACAACATGTTATTGTTGTGCTCCTCCTCCATTGACTTGTCATCAGTTGGTCCAGTATTGTTGTTATCATACATCAATGGTCCTGTCAAGGCATTACCATGATTGTGGTGATGATGATGATGATCGGGGTTGGACGGCTGAGATGGGTTGATGAAAACTTTGGCACACTTGAAGGCTTTAGTCCTGATCACCCGTGATGACTGCTCTTTCTTTGATGATAAGGATGGAGAGGCCGTGTTTGGAGCAACTTTTTCTCTATGTGTCAAATTAGGCTGCTGCTGCTGATGATGATGATGATCATGATTTGATGAACGGTGGTTAATGGTGTGAGGAAACAAGATTTGATAACCATCTTTGGCTTTCTTCCCTAAAATGGTGTTCCAGTAGTTCTTTATTTCATTGTCTGTTCGCCCTGGAAGTCTCCCAGCTATCAACGACCATCTACAGTAAAATAAGATAAAATTTAAAAAAAAAAAAAAGCCCACTTATATATGTAGATCCAAACGGACCATACATTGTTTTTGTATCTGTAGATAACTAAATCAAAGCAGTAGAGAACGCAAGAGATTTTGCGTGCTTTGTCTGTGGGGTTTGATTTTAGCACAACAATTTTCGATTTTCGAATATTTTAAGATAACAAGAAAATTCACCTATTGCCGAGTAGCTTGTGGAGACGGATGATGAGCTCTTCCTCTTCAGGAGAAATGTTGCCTCTCTTGATGTCTGGTCTCAAGTAATTTAACCACCTAAGCCTACAACTCTTCCCACATCTCTTAAGACCTAAATATACAAAGAAACCCCATTTTCGTAATTGTAATTATGTTATCAACCATAGAGATATAGTGTGTGTGTATATATATATGAGTATATGACATGACTGAGACAAACCTGCTTTTTTGGGGAGGTTTCTCCACTTGCCTTCACCATGGAGTTTAATGTATTCAGTGAGAATTTTATCTTCAATAGCAGTCCAAGCTCCTCTGTTCAACCCCTCCTTTGAACAGCAAGCGCTTCTCCCCATTTGTCAAAACACACACAAACTCTCTCTCTCTCCCCTCTCTCTCTCTCTCTCTCTCTCTCTCTATACGTATATATATATATGTATTTATAATTAAGTCTGTGCATGCATGTGTATGCTTTTCCTGTGTGGGGAAGGTGAGAGATACTTATATAGCATAAATTTTTGTCACATTCTCTACTACACCACTACTGCTGCTGTGCAATTTTATACTAATATAAATTTGCAAAGTATTGATGGGGATTTTTCTCTGTCTCAACAGGGTTTGTGGTCCCTTATTTTTTCAGTATTTGCATAAAAAAAAAATCAAAATAGACGTACAGTTTTGTATTGTTAACCTTTACTGTGAAATTTGGGTTTATGTAGGGCTTTTTTTTTGTTTTAATTATGAGGCTGCAGTTTATCTTCCTTGATCACTCTGTCACCAAAAATGAATTCCTGATCACTGAATGTCTAGTTGGCATTAAAAAATATAAAATTGAAAATTTTTAAACATAAGTGACTGAGTTGAAAAGCACTTCATTTTTCAGATACCAAAATAAGACTTTACTCTATGTTTATTCATGATATTAATTTATCAAAATTTGGTTCCGAGTATTTGTGATTTTAGCCCCGATATAGGTTAATTAATGGCAAAAGAGTACTTTTCATCCCTCAATTATTGGTCAGGTTTCATTTTCTTCCCTTAACTCTCTTTTTTTTTCCCATTTTCGTCCCCCACCTATGAGAAAGTACCATGTTTATCCCTCGAATAAATCCGGCCATTGAAAAATCCTACGTGGCATCATATTGTTCGTCAGATCAGGTTTTTCTCAACCTCAATCTCACTTAAAATGACGAAAATGATACTTTTCAATAGTTAAGGGACTCAAATGGGAGGAAAAAAAAAAAGAAGCTTAAAGACAAAAATGAAACTCGTCCCATAGTTGAGGGACGAAAAGTATCTTTTGGCAGTTAATTAACCCCCGTTAGGTCATATATAGCAGAATTAATCATTTCTTTTTAACACTTGGTGCATCTTGTCTCTGAACCTAGCTCCTCTCACACCACTTTGATGTAATGTGCATCTCATGTGTGTATTTTCCTTTTCATATTCCTCACTTGTTAATAGAAAAAAAAATAATCAGAATCAGTCATTTTTTTTCTTTCTACACTTAGCATATTCTATATCTAAACCTACTCTCATGCCACCTTGAAACAATGTGGGAGCGATATGTGTTTGGTGTGTATTGCCCCTTCCCTGTCCCTCTCATAAATAAAATTAAAAAAAAAAAAATTTCCATCACATTGTGTTCCTCGTGTGTATTTCCCTTTTCCTTTCCCTATCCCTCTCATTAAAAAAATAAATATAATTATTTTTCACACAATATTCTAACAATTACAACGAATTTTCTTGTGCACGAATCTCTAGATGACGTTCAAATTTTGACAAAAATAACAATGATTTTTTTTTCCCATTGTTGATTACCCTCATTTTCTCGCAAATTGATTCAAACCATGAAAAACAATTTCTTTGCAATGATTGTGAGTAAGAAAATTAAGTCATCGTTAATTTGATTATGTGGAGCAGAAGATCTCTCTCATGCATGCACAAGACGACATTAATTAATGAACTAATCAAATACAATTATTGTTAATTGAAAAAAACATCCACTTTAGGTAAAGGGGAGCCTAGCTAGCTAGCTATTAATTGGGACCTACAATTAATTAAATTGGTTGATAATTGACTTTTAGAGTATAGTTTTTAATTAATCCCAGCTTCCTCACCTACTCGTGGCAATAATCGATCTCCTTTCAAACTAACTTTCTCTTAATGAGGCAGTTGAAAGTTGGTTGCAGTCTCCAAAGCCGCCACCTTCTGTACGTATAAATATACATATACCATATGAAATCATTACACACATACACCAGGTTCAATTAAGGAGATACGTATACGTCAGATTTATGGCCATGTTGGAAATTCATGTCAAACGTACACACATTCGAGATATTGTCCGCTTCGAACCACGAGTCTGCACGAATTTGATCTTTATGAGCCGATGTCATTGGTTTTTAGACCAAAAAAACGTGCCACATGTGTGATATTATTAGCACTGTATCGATACATGTAATATTTCATTATCATTCTCAATCACCTCAGCAAAACACGTCTCTCAATATATTTTGTTGTCTCCAATAACATTACACCATTGTGTTGCTGCCAAACAGCCGCCACTGTTTTTTTATTTTTTTTATCTTAGCTTCTAGAAAATGTATTTTTTTGGCCATATAAAAATCACAAACAATGAATAAGTAATTAAGTAATGAACTCACGTTGCATGTCTGCGTGATAATGCCATATATTCCAATAATTTCGGAGGGGGTCAGCTTGTGGGACCTTGTCGCGCGTGACTCGTGATCTCTATTCTGTTTGTTTTTTTTTTTTTTGGACATTAATATAACGTTGGGTTGGCTGTAAAAATCAAACACACAGAGTAAAGAGGTTGACTAAACCGATAACAAATTAAAGGTAAAACAATTGTAGAGAACTAAATCAAAGTTGTAAAAAACACAATATTTATATAGTTCGGCGAAATCCTACATTTACAGACAATACAGACCGATTTTACTATGTTAGAGAATATTATAAGAGAAAAAAAAAAAAAACTCACAAATTACAAGGAGGAACTCTCTCTTGAGCTCTCTTTATGTTCTTTTTCTCTCAAACGGCTTCTCACTTTGTCACTCTACTACAATTAAAAACCTTGCGAAATTTGCTTATTTTTATAAGATATTTACTTATTTTTATAAAGAATTAGCGTCAATTACGATTTTGCACAATTTATTTTTTGAGCCAATTGCAACAAATTTTATGTTCATTTTTTTCTCGAGTCACTCACACTCATATTGGTAAACCAGTGTGTATGTAAAATACAAACTCTCCCGTACAAATCTTATCAATAGGTAGTTGCATTCAAATCTCTAATAAATTTGAATATTAAACCCAATTTCTTTTTAACAGGATATATAGGTTTAGTTACAAGAATACGCAGCCAAAACGTTTCATACCCCTAATCCATTTAGTCCAGCTCGTAGAAAACAATTATAATAAATAAATATATAATCTTTTGCTTAAAATTATTATTAATGATTATTTTCAGATCATATAAATAACCCAAAAAATATTTCCGAGACACTGCTCCCAAATCTCGCGGCTTAGCTGTGATTTGAGTGGGTTCGAATCTAGGGTCCACCACTTGGAATCTAGGGTCCGCCACTGCAAAATACAGAAAGTCCATTAATTATATTGGACCGCTGTTAATGAAAGGAGCCCTATTATAGTTTTATTATATATTGGCCGTCCCCTAATTTGTATTCCATTGGTGATAACGACAAATCAATATACAAACAATGTTGAAATTTATGTAGGAAATCACAAGAGCCATGGAGGCTCCCAACCATCATTCAACCAAAGCATGCATACATGAATTTTCACCCAATCCATATATGTCCGCTTAATTAATTTTAATATGCTAGCATTCATTGTACGCAAATTAAACATGGTTTATATATATATAGCTTAATTATCCTCTAATTAATTATATATCTTAATTTCATCCATTTTTATGAAATGGGAACCGATAATTATTGCTTTTCTTCTTTTGGGTGTGTATTGGGTAAATCTATGAAGGTATATTAGTATGCAGAGATATTTGTTTGTGGTTACAGCTAGCGATTCCAAACTGACATTTAGAGTTAAAATTGAGGAGAAAATCAATCCATATATAGGCCGGGATTCATTGGGGAGCTGTCTGAATTAGAACAAGCCAGGAAAAACAAAGCTCAAAAAGTAGTGACAAGAGCAGTTTGATAAATCAATAAATAACATTTTTTTTTTAAATATATAATCTAATATGGATCGTTGATGAGATCGGACGGTTCAAGTAAGAGTCAATATTTAAGACCGTAAACACGTATATATAACGGTATCTTATAAAGATAGCTAAATTTAGGTTAGAGAGTTCAATTGTTGTTTCCCAACAACTATACGGTGAAGACCTTTCCTTCTTCTTTTGTCTTAGCAGTATTTAACGAAGTCTCCATGAAGTCTGGTACATTCCATGGATAGCGAATCAAGCTGATGGCATGTCGTTCAAATCACCATGCATGCACGTGAAACTCGATTGTCGTGGAAACAAAAACCAGAATAATTTACAAATAATTACCCCATGGGCATGGGCATGGGCATGGGCGACTCTGAAATTGATATCTATCCGTTGTTCAACAAGAGCCTATAATTCCCACCTACTAGCTTTACTATACCTACCTAACTTCAAAACACCTTACTTATGTTTTTCTCTATCATTATATATGAACCCTAGAATCTAGGGAATTATAGAGGCCAAATCCGGTCATGACACTCCTGATCTTAGAAAGATTTTATATTTATTAGATATTTTTGCTAAAAAAAATTAGATTCTATTCCATAGGTTTAATATGTTATACAAATATCCCCCCTTAAACTTAATTTAACCCTTTTAATTTGTACTAAGCCCATATTAAAATATTTTTTTATAAAATGAGTCCAACTCAAAAATACTTTTCCTCTCCAATAAAAAATATTTTTTTCTTTTATAAATAATGAAAATCAGCCCTTGAAAAATAATATTTTTATTTTATTTTAAATATATATTTATATATTAATTTGGTCCACTCAATTCTTTCTCTATAAAAAAAAATACAACCCAAGCAACTTAGAGAACATTATTATCCGCTTTGAGCTAAAAACTCAAACGCTTTTGTTCTTATAATGATTATCTACTATTGAGAGGTGTCATATCCTAGTTATAAAACACTTTATTTTCACTCAACTTTCCGAAGTGAGACATTTTATCTTAACATTTTCCTTATTTTCATATCCAAGTCTCTCTAACACTTTCATCTTGCCCATGATAAGTGTTTGTTATGATGATTAATATGTATGTATGTATAATATAATATAACGTATATTGATCTAATTTAGGCTTGCAAGTGCAACTATATATAAATTAATTTACTAGTAGAGCAAGACTATGAGGTGGTGATGATGAGCTACTTCTGTCCGTTGATTATTACAACTCAAAACAATAATTAACGTCACTCTTTTACACCCAACTTTACTATGTGATGGCTCCAAGTTTTAAGAACCTTAAGCTCGTTCGCATAAATTTATTTATTTATATTATGATATGTCATATCATATCATGAATAATTTGTCACATCATATTATAAGATGTATTTGTTATAGGACCATCAATTAATTTGCATTTCCTACCGCATACATATATAGTAATATATTGGCGGTTCGAAGAAAACAATATTATTAATTAATTTTAACTTTGTAGTCCATAAAAATCCAAAATTGCAGGCGGGGCTATAAATATAAATTATTTATTGTCCATATGTATGATAGACAGGGACGTTTGAATTATTATTGAGTAATACCAAGTGATGGTCAGTTTTCAACATGGGTCCGTCCGTTCAAGGACGTCCCTTTCACATTAAGTTCTCCCAAACAAATACTGCCAGAAGAACACATGGTCAAATTAATAGCACGAAATAATGGAAGAGAATAACCCAATAGTTTTTAATACATTGGAATATCTTGCAACGAAGGAATCATCAACTGTACGGTGTTTTGCACTCAGAATCATTAAGGGCAAATGCAATAAGAAGCAATTTACGGTCCCACCTTTATTACACAAAAAGTCAAATCAAACACGTATTCTAATACAGCCACATTAGCAAAACACAAATTTCTATACACTTTTTCTTCCTACACACTTTCTCTTTCCACCCAACCCAACAACATTCCATTCCTCCATATTATCCACAACAAAACTACACCAAAACATTAAATATCAATACATCCACATCAACAAAACACTTATCCCAATACAGCCACATAAGCAAAACACATTTTACAATACAGTCACATCAGCAAAAGACAACATCTTTGTTGGCCCAATACCACTTCACCATTGCATTTGCCCTAATAAACATCCCCACCGATGTACGGACCTACATGTATCAAAATGTCCTAAATACATTCAGCAAAAATCACAGCATATATATAATTGGGTCCAACAAGTCCACGGTCTGGACAGCATTCAGCTCAACAAGGCCTATAAAGTTGAGCTCAATAGACCCATGGCCTGAGCAGCAGTCAACATAACAAGGCCCAAGGCCTGTCCAGTCGAGCTCAAAAGACCTATTAAAGGCCGGGGCAGCAGTCAACACAACAAAGCCCAAGGCTTATAAATACACGTAAGCCTTATTAGGCCTATAAATACACGAGGTCCCACCACATCAAGGGACCCGGTTTTGGAGGTACCCCTCCCTCTCTCTAAACACTCTATTATCTCATTAAAAACTCTAAGCCCTAATACTGACGTGATTGTCGAAGCTTCCATGATTGGCACTACACCGACGTCAAGCTTCACGATTGGCTCTCTTTGTGATCTTCATGCAGGATTGTTGGTGGCCTCGTACAACAATACTTTGATCGTAGATTCTTGCATCTACAAATCACATTAAAAAAACAAAAATCCACAGCAAAAAGAATGTTCATATGTCACCCAACAAAGCCTGCAGTTCCTCACTTACCTCAACCAATATTTTCCTTACATTTCTCTCGCCCTTCCTCTTCTCTTAGCAGCGCTTGAGTTTAGCAACGTGGTTGTACGCCACTTTCATAATATTTACACAAGAACTCTAGTATCACGCAGATTCTATATATGTTAATCAACCAAGTCCAATTCCGGTTGCCGTGTAATTTATCACCTAAACCTTTCTTCACTTCCTCCACCTGCGTGTTTCTTACACATCCTTGGTCCCTCACCTTCACTTTCTAATGCTAGAGGTCTTATGAATCGATTTACGTCACAGAAGAATAAACGGTGGATCCAGAAAACCTCTACTCTAGACATTATGTTTGACAAGTTCACCAAGGCAAGAGGATGATGCAGCCATAACTATAACAATCAAGTTCACAGATTGAACTATTGAAGCAAAGAAGGTATTGAATAATAACTGGTTGGCTAACACATCAGCTACAAAATGAGTGTGTCACTGACCTACATACAACCTTTTAAAGGAAGAATACTCATCACCCTATAAGGACCGGGCACTAATTTCCCTGATAAATTTTCGGGTGCACCATTGCACCTGAGAATTGTGTTGCAGATGTTATTGGTCTTATCACTAGCATTATGTTCATGAAATTGGGATTCAAGTTCCAACAACTTTGCATAAAAACGCTCTCTTAGTCTCTCACCTGTGTAATCTCTCCTATTACAACTTTGCATAAAAACGCTCTTCGTTAATTTCTGACGCAAGCAAGCCTTTAAATAGAGATTTACAAACATTGGTTTAATGAAACATTAGGATTTCTAAACCTTATTGACCTACACAAATGTAATGACTTAAAAAGAGCCATAGAAGCACGCAGGCTAATTAAAAGGAAACTTTTTTCGCCGAGGATTCCTCAACTCTCAAAAAAATTATTAAAAAAAAAGAAAAAAAAATCTAATGGCTTCTTGCATCAATTTTTCTTGTGTGAAGATATCCACACAGCTTATAGCCTTATACTTGTTCAATAACTACAAAGATGGATGGGGCAATTTTTTTTTTCAAACAAAAAATCTAAGGATGGTTAATTACCTATAGGCCATATCATATGCCTGGTAAGAATATCGTTGTTGAACACACTAGTACTTTACAACATGTTTCTTACCAAAAGCATATGACATAAGTGAAATCAATACTAGAGACATATATACCTAAGATGCTAGCTGCACTACCACCAGCACAGACAGCGATAAAATTACCATTACGTTTTCTGCAGTAGCTTTTCCAACAGTAATTGTAACCACAAGCTCCATCACAACAACTATCTAACTGCCAACAAAAGCTGTAATTTACAATGCCCAATTCTCTCTATCAAGCATCATTCATTTCATGATCCCATTCAATGATTTGAATGTTTACAAGGCCAAGTGGAAGAGGCAAGCAGTATCTTACTTTTCTCTGCCAACCTCAAAGCCAAGGTCATCCGCCTCCTCTCCACAAATAAAAAGCAATATCAAAACTTCATGAAAAGAAAAAGAAAATCCTATGTCTCTACTCTCTAAGCCCTAACGAGCAGATGTATGCTGCTTCTGAATTCAAACTCAGTATAGAACTTGTAACAGGAAATCACAATCATGTAACAAAAGCATCTTGTGGTCAAACATCCTCAGTGCCAAAATTACTCTAAACTTACTTATCAAGTAAAGGATTACCCTCCCGAAAACAAAATACATCAAGCAAAACCACCACAGCAAGCCATAGAGATACCCAAAAACAGTAAAGATTTGAAGAAAATTAAACGATGATATAAAGAAAATGAGCTGCCTGAAAGCCAAATCAAGACCAACAAGCAGCAATCAGCACTGGAGAGATCGTTCAAATGCAGCTTTAATTCAATTGATAAATTGTGTCTTTCATAGCTTTCATCACTCATAGTACACAAAGCACGAACCTTGACGATGATTAAGCTCACAACAATAATTCAAAAAGGAAAAGCAGAAAACACTCACCATAGCTCAAGAGAGCTTGATCATAGTCAAAGACTGGCAGGCTGTGTGGATGGAACCACGTAATCAACCACAATCACGCCCTCCAAATAATCCCTAACTTTTTCTTTATGCAAATTCACCAGCTCTTCCTTGGAATCGGCGGCCTCCATTTCGCTCAATCCAGGGAAAACGGCGAGCGAAGCAATCGAAAACCCCTTGGCTCTCGCCGGCGAGAAGTTCTCACCACAAGTTATCTGATCAATACCCCCAAAACTCTCCTTAATCCCCTTAATAACCCCCAACAACTCGTTCTTCCCTTCCTCTGCAACATTCTCCTTCAATTTCAAAAAACTCACGCGCACGGCAGACCCCGCCGAAGGGACCAGAGGGCCCTCGAAACCCGGCGCCACCCAATCGACGGCCATGATGTCATCGCATATCGGGAACACATTCTCCCTAACGACACCAAGATGGCTTGGATGAGCAGAATAGGCGGAGAGGTCATCTTTGGAGGAGTAACGACTGTGAAGCATGTGAGTAAAGTTGGAAAGCGGGGATCGGGTACGAAAGAGAGGACCGGCGGTGAGGTGGAGCACCTGATCAAGCGAAATCAGGCCGTTGAGACCTGTAACCATGGCGTTAACCTTCGAAGGCTCCGTGTTGTCCTTGACCTTGAAGAGCACCACGTGTTCGATCACCGTCGATGGAGAAGCAACGGTCGACATCTTAAGAGATTTAGATACGGAAGGAGTAGAGGACTGACAGTAGGGTTTGAAGAGAAAAGGAAGAGTGGATTTCCGGTGCTTCGGAGACGATAGTGTGAAGGAGACGAGGGGAGATGCTCTGAGTCTCAGAGACTGCATCGTCATCTAAAAGTGAATCTGCGCCTTTGACAGTGACGGAGGTTCTGTCGTTCTGTGCTGTATTTGGGTCATTGAATATTGGGCCTTCGTTTCTTGGGCTTTTTAATGGACTGGGTTCCTATTGAGCTAAAAGCAATAAAGCTTACGGACAATTGGCAGTAAGAGCACTTTAGACAACTTAATTGTAAAAAGGTCATGGACATTTTTAAAATTGTAAAAAAGTGCAATTTAAGGGTAATTTGGTCATCTGACTTAAGATATTTTTTAGTTTATACCTATAATACCCTCCTCTTTCTTCTTCTTCTTCTTCTCCCTCCAACTATCCAACTCTAGTGTGTCCTCTCTTTCTCTCATTCTTCTCTACTAAAAGTTATCTCCTTCTTTCTCTCCTTCTTAATCTTCTTCTTCTTCTTCTTCTTCTTCTGGTTCTCGATCTGGTTCTTCGTTGTCTTCTTCTCCGTTTTTGGCCGAGTTTCTCCTCTCTTCATCTCCTTCTTCGTCATTGCTCAATCTGGACTGCGTCGAGTTGCTCTGCTTCGTTTTTGACAGATCTGGACTATGCGTCGTTGTTCAATCTGGGTTGTGCTTTGTTTTTTTGCAGATCTGGACTCTGGTTCGTTTTTTGCAGAGATGTATCGCTATAGTATCACTATAGTATCACTATAGTATCACCAACACCAAAAAACCACTAAAATGATGAAACTAGTATGCATACTTCATCTTCCTAACTACTTTCCCTTTCTTGATTTTCTTTTCTTGGTTACCTCTCTTGTTCGTTTTGAAAAAACATTTACAAGTGCAGAGATGTATCACTATAGTATCACGAACACAAAAAATTCATTAAAATGATACAATTGAACCAATATGCATACTTCTTCTTCCTAATTACTTTTCCTTTCTTGGTTTTATTTTCTTGGTTTGTACATCTCTTGCTCGTTTCGGAAAAACATTTACAGCTGCAGAGATGTATCACTATAGTATCACGAACATCAAAAATCCACTAAAATGACATAATTGAACCAGAAAGACATGTAATGTTATCAAATTTACATTCTAACATTTATATCATCATTTTATGAGCCAAAAATATAAATTGAACACTAAATTGGATCTTCTATTTAAAAGTATCACTATTGTATCACAATTCGTGGAGAGAGAAAATCAAAATTGAGGTTATTTTGGTAAAAGATGATCCCAGTGTACTTTTTTAAAAGGATGTTTTAATGATTGCACTTTTTTACAATTAAGTATAATCTAGTGTACCGGCCTCCAAAAGTCCCTTGATAAAAACCAAGAAGCATGGGCCATAATTAAAAGATACCTAGATAAGTCGAATCATTATCAGTCCATATATAATGTGATTACCACATAATAAATAAATTTATTAAAAGGGAGGATTAGTGCTAATGGAACTTCAAATAGTGATTGATTACGTTTGTTGAGTACTTTTGGTGATTATTAGCTGTTTGGAAATCATGCTAGTTATGGAAGTTATTATTGATTGCTTGGCTCATTTGAAGGAGGCCGACTCTTCCGGTAGATACTATGCATTTTTTTTCCTGATGACAATTTGGAAAGTATGGAACTATCGTAATAGGACTATTCATCATGTTAAGGAGCGGCCGCGAGAGGGACCTGTTGCATTCTGAGTTCCTCCTCCCCTTGGTGAAATTTATATAAATGTTGACGCTGGCCGTGACAGTGATAGCTCTAGATTTGCTACTAGATGTGTGGCTCGAGATTCTGGTAGCTGCTTCGGCAGCACCAGCGGGACTTGTTTCTTTCATTGAGAGCGCTAAGTTATATGTCATACGTGAAGGGATAAAGCTAGCATCTAATTATGGCCTTGCGAATTCAGTGATTCCAAGGGAGCCGTGGATAAGATTCATATGTAAGGCGTGCATCAAATGAGTATTTTTTGGCTACAGGAAGCTGTATTAATGGCAGATTACGATCGCATGATTCTTAATAATCTACAGACTTTCCATTAGAAAAATAAAGATCAAAGCATAAAACATTACTAATATGAATTTATTTCTCTCTTTAATTATTGTTATTTCTCTTTGAATTTAATAAATTGTAGAAGTAATCCAAAAACATGTGAGCTTTTCACTTGAGAATATCACTATCACATTCATTCACAGTTGTCATATTGAACTGGCACCGTATGTTCTAGATATCATAAAATATCACCGAAGTTTAGGGACAAGAAACAAACAGAGAACCATCACAGTACCTTCCTCCTCCATATCATCCTTGACTTGGACAACAGCGAAATACACTCAAGAAAATATTAATTTAAAAAATATATATATATTTCAAACGTGAAAAATGTTGGTCGAATTAAAGATATATATATCAGTCATATATCCCACCTCTACCCTACATGGAATTAAATTTGGGATTGCTAATAAATTTTCGTGGACGAAAGAAAAAAGAGAAATCAAATATTATGTTGATGTTTATTTTTTCCCGATAGGACCCACAGTCATTGTCTTTGAGTGTGCACTAAGTAAACACATCGAGTCTCCGTATTAATATAAGTGATAGGTATCTCAGTAAAAAGTATCTCAGTCTTTCAAGTAGTGGATGTGTCACTCTCTGATTCAATCACAAGTTTTGTAGGTCTCTATATTTACATTAATTAAGAGACACGATCCACTACTAGGATAAATGAGATTTTTTTGCTGTGATCCCTAACATTTTTGTTGTATTAACTCACAAACCACACATATCATATGAGTTCATGAAAAATTCATGTGTGAACTCATGTTTCCGTAGGAAATCGAGATTGTGGTTTCAATGTAAAATGTACATTTGTTTAGGCACATATGCTATTTTTTGCCTTTTATTTTTTTATTATGGCACATATGCTATTTTCGGGCAATGTACAAACATTTAACTTCTTTGATTGGCTAGACGGGTCCCACGCTTATGGTATGGCAGCTCCAGCGAGGACGTCGGAACCAAATCTGTAGATTTCCCGAACCTGAACTGACACGCGTCGATAAATAATTGGGTATAAACAGTTGTTAACAAGATTTCGTTGTTGTTTGAACTTACGAAGAAAAAAAAAATAATAAAATAAATGTACGGAAACTTCCCATTCTCGGCCAAAACGAAGATCCGCGAGCGCACTTGGGTCGGGCAAAACCATTATGCTTCCCAAAATTACGGTTCTACCCTGCCTCACACGTCATCTTTTGGTAAAAGAACTTACTATAAAAAAAAATTTACAAAAGAGAGATTGGTGGGGTGTAAACAGTAGGACAATTTTTTCCTTATTTTTATACGAGTTTAACCAATCAATTGATCGGTTATCAGCCATTATTTCGATTGGTTTGAAGTAATTTTTTTAAAAAAAATTGACTGACTAATCGATCAATTCGGTTTCTAAGGTTTTTTTAACATTTTTTTTGATTATTGGGAATACCCTAATCCAACGATCACTTTGTGTCCCCTTGACCAAATTTAAACCCGGGATGACCACCCTGTGCGCATAGTAGAGCACCAATTTAGTATTGAATTGAAGCTCAGTGCGCAAGTAAGGCTGGCATGAGAACCTTAATATGACTCCTAGGTAACAAGCTTGTACCATCGGCCCTTTGCCCATGAAACCTAGGAAACCCCAAAGAATTACGTTTTATTTGTTTGAACTCCCGACATGAGGGATCTTACACTTATGAGTCCAAAGATATAAATCAACACTAGAGATTCGTACATGGTTTTACTAACTAAGTTATTTCATACATTTGGAGAAAAAAATGTTTTAATTATGTATAAAAAAACATTATAGTATATGGGGTTGGGTAATTGTACCATCAAATGGTGATAATTTTGAGTCATATAAACCAATCATTAGTGCATCACCAAGTTTCTTGACTTGTGTGACTTCAATTCACTCAAACACTAATTATCTCATGGGAGTTTCAATTGAAACTAAAGTATTTGTATGAGTAATCCACATCAACAATAAATTGACAATGACTTCATCACCTAACCACATAGACGATATTATTAATTATTTGTATGGTTTTTTCTTCTTCTTTTTTATATGTTTCTTGGATCTGGCTATTAAGTAGGGTGCGTTGAGACTTGAGAGGAAACCACAATAAAATGTTAGATATCTTATGCAACCGTTTTTTAAACCATTTGGATGATAATCTAGTGATAGATTTATCTGGGTCAAATTATATAGACTTGAAATGTCATGAGTTCGATCCCAATGGGAGGAATATCTTTGTGGTCACGCACTGGATTTTGATTCAACTTACCTTGTCATCATATGAGAAACTTATTTGCGTGTGGGCCGTAAAGTCTAAACCCATATCAGATGTACAAATAAAAAACTTGTATGATGTCGTTCTCGCATTCTTGATTACAAAAAGACAATTGGGTTTTGGAATAATAATGAACAATATATAGTACAGTACACATGACACCAACACATAACTCCTTAATTATTGTGAAATCAATTGGAAAAGGTTGATGATTTAGTGAATAATCACTATTTGTTGATACATAATATTTAAATATTTCATCATGGCAGCAAAAGCTTGACCTAAAATCATATGTAATTGAATAACACTTTCAAATAACATTGCACAATCTCAAAACTCAATCTAATTTTGAGGAATGAGGAGTAATGAGATGGAAATTCTAATAAATTCAATTAGGGAGATTCACTAATAAATGTGTGAATATTCTCAAAATTAACAAAGAATAATGCTATTTGTGTGCAAAAATATAAAATATCTTCCATAACATAGGAGGAAGTTACCTACTAAAAGCACCAAACGTTAAAAGCGGTCCCTTATTTCGGTAACCGTTAGATGGTTCGCGTGCCACGTGTAAATCGATTAAACAACCGAACAAATCCCGCTCTAACCATATAATTAAAAGCACGGTAGCAGGCAGGTTCAGCCGAATCAAATCACAACAAAAACAAATATGAAATTAATAAATGGATATATAAGAATTATCCTAAGTCACAACTAGTGGTAAAACTCTATCTGATTCGAATGATTGAATTTGTCCTACCAATTTAGACATAAAGTATATGTCCAAAATTTGGGTCAAAATATAAAAAATTTATTCAGATTAAAACAAGGTCTGGATCTAAATATAAAAATCTTGTCTGGACCTTAATTCGAATTAGATTACTAAATATAGAAATCTTGTCTGAACCTTAATTCGAATTAGATTATTGTCAGATTTACTTATCTGGATTTAAACAAATTCGGATTTAATCAATTAAGTATGTTCAAAATCCAATACGGATTAGAGTCTGAACATGTAAATATTTTGTAAACGTATGCAGTTGTTCTAGCGGGAACCAACTCGGAATCTATTTTTTACCACCCATAGTCACAACTATTTGAGAGTGTGATAAATAAAATGACAAATGAGGTATTATTTTAGGTTCTACATATTCCAGAAACGGTGAAAAAATATGTAGGCATTTTAAATCCGCATTTTACATCTTTAATGGATATATATATAAATATTATATATATATATATAGTGAGAGAAGAAAACAAAGCTTTTGTTTGGACACACAGAGGGGACCGAGCGTGACTGTCAAATCTACATATTCTTTCTCTCTTTCTTTTTTTCTCTCTCCATCTTTCTCTGTTTCTCTCTAAAATTATCGTAATTCTGCGCAGAGCTCCCTCCGGAGATTCGATTCGCAATCGCCGATCTGTTTCCTCGGCTTCCTCTCTTAAATCTTTGTCTTCTCTCGCAGGATCTAATGTTCCAGATTTTGAAGGTATGATGGATGTGCTTGTATATATATAGACAATACAGTTAAATTAATTATTATTTAATCTCTGTTTTGGGTTTAAGTCGGAGTTTAATGAGTTAATTTTCTTCAACTCAAACCGTTGATCTTTCTCTTCTTCTTTTTTTACAGGATTTTCAACCGTTCTTGTAATCTTCTTCTTTTTTAAACTTTAATCCCATCAAAAAAAAAAAGAAGAAGTCTTAGCGAACTTCTTATTTTTTTCCAACTATAAGAATTTATGCTTCTGCCACTACAGAGTTTCATGCTTTTGAACGTTTGAATTCCCTTTTTGGTGATTGTTTTCGGATATTCTTGAATTTCAAGTAAAACTCATTTTCTTTTTTGATTTTGGCATTTGCATATTGGGTTTTGCTTTAGCAGATTCAAAATTATTATTGGCATTTTGGATTTTATATGAGAATGTGTGTTTTTGTTTTGCTTGTAAAAGGTTAGTGATAATAATGCTGTCTCTGCAGTAGCAGGAAGCTTGTTGCCTCATCTTCTCTGCATCATTGACTGGTTTTTTGGGGTCTTTGGGATTCTTCCTTGAAACTGAGTTTTAGGTGGGTATTTTTCTGAGTAAATTAAAAAAAAGGTGTCCTTTTATGGAAAATGGGATCTGCTTTTTCACATCTCATCATAAAAAAATTATGATAAAAAAATTATTACATTAATAATAACTGTATAATTGATGTTTGTTATCATATTTCAGATCCCACTGTAAAGAAAAGGTTAGAACCCATGAAGTCATGATTTCTACTCAGAACTTGTCTCATTTGGCACAAAATGCCTCAGGGAATTTCAAAATTTTGTCTGGGGTATTGGATTGTGTAAGCATGTGCAGATAGGAAGATATGATTATGGGTCTCTCCATATAAAAATTATACTGCCAGTGTCTCATCTTTTGTTTTATTCTTCTTTCTTGATTCTTGATGCAGGTCTGGTTCTGATTTGATAGACTTTTTCTGACTCAACAAAGAAAGATTATATGGAGGGTGACTCATTCTCAGGGCTTGCCAATGGTATGGGTACCCAGATTGATGGCAAGGTCCTTCAGACATTCCAAAAGAATTTTGTTCAAGTCCAAAACATTTTGGATCAGAATAGGCTGCTCATCAATGAAATAAACCAGAACCATGAATCCAAGATCCCTGACAACCTCAGCAGAAATGTGGGTCTGATCAGGGAGCTCAATAATAACATCAGGAGAGTGGTTGACCTGTATTCTGACCTATCCAGCTCCTTCACCAAGTCCATGGATGGTTCTTCTGAGGGTGATTCTAGTGGTGCTTTGAGATCTGATGGAAAAGGAGGCCACAAGAGAAATAGGCCTGCATAGAGAGACTTTCTGGTTCTTGATTCTTTATCATGGTGGAAAGTAAAGGTTTTACAGATGTGTTGAGGTAGAGTTGAACATTATTAGATTCTGAGACCTTTTTTTGTATCTTGTGAGTACTTTCTGTAGTTTGCTTACTCCCTACCATTTCTTAGCGAAATAATCCCCAAAATTTGCAATCTCATTGTATGCCTGTACAACTGTGGATCTAATTGAAACCAAGCATGTCTGTCTCATCTGTTCATTCCTTTCTGCTCCTGTTCTTCATAATGACTAATGGATAATAAAAGTTCAATTTTATCCTCTTTCAGCTTTTAATTCTCTTTTAACTTCTTGGCCTGTGTAGTACAGAGATTTCACCCAGATTATCTTTTTGTGTTGGCCAAATTTAGTACCCTTTTTGATTCCATTATAAACAAAAGTTTTCCAGCATCTCTTAACTTTTTCTGTTTGTCCAAAAGGCTGATGATATCTGCTATTAGTCTTTTACATATTTTTATCTGTCCATCTCCTTTCTATGAATGGATTTCATCATCAACTTTTGATTGAAATCTTCATGATTATCCCTTTATTCCCTTTCAACCTAAGAGCAACAGCAATCTTGGTCTGGGACTTGAGGGTTGAAAACTGTGGTTAAATGTTGCCGGTAAATTGTTCTTGTCCTATACTACTGAATATGAACTAAAAAGCTCCATTGATTGATGATCAATGATGCTAGCTGCTTTTGTTTGTGTATATGGGGAGTAGTGTGGTGTATCATTGTATTCTGTAAACATATATGCATACTCTCTCTGCAGATGCCCTGAGAAAGCATGGCAAGGAAAGCTGCTTTAGATAACCTTTTTGGCTCCCAATCACAGACCACCACAAGAACAGAATCTCAGATAAGAGATGACAGGATTTTTGACTATTATTTTAACCTTTATACATATAAATAAATAGCCAATAACAATCTCTTGGGTAATACTATTGGCAGGGAAATAAAGTAAAGTATTTTGTACAGGTAGTTTCAAGAGGGACAGACAGATGCATATAAACAGTGACACCCAACAACATGACAAGGGGTCCCAGAGAGTTCTCTTTTTTTGGGGATGGAACTCAAACTTCTCTATGCTTATCCCTCTCTCTCTCTATTATACCTCTTTTTTACTTTATTTTTTTTCTTCTTGCTTTTATATTTAGGTTTCTTTATCATTCTTCTTAGTTCTTATGCAATAAATGACCTTTATGACTTTCTGCAACTGGATGATTCCCTGGCAAACTCATTGAGAGCAGCAGATGTCTTTGTTGGTGGACCCAACCCAAGTGTGTATGGAAGCCCAGTTTTTTTTTTCTGATCTTAGTATAATGGCCCACATAATTGATTCTTGGATATGGACTGTTCCTGATTTTAGATTTTTTATATATTGGTGGTGAGGGTGTTGCTTACTCCATCCCACTATTTGGGATCCTTTTGCATTCCAGTCTCTTTGTGTCTGTTGACATTGGAATTTAGGTCATTATGCATCTTACACATACACACTGTTGTCCTGGATTTGGCTAATGCAACTTACCACTATTGGGTAATGTACTAAATTACTAATGTGTGCATATACTTTGCTTATGTGCTTTCTTATTATATGTCTGTTGTTAAGTGAAAGATTCATTGTTGAGCAAAAAAGTGTAGGCAATAATATTAAGGAGAAGAAGGAGGTGAGAGAGATTTGGGCCCAATCTATTTGAGGTATTGTCTACATTTTGGGTTTAAGACTCGCGTGACATTGTTTTTCAAAAAGCACCTCAAATGTTGAGGTATTACTTATTAGTGTTGCAGCTACTACAACTGTTTTCTTGATTTTTTTAACCACATCACTTGATACTTTTCGAGCGATATAGGACATTTTAATGTTCTGACATTCCCCATTCCCTTGCAATTGTGAGCTCGATTATGTGAGGCCTAATAAGTGAACTATATTGGTAATAGAAGGAGGTGAAAGAGGGTTACGCTCAATCCACTTGAAGTATTGTCCACGCTTTAGGCCAATGCCCACATGACTATCCTTAAAAAAACGTCTCAAAGAGTTGAGATATTGGGGCGTCATATAAACTACATCATTTGGTATTTTCAAACGATATGAGACATTTTCATTCCTGATTCAATGACATCTCAACTGATTTGTCAACTAGACCCGACCCTTGCCGGGCATCGATGAAGATGAAACATATGTATAAATATGATCTGTATTTTACAAAACATATATGCCGGCCCGTGTGATTAGTCTAATTAATTGTGGTACGTCTGGATTAAGGTAATCATTATAAGCTGGAACAGCAGATCAGTTTGGTCCCTAATTCCTAGCCAAGACAAAATTAAACATGATTTTATTAAGACATAACATGTGAAATGGGAATCTACTTTTCCTTTCCTTTTGTTTCTTGCATTTCCAGCAATTAATTAGGTTGTAAAGGTGGCTTCCCAAGTCTAGTTTTGGCGTTTTAACCAATATAATTAAAGAAAAGCATAAGAAGAAGATTGGTATGGGTATCTACATCATTAGTTGGATCCTTTTTGGATTAATCCAATTAGAATAATGCACGCTCATGCTTGACATGACCAATTATTGCTTAATAACAACTATAATAATTACAATGATAATGTTGATAATTAAAACTAATTCACAAAAAAAAAAAGCTATTGCAAATCTAATAAATTATTAAATTGCACTATTTGCATTACAAAATGTAATAGTAACCCTTTTGGATTAGGTTTATACATGAACATTCGGTTCACAAAGTTCAACCTCATCAAGACTTGCTAGAAATTACTTAGAAACTACAACTCATAGAATTTGAACCCTTGACCGAGTTTGGTTTTCCATTTTAGAAAATACAATAAACAAAAAATTAGTTAAAATCACTCGAAAATATTAAAAAGAAGAAGAAGATGTTCAATGTTTTATATATCGTGGAAAATGAAAATAGAAAACGAAAATAAAAGGGACCCTTGAGTATTTTCAACTTCCAAATAACGGTGCTTGTTGCTTCAAGATTTTGTCATATGGAGAATTATAGTTAAGGTTGCTTTTGACATTGGTGGTTTTTACAATTTGCACTGATTTTATTGGGAAAAAAAAATTAGCAAATGCAACCCTTGTGAAAGACTGAAAGGTCAAGAGACAAGAATTATAGGCCCCACTAAGTGCTAATATTGGAACTTTTTATGGGAAATGCCTGGGAAACTTTATCTAAACACAACTTGATTAAAAAGTTGGTGTCTAGTGTTACACTTTCAATATATATATTTAGTATAGTTTGATAAATGCTACAATGAATTAGATGGCGACTAATATAGATTAAAAATAGTAAGATACGATAGGTTCATATAATATTATCTTAGTTTTGTGGTTGAGTGGTAAGATGTGTACTCACTCTCCATATAACTAAAGAGGTTATGAGTTTTATAAGTGAAGGACTAAAGAAGTTATGAGTTTTAGACGTGGAAGATGTGGGAAAATTTTTTTTTAAAAAAATTTAAGATAAAACCGTGAGGAGAGGGCAAAAAATCATACCTCGAAACGGACAATACCTGGATATTAAAATACGCATGCATCAACAAAAGATATGATAGGTTCATATAATATTATATTAGTTTTGTGGTTGGTGTATGAAATAATAGACAAAGAGATATATTATTATATATTATTTGGCTGAGAAAATTGTTTATCTAAATCCTACAAGATTAATAATAATGTTCAACGTTATTATGCTAGAATCACCAATCAAAATCAATTTTTTTTAAATAAACAAGGTATTTATTTTATTATTATTATTATAAACGTGAGAGGGACTTGAATATCGTCTTAGTTCAAGTCCTAAAGAGTGGGCTACCACTAGATCAAGAGTTCCTTATTTATTTACCAAGATTATATCATTTCGGGTTTGTTATGGGCCGCACTTTGGGTTGCTACCAACCAAAATAGAAAGCCCATTTAGTGTTAGGCTTAGACTTTTGTTGGAGCCCATATTGTACTCGAATCCTGTGGAGTTGTGGGTGTCTAATTGTCTATAGGATACAAAGGCCATTGATATAGTTGCCATTTGGGCTTGTTTCCCTGGACCTTCTTTTATTGGGTCTAACACTCTCCAAGGCCAATCCCAATCCCATTTATGATAGCCCATTTATTGTTACCCGCCCGTTTACGAGTCTAAAACTCACATCCATTGATAACCAAATACTAAAGTCAGTTTCAGCCGTTCGATTGGTATTTACTCAGATATAATAGCGCTAGGGTTTTCAGACTTAGAGCCACCTCCGCTTGTCATCGGCATCTGCGAGTTATCTCTCTAGCGCAGTCACACACGATGGCAACTCAAATTAGCAAGAAGCGAAAGGTCAGTCTCTCCATCGCCGCCTCTGTTTATTTATCGAGGGATCTGAATTTTTCTCCGTGGACAAACAGTTTTTGATTCAGTTCTCTTAAACCCTGTAGTTCGATTTTTTAACGTCGTGTTTAATTTTGTTTCTGCTGCAGTTCGTCGCTGATGGCGTCTTCTTCGCCGAGCTGAATGAGGTCCTGACTCGGGAGCTTGCCGAGGATGGCTACTCCGGAGTTGAGGTCAGGGTTACTCCGATGCGCACTGAGATCATCATCAGAGCAACCCGTACACAAAACGTCCTCGGTAACGCTTTTGCTTACATTTATTTCATTATCGTTTCGTTGTAGTGATTCTGATTTGTATTTTTTTAATGGATTTCCTTCTCTTTGTTTTTTTTGAAAACATCAGGAGAGAAGGGGAGGAGAATCAGGGAGCTGACCTCCGTGGTGCAGAAGAGGTTCAAGTTCCCAGAGAACAGCGTTGAACTTTATGCCGAGAAGGTTAACAACAGAGGGCTCTGCGCTATTGCTCAGGCTGAGTCTCTTCGCTACAAGCTTCTCGGTGGTCTTGCTGTTCGCAGGTATTTCTCGAATCTATAGTATTTTTTTGTAACGATTCCTCTGCCGTTGTTATATTCATTTATGGTTTTGTTTAATTCACCCACTAGGAGATGAGGAGATTGGTGAAGATCATGTTGGAATATTTGTTGCATATAAGCTCACACATTGAATTGTGAACTGGGATTTTGTAGTGTATTGATACGCCTTAAATTCATGCTTGTTTAAGTTGTTTTAGGCTTTTCACGTGTCTAAGTTCATTCCAACTTTGATTCTTTCATGTTATCTACATAACAGAGTGGTGCTGCTCTGCCATTTTTGTGTCGGAAGATAACGAGAGCCATACCATCTCTATACCATCGTACTCCTGAAATGCATATGATTTTCATGCAGTAGCCTTGGTGGGGATACATCTTCAGAGTTTCATGTTTCAAATTGGACTATTTTTTTTACATTTTAGGATCTCAACCTGTAATTTAATCTCTGAGCCCGTCTGAGCATACTTTTTTCCTATCCTGTTTGTTGCAAAATCGGTTTATTTATATTTCTGACATCAAATGAGTGAGACAATCCTGTTGCTTTATACCTATTTAAAGAAACCTCTTTATCATGTGCATATTTGGGGTTGCTGTTGAAATGAGCAAATGATGTATTCAGCCTTATAGAGTTTTACATGTTTGTGTCATCTATAAAGCAGAGTGGTGTTTCCTCACCATCTCTGTGTCGGAAGATGACGAGATTCAATCTGATCCTCCATGCCATTATCCTCGTGAAATGCCTAATGTTTTCATGCAGTAACCTTGGCGAGTACACATCTCAAGAGTTCTAAGTTTCAAAGTGGCTTAGGAGTTAGGACTTGTGTTCATTTGAGTTTACTTGTCTGTCATTGGATTTGTACGTCTCTTTGAATTTTTGTAAACTTGCTTTTCACCATGACCTGCTTCTTCAAACATGTTTATAGCAAATGGTCTATATATTTTTCTTGGCAAATGAGTCATCACTGTACCTTTCTAGTTTTGGGTTGCAATGAAAGAGCAATATTTCATGCTTTAAATTTTCCTTTGAGGTTTAACATTGGATCAATGTTTTGTTTTGATTATATATTTTGGGATCATGTGGTGCTATTTCATGTCTCATTGACATTGTTTTCGATAGCAGGTTGTCTCTAAATTTGATTGATGTAGAATAACTTTGATCTTTAACTTGAACTCGATGGCTGTTTGTTAGATTTTCTTCGATTTGCATTTTGGTTCAACTACATAGGTCTCTTTACCCCAATTCGTGCTTGTGTTTGTGCTGTGTGTGTCTGAACTAAATATGTAAGAGAATCTGGTTTTAGTGTTTGACAAGGAATCCAGTTCCGTCATTGCATATAGTTTGTTGTGGTTTTGGGATTTATTGTATATAAATCTGCACTTGAAATTAAACTTTTTTGTTGTATTTTATTTAGGGCCTGCTATGGTGTTCTGAGGTTTATAATGGAATCTGGTGCTAAGGGATGTGAGGTTTGTTCATCCAACTCATTTTTGTGTTACAGGTCTTATTGTGGGTTTCCCCACTATTGTTGGGTAAAAAGTTCAGGAAATTGTGTTTTTTTTGGGTTAAATTTTTGTGGATGATGAACAGGTTATTGTTAGTGGAAAGCTAAGGGCTCAGCGTGCCAAGTCTATGAAGTTCAAGGATGGGTACATGATATCATCTGGCCACCCAGTTAATGAATACATCGACTCTGCTGTGAGACATGTGCTGTTGAGACAGGTCTTCTCTATTATTATTATTGATATTATTTTTAATTGGTTTAAATTTTATCCAGGGCACTTTCATTCTCCCTTTATTCTGACGAGCTTGTGATTTTCGTGCAGGGAGTTCTTGGTATCAAGGTAAAGATCATGCTTGATTGGGATCCAAAGGGCAAGCAAGGGCCAACAACTCCTCTACCTGATCTTGTCACAATTCATACTCCCAAGGAGGAAGAGGAATACGTGAGGCCTCCTGTCGTTGCAACTGAGATTGAAGTCCCAGTCGTGGCCTAATTCCAACACTGTTACTCTGTTTGCAGTCCATGCTCTTTGTAGTCTAGACCTCTGAGTGCATTTTTTTTCTTCTCCTTTTCAGCCCTCAGACTAGCTAAAACTCATGTTGGTTTCTTTAAAATGTTGCTAAATATTCTTTCTTTGTCATGGTATGTTGGATTATACAATTTTTGCTGGTTTATGAATTTAGTGGTTTACTTTCTCCATGCTGGTTTATGACTAAGATAGTTTCTTAGTCAGTGATTAGAAGGTAGTTATTTAATAAATATTGTTGGTTTAGTGGTTGCTAAGACTCAGTCTGTAGCTTTTTGTAGGAATGAATGACGATTCATTTAGTGAGAATCATGAGTAACTCATATAATACTCATCTATGTGGAATGTCATAGAGGTCGTATTGGGTTTGAGCCTTTCGTTCTCCTTCCTCTGTAATAATTAAAAGAAAATTCTTTTGGTGGTTATGTCTGAGCTTTTTTGGTGATACTATACTCTTTGATATCATGTCACCAAGATCAGTGGGAAAAAGGCCGGTCGAATGGAACTTTATGGCCCAATTTTTTGTCTTATGAGCCCGTTTGCAAATATATGGGCTTTGTTTACTGTCCAATTCGCAAACCCAGTCAGATCTTAGGCCCACTAATAAGTCGGTTCAAATTCAATTTCCCGATTTTGGATGTAGTGAAGGCGTTTGATTTCAGCAACGGTTGTCGCCGAGTCTCCGAGGGCTCTGTTCTGGCGAAGATGACAGTTACTAATGCATATGGTGGGGGATTCCATTGTTCCATGGGTACTCTGCTCTCGGTTCAAGTGTTCAGCCGTTTCAGTTGTTCCAGGTTCACCTGAGTTCCTTTTGTCGATTGTCCGGTTCATAGCCATCCAAATATGGTTCAGGAAATTGAGTGCGTAGAATTGGAAAATGATGGCTCTCTCGTTCTGAGTTCTGACAGCGGCAGCCTGGCAGGTGCTTCTGTGTTTCAACAATCAGTTTCCTCCACTGCTCAAAGGGTTGATTGGCCATGGCTTGGAAGTGTAGAGGCAACGGTGATTCCCTCCAGAATTTCTGCTTCTGTGTGACATAGGTAGACTCTTCTTCTGCAATTGTTATCTTTTGGCTAAATCAGATTTATTATTTATGGCTTTCCGTGATTTGAGCTTCAATCTGTCTTGAACATTATTTTCCAAAGCTTGGTCCAGTCTTTGTGTGTCATTGATTGCGCTTTTGTTTCTATGATGTGCTAACTTCACTGAAAACTGGCCATCTTCGGAGTGAGACCAGATACGCTTGTCCACCAAACCCCATTGACCTATAGGTATTTTAAGCATGTGTTGCGCAAACGGTTGGTCAAAAAGGCTATGAGAGTGCAGAAATTGAGGCTGGGTTCGGGCGTTTACTTCTCGACATTCTTTGATTGCTTCTCGACAATCAAGAATTCCCTTTCATCAGTATCTTTTCAGGCTAAAAATCAAGGAGGAATTGTTTGGTGATGAACAGAGGGCTCAATAACTGTTGTTAAGGCAGGCAAGGTGGATTAATACTTCAGAGAGCAGATACCTGCTTGATGTGATTTCGAAATTGCATTAGTGATGGTATTGAAATTTTAGACAAGTGGGTATTGTTTAGCAGAACTGATTTTCATTTTAGTGAAGCTGCTGAGAAATTTTTTTCCCATCAATGCTTTGGTTATTCTTAGCATACATGCATTTGTAGACACCTTTGAAAGCAAGGTGTTCTTTCCTGTAATTCCACTTTTTTTTTTTCCTGAACTTATTAATATCAGTTTCATTTACTAGCTGATGGATTATATTCGTCTTTATCTGAACATTGCATTCGCTTTTTGTAATACTTTTGGTGGATGTTGTGTTCTTGATGCCCCATGAATATTCTGTACATTTGTTGCGCTTAGCGATCATTGATGGGCAGTCAACTGAACCATGTTTTTCTTGTTTCTGTAAACCTACTTTTCTTTCAGGCTCTACATTTTTGTTTGTTTGAAAGGATACTACGAGTCAAGAAACAGATTAATCCCCTGAGCTCCTGGCATTTTGGAGAATTTGAAAATCTTCATTCGGATAGCTTCTTATATATCATGGAATGTTGATGATCTGGAATAGAATTCCCTATAGATAATTTCTTGTTACTGGAAAAAGTGGTGCTGTGTACATCTTTATGTGCCCAATTGAAAATAGAGATTTCAAAGTTCACAGGTCGAATTACAAGGGAATATGCAGAGAAACACAATACAAAGACAATCACTGAAACATAAAAGAGATACATAGCAGAAGTGGAAAAGACTTGTACTCTCAGCTTCGCTTGACAGGGTCAAAGTTTGCCACACCAACCACAGCACCAACAATGGCGACAAGCACCACACCACCAGCTACAATGCTGAGTAAGAAGTTCTTGAGAGATGGAGAAACCCCAGAATCAGCAGCTTGTGCCACATCAGGTATAATCATGGAAGCAGTCAAAGCAGCTGCGGTGAGTCCAGTAACAGCTTTCTCCTTCAAGGAAGCCTTGACTTGAATTCTTCCACTGGATTTTGATGCTCCTGCCATGACTCTTGAAGGCCTCAATGGCAGTGGCTTGAACAAGGCATCAGAGCTTGGCACCACCCTCTTTTGACTTGCCTGAGTTAGTGGCATGGCCATTGAAACTGCTGAAGTTGAACCCATTGTTCTGTCTCTAACAATCAACAGTCCTCTCTCTGTCTGTGAATTTCGCAGTTAAATTGAGAAGATGGTGTGGTAGGGGGTTGTTTTTGAGAGGCACAACGGTTTAATGAGAGGTGGAAATTGGAGATATCCAGTGGCTTCATCTATGTCCTATGTGGCAGCTTCTCCATTTGGGATTGGTGGATAAGGTTATCCTGATCGCCCAATCACCATCAAGTTTCAAATACTGAAATACAGAGTGTCTCTCACTTGTCATGGCTGCAATAGTTCTGGACCATTGGTCATGGTTAGGCCCTTCAAGGACTCTGATTTGGGCCGTCTTCTGGGCCCATTGTCTACAAGATGGGCCAGTTCTCTGGGTCTAAATTGCAAGTCATTTGCATGTCAGGTCTTATTATTAGTTTATTACCAATGAAAATTGGAACCCACTGATCGATAACTAAATAAAAACTAGAGATTATCTAAAAGATCTGACAAGACAAAATTCAGACAGACTCTGCATGCATTTGCAAGTTTTACAAGACCAATAGCTAACTCTTGTCCCATTCTATAATACTACAACTAAACCTTTTCCCATCAGTTCCGTGCATTGGCTGGCCAAGAGCTATGAAACCTAACTAATCTGTGGAAAGCTAAAAGGACACGGCAGACCTACCAATCCTTGACTCAAAAGTATCACAAGATAGTAGCAACACTAATCCTTTGGTGGTAAGAGGCCTGTTTATAAACAGCCACAAAATTCAGGTGGATTTCACGTGGCCGCATCATTTTCCTTACTCGGACCCCTTCAAGTGGGAGGATTCCCCATCACCACCATGCCCAGCAGCGGAGTTCCCATGACCATCGGTGCCAGTTGTCCCGGTGTTGGTGCTTCCACCACGCACATCATTCGGTCCTGAAGTTGAAGTGGGGCCAGCGCCGCTACCACCTCCAAGTGTGGCCTCAGAATGCATGGGATGCATGCCATTGTTGGGCCCTACAGGTCTCATCCCCATTTGCATCTGGAAGGCTTGCTGCTGCTGCTGATGTAGCTGTTGCGGATCCTGTATTTGATGTGGATTATTGAATTGTAATGGCATCTTTTGGGGAAAGACACCTTGCTGCTGAGCCATTGCCAATGCCTGAGGATGTTGCATGTAAAATCCTCCCTGTTGCATTGCCGGATGTGGTGACATCTGCAATAATTAAATAACAGGTGAGCATAACATTTAAGAATGTATTATATCCAGTAAGGTCAACTACACACCTGAGCGGGCAATGTTTGGGCTGGTGGTTGAGCATCAGCAATCGCGGCTAGATACATCAAGTTTTTCTGAAGTTGAGCTTGATACCTAAATACAAAATTGTTAAAGAAAAACCACAAGTGTTGGATAAATCAAGTATACATATAGTTTACAAATGAACATGATTGGGAATGAGCACAACACTCATATAATAAGATGGGAGGGAGGAAACATATAAAGAAACCATGGCTTAAGAATCTGCACACCGTACACGCCATTTATTGGGTACCGAATTTTCAAAATTCTCATGCTCATCTAGTTTTTTAAAATCACCATCCATTCTCTAAATCGTAAAAGTAGATCTAGACTATCTTTGTGAGGGAGCATTCACACGAGATTCCAGGTGCTCAGAGCTACCCGGTCACAGTGTAAATTGGTGACGCTTTTGGCTATTGGGGTCTGAGATCTCACATTGAATAGTTCATTCAATGGCTATAGGCTATTGAACCCCCACGCTCTTTAGCACATGATTGAGTCTCATGCATCTAGCATTTCACCACTAACACATCTCGATAGTGGATCATATTCCTAGAATATAACATCTATCTAGTGCAATGTATAGAATATACGACAAAGGTATTTCTATAGATCGGTTATGTCATATAAAAGCAAGAGTTGGATATCCAATTGCTTCATTTGAATTATCAAGAGGATGGCTTCTACCTATTCTATCAATAATATGGAAAATCAAACCTATTTCTCAATTCAATAGAAGTCCAAAGAAAATGAATAAAATACAGTCACAAAAAGCGAGATTTAAATATGGGAAATTTTTTTTTTTAAAAGCAAGATTGATTACACCTACCCCTAATCCTAAACGGAATGTAAAGACATACACATTTGTATGAAAACATAGTATATATTTAGACATGTATAACCCTATTTCGGTCTGGTCTGGAATGAAATGAACTTACATTCATGGAATCGACTCGATCATCAAACTATAGACTTCCTCTTTTGAGGGAAACAAATCTATTGCCTAAGAAATATATTCTAGAAGCTAAAAAGTGTGAAAAAGGGAATTGAATGTAGATGCTATCACACAAACAATCATATACTAGATTCGAGGGAATTGTTTGATTTTATAAGGAATCTTCCATGTGAGGAGTCATTTTTTGGTTCCGTCCGATCATTAATAACTAATATCCTACAATTCTGCATGTGAGGAGTTATTTCTTGATTTCATGCAGTCATTGATAACTTCGTTATATTTAAATAATAGCATAAAGAAACTGCGCTCATAAGAATCCCTGCCTGTCATCCACACTCGAATAAATTTGCTTCCCCAAAACAATGTCCTAGTGGAGGAAGAACTCCTAAAGATAAGAACCATATATAAAAAAAACATAGGGCTCAAGAGAGAGTGAAGAATGACCTTTTGTATATAATCTCACATAATCTTGAATGTTAATTAGTTCTGGTATGTAAATCAACTGATACAATGGAAGCAAAAGTTCCACGCCCCATGAAAATAAGAAATATTAAGCTATCATGCTTGCATATCCACCATATGAGTATCCAACAATTATTTCACTAATTACATATCCAATTTGACCCAAGGATGAATATACAAGTATGTGGATCATTATTGCTAAGAGCTATTCTAGTCATTACATTTCGAAAAATCATAAGGATTCTTCTGAGACATACTCTCCTTATTGTATTTTTCTATGGATCAGTAGGTCGGTAGGTCCATGCATCAATCTAATCAATTATTAGAGGCATCGATTCGATTAAAGCCTGTCCTGATCCCACTCACTGGGTTGATATTCATAAAATTTAATGTCAAAAGCCCCTTTTTTTAATTTGACCTATATTTCAAAGGTTGTTGGAAAAACAGGCCATCATGAAAATGACAACTAAGATACATATGATGCGAATCAAGACAGTTGTCGAGTTTCTTGATGATAAAGGTAGATATATCATGACAAGTTTCCGATTACCATCTTAAACTTCAATCATGGAAACCATAAAAATTGTTTTTCAATTTTATTTTAGACAATGGAAACACACGCCTTGCACAAATAAATCCGGGACACTCAAAGTGGCCCCACATTCAAGCATTAGTAAAATTGCGGGGCCTTTATTCTTGCGGCAAGAAACTTGAACCATGGTCTCCCAGCAAGAGGACTTGAACCATGGTCTCCCAGCAAGAGGCCTTTACCCTCAGTCAACTCATCCGCGACAAGGATTACACTAATATGTCTATCAGTTCAGAGTCTTCAGATGCAGCGGCTAGCTGGCTATAGCGTACAATAAAACTCATAATCCAAAGCTTTTTTGTCCATTGTTCCACAGGGATGGGGAATTGGGGATTCAAAAGCTTGCCCTTAGGCAGAGTGATAATGACCAATGACCGGTTAAACTTGTGGTACCATTTCAATAACAAAATCTGGAGCTAATGATCTAAACATAACAGAGACTAAAGTGCACGTTTATGCAAACAGACAACCAAAAAAGCGCCTGTATGCGCACACACACACACACACACACACACACACAAACACAGAGGGAGAGAGAGACTTACTGGGCACACTCAGCAAGTTTTCCAAGGTTTTGATTGTCCAATATTGCCAGAATCAACTTCTTATTCTCATCCAGATACTGCATCAAGCATTGATAAAGACTCATCAATCTTACCACCATCTCACAATTAAATGATTCACACAGTCATCTCAATAACATTCAAATTAAGGCATCGATTAAGCCGGGCATAATGACAAAACCAACAAAATTTGCAATCAATTAAAACCATATATTCCTTATTTGAAATTAATATATTATCTCCATTATTCAATTCGTCTCCTAAGTTGGAATCCTCCAGAACCGAGCTACCATATCAAGCAGATTACAATAACTCAAAAACCTCATGTCATGAACATATAACAGAGATATAGCGAAAAGGCACAAAGACTATACCTTCTGAATCTGCTCGGTAGTGATGTTTGAAGGAGGAAATGAAGGCACCACCGGGATCATCTGCGGAGGCTGCTGCATCTTTCTTTTACTTTTGTTTTGCTCCCAAAAAACCCTAAGCTAAGACCCCCAAAAGATTTTCCCCAAATCAATAAAAACCCTAATTTGTAACAGAGAATGTCTATGCTTGTTTATCCAATGATAGACATTGAAAGAAAAAGTCAGTACCTTTTTGTGAGTAGGTGCGAGAGCGAAGACAGGAATTGAGGGTGAGGGGGTAGATCTTTCGTTCGATGTCGACGAGGTTTCCAGAAATTTAAGACAAACAAAATCGAAGTGTGTGCCACTTAAGCGGTAGTTGATATTCCACACGTCTGTTTGTGGCCAACATAAAATTTATAGATTTCAGTATTTCACCATCAATAACCAGTCTAGTTGCAAAATTATCCCTCTAAGGTTTAAATTAGATGGGGAGGGCTTGAATGCAAAACATTAATGTGAGCAACCAAGTATCAAGGAGGGTCAAAGCCCAAAACCTTCTTACAATGTGGGATTCGATTTAGGTGCATTTTAGTCGCACCCTGATCTTTTCAAATACATTATCTGTTAATTGTATCCTTGAAATTTTTTGATATTTCTAATCACATTATAATAACTAAAATCTCAGACCCTAAGGCCTAAAATGATTCAACACCTCTGCTTTGTCACCTCTTGTTTGTTATATTCCAGGTTCATTTCATGAAACTGTAGCCAGACACTAAACCGATTAGATGGCTAGTAGGGAAATTATTATAAGACTCGTCCATCAAGAGAGACAAAGAGCTAGATAGATCAAATAGATAGCACGATGGTGGGGACTTTTTTTGTAGTTTAGATTCAATAAAGAGTAATTGCGATTAAGGATCAAATGGCGATTTTGCGAGAAAAGTAAATAGTCCAAAGAGAGGTTACTTTTTCGTTATCTAAAAGGAAAAATGAAACCGACACCCGAGTATGTAGAGGAAAACCTCACCTCCTTTGACTTGCAAATTGTCATCAACCGCTGATCGAGTTGCCAATATCTGACCTTGCTAGTGGTGAAGGTGAGAGAGAAGTTGAAAGGGGTGGGGTGTGAAGAGCTCACGCCTAAAAAAACACAAGGTCAAAGCAAAGTCAACATAAATCGAGATATAGTTAGTAAAATTCAGGGGTGTGATTAAAGTTTACCTACTTTTGGGAATGGAACCATCCATTGACATGCTGCGGCCCAGTTGGCTATTTTGTGGGCTCTCATTGGTTGTTCTGTGGGCCATTTTTTCTTCAATCAAATAATTTTGAGACTCCCAAAATTTGATCTCCAAAAATCTCTTAAATCTATGTGGCATTAAAATAACCATGGATTAAAAACATACATGTAGGGTTCACTTCACATCCAACACTCCACATCAAATGACGGTTTTTTGGGGGTCACTTTTTGAGGGTCTTGAGCATTATTCTTTTATTTATCCAATCCTTCTCTTGCCTTGTATTCTTTTTTAAGTTTAATTTATTCTTTGCACAAAAGATCTCTTAATCTATTCCTTGATTTTTTCTGTTGTCCTGGTCATTCATCTGACATACCAACTCTTCTTGTACCTGTCATCTCTTCGGGGACATCCCATCAAATTGGAACTACTACAAGTTTCACTCCCCATTCAATTGTTTCTCTTTGTTTTCTAGGGATGAGTTGTAACCTCCTCAAGAACTTTACAAGACAAATGACAAACAAACAGAACCCACATTGTAATCTCCACGTTCTTTGGTTGTAACACACAACAAGAGGCCTGCACAATTTGTGTACAAGAACAAACCCCTTTTTCTATGAGACTATAAATAGCTACTCAATATCACATTATCAGTACCATCTCACAGTCCAAGATCATTAATTCTAGATATCAACTAGTTTGTTATGGCATCAACCATCAAGTTTTTCCTGCTACTTTTAGCTTCATTTGTTGTTGTACAAGTGACCAAAGCCGGAGATGCAGATATTACCTCTGATTTCGGGGCACCCCTAAGTGCGACTATTGATGAGAATTTCTTCACGTACACTGGTATTCGCAACCTTGTCAATCAAAAACCACCTGCAACTTTTACGGTCACGAAAGTAAGCATGGTTGAATTCCCGGCTCTTAATGGGCAAAGTGTTTCTTATGCTGTTCTTCAATTCCCGACAGGCGCCATAAACCCCCCCACACACCCATCCTCGTGCCGCCGAGTTACTTTTCGTCACACAAGGTTCACTTCAAGTAGGATTTGTTGACACAACCAACAAGCTCTACACTCAAACACTACAAACTGGTGACATGTTTGTATTTCCAAAGGGACTTGTTCACTTCCAATATAATGCTGATCCAGAGAAAATTGCTTTGGCGATTTCTGCCTTTGGGAGCGCAAGTGCAGGGACTACTTCTCTTCCTGTCACTCTCTTCACCACCAACATTGATGAAAATATCTTGGCCAAGTCATTCAAAACTGATGTTGCCACCATTCAAGCTCTCAAGGCCGGGCTGCTTGCTCCAAAGCCTTGAGAATATCATTCTTGATCGATCAACAGTTACTCTTCTAGTTGATACTGTCATGCTTTAACCACTCTTTTGCATTCAATAACCCCATCATCTTTTGTTTACAAGGATGTCTGGTATGTATCAGCCTTTTTCAACACTCTTTTTCTGCAATCACAATTAAAGAAATAATAAAAAATTTCTTATGCATGGACTGTCTAGGTATATGTATGATTCTATATTAACATGATATTAAAAGCAAGGCGACAACAAAGTTGTGTTGGATAAACTCACAAAAACGTCAGAACATTATGACTAGAGAATTAGAAGTCTTGAGTCCCTCTAAACTCACAAAATCATTTTTTCACATCGCAAAAATCTCCATATCCTATGAGACTGCATCGACTCTTACAAAAAGTGTCATCCTAGCTCAAGTCAATATCTTTCTCAAGAGAAAATTACAAATGTGATTCCAATTATGTTCACTCCTTAAATATCAGTACATATGATAGGTTTTGTTCTAACCTGAGAGTTTTCATTTCTTAAATCTGAATTTGCGAATGAGTAGCGACCATTAGAGTTGATAGAAAATCTGAGTTTGTTCACAAAGAAGAGAAACCATCACCGCGTAGGAAGTGGAAACTCAGAAGCTGCAGACCCAGCATGTCTAAGCTGAACTTCTTGAGGCAGAAGATGAAATTTAATACCAAGCTCTTCAAAAATCTTCTTAAGCTCCAAAACTAGTTCAGACCTTCTGTTATTCCTATCCGTGTAGTTCTGGAAGTTTATGGTATGGTTTACATAGAGAGTCATTTTCATCTTGTTCACGTTCTCAATCTCCTTAACCACAATGCAGTGGTTAGGTCGCCAGTGTTGGGACTTGCTCTCCAAATATCTGAGGATTCAAACAAAGCAACACACATTCAATAATGGAAGTATGGAACCTCTCAAGCAAGGTCAATTCATCATAACATGCAGCAAATAAATACAAGACAAAATTCGATAAGAGTTTCAACACATACACTTTTATTCTAGCTTTTAGGGATCCAATAACCTCAATTGAAGTGGAAACATCAACAGCAAATTCCACAGAATCACTCATTTCAGGGCTTCTGTAAAAGTTGCTAATGGGTTTGGTAGCTAGAACTGAATTCGGATAGAATATTTTCTCATTGTCAAATCTCAAGAACACCGTTGTCAATATGTTCATCTCTTCAACAACCATCTGTGAGGAAGAAATATGTTGTCAAGCAGGATGATCTTACTATTGGAAACTATAGATGCTAGATGCTTAGTGGTTACCTGTACTCCGTCAATCACACAACGATCGCCAACATCAAACGGGTGCATTATGAATACGAATATGATGGCTTCAAACACTGTCTTGACAGTATTACCAAACATAAATACAACCAGTAAAAGCTGAGATGAAATGAAGACCAGTGCTTTTGTTGTTAAAAATCCCATCAAAAGACACCACACAATAGTAATGACCATGAGCAGCACTCCAGAAAGTAGCTTGTTTAACTCCTCTATGGCTGTTTTGGTGTCA
The DNA here is from genome assembly GCF_013401445.1 of Tripterygium wilfordii. Lineage (NCBI taxonomy): Eukaryota > Viridiplantae > Streptophyta > Magnoliopsida > Celastrales > Celastraceae > Tripterygium > Tripterygium wilfordii. Next base: position 12,867,363 of record NC_052240.1, on the reverse strand, counting down.
TTTAAGGAATGTGCTAGTGATTTGCGTTCAAGGTAAACTTTAACCTGTAAACAAGAATGACGCCATAAGAGCACACATTAAGAAAAAGAGTTACACAAAGTCCATATCTATTTCCCCCAGAACCATTTCTCTCTTTCCTTTGTGGTTTGGGTGTGTATAATCTATAATTATTCCATTCATAAAGCAGGATGGCATTATGTTGACCACGTTCTAGCCCCGCACTAATTGATGGTTAAGTTATGCGAACTCAGATCTCAAGAATTCATAATACTGCTCTAATGTGAATTACAATTTTTCAGCTAATCCATACGCTTTTGAATCAAGCAAACTTATAACAAGAGGTTTAAACTATTGACTTCATGCATGTAAACTCAGTAATAAACACCAGGAAATATGGAGAGGGAGGTAAAGCAACAACATTTACGTGAAAACCAATGTGATAACAAACCTACCAGCCAGTTCTTTAAAGCTTTTCTCTTGATTTTTCGAGTTTCTGCTGCACCTTCGAAGAGTAGGAGCACATTATCTACCTCCTCCTTTTTAATGAAGCGTAAAAGGTCCTCCTCATCAATGTACCTAGATCATTGGACAGAGAAACAATGAGAGTTCCAGCACAAGGAATAACCACAAAATTGCAGGAACATTATAAGTCTGTATTCTCACTTGCTACCAGGCTTGGCTACATTCTGGAAAATTCGATAAGCAGCAGCCTTTGCTTCCCACTCACTAGTTATCTCCTTATCTTTGTTCTCACCCTCATCAACATCAACAATCTGATCGAGGGTATGCGAAAGTGTCGACAACCCTGAGCCACTAATCACATTAGTTAACCCTCTCATGGTCCAAGCGGAAATAGTCTCTGGCGTCATTCTTTTCAGCTTATCAATATTAACTATTTCTTTACTTTTCCAATCCTTCTTCTTCAAATTCGTTAAACTCAATACGACTGGGATTGTCGCCGTGTTTCCAACCCCCTCAGCCATCTCCATCAATGGAGGCCCTGAGAGGGTCCGAAGAACATACTGATGAAAGATTGATTCCTGAATCCTGTCAAAGAATCTAGTGACATGGAAAGAAGAAGCTAGCAACTTTATTAAGAAGGTTTTCACAACCCATATAGCCGCTCCAATTAGACAACCTGCAAGAGCCCTTGTAACGTGATTCAGAATCTTAGTAGTCTCCTTTGATCGCTCGACTCCAAGGGTAAACAGCACGAACCAAGCTAGAAGAACCAACCCTAACCAAATAAAAACTTGAACACTCCTCTTTAATCCATAGACAAAATACAAAACTTTATTCCTAAGCAAGAAGTTCCTTTCTATCAACAAAACCAAAACATACATTAACCATCCCGTAACTAGTCGACCACAAAAAACAACCGATACCAATACACACCATTTCCATAATTCCAAGCCCCAAATCATAGAATTCTGCAATCTATCCACAGTCAAGCTCATAATCAAAATGCCCGTGAAGGACACAAAAACAATCAATTCAATCAACAGCAAGACAGTCCATTTCTTACCCTTGTTTTTGCTAGCTTCCAAACTTGCAGTCTCATATACTTCATCATCCTCATCGTCTCCTCCTGGCGACCCAATCAATGAAGTTTTTCGGATTAACGCGGCCGATTTTATATTCTCTTTGGTTGTTGTAGCACTTACTTTGTTTCTTGGTGAAGCAGCATTTGAAGAATCCCTGTAGGACGAGCTAGAATTTTCCAAATGGGTCTGCTCTTCAACCAAACTGGTATTCTTTGGGTATGGTGGCTCTATGAATCTCGATTTCGGCTTTGAAAACTCGGACCGTGCAAGTGATGTTCTTCGAGTCAAAGTATCAGTTGAGATTTTTGGAGGCATCTTGGGAGCTGGGCTCAGCTGTGCTCTCTCTGAAGAAGGGGGTGTTTGGACACTGCATTTTAGGTTTTCAAGCTCAACCAATTCCAGATTTGAACCTTCTGGAGAAGAACCCAGTTGAGAACTGCTTGAAATCGGGTGAGAGCTAGACCCAGTGACCGCAGAAGCTGTAGTAGAACCTCTGATTCCATTGTTAGTGTGAAAAACTTCTTCCCTGCTTGAAATTTGGAGCACGACGTCGTTCATTTCTTTCTTCCCTCTCACGCCTTCCATGAAAGCTTTTTTCTATTTCCGGTCACAACCCACCACCCAAAACGCAAAATTAAGAGACAAATTAGAACAGAGAAGACTGTGTTTCATTTCCTGGAAAGATCAAAACTTTCCATGAAAAATGGATTTCCAGCATTCCCATAGTTAACTCAGAGAAAGAGCAAGCCATAGCGGTACTAATAAACTCAATAGAACACTTATATAGAAGAAAATTTTCCAGCATTCCCACCGTGAACTTTTTTTTCCTGTAAACAAGAGGACAGGGAAGGGCGACAGGGCAGGTTGTCCTTTCCCTTTGTTTTATCAATTGCATGGTTTTTCAAAAAAGGTATACCTAATTACTTCACAAATAAGTAATTCTATGGCTTTTGTTTGTATACAAGCAGAAAGATTGAGACGTGCCTTTTTTTCTTTTTGTTACTTTCTGTTTTTAAGGAGATGGGATTTGTTTATTCGATCGCAGGATAGATTTTCGACCAAATTTTCTTTCAACAATCTTGTATAATCAGGATAATGATTTCCAATTAATATTTCTTAATTCTTATTTTCAACTTTATAATGTGCCACTGAATGCATTTTTAAATCACATACTTAATTCTCTATCTAGATTGACAAATAACCCCAGGTCTAAATGGAAGGAAATTGAACTTTTTCAACTTGGACCCATAATATAATATCTCAGCTTTTCTCCCTCACAGTCTCACTGCATGCAAAAAGAACGTGCTCCCTCAATCCTCATGCGTATACTATCTATGTTAGCTTTCTCTTTATGCATGCAAAAGAATGTGCTTTTCTCGATTATCCCTTAATTTTACAAGTCATTGCGTAAGCATGAGTTTATCAAATACACCCCCAAATGGGAATGGGGGCTGGAATGGCCCATTGCTGAAATTTTTAAATTTTTTTAAATCTGAACCATCAATTCAATCTTATGATCTTAAAGTGGACAGCTCAGCATGATGAAATTACTCTTTTGTCCATTATTTTCCTTCTGTTTTTTTCTTTCCATAATTTCCTTTATCTTCTACCTTCCTTCCTTACTTTATTGATAGATCTCCTTGTAAGTTTTAACATGTCCAGGTTTCGGTTATCTCCGGCTGGTAGAGCCATCATCACTCATAGCAGCAGGCAGTCAGGCACTCTTGACTAGGTTCTCATCTTTCCACCCAAGGAAAGAACAGGGACATGGATATTGCAGCTAGAGGAAGTATCAGATCTTCCCAGAAACGAAAAAAACATTATTGTACAAGACAAACAGTGATGAAAGAAGTTGAATAAAGCTAATGCCTTTCAGGGACGAGAGAATCCAAGAATAAAAGTCAGTGAACAAGCTGCACAGAAACCGCAATTTTAGTCTTGATGTTGAAATCCAAGATTCCAAAATTTCAGGACCAAAAATCAAAATTGAATAATTACCTCCATAAAAGACTTCATCTGCTTGGAAGTCCCGGGATTTACCCTTTGACATTGAACCACTTCTTGACCAGTGACTTGGGTGGAGGCGTGGCCACGGTGTACGCTGTTGATGTGGAAAGCCAAAGTTCCATTGCCACACACACCTGCTTCTTCAAGAGAGAGAGTTTACAGAGAGAAAAGATGAGTCTTTTAATCTCAGCCATAAGTTTGAACAAACGGTTCAGATTTAATTTTTTTTTAAAAATAATTTCAGCTATAGGTCATTTCAGCTCCCCTATCCCGACCATGTCTCTTGTGAGAGTGAAGAAAACCAGGAATTACCATTACTATTCATGATGAAAGGTCAAAAGCAGTTTGTAAAGAAGATATATAGACGTAGAGTTTACACAATTGCATGTGCTAACCCAAGATACCTTATTTGACCATGAAGAAAAGATAACACAGCTGAAGTTGATAAGCTCACATTAAATAACATGATTAAAAAGCACATCACTATTGGAATCCAACAGATTCTTCCATAAGCAACTTCTCTGACAAATCCCATAACTACAATGACAGCCAAATGATATTAGTTAAGTTGATAAAAGAAGAAGAGAACCTAATATGCTTTAATATGACTTTTAACATTTTTTATAATAATAAATTAGGCATTTGTGTTGTATTCATTAAATATGCTATCATTCAATCATATAAAGTCTCTCTTCATTATATTCTGCATTTAATTTTGTTAAATTATATGACTAAATAAACAATCTGTAACCATGTCTTCTTTTACCCAGAGAGACAGCAATTAGAATATATTGAGAGGTAATGAAAGGAAGGGAAGAGAAGAGAAGATACAGAGAGAAATGTTTCTTACAAGAGGCATCACAAATATGCGGGACAAGAATCCTGGCCTGTTTCAACTTTCAATAATAATCACCAATCTCTTTAGGGCAGTGTGGCAATGCATTCCCTCTGGCAGTCTCAATGATTTAGGACAACTCACTAACTAGCATCTCCTTAACTACTTCAGATTCTAAGCACCCAATTCCATCTGCTAAACGCTTTGTTGCGCGTTGGTAAGTATGTATATATACATACAAATATATACACACACATATACACATACATGCATGCATACATACATATACATATAGATATATACTTGTATACATTTAGATATATACTTATATAAATATACATAAATAAATAAAAATATACTTACATATAATTATATACAGGTTCATACCTAAATATATACTTAGTCACCTAAATAAAAACACACTTCGTACCTACTCTCCTTGGCTGATGCAAGTGTATAACCGTGTTGCTTCGTAAGTTCATCTCAAGACTCTCAACTTACGGTCAGTCTAAATGCCTAATAAACTAATCTCAGTAACCTATGTTGTCAATTAAATAGGTGTAATGTAAATAGCCTAAAAAAAATTTCCGAGGGCGCTACCCCCGTCAACTTTTAACAGTCCCCCTAACATGAATTTCTGGCTTTGCTAGGAAATTCGATTGCTTAGATGATATATGTACTAAATGTACAAACTACATAGAGCAAACTAGATATATTCGTCATTTTAGAGTCCAAGAATGACATCTCTAACTGCCGGAACATTCCCCGGCATTTTTTTTTCTTTGGAAATATAATATCATATAGATAATGCGTATGATACTACATACGTTTAAAACCTCCATAACTCTTGCCAAAAAAAAGGCAAATGCAAATTATTGAAGTATGCATTTATCCACAACTTTCGAAAAATTATAGTTTTGCTGAGGCAAATATATTCAATGGTGTTGAATAATCCATTACAGAAAAGAAAAAAGCGTCTAGGAGCACAGAAGAAAATACTGGCCGGTACAAATATTTTCAAAGGTGTTGCCTTCCTAATAATGCCCAATAAATGCATGTAGTTATGAGGAGCAATAATCTCGGAAATCTATTCAAAAATTTTTAAAATAAAGGAGCAAATCAAGCACTGTATAAAGAAATATGATTTATCACTTACCTTTATGGAATGAATGCATTCAAATTTGAGAAAGGAATCCATCCCGCAATATATGAATTTGGAAGAGCTGTGCTTTGACATGCATGTCTTGGAAAGTTCTTAACTTGTTTCTTTCTTGAGGTAGATTCTTTTGATTGAGACGACTGTTGAACGGAGAACATCAAGGCTGCTTCTTCCTGGTGTCTAGATAGTCCTGAGAGGCTCCCAGTATCTCAATGGCTACAGACGACTCTATCATGTCAGTCTTTCCCCATGCATTTGTGTGTCAGTCAAAGTCTATTCAGCTGATGGATAGGGACGCAATCTTGGAGGAACTTAAAAATCATTTGGAGGCAGCGCAATCTCATATGAAACAAGTCGCGGATGGTAAGAGGAGAGATGTCTCTTTCGATCCTGGTGATTGGGTATATCTGAAAATGCAACCACACTGGCTGAAGTCCCTTTCTACCAGGATTGATGAGAAGCTCAGCCCTTGGTTTTATGGGCCGTTTGCAGTGTTAGAAAAGGTTGGACGTGTTGCTTATCGTTTACAGCTGCCCCCCACAGCACAGATTCACCCTCTTTTCCACATCTCCCTGCTGAAGCGTGCTCCTGCGAGCCATCTTGACAGCCAGCCTCTTCCATCTATGCTCACAACTGATTTGGTACTTAATGCTAGCCCGCTGCGGTTTTGCAGGTGCGCAAATTGCTGAATGGAACACGAGAGGTACTCATTCAATGGAAGGATCTTCCACCATGTGATAATACCTGGGAAGATTTTGATGTTATATCTCAACAGTTTCCTCATTTCCACCTTGAGGACAAGGTGGCTCTCGCAGGGAGGGGTATTGATAAAGATGTACAGGTCCTTGTTAGGAAAGGCCAGGGTAGTTCAGTCCACTCTCACTATCAGAATTAGGGTAACATAAATAGTGAGTTGTTAAGTTGTAGGAGTTTATGAAAATTGTGAGTCTTGTTTTGGGAAAGGTTGGAGGCGCTAGCTCCTCAAAAGCTAGTTGGTGTTTGGGATCTATATTCTGATTTCCTTCTGTTATTTCACCTGAATCTATTACTAATTTCGATTATTACATCATTCTCTCGTGTGATCCGAGTTTGGGTCTTATCACACAGAAACCCCAATTTTAGTCTTGATGATGAAATCAAGATTCCAAAATTTCAGAACTAAAAATCACAATTGAATAATTACCTCCATAAAAGACTTAATCTGCTTGGAAGTCCTGGGATTTACTCTTGATATTGAACCACTTCTTGAACAGTACTCTGTTGATGTGGAAAAAGCTCCATTGCTAGACACAACTGCTTCTTTAAGAGAGAGTGAGTCCACAGAGAGAAAAGATGAGTCTTTTAATCTCAGCCATAAGTTAGAACCAATGGTTCAGATTAATTTTTTTTTAATAATTTTAGCTATAGGTCATTTCAGCCCCCCCTATCCCGACTATGACTCTTCTAAGAGTGAAGAAAACCAGGAATTACCATTATCATTCATGATAAAAGGTCAAAAGCAGTTTGTAAAGAAGATATATAGACATAGAGTTTACATGATTGCATCTACTGATCGAAGATGCCTTATTTGAACATGAAGGAAAGATTACACGGCTGAAATTGATAAGCTCGCATTAATGAACTAACACGATTAAAAAGCACATCACTATTGAATCCAACAGGAAAGAATAAAGTGTCTGGGAGTACAGAAGAAATACTGGCCGGTGCAAATATTTCCAAAGGTGTTGCATTCCTAATAATGCCCCAATAAATGCAGGTAGTTATGAGAAGCAATAATCTTGTAAATCTATTCAAAAAATTTTAAAATAAAGGAGCAAATCGATCACTGTATGAAGAAATATTATTAATAACTTACCTTTATGGAATGAATGCATTCAAATTTGAGAGAGGAATCCATCCCGCTATATATAAATTTGGAAGAGCCGTGTGATGAATACCTCGACATGCATGTCTTGGAAAGTTCTTAACTTGTTTCTTTCTTGAGGTAGATTCTTTTGATTGAGACAATTGTTGAATGGAGAACATCAAGGATTCTTCTTCCTGGTGTCTAGATAGTCCTGAGAGGCTCCCAGTATCTCAATGGCTACAGACGACTCTATCAGGTCAGTCTTTCCCAATGCATTTGTGTGTCAGTCAAAGTATATTCTTTGACCCAAGTTCATTCCTGACTGAGAAATGATAATAGAAATAACAATAACATCAACGATGATGACAACTATGAAAATCATCCCAAAATGTAGAAGAAATGGTTAGCTTTTACCTGGTGAGCTGTTACATCCTGTCCCCCAGCTTGTAAATTGGCTTCATCTCATCCTTGGCACAGAATGCTGCAGTTTTCATTCACCTAACTTCTGCAATCTCTGGCAACTTGCAGGTTTGGAAAAGAGAATGAAAGCTATGACGGACCTCTTGGAAGAAGATAGCGATTCTTCTCCACAGAAAGCCGACATTTATTACAGGAAGAGGACAGAGCTGAAGCAAATGCTTGAGGAGTTGATAAAATATTCTCACTTTGGCGGAAGAACATGATCAACTGAGGTCAAAATTGCATCAAGCCACTAATTCAGGGTCTTCATCCTCGAACATTGAAAGGGTTATAGAAAGCTTTGCTGATTCTAAACTCAAGGGCCTGTACTCCCGCTCGCAATCACTAGATGAAAATTCCATTCTTGAATTCTACAGTGCAACCTCCAACCTTGAAAATCTGAACACGCAAGCAGATCAACCAGTGTCAACTGAATCATGTACAATGAATTCCAAACCAAAACTTGAACATAGAAATGATATAGTGGGAAAGGAGAACACTTGTGTCGTTGACGCAGATACAAGTATCAAGATGAATGATTTTCAGGACATTCAGGCTGCACAAGAAGCGTTCCCTGGAGGAAGCTATGAGTCACAGAACACATGGTCCGAACTAAACCACCAATTTACAAAGCTCATGGGAGAGAATCTGCAGCAGCAAGCAGAATTAGCGAAGAGAAATATTCAAAAGAAAGTTGACATTAAAAGGCTTCAGCTAAAGGTGGAATGCTTAAAAATGAGAGAATGCAGCCCTCCAGGACTGTCTCATATACTCAAAAGTTCATGTGGATCAAAACAAATTGCAGAGATCAAAATTTGTGGGTAATTTCTTTGGGGGAGGTTGTTCGTAATTGGAAGTTGCTTTCTTGTTGCTATATGAAAAGAATCGATCTTCAATAAAAACTATAAGCTGGTCTTCTAGATAACTTCTGTATAGAATGTTTCCTATAACTTCCCCATGATTAACATGATTAAAAAGCACATCACTATTGGAATCCAACAGTTCTTCAGCCTATTCAAGGCTCAATCCTTGAGGGATGAAGATTTCCCTCCTACACCCACTAAGCGCATCATCTCTGCAAAGATAGTGTTCACAAACATGACACACCAGGAAAAAAAAATCAGAACTCATATCTGCATGAGCTTAACATCAACCCAACCAAACTGTCATTTGTGCATGCATTATCACAACGGGAATGCTAATAATTCAAATAATGAGAAATAATTTTCCAACACATATTTGCATACATTATATGAGGAGTTCTAACCTCTTTTTCTTTCAAGCTCTTGGTCAAGCTCTTCTTTCCACTTTCTCTGCCTCTCAGAAAAGCTCATACTGCAAAAGTAAAGCATTGATTTCAGGTCACAGCACCGTTAACAGAGAATAAATATCTGGCCAACCTAAGAGGCAATTAACTCATTGACTAACCTTGAGCTACTTAATTTTTGATGGGCATCAACCAGGGTACCTTCCTGATCATTATGTTGAGGAAACAAATTCTCATGTAAACTGTGATCCCTTACATTAGTGATATTAGATGCACGTCTAGTATTACTGCCAGGGCTTCCAGCACAAGCTGCAGATGGAGACCCAACTGAAACCTGCTTTGCAGACCTGCTTTATGGTCAAGTAATTTGGAGTGGTTTCATCACTTTTATTCCCAGAAAGATTTGGAGAGCATGCTTCATTTAACCCATTGTAGAAATTTTCATATAAAGGTGTGTGAAGTTTTTTTAGTTCAAAAGCCTGGAGCATCAATTGCAAGTTCAAGTCATTCGGGCTAAAATAATGATACCTTCTCATCCAAAAGGCTCTAATTTTTGACTCAGTGAGTTCATCGTCATCCTCAGAGAGTGATGCCCCAAAAGGAAATGAACTATTTTCCTCCTTTCCAAAAGCTAAAGGGCATGCGGTAGATTCTTGTGTAGTGGTGTAGTGGCTGAATTCTTTTATGCCAATTATTGTTTAAAACTTGCACCAAAACCAAATTTATTGCTCCAGTTTCCAGAAGGCTCGCACACAGAAGCACAACTCTAATTAAAGGAAATGATCAAATGAATTACACAATGCAGCAACTGTCTTAGATGATTAGATCACACTCAAACTGTGACAGACATGAAAACAACTTCTCACCTGATTGAAGTCATATGGATTTAAACCAGAAGTGAGCTTTATTTCACCTGCAGTAAAATCATCTTTATCAATCTGGCACATATCTTCATCACTGTTGTTTGTTCCCCATCCAAGCTGTCTTTGTAACAGGTTCTTACTATTTGTTGATGTGTCAGGACAGACTGACAATTGACTGAAAAATAATATTTTCCCTTTTTTTTCATATTTCTTCTCTCTTCTACCTTCCTTCCTTACTTTTTTGATAGATCTCCTTGTAAGTTGTAACAGGTCCAGGCTTCGGTTTATCTCCGGCTGTAGAGCCATCACTCATAACAGGCACTTTAACTAGGTTCTCATTTCCACCCAAGGTCATGGATATTACGTCTATGATCGGGTTAAGTTTAAATAGGTCTTTGGCTGATAGAGGAAATATCAGATCTTCCCATAAACGAAAAAACATTATTGTACAAGACAAACAGTGATGAAAGAAGTTGAATAATGCTAATACCTTTCAGGGACGAGAGAATCCAAGAATAAAATTCAGTGAACAAGCTGCACAGAAACCCTAATTTTAGTCTTGATGTTGAAATCAAGATTCCAAAATTTCAGCACCAAAAATCACAGGTGAATAATTACCTCCATAAAAGACTTCATCTGCTTGGAAGTCCTGGGATTTACTCTTGATATTGAACCACTTCTTGAACGGTACTCTGTTGATGTGGAAAGCCAAAGCTCCATTGCTAGACACACCTGCTTCTTTAAGAGAGAGAGTGAGTCTACAGAGAGAAAAGATGAGTCTTGAATCTCATCCATAAGTTTGAACCAATGGTTCAGATTTAATTTTTTTAATAATTTTAGCCATAGGTCATTTCAGCCCCCCACCCCCTCCCGACTATGACTCTTCTGAGAGTGAAGAAAACCAGGAATTGCCATTATCATTCATGATAAAAGGTCAAAAGCAGTTTGTAAAGAAGATATATAGACATAGAGTTCACATAATGCAACTTTCTCTGACAAATCCCATAACTACAATGACAGCCAAATAATATTAGTTAAGTAAATCAAAGAAGAAGAAAGAGAACCTAATATGCTTTAATATGACTTTTATTCTTTTAACATTTTTTATAATAATAAATTAGGCATTAGTGTTGTATTCATTAAATATGTTATTATTCAATCATATTAAAGTCTCTCTTCATTATATTCTGCATTTATATGACTAAATAAACAATCTGTAAGTATGTCTTCTTTTTCCCAGAGAGACATCAATTAGAATATATTGAGAGGTAATGAAAGGAAGAGAGAAGAGAAGATGCAGAGAGAGATGTTTCTTACAAGAGGCATCACAAATATGCGGGACAAGAATCCTGGCCTGTTTCAAAGTTCAATAACAATCAGCAATCTCTTTAGCGCAGTGAGGCAATGCATTCCCTCTGGCAGTCTCAACAATTTAGGACAACTCATGATAACTAGCATCTCCCTAACTACTTCAGATTCTAAGCACCCAATTCCATCTGCTAAAAGCTTTGTTGCGCGTTGGGATACCCTCCAAAGAAATTGATGTTTACTCTCCCCGTCTCACTTTGCAGTCTGTGAATGAAAAGTGACAAACTATGTACACGCTAGGAATTCAATTGCTTAGATGATATATGTACATACTACATAGAGCAAACTAGATATATTCGTCATTTTAGAGTCCAAGAATGGCATCTCTAAATGCCGGAACATTCCCTGGCATTTTTTTTTTCTTTGGAAAATATAATATCATATAGATAATGAGTACAATACCACATGCATTTAAAACCTCCAGAGCTCTTGCCAAAAAAAATGCAAATTATTGAAGTATACATTTATCCATAACTTCGAAAAATTATAGTTCTGCTGAGGCAAATACTTTCAATGGTGTTGAATTCAAGTTGAATAATCCATTACAGGAAAGAAAAAAGTGTCTGGGAGCACATAAGAAAATACTGGCCGGTGCAAATATTTTCAAAGGTGTTGCATTCCTAATAATGCCCCAATAAATGCATGTAGTTATGAGGACCAATAATCTCGCAAATCGATCCAAAATTTTTAAAATAAAGGAGCAAATCGATCACTGTATGAAGAAATATTATTAATAACTTACCTTTATGGAATGAATTTGGAAGAACCATGCTTTGACATGCATGTCTTGGAAAGTTCTTAACTTGTTTCTTTCTTGAGGTAGATTCTTTTGATTGAGAAAATTGTTGAATGGAGAACATCAAGGCTTCGTCTTCCTGGTGTCTAGATAGTCCTGAGAGGCTCCCAGTATCTCAATGGCTACAGATGACTCTATCAGGTCAGTCTTTCCCATGCATTTGTGTGTCAGTCAAAGTATTTTCTTTGAACCCAAGTTCATTCCTGACTGAGAAACGATAATAGAAATAACAATAGCATCAACGATGATGACAACTATGAAAATCAGCCCAAAATGTAGAAGAAATGGTTAGCTTTTAAATGGTGGGCTGTTACATCCTGTCCCCCAGCTTGTAAATTGGCTTCATCTCATATCCTTCGCAGTGTTTTAAAAGGCGGGTTCGGAAACCAAGACGCTTGACTTATTTGAGGCGAGGCGTAAGCCTCGGTAAGAATCAACAAAAAAACATATATGCTTAATCTAAAATGTACATGTACACATTCAAATATAATCATATCAATTTATCAATTTATGAAGACATAACTCCATCCATCATCAATTCAAGTGATCAGCAGAGAAACTTGGAGTTGGACGCAGAATTAGAGAGAAAGTCTAATTGAATAAAGTCTTCAAGAATCAAAATAAATCAATTACTTTCAACCATTCTCAATATGCTAAAGCTACATGTCTAAAACTAGTGGGTGTTGTGTGGATGACAGGATTTGAAATCTGTCAAAATTATCACCGCAAGTATCTTATATACTAAACGAACATTTTTTTTTCATTCTAGTTATCCTATGAAAGATGGAACTCCTCCAAGCCAGCTTCACATGCTCGCTTTGCAAATATTAGCAAGAATAATAAGAAAATAGAATCAATAAAGATCTGAAGACTGAAAATCATACCTTCTATTCAAGATCTAGGGCACAAGTCGCACAACACCAACAGAGAGTTACAGAGAGAGAGAGTATGTATGAAGCTGAAAATCGATTCGATTCCTTGGACGATTTGTTTGTTAGAGAGAGAGAGTCTTCGAGAATTTGTCTCAAGAATCGTCATCGTCGGTTGGAATGGCCTCGCTGGGTTGTTTGTGTTTTTGTTCTTTGTGGGCGTTGCTGTTGATAAATTGTGGTGTGTCAACAATTACGCCTCATACGCCTCGAGGCGCAACGCCTCGAGGCGTACACCTCAGGCATATGAGGCGTATGCCTCACAGGCCTTTATCAAGGGCGTACGCCCTGAGGCAACTCGAAGGCGCCTCGCCTTGAGGCGCGCCTCAGGGCGTACGCCCTGACCGCCTTTTAAAACACACAGAATGCTGCAGTTTTCATTCATCTAACTTCTGCAATCTCTGGCAACTTGCAGGTTTGGAAAAGAGAATGAAAGCTATGACAGACCTCTTGGAAGAAGATAGCGATTCTTCTCCGCAGAAAACCGACATTTATTACTGGAAGAGGACGGAGCTGAAGCAAATGCTTGAGGTGTTGATAAAATCTTCTCTCACTTTGGCAGAAGAACATGATCAACTGAGGTCAAAATTGCATCAAGCCACTAATTCAGGGTCTTCATCCTCGAACATTGAAAGTACTCAAGATGCCAGCAACAACAAGAAAAGGGTTATAGGAAGCTTTGCTGATTCTAAACTCAAGGGCCTGTACTCCCGCTCGCAATCACTAGATGAAAATTCCATTCTTGAATCCTACAGTGCAACCTCCAACCTTGAAAATCTGAACACGCAAGCAGATCAACTAGTGTCAACTGAATCATGTACGATAAATTCCACACCAAAACTTGAACATAGAAATGATATAGTGGGAAAGGAGAACACTTGTGTCGTTGACGCAGATACAAGTATCAAGATGAATGATTTTCAGGACATTCAGGCTGCACAAGAAGAGTTCCCTGGAGGAAGCTATGAGTCACAGAACACATGGTCCGAACTAAACCACCAATTTACAAAGCTCATGGAAGAGAATCTGCAGCAGCAAGCAGAATTAGCGAGGAGAAATATTCAAAAGAAAGTTGCCATTAAAAGGCTTCAGCTAGAGGTGGAATGCTTAAAACGAGAGAATGCAACCCTCCAGGACCGTCTCATATACTCAAAAGTTCACGTGGATCAAAACAAATTGCAGAGATCAAAATTTGTGGGTAATTTCTTTGGGGGAGGTTGTTCGTAATTGGAAGTTGCTTGCTTCTTGCTATATGAAAAGAATCGATCTTCAATAAAAACTATAAGCTGGTCTTCTAGGTAACTTCTGTATAGAATGTTTCCTGTAACTTCCCCATGATTAAAAAGCACATCACTATTGGAATCCAACAGGTTCTTCAGCCTATTCAAGGCTCAATCCTTGAGGGATGAAGATTTCCCTCCTACACCCACTAAGCGCATCATCTCTGCAAAGACAGTGTTCACAAACATGACACACAATAAAAAAAAAATCAGAACTCATCTCCGCATGAGCTTAGCATAAACCCAACCAAACTTTCATTTGTGCATGCATTATCACAACGGGAATGCTAATAATTCAAATAATGAGAAGTAATTTTCCAACACATATGTGCATACTTTATATGAGGAGTTCTACCCTCTTTTTCTTTCAAGCTCTTCTTTCCACTTTCTCTGCCTCTCAGAAAAGATCATACTGAGAAAGTAAAGCATCGATTTCAGGTCACAACACCGTTAACAGAGAATGAATATCTAGCCAACCATAGAGGCAATTAACTCATTGACTAACCTTGAGCTACTTGATTCTTGATGGGCATCAACCAGGGGACCTTTCTGATCGTTATGTTGAGGAAACAAATTCTCATGTAAACTGTGATCCCATAGATTAGTGATATTAGATACACGTCTAGTATTATTGTCAGGGCTTCCAGCAAAAACTGCAGATGGAGACTCAACTGAAACCTCCTTTTTGGTCAAGTAATTTGGAGTGGTTTCATCACTCCCAGAAAATTGTGGAGAGTAAGCTTCATTTAAACCATTGTAGAATTTTTCATATAAACGTGTCTGAAGTTTCTTTAGTTCAAAAGCCTGTAGCATCAATTGCAAGTTGAAGTCACAGTTTTCGGGCTAAAATAATGATACCTTTTCGATCCAAAAGGCTCTAATTTTTGACGTAGGTCATCGTCATCCTCAGAGAGTGATGCCACAAAAGGAAATGAACTTTTTTCCTCCTCTCCAAAAGCTCAAGGGCATGCGGTAGATTCTTGTGTAGTGGTGTAGTGGCCGAATGCTTTATGCCAATTATTGTTTAAAACTTGCACCAAAACCAAATTTATTGCTCCAGTTTCCAGAAGGCTCACACACAGAAGCACAACTCTAATTAAAGCAAATGATCAAATGAGTTACACAATGCAGCAACTGTCTTAGATGATTAGATCACACTCAAACTGTGACAGACATGAAAACAACTTCTCACCTGATTGAAGTCATTCGCATTTAAACCAGAAGCGAGCTTTTTTTCACCAGCAGTAAAATCATCTTTATCAATCTGGCACATATCTTCATCACTGTTGTTTGTTCCCCATCCAAGCTTACTTTGTAACAGGTTCTTACCATTTGTTGAATAACTCAGAGTGAAATTACAGACGTCTGATGTGTCACTACAGACTGACATTTGACTGAAGAATAATTTAGATGCTATTGGCAAAAAACTCCTAAACCCATCAAAGATAGAAATGAAAATAGACCAGAAAGTAAAACTTACAGAGTGTTCAGATTAGTGGGATGTGATTG
The DNA here is from genome assembly GCF_013401445.1 of Tripterygium wilfordii. Lineage (NCBI taxonomy): Eukaryota > Viridiplantae > Streptophyta > Magnoliopsida > Celastrales > Celastraceae > Tripterygium > Tripterygium wilfordii. The sequence continues at coordinate 12,851,501 of NC_052240.1, read as the reverse complement.
CAATGAAGTTTCAGAATTCTCCTTGTTGAACAGTAATTCTTGTTAAAAAAATGGCTGAGAAGAAATAATGGAAACCAATATCACAAGATCTAGTCCTGAATTACTTAACCATGACCATGTATCAATGACAGGATGGCACTCCAAAAACTTCCCTATAATAAAGGGATGCTGCATATAATTGATGAGTGTATATATCAAATATTCACATAATTTAATCATTGTGTGGTCATTTTTCAGATGATCATTGAAACTCCCAGAATAATAATTTCACACAAAAAACAGACAGAGAGTAGAAGCTGGTAATCGTACCTTGATTGAGCCTTTTATTATCTCCATAGAGTGCAAGTGACTGACCATTACGGATACTTTCAAAAATGTTGATATGATGGCCTCAATGAAACAATCAAATGAAAAACGAAATTTGCATATCATGGCTCATTTATCTTGCCTGATCACGAAGGTTTATGCAAAAAGCTGCCGAGGGGTGTGTATCAAAGGAATCTAATCACGTAGCATAGATAAATAAGAAAACATTAAATTAAACCCCAAAACAATATAAAATCAAAGATGAAGAAAGGATAAAAGCCATGAAACTCAGAAAACGTTTATTCAGTCAAAGCACAAAAAAAATCCAGTAAAAAAAATCCAACTCAATGGCTACACAATGATTTTTAGGTTTGAGAGCTTGAACTCAGACAGGAATCAATCAACACACACAATCAATATCTACTACAAATCACAATTCCTACATGGCAATCCAAATTAAGTAAAATCAAATGACATAGTTATTTTTGCATACCTTTGAGAAATTTGAAGAGCCCGAGACTATGGTGACTGAACGAACATAAGCACTCGGTTTTTCAATTAGATAAGTTACGTAATGAACAACAAAAATCCACATTTGGACATCTATGTCACACTTCAAAACAAATAAGTTGTTTTTTTCTTCCAAAAAAAAAAGAAGAAGAAAAGATTACACAACTCACCTGAAACAAAGAAGCCTGACTCATGCACAAAGCAGCAACCAGATTTCTCCCATTGTCATCGACATATTGGAGCAAGGCTCAATGCCCATTACCATGATGTGGACAAATGGAGAAAATCAACTGTCATGTTTCACCTATAAGAAATAACCTAAATGGTGTCCTTAAGCGAGTGTTCATAATACCTGAGAGTTTAACAACTCAGAGCTTTGGTGTAATCTCCACAGCAATAGCATTGGTTGCCCATTTGCTTTGATGCCAAAGCAACATATTTATTCTTTGCAAAGAGAGTACTCTTCAAATCTGACAAGTCTCTAATCATCTAAAGTCAGAAAATTTTGAAAAATAAACTAGCGAAGGGAACAAGGCATTCAGCAAAAGCGAGATTTTAAAAAATGACATACCTGGTGGAATTGGGGCAAATGACTAAAGAAATCAAGAAGTGAAGTTAAAAACAGAATGGCGATAATTAGGACTGCTAGCTGCCACAGACTGACAGCAACTACAGATTTCAACTTCTCTAAACCCATTGAGATCAAATTGTCCAACCCCTCATTCAATTTAGTAAATGATATCAAACAGAATTAAAGGTATCTGCTAACATCCATAAGACTATAAACGCACAACCCAACATAAAATTTCTAAAACCATGGGTAGACTTAACAAGAAGTAGGATCCAATTAAATCACTCCAAAATGTCATTTTTTTGCTTCAAATTTTCTTCCTCCAATCCCCCCCCCCCCCCCCCGGGAATTGTTGCTCCCTCAACAGTCTTTAACCAGTATTGCTGTTAACAGGTATTTGTTAACAGTGTTTTCTTTGTTTCATTTATTTATATAATCAATTTCAACTATTGCAGTTACAAAGTATAAAGAGTTATCATAATTCCAATACTATTCACTATCAAGTGCCACAATAAATCACCAATCAATCACAGCACGCATATATATTTTCGGCATAATGAAATTCCTAGTGTTACTCAGGTAAGGAAGCCAAAGAGAGAAAACATAAAAACACAAACAGCGGCGTTGTATGATTTTTTTGAAATGGAATTCTCAGTGTTATTCATGCAAGGAATCACCCTTGCTTGAACCAAGCCAAGCCAAGCCACACCGAACCAAACCAAACCAAGCAAAGCCAAGCCTATCTCAAAACAATATCTCCAACTTAACTACTTTCAAAATCATAAACAGATTTTCCAGTCCAAAGTTTTAAAAACAAAAAAACAAGAGAGAATTAAAAAAAATCTCAAACTCGCGAAATATATTAAAAAAAGTCACTCAATTATCAAATTTTCAAAAGGAAAAAAAGAAAACACAAAAACCCAAACAACTTTATTGGTTGGCGGAATGAAACTCTCAGTTTTATTCATGCAAGGAATCACCCTTGTCTAAACCAAGGCAAGCCATTCTCAGTTTTATTCATGCAAGGAATCACCCTTGTCTAAACTAAGGCAAGCAATTCTTAGGTTTTATTCTTGCAAGGAATCACCCTTGTCTAAACTAAGGCAAACCTTTCTCAGTTTTATTCATGAAAAAAACCACCCTGCTCGAACCAAGCCAAGCCACACCGAACCAAACCAAGCAAAGTCGAGCCTATCTCAAAACAAAATCTCCAACTTAACTACTTTCAAAATCATAAACAGATTTTCCAGTCAAAAGTTTTAAAACAAAAAAACCAGAAAGAATAAAAATAAAAAAGAAACCTCAAACTTGCAAAATATATTAAAAAATGTCACCCAATTATCAAAATTTCAAAAGGAAAAAAAGAAAACACAAAAACCCAAACAACTTTTTTGGTTGGCGGAATCAAACTCTCAGTTTTATTCATGCAAGGAATCACCCTTGTTTAAACTAAGGCAAGCCATTCTCAGTTTTATTCATGCAAGGAATCACCCTTGTCTAAACCAAGGCAAGCCATTCTCAGTTTTATTCTTGCAAGGAATCACCCTTGTCTAAACTAAGGCAAGCCTTTCTCAGTTTTAATCATGCAAAAAACCACCCTGCTCAAACCAAGCCAAGCCACACCGAACCAAACCAAGCAAAGTCGAGCCTATCTCAAAACAAAATCTCCAACTTAACTACTTTCAAAATCATAAACAGATTTTCCAGTCAAAAGTTTTAAAACAAAAAAAAAAAGAGAGAATAAAAATAAAAAAGAAACCTCAAACTTGCAAAATATATTAAAAAATGTCACCCAATTATCAAATTTCCAAAAGGAAAAAAAAGAAAACACAAAAACCCAAACAACTTTATTGGTTGGTGGAATGAAACTCTCGGTTTTATTCATGCAAGGAATCACCCTTGTCTAAACTAAGGCAAGCCATTCTCAGTTTTATTCATGCAAGGAATCACCCTTGTCTAAACTAAGGCAAGCCACTCTTAGTTTTATTCATGCAAGGAATCACCCTTGTCTAAACTAAGGCAAGCCATTCTCAGTTTTATTCATGCAAGGAACCACCCTTGTCTAAACCAAGCCACACCGAACCAAACCAAGCAAAGTTGAACAAATCTTAAAACAAAAAACTCCAACTTCACAATTTAAATACTGACTATCAAGATTAAAAAAAAATCAAAAGAAAAATGAGAATAAAAATAAAAAAAGAAACCTGAAGCCAAACCCTACCATACCCAGTTATCAAAATTCCAGAAGCAAAAAACCCAAACATTTTTATTGGTTGGCAGAACGAAACTCTCAGCTTTGTTCATGCAAGGAGCCACCCTTGCCTAAACCAAGCCAAGCCACATCAAACCAACCCAAGCAAAATTTTGAATAAAGATCACAAATCAAAATAAATCATCAGATCAAGAATAATGATCAAATCAAATCCCAAATTATGAAAAATCCCCATATCAAAAAACCAAATAAAGGGGGGAAGAAAATTCCAAAAACCCAAAACCGAAAAAAAAAGGGACAAATCCTTCCCAGGGAAAAAAATACCAAAACATGAAAACATAAATTAATAAAACAGAGCATCAAATCAAACCCGAAGAGGAAAATTTGGTGAAAGTAAAAATCCAAAAGAAAAGTCAGGAGGAAGAGATCGCAAATCAAAATAAATGATCAAATCAAACCCAAATAATGAATAATCCCCAAATCATAAAACCAAATAAAGGCGGAACAAGAAAACCAAAAGAAACAAAATCCTTCTCAGATAAAAATAAATCACATCAGAACATGAATGCATAAAATAGTAAAACAACAAGTCAAAACCCAAAAGCAAAATTATCTCAAAATCTATACTCAAGAACCCATGAAGAAATCCCAAATTAACTATAAAAATAGCTATAGTTCCAAACAGTTTCATGCATCCGCAGAGTCGGATGGGCAATTCAAAACCACTTGGGTGTCATCACAGTAGACAACACTAATCAGTAACATATGCACAGAGAGAGGGACAGTGAACAAGGAAAACTATGTATACCATTAATCAAATAAACAACACTATAGTTTCAGACTTAGATGAATTCAGATTTTAGATTCAACAGTTGATAGAGAAACAGGCAGAAGTATCAATTCAGGAAGATAAGCACATATACCCATCCAATTTCAGACAAAAAAACACAGATATTATCCTCTCAAAGCAAATAAGCACGCATTACCATCCTAATTACAAATGCAAACACCGTATAGCATTCAGCATTCACTCAGAGTATTGAAGGCAAGCATCAAAAGAGGGTAGAAGAAGATAACACCAAATTAAAATACGTAAACAAGAGCATGCAAGAAACCCTAATTTTTTTTAGAAGAAGAATGAACGCAGAGAGAACCTGAGAGAGAAATTCCCCGAGAGAGACCTTAGAATTGTTTCAGAAAACATAGCCCTTGAATTTGAAAGAAGGGACAGAGTAGGATTAGAGAAAGATTATTTTAGAGAGAGCTGTTAGAATTTACTTTACAAATAGAACACTTAAATTTGAAAGAGCATACACCGACTAGGATTCAAAGAAATTACTTTAGAGAGAACAGTTAGAATTTAAAAAATAAAAACAAAATAGAACCGTTGAGTTTAAAGAGGAGCCAGAGTACGATTACAGTAGAGATACTGTTCGTATTTTTTTAAAAAAAATGGAGCCGTTAGAGAAATAAAAAAGAGAAATTGTGGATTTTTATTCTCATGAAAAAGAAAAAAAAAAGAGTCGGTCGGGGAAGGGGAACAACAGTGGGTTGTTTAGGGAAACAACATTTGAAAATCGGTAGAAGAAAAGCAAGAACATTGTGCAATACAACTCACAGCCTGAATGAACGAACTCCAGGATTTCAATCTTCAGATCTTCGATTGCTCTCTTCGTCATCTCCTTTTCCCCAAATCGAATCAGAGATCAGGAATTGATGAATCGAGAAATTGAAGATACCGGAGACAGCAGTATTGGCACGGCGATCATCAACGTCGCAGCACTACAGCAGAATTGGCACCGCGATCGCGAACCCACATCGATTTGCAACTTCAGAGTTTGTCATCTGAACCCATAGGTTTACCCCAACCATCGAGTTTCCAAGTTGTCAATTTAAGGAAGTGGAAATGGGCCTGCTCAAAATAGGTTGAGAGGTCCAATGGGCCCACAGCCCACAGTAGAAAACATAACAGGCCCAAAGTGGATTCCCAACTCCCACATCCCCGCTTCGGTCAACTCTGGAAACTCGACCACATATGCTGATAAAAGAGATACCATGGCAACTGAATCAATGGAAACATCCTCAATTCGATCCCCTTCGGACTCCTGAACCAAGAACTCCTTAAAGAGCAGCAAAGCCTCCAAGTCCATTGTCGTTTTGCACGTATCCAGTAATCAAGGACGTCCACAAGACAACGTTTCTATGCGGAGTTTCATCAAACAGCGTTCTTGCATCCGTCAAATGGCCGCATTTGGCATACATATCAATCAAAGCCGACGACAGAAAAAGGTCCGACTCAAACCCGAATACAAGCGCTTGTAGGTGAGTTTGCTTTCCAGAGATGAGATCGAGGAGAGCCGAACAGAATTTGATGGCGCAAGGGAAAGCGGGCATGTTGGGCTAGAGAGCAAGTTTCCGCATGGATGAAAATGCTGGAAGGGCTTCGATGGAGTCTCCTGTACGTGCCAGGTCGGCGACAACAGAATTCCAGGAGTATACATTGGTCTTTTCTACGTACTTACTAAACCAGGAATTCAGGTTTCGGTTGCTGATGCTGGTGGTCGCAGCTGTGATTCTTTAGTAACAGCGGCGTCTGTAGATTCTGGCACGATTTCTGGATAGATGTGAAGCAGAGTTCGAAGTCTTCATCCCCTTCGTTTTCTCTTTTGGGCTGAATTTGGGTTGTTATATCCTCTAAGGGCCTCGTTTGGGCCTAACTTGGCCCCAAATTAAGATGAGATGCATTTCATTACATAGTTCATTTGTTATAACATGAAAGTAATTTTATTCAAATTTACATTCAGAACAGGTAGTTCTGGCAATTTTCATACTCATCACAAGTATAATTCAGACTGGAAAATTTACAAAAGTAAAAGAAATAGTCATGACTTTAAATTTTCTACCTGGCCTGCAGGTCGCCGTAACAGTAACACCACTACTATTACATTTTTCTTAAATTGTCTAACCTTGCCTGCAAATCACTATCAATCCCACCATCTTCATTCCCAGTAGCTTCGGCTTGCGCAACTTTACCCTTCACAGCTGGTGCAGCAACAGTTGATGATGGTGCATTCACAAGCTGTGACATTCAAAAAACAGCAAACATGTTATCATTTGCAAAGTAGAAGTTTAACCACAAGATCAATGAATTCCCTATCCATGGTAAGAGTAGAGACTACCTCCTGATTGATGTCTATTCCAATCTCATCAAGAACCTGGCTCACTAGTTCTTCTGTTTCCTCCTCTTCTTCATCCCCTTCCAGAGCATCATCTATAGCATCTCCCATCACCTCGGTCGTCATTTCCATTCTCTCATTCTGCCTCTCAAATTCTTGCATTATTTTCTGCAGTGATGGCAAGTTCATTTGCCTATTCATCTGGCCCATTGCCTTTGTCACACCTTTCATTGCTTCTCCCATGGCTTGCGTGGACTTCAATGTCTGAGAACCAAGAAGATGGCCAAAATTTTTAAGTTGCTAAGCATGTGAAAATACTATGCTTATGTTCTAACAAAGTATCAATATATCAAAATATCCATAATCAGAAAAAACATCGAAAATAAGAAATAAACTTGAACTTGAGAAATCAAGACAAAGTAAACTTTTCCATGTACAACTAGTCTAACAAAAAAGGCACGAATTCGAGAACGCCTAATAAACCAAGCAAGTGATTGGGCTAATCAGTACATTTATACAAATTTTGAACAAATTTTGTTATCTTTTTAGACATAACAATTTTACAAACTATCTAAAAGTTGCTAAGGTCACAAGTCCCTTGGAAAACCAACAAGCAGAAGAAAAAAATTGTAAATATTTTTATACTATGATAGAACCACCTGATGCATCTTACTTTCTATTAGACCATAAAGAAAATCCCTTTCTCTAACAAGATGCCCACCAAGTTCTCAAACTTCTTTCAAAATTTCCCAAAAAACCCCTTCACTTCACATCGTTACTTACTTCTGCCAATATACTTGGCAGGATAAAAAAAAAACTTTCATGAACTACGCTCTGGCAAATAATTTTGGGGAGGGAGGGAAAGGGGAAAAAAACATCGCAGGAGACCTTTGAGCTGTTAAAAGACAAGATGAGTAATGAATTGTGGCAACAACAATGGGTCTTTCTTCAATTTCGATGACGAGGCATGCAGCACAACAAAAACAATATATACCTGAATTCTAAGTGATACACCCTGGAGTTGTGACTTAAGCTTATAGAACTTTTCAATCTGATGCCGCGTTCTAATAAGGTCCTTTGCCATCACCTTAACAGCTCCCTGGAACAAAATTACAAAATATCATCTAACAATCAATCATGTATCATGTCAATTTACATTTTAAATTCTATCAATACCAAGAGCCATAAGCACAATCAAGTATCTCTCCTCCAATTACATACTTAGAACCATTGGTTATAAGAACAATGACCTGTTTCAAACACAACAATGTAAAAATAGTTCATATAAAAAGTTCACCCTAGCCAGGATAATGCACACAAGGTGGAAAGGAAGGAAAACCTAAACCCCCACCAAATATGTATGTTGAGGGTGTGGTTTTAATGATGCTACAGAAGGTCCATTTAGATGACAATGCAAGAATAGTATGATCATCCTTGACCAGTGTTGTCAAAGGCGAAAGGCACACCTCAGAAGTAAAGGCCTCCCATCCCCCAGGCACAGGGTGAACTAAAGGTGTGCTTGTGAGTGTAGTAACAACCTCTCTGCTATAGGGGTATGGCTATATTCCCATCCCCGACCTACCTCCTTTGTGTAGGCTTACTTCATCTAGACATTCATCACAAAATGAACTCGTGCAACTGAAAGTACCAAACAGTATAACATGATACGAAATAGAGAACAAAATTTGAGCAGTTATACAAAAATTAATCAGGGCAGTAATTTTCTTCCCATCAGTACAGACCTGTGGGTAGGAAATTTACACTTAAAACCTGCCAAGAAACACTTATTGAGAGCAATACCATATAACATAAACTGCTTGCCAGAGGTGACTACGAGAGAGCAAGAACAAATTAAAATCAACAAACCATCTGCCCTTGTTTGGCACTTTTCTTTATTTCTGAAATTAGTTTCTTCTCTTGCGTCTGTAGCCCTTGCCTTTCCCTTTCTATCTCTCTTATGGATTTGTCCAACATCCTTTTATTCTCCCGCAGCAGTTCTGATACCAAAACCATGAGTTCATTCGGAATACAAAAATAGAAAAACATCAGTTGATAAAGACAAGCAACTGAATAATTACTATGTATTTGAATCATCACCATTCACTCGCTATTCGCTAAAATGCCTAGGAACCTCAGTAATAACCCAATAGTATGCACTCCCCAACCAGCAACAATGTGACCAAGCAATAAAATTCAGTATTGGTAGACTTAATATCACGATTGAAAATTTTGTACTTCAATTTTTCCGTGCTAACTCTCTTACATAATACCAAAAAAAAAAATCTCAATCAGTCACGTATTTGATTGATCTTCATAAGCAAAGGCATAATGTTCAGTCAATTCAGTAAATTATAACTTCGACAGAAAATTTCATCAAAAAATAAAGAAAAAACGCCTCTCCCGAAACTACTTAATCAGATGATACGAGTTAGGGGTGCAGGAATTCAAAACAATCGGTACAAACTCATAATATTCACCGAATTGGAAACAATTGAATATATAGATTTTCTTCGGACTAAATCAAGAGAAACAACGACGAAAAATTAGGATCCAAAAAAGAAACCTGCGGGAGTTTTTCTCTTGCCGAAGATGAAACTCATGACGATCGAAACTCAAACAACAACCGAGAAGCAGTAACAGCTTCGACGGATATGTCTCTTGCGTCTGATCCGAGCTTTACCTCAACCTAATCGGATCGGATCGATCGTGTCTCCGTTGTTGTTATACGGATCCGATGAAAAGATAACAAAAGGCAACGCGACGAAGAATCCTTACGCGGTGACGACGGTGGAGTGGACCGAGTGGTTAAGGAATGGAATTACATTCCAACTCCAACTATGAATTGACGCGTAAAGTAGTAGGGCCCATCTGATTGTTAACTTGGACTTTTACGGGCTGGGCTTTGACAAAGCCCATACAAACATGAGCCAACCCATTTCAATTTCTTTGATAAAATTCTGCAGATTGTGGGGTATGTTAAATATTAATAAGCACACAAGTGCAACTCTGGGGCATGCTTTTAACTAGGGTTGATAAAAAAATCGAGTCAAACCAAATCGATCGGCAAATTAATCATTTGATCGGTTATTGTTAAAGATATGCTAATGACGACCGATCGAATAACTGAAAAAATTGATCAAACTGTCAATCGATTGATCAGTTAAATTTATATAAAAAAAGACCGTGACACTTAACAAAGCTTACAGCCACTGACGCACAGACAACCCATGTGGGTCACCTGCTAAAAGGCTTTTCAATTTATTTTTTTTATTTGTGTTGTTTTCTAAGTATTTGCAATTTTGCATTGGCATGGCCCATGGGTACATAGATAGTCCAACCTCCTGAATCTCCAAAACTGAATCATTCATCGTCCGTTCCCAAGCCGACTTGAGTGCCCAGGAACAGGTTTGATCCCCACTTGAGACAGACAGATAGCCTGAAAAGCCTATTTTAGACCAATTTTTGGGAAGAGATGCAAGATATGTATTGGTGATTAAATATGATCTTGCATTGGATACTCTACTAATTCCCAAATAGTTTCCATCAACATCACTTTTTTTTGAAAAAAAGTCAAACACCTACTTGTATTAGAATATAATCCAATACAGAAATCACTTGCCGTGATTACTTTCTCTGCCCGCTGGGCAGACGAAAACCAAACACCTAAAGCCAAACAAAGTAAAACAATACAATCAGAAAAAACCATATAAATTACACTACCCTAGACCATTAGACAAGACAATTGCTTGAAGCTCTTGTGGAAGTTCTTCAATCCAAGCTTGGAACAAAGAAGAATATAGACCTCTTTTAGCAAGCAAATGGGCAGCAACATTCGAATCCCGCCGCACATGCGTAGCCTGCCAACTAGAAAAATTGTTCAACACCATGAAAAATTATCCATCAACATCACTTGAAGCTTTTACTTTGTTGATTATCAAACTTTTCTAGAAAGATAAGGCTACAATTTCCATGCCTTTGGGTGATAGTCTAGAATTTTTCTAAGGTCGGATCGTTCTAAGTTTGATTCTAACTAAGAATAATATCTTTGTGGACACTCTTCAAGTAATATCAAGAGAGAGGCTAGCAATCGACACAAACTTAATTACCTGGATGTGTGATACGTACAAGATTGGTACTTTGGATTTGATAATGCAGATATGGTTGGTTAACTATACATAATTAATTGCAGATTGGGTCCATGTCAATTGGCCTTGGATACAGTAACCCTAACTGTCCGACACAACATGGGTCTTGGGCATCACATACAGCAAGTAGTTTGCTTGCTTTGATCTTGAGGTGATCTGTGTATGTGACCATACATCCACCCCTTGTATTAAAACAAATTTGGGAGAAGAAGCGAAGAAGTTTCAATGAACCCAATCCACAAGAGCAGGTAAGTGGTCCTTATTGGCTTAAATTATCAATAATTTTCAATACTAATCCTATATACATATTTATGTGCTACTTTCATATTTGCCACAGATTTGTGCTTGGTTGGTGAGAAACATGACCCACTAGTGCTTACTGGCATCATTTAGAGAATTGGATTGGTTAGTTGAAGTTTTCATGATTAACTTGTCCTTCGCATCAGTTCCAGTCTTTTTGTAATTTTCACTTAATTAGGATTGCCATATTAAACTACCCATTTATCCCAATAAGTTGTGAAGATATATATTTATTCGTTTGAGCACACCCTCCAAAGAAAAACCTAATGCACTCTGTTAAGGGTTAGAAAATCCAACCTAAACATTACAAATTAATATTATTCGTTTTTGATCAAAAACTCCTACAACTTTGTTTTTTTTTGACCGTCATCATTGATTTCTAGGCTCAGAAAATGAATTGATTGTGTAAGAGGGATTGGACCTTTGTTTATGTATGAAACAATCTTAATATTAACTAGGGAAAAGAGTTTTGATTTGCCCTCGTTTGATGTGAAAAAGATGTCTTTTTTCCCTTCTTGTTTGGTGTGAATTTACTAGTTTATGTCTCAATAGTCTTGTTTTCTTTTTCTTCTCTCTTGAGATGGGTATAGAATCAAAGAGAGATAGGTTTCCAAAGTCAATGATGGTGGCCATGCATGATCATCAGTAGTAGTAGTTGATCAAACTAACACTTTTTTTTCCTCCTCCTTTGGTGAGAAAGCTAGCAGGTTTGGATTTTTGTTATCATGTCAGATCCTGCTACGTTTTGACTTAATTAGATTCTCTATGTTCGTCCCTACCTGTCTGTTAATGTGTACATCAATAATGATTCATCTCTGCATTATTTGGTAGCTGTGAAGTTTGAATAGACACCCAATCTGGTCATAGAACTTCCAAGCATTTGGTCTTATTAGGGTTTGCATTTTTATGAAGGGAGAGTCCCCTCCACAATTCTTGTTGTCATTGGCATGAACTGGCATTTGTCTTTGTTAAATACCAAGAAACTTATCCAACGTCTAAAAAGGGTGAAATGTAAGCAGTCTTATTCCTACATTATGGATTACGGATAAGCTCATTAAGGGTTAGAAATTTGTAATCATTGAACAACTTGGAGATAATTTTAGTGGGATATCTCTTTAAATTTAAAGCCTACAATATCCGAGGTTTGGAATACGAATCAATCACTTTTGAACATCTTACCTTTCGCCAAAGTGGTGCGAACTCTTCTGACATTTCAAGGTTTATATTTACCCAATTGTCCGAAGAGCGTGGTTACTTGGTTATAAAAAAATTTGTTATCATTGTTTCAAGTCTAACCACATTCTAGGTGAGGTTGAGGCCATGTGCTGAACAGTAAAAAGAAAAAGAAGCAGTCTCATCACTTCCCATGAGAAGAAAATTTTGAGTCTACTTTTTCCTCTTTTTGCCTTCTTAATTCACCTTTGTGTTTGAGTTTTCCAGTCTTTCCATCATTATTCACACTTAATTAACAAACCAATCAAACCATTTAAAGAAAACAGAAAAGGGTTGATTATCATCTAATCCAAAGAAAAAGGAAAGATCTAACTCAACTGATTCTTGAATTCAATCCCCCCAAAACCCCATTAATTACATTGAATTTTACAGGATGAAGCCATTGGCAATGGCTTGATTAGTTTTCAAATTAGTAGTTTCATACACTGGAAGCTCCTCTCTGTATCTACCAATCCCAATTAGATGGTCAAGCTCAAAAAGATCAGAGCTTGAACAGCTCTCTGCATCGTCGTCGTCGTCGTCTTCCCCATCAGCATCATTGTCAATGTAGTTGCCAAATCTTCTGCAATCAAGTTCATCCACATTTCTCTTCTGATAACTTGTCAAGTAATCCATTCCTTTCATGAGCTCTTGTTTCACTGCAGAACTTTTAACAATCTTTGGCAGCAAACTCGGATCATCTTGTTCATGGATAAATTTCTGACCATAAGGCCTGCAATCCTCATCCACAATGACACTCACAGGATAGAATCTCACCGACCTCTTCATGCCGTTATCAGTTAGTTTAGATGGCGTCTTGCTCAAGCAAGACCTTGAAAATGGAGTTGTTGATGAACATGTCGATTTTGGCTTACAATGATCATCATTGAAACTCACATCCTCCATGGCTGCTTGATCAGAACAGATCTTCACCTTTTTAGCATTCCCGGAACTGAAAATTGAAGTAAAAAAGCTGGCAATGCGACCTCCTGGAGATATTGGCTGCTTCACTTTCTTCAATTCACCATAAATTTTCAATGCTCTTAGTTTAGTATTCTTCGTGAATCCTCCGCCTCCGCCTCCGCCTTCGCGCTTCTGCTTCGTCTGCTTATTATCTCCATCAATTCTGTTCTGGAATTGCATTCTTTGTGTGGATGAAGACGATGATCTTGGTTTTCTCCGACAATAATAACTCGACTCCGCATCGCTAGATGAGAACACACCTCCTCCAGAGCTAGAATCTGAAGAGCTGGAGGTGGAATATACAACAGAACCACAATTAGTACTCCTCTTATCCATCCAACTTTCGATCATCATCGCTCGCCGAAGATTCTTCCTCTCTTTATCTTCAGTACCACTCTTCATTGCAGAGATTGCAGTAGCCTCCTTCACCGTACTTTTTTCTCTACAAAGAGTATTGAATTCCTGTTCTTCTTCTTCTTCTTGACCATAAGATTCTCCATCGATGGAACGGTAGATGGAGTCAAGAAGAGAAGAAGAGAAAGAAGGGGTTCTTCTTCTGTGAGACATTTAAACAAACACAGAATGTGCAGAGAGGGTTTTACGAGAGGATGGGGAGTGTGGACGGGAAGATTAGTTTAAGGAGACAGTTGTCTCTCTGTGTCTGTTAAGAGAAAGTCAAAAGCTGCACAACTTGTTGTGTGCGTGGAAATGTGGGTTTGTGGGTTTGTTTGTTTGTGTAGGGAATTGAATAAAAATGTAAGAAGAGCAGAGGCAGAGAGAGAGAGAGAGAGAGACGAGACGCTTGGATTAGGAGTAGAAATGAAAAAAAAGGGAAAAGATAAGAGAGATTTTAAAGGGGGGAGGGTGCCGGGCGTGCGGGTAAGTGATGGTTACAAGCATCTCTGCCAACTTGTCTTTCTTACCACTTTACTGTCGGAGGAGTTGAAAGATTCTCTCTATTGGATGCAAAGATCTACCCATTTTTAGTTTTTTCTTGTTAAACCAGAGAATAGTATGTGAAATTGGGGACAAAACTGTGCATATTTGTGTTTCAATACAGGCCACCTCGTTGTGAAATGTTGTGTATTGAATGTGACTTTCACCTGATTCAAAAGAAGAAAAATCAGAAAGGGAAGACGCTAACTAGCCAACAGCTAGTGTTGCGATTATTACCAATTAGGACTGAAAATGACCTGAATCATTTCCCTATCATGATTGTTCTTTGTTTTTTATATGGGGGTTTCTTTCATTGTTAAGAACTTCTCTGTCGATGGAAGTTTTCAACACCCAGTCACTAATTGCTTTTATCCAGGCAATCAGGACTTGATATTCATCACTAGAACAACAAAAAACAGAAATATGAACAACTTCTTTTCAAGTACTAAGTCAAATAATAAAAAGGACAAACAAAGGGCACAAGCATTATTACCACATGAATTTTTTCCTTTTCTTTTTTAATGCAAAAGAGGTGAATAGGGAACATGAGTATTTTCTTGGGCCAGGCCCAACTTTGTTTGCAAGAACTCTTGGAATGGTTTGGGTTAACCCCTGATGGGCTTAAACATAATAATGATGAGAATTGCAGTGGCATGCTGACAGATATGATATATCACCAAAAAGAAGATAGATTTTCTTTCATTTATATGATCTTGTCGACCACCCACATATCTCATCCACCAAAACCCAAAAAAGGAAGTATGGATATAAATCGAGTACATGATCACTTGCCAGAAGACCCGTAGAGCATACGAAGTTGGAACCTCGCAGTTGGTACTGTGTACAAGGTTGATGTATTCAAGTAATACCCCAAAAACATCAAGAGGTGCCAGCGGCAACCCGTTCGGATCTCTGTAAAAGAAGGGACTTTACTATTTATGGCAGCACGGAAGGGGAAAAAAGAAAAGGACCAAAAAAAAAAAAAAAAAACCCCCAAAATATTTTAAGCACCAGCAATCACTATATTTTGCTCAATTACAAGTATTGTTCATGTATCCTGGCTCGGTTCTCTTCCCACCACAGCCTAGCATGCATCTCTCCGAATTTTTCTCGGCTGCACCACGCAGGCAACACCAGCCAACACAATCAATGTAATTTCAAGTCAGTAAAAAAGGTGGATGCATCAAAATTGTGAAGCCATATTTATGGAAACCCTAACTAATAAAACATCAAACTGGGTTTTACAAAGAAGGGCTCATAGGCAATCAGTTTTATAACATTTTGCAAGAGTGACAGTGCATATTAGGCTCACTGCAAAATAGGCCTCAATCTATCTGATGCTTATTAGATGGCAAGTTGGCCATCTACATGTACATTCATAAACTCAAGTGACTCAAGTGGCAAAGCATCTCACCACCATATAGGTCTCAACTAGACGAAAGAACAGGGACCATTAATTTCAAAATCCCGTGCACAAGAGACTAGCAATAGTAACAAGTTCTAGCATGCAGATTTAACCCACACATTATGTATATGTTATTTCCTTTGTTCGAACGGGCGACGCCTATATTGCAATGAAGCAACTTTAATGCTAAAGCAAGGCCCACCCTCGAAATATTACCACTTCGCAACTACCAAAACCAAATTGCATTCAAATATATAAAAGCTGAAATCCATGGTGTGCCAACAATGAGCTGTTAGAGCAAGGTTATTCTTTCAACCTAGAATTGACCACTACCTTTTCCTAGACTCATTCACATGTGCAACACAGAACTTCATTAAACTATCATGCTGCCTAAGCGTAGCAATCTGGCCATAGAGTTAGATATATTACCTGAATCTGACTCTTCTTAGTTCTCTTTTGCCTCCCGGCAAAGCTTTGATAGTGATGTAAACACCTGGTTCATCCTGTTCAACCCATTCAGTCTCGAGATCACTGGCACTGCTCATGGATAGCTCTCCAGAGCGGTCTGCCTCCCTTGATGAGCTACTTCTTATAGAGGCATCAATTGATGATGTCTCTGTCTTGGCCCCACTTATGCTGGAAAGTTTTGGGGTCGAGGTAAGACCGCCAGAATCACAGTAATTACGAGTTTGCATTGGATGATGGTCAAGTGAATCTGAGGATGAGTAGCCCATCCCCATCCCTGTTGGACGGTACAAGTTACGAGGCATCCGTTCTGATGTTAGAGGTGGTGTCACGGGGCTGTCTTGAACAGATTCCATCTTTGAGCTCTGTAAGAAGTCAACCGATTGAAAAAGAAGTCATCGAACAATTTTTTTGAGTAGGATAGTAGGATGTCATTTAAAAAAATAAATTTCACAAAGAAAATTTCTGTTGAAGCTAAAGATTGTTGTTGATCCATCACTCTCAGTTTGACAATGAAGTAGGAGGTTTTTCCTAAATGAATCTTCAACGTAAAGGGATAGAGGAAGGTTTGTTCCCGTTGTATTAAATAGAAGGGGATGTCTTTGTAAACAATTGAAAACTCAAACATTGGCAACAGAAATCATGTATTGAAATAGCAATGGGAAAAGGTTGACGATTTCTGTTATCATGTGCTTATTTAACTGGTTGGCTCAGCTCAGTACTCACCTCATCTTCAGATCTTGGGGTTGTAGGAAGAGGAAACGCTTGGCGATTAAACCTCTGCACATTGTACAATTCCCTAACCCTATCATAGTTCTCAGACCACCATCTTTGAGCTTGCCATTTGTTGAACATATCTCGACTAGCCAAAAAAAGCAAACTACATTTCAGAGTACAAAAATAAATGATATGCATTCAGTTCATTCTCATAATTAGTCAAGGTATACAGGATTTGTGAAAAAATTTAAATATGAAAAAAATTTAATGCTAAATAATGGATCAGGTCCGGACTGTCTGGTTAGATTTTAACAACCATGTACTTCGCATACCTTTCATGAAGCCGCACTCCCATATAATTCTTACCTGTGCACATGTCTCTACTAATGCTAAGCCACTAGCCTAATTAAGCACTAAACACCTTTGACAAAAGGATATAATGCCTTTGTTTTAAAAAAAGCACTAGGAAGCAGAAAACCGGTATTTCGTGTCTGAAAACAAAGTAGTTTACAAGTTTATTTGGTGCGAGGTGGGTGACTTTGACATTAAGTAAATGGGTTTCCAATTGATTAAAAAAATAGAAACCCCATATTATATTGGAACACAAACGAGAAACAGATAAGATGGAAATTTTTTTAAAAGGAAAAGAACAAAGTTAGATAAAGCTAGAATGCCCAATTACAATCTAGAGTCAACAAAATCCAACTTAAACCTGAAAAAGATAATTGAAAAGACAAAATTAGTCAAAAGGCTAAACATGGTCATTACTGATCAAGGAGGGGGGAATTACCACTTTTCCATGATCAAATGATGAACCCATCTTTGTCATTGTGTGAGCTCAAAGCCATGTACTTGGCTGTTGCCAACATAAGTTTACCAGAGGCAGGGCTGTTATCATATTTGTCTTTGTATATACGTGGGGAAATGAGGGTCCAAGTTGCAGACAAATGACAATAGATTTCAAGAATGGCGACAAGGCCACGGGGAACCAGGCGTGAAGGAATTTTGAATGAAGCTAAAAAAGGGACAATAGGCTTCCCCGACACGACGACAATGCTCAGTGAAAAAGCTTCCTAACACAATCAAACCTGCCCCACCACCATTACTGAGGCACAATGAGTTCAGCTTTTGGACTTTTCTTCAATTGCTTTTCACTAGGCGTGATGTTTACTGTGGAACGTAGGCCCCACCCTACCTACAGGTTGTTAAGGTGTTTTTGTGACCGTTCAAAACGTGGGCCTCACACATGAAAGCGGATTGATTCAATATAACCGTCCGATCAAAACCCAATACTCACGAAATAAAATCGTAGCCGTTCAATGTGATGGGCACAAGGAAATGGATATTGTAGTACTCGTACCTGAACCGTATGCGCTTGAGATCGTTACCGCCGCGAGGAAGGGAGACGAAGGTGATGAGCACGCCGGGCTCGACCTGTGCTACCCACTCCTTTGGCTCGTTCTCCTCCGTGAAGATGATCGGCGGGAGGGGGCGGCGACCGCTCAAGGACTTCGGCGTCGCTTCGCCGCTCGATATCCCCTTGAGCCTCGCCTCCATTTCCTTCCCCCAAGTCCGCGGCGTCGTCGAGTTTGAACTCCCCGTCCTCTTGTACGACCATCTGAAACGGTCCGACTCGGTTTCCAACTCGATCGAATTATTGCTCTTCAGCCGCGTAGGCGGACCTGTGCAGGGGTTACAGTGTCGATATGCCCCCGACGCCTTCAGTGCCATATCCCTCAGCTGCAATTGCCATGAAAAACCAAAATTAGACAGAAACCGTAGGATATTAGGGCTTCGGATACAGAGCGCACTTAAAACCTGAGTACTAAGAGATTTCACGGCTTGTTTGGTTGAGCTTAGAGTATTGTTTGGGTCCATGTCCTCCGATTGACTCACTGAGTCATCTCCGGGTTGCTTCGAGCGAGCAATGCACGTCAGCATTTTCGATTCTGAGCAAAACCAAACCACATTCACATACATAAGAACTCGAATTCAACCAGAGTCCCCGGATCTCAAAATCGCGTAAAATTGTTAGAAAGGCAAATACAAAGTATATTCAAAGCAATCAATTGAAAATAACAAGTGGAGTGTCACGTACATTGATAAATTACTCTTGTGAAATCTGACGAAGATCAGTCGGGTTCAGTTTCAAAGCGCGGATATCGAGACGCTGCTACGGTGTGCGCAGGCGCTATAATGGCCACCTTAAATTAGGCGACCAGAGATTCTCTGAGCAAGACCCAATGGTAGAGGGAAATCAACAAATTGAACAAAAAAAGTATTAAAATCGGAGAAAACGACGTGACATCTGAATTCTGCACAATAAATTAATATATATAATCAAATAATTATGGTCAGCCATTAGAGATTACCTCGTTAGGGTTAGTGCAGAGTGAGAGAGTTTCATTACTTTCCTTTTCTTCTGGTTTTTCTTTGCGTGATTAAATTCGGAGCGCCGACGCTGGTGAGTGGGGAGTAGTGAAAGACGGAGACAGCGCCCACTTGATGACAATAATGCGATATTGTTCGTTTCAACGACACTGTAAACTCCGCTTTTTCTGGTTCACCTGTAACCGGAGGGTCACCGGTTCTATGTACGTACGGACAAATGCATTGGCGGTTATTGTGTTCTGACTTTCAGGTTTGCATTGGCGGTTATTGGACTTGTTTTGTGGCCCATCGTATGGGCTGGGCTACATGATTTTCTCATTTTGGGATCCAAACAAAGAAAGCCCAATATCCAAATGACACTAAATCCATAAAACAAACATTATCCAGCTTAACGCTAGTTTCTGCAGTAGTTCATAAATGTGTGCTTTGGGCCTGGATTTGGCACCCTTTTATGGGTCCATACGTGTTTTATTTCAAGAAAATGATATCGTCTTCCCCAATTGAACTCATGATCTCTTGAAGGTGACAAAGTGACAATCCATAATTCACCTCAACAATTACACACCCAATAAAGAAAAAATTAACCTCCTAGAGTTGCAGGATTAAGAGAGAGCTAAGGACTAAACCCGGATGATATGATGCAAGTTTAGGATGCTCGTCACTATATCACTTAATCACTTTAGAGGGTCCAATCCAAGAATTCAAAATCTTAAGCCTAGTCAAATACACACGATTATATAGACTTGCTGGGCTGGGCTTTTAGACCCATGAGACATATGGGCTAGGGGAGAGCCTTGGGCCCATTTCGACACCTTGTTGAATGTTTAAAAACTAGTAATTGGGTCTCTTTTGACACAAACCACACATGTCCTGGTAACATGGTACGATCACAACCATTATATATCACACAAGCTAGAGCCGCCAATTGCAGACTAGCTCAATCCTTTACCCAATATGGACGCAGCCCATATCCTATATTCGAAATTGTTGAACTTGGCCAATCACCCTTAGTCACCTCTGTGTGTGTGTATATATATATCAAACGCAATGATTACCAGGGCAAGAGGCAGACTACCGGACCACTTGGACCTGCTGGACCATTATTTCGTTTGTACTGGCATTTTACATTGCTTGAGGGAAAGAAAATGGTCCACTTAAACACACATTTGAGGTTGGAAAAACCATGGTGGGTGGTAGATGGTCTTTATTTGGTTAGGGAAAGAGATTGGTAGAGGAAGTAGACCCTCGTCTCTATCCACGTCGTATTTGTGACTTCTTCCCTGATATGTATCCTAGTCGTCCCTTGATTCTAGTCTTACAAGACAAGACAACAACGAATGTGAAAGAGACACGACAACTTTCCATACTTCGTTTTCAAAAATATGTTAGAGATCCCACTACAAAAACATCTCAATCATCCTAGCAGTAGATCTTGTTCATTAATTGATGTAAATATAGGGGTCCATAAAACCTGATAATTGAACAAAAGAATGACACATCGACTACTAAGATGATTGTGATGTTTTTTACTGAAATCCTTATCATGTCTCCTCCTTTTTTTTCTCTCTAACTTGTCGTTTTTTATTTTTTAAAAGGATAAGACCTTTTCTCTAGAACATTTGATGTGATACTAACCTCCGTCTATGCATAGAAAATTTTGACCCAATAACATGATACGTTATTTCCATAAAAATTCAATACTAGGCTATTATCAAAGTGTTTCTTCATAAATTACCCAACTTTCAGCGATGTCCGATTTATTTCTTACGGATTTTTAATGATAACCTTATTCAAAATAAAATCACATTTAATTTTGGTATTTTTATGGTGAATTCGATTAACATATTGTAGACCCATAGATCTATAATTAAATATAATATCGATCGAGACCTTCGATAACATTCCAAGATCACACTAGAGGTAGGATCATGAAGCTAGCCGGGAAAGCTCCGATTGTCAAGTCACTTGCCGATAGGTGGGGTTTTAGTGAGATAAATGAAAGACTTTTAGAGAAAGGGAGAGCAAGACATCTCCAATAGTTGAGAGAGTTAATGAGACTGTAGCCTCATCTCGATCACGTGAAGGAGCTTCTTGACAATAATGAGTTTTGAGCCTTGTATAGTAGATACCCATTTTGTGGGCTTTGCTGGACTTGGCTTTTCATAGGCCTTTTTGTAGATAGTCTAGGCTCTCGTGGGTCTATTGGGCGTGACTCAAGACTCTCATGAGTTTTTGTTGAGTTTTGACTCAGACTTTCATAGGTTTAGTTATCAATCTATTTGGATCTATCGGGCTCGACTAAGAGTCTTGTGAATTTAGCATTGTTGATTAAGACTTTCGTAGGTCTTATAATGCATAATTGTTCATAGGCGGTTTTTGGCTCATAAAAATATCTCTCGTCCCACAAAACCAAACAACTACAGGATTTTTTTTATCAATGAAGGTGACTGCGAAGAAATCATGACATGGGGGAAGAAGTTTAGGATTTTGTTGTCTTGGAAAATATATTTTGACAACATAGGTGATGACACATTTTTAGATTTGGAAAAATAGAGGGGTATTTTAGAGAATTCATATACTAGGACTAAATTTGTCGTTTTCTTTGCTTTTGCTCCTCGTCGTGACGCGTGGACTGTGCTGTGGTGTGATTTGGATGCGTGGCAATTTAGAAATTTAATTCATAACTGTAGGCAAATAATATCTTAGTCCATTTAAATTGTGATGACAGAGGGGGAGAGAGCGCGTGAACTCAACACACCACCAAGTACCAACCACAAGAGAGCGTTTCAAAATGCGCGTGGGGAAAAGATATACAGTGAAGGGCGGCTGATGGCTAGCAAGTAGCTAGTGAATGAAGCCAAAAGGATAAGGCCTTGTTTGGGAGTGAGTATGAGGTGGGGCCACAAAAGAAAAAGACATTAAATGAATAAGAACAAGAAATGGTGGTGGTTGATTTTTTTTTATTTAATTTAATTTAAGAATAGCTAAAGTCAGTCAGGTTAATATCACTTCTGCACATCAAAAAATAAGTAGTGTTTCAATTTATATACTGTTGTTTAAAATATTTCAATTTGATCAACTTATCTCTTGGACAGATTTTCTCATTTTGTGACAGTCAAACTGCACATATGACACGTTAACTATCCAAATATTGATTGTCATATGTGCAGGTTGATTGTCCCAAAATAAAAAATTTATCTAAGAAACAATTTTATTATTAAATAATCAAATTAAAACATTTTAAATATCAATATGTAAATTAAAACACTCATTATCTTTCTATATACAAAAATGGTATTAACCAAGTTGAAGTCTCAGTCTTTGTGTTGCCTGTCTGCCCTGTCACAGCAAAACCAAAAACAAAGAAAGGGAGAGAGAGAGTATGTGTGCTTACTTATAGGTGGAGAGTTTCAAGGGAGGAGACATGCCCAAGATCTCCCCTCCAGCTTCTTCTTGCCTAATCAGATCCCAAAGGTATCTCTATTACTGGTTTTTATTTTTTTTACTTATCCAGTTATCCTCTCTCAAGTATTTCACATTCTTATCTTATCTGCGTTTTTCCTCTTCCTACTCTGTGTCGGTATTCAGTTCTGGGTATAGAATCTAAGTGGGTTTGTTTGCTTTATGTGCTGTTTCTTGATTGCATGTGCAGTTTTTGACCATCTTCGTTAATGATGAACATGGGAAAGTAGCTATCGGTGAAGTAGTTACAACAGTTGGTCTGGGTTCTTTTCTTTCTTGAGTTCTGGGTGTGGTCCTTTTTTTTTCCTATTTGGGTGAATGGATATTTTGCTGCATTTTGGTTTTATATTGGTTTTCTTTGTCTTCTTCTTCAACCTCTATAGGGTAACTTTCCCTTGTCACTCTTTTTGCTTATCGTCCTGGGTTTTTGCTGTTGACACTTCCGGTATCTTCTGCTAAGGTTTTGGGTAATGGGATTTCAGTCTATATATCACAATGTCTGGAACTATTTAAGGCAAAGATATATGATTACCTGATTTGTTGGGTGGTTAGTTTGTACCTGATTGATTGACTTCTCTAAGCCTCTCAAGTAACAAGTTGTCGGTTTCTATTAGTTTCTTGTCCCCATTTTTTGCATTCTCCATGTGGACAGAAATTCCTCTGAGTTCTTCAAAAACTAGGGTTTCTACTGGTTCTTTTGACCCATAGTCAAGAGTTGTCACTTTGTTGCATATTTTGCAATTGAAAATAAATGTCAATCCTCTCTTGATAGGCCAATCAAGTATCAATAACTTATTGGCTGTTTATCTCGCTTCTGGGTCTTCTTCTGTGCATGCAGGCAAGAATTGCTGATATAGACTTCATGACCATTCCAGACTATGAATTGGAGGGTTTTAACTATTACTTGTCATTGTCTAACCTCCTGTAATCCTCGCCATTCCATGTAGCTGCTGCTCATAGCAATAATTTCCTATTTTACATGTGATAGTGTCTGAGTGGTATTTTATTTTATGATGAAGTCACGGGTCTTAATGTGCTTACCAAGGTGCAGATGTTCTTTTTTCCTTGAGTGGCTTTGATTTGTCAAGATATCATTGTGTACCTGATTGAATGTGGCTTTGATTTGGTCTAATGAATGTGGGTAATGGACGTACTGATTTAAGGGTGATACCAACTTGGTATCTTTACTTCTTCAACTCAGTCATTGATGTATGATTAATCTGATTTTCTTTTGGAGGAAATTTGCAAAATTAATTGATAACTCAATCCTTGAAGACCTATACAAGTTTGAATCCTTCGACCACAAGATGTACTGATGTAATAGCCTTAATATTTTTGTTTTGTAGATCAGATGAAATATTAGTTATTACTTCACCTTGTTAATTTTGGTCGATGACTTGTTAATTTTGGTGAGTGGAAGTTCGAGGGAGTTTAGGCAAAATTCAAGTTTTCATTTCTAACTATCATCACCTCTTTGATTTCATCCTTACTTTAATGGTAGGGAACATAACATTGTCCTGTTATTTTATTTTGCATGCTGCAAGGTGTGAGTGATGACAACGTATGTTTTGCTTGTGGACTGATGTTTTGTATTTGCTCAATTAGATTTGTGAACTTATGGCTGCTCCAGCTAACTTCTATCGAGTCCATCTAATTTTCTTTTGGCATTATTTTTGAATGTACCAAACATGTATTGGATTTGATTACTTAATTGTGTGAAGGCAACTTATTTTGAGTTTCTTGCCATTTCCGTCTTTTTCATTTTTCCCATTCACGTACTTACATGGATTATGCATTCTATAGGTTATACATTAGCGAACGTACTTGAGTAACTGAGATGGCATAACCCATCTTTTGTCTTCCTTGAATAGCTCTTTCAAAGGGAGCCAAAACAAACCTTTGTATTGTTAAGAATCCTCTGGAATTTGCATTACCTTTGGAATTAGATGAACTAGATGGCTGCTCGAGTTCAAAACCTTCCTGAGGAAAACTTTGGTCAAAGGTCTGCCCTCTCAGTGCCACATTTTGCTGTTAGTTGCCCTTCACAGTGGACTTCCAATGAACAGAACATTCCATGGTTATCAAGGAGCACGAGCTTGAAAGTGGAATCTTCATCCCAACTTCGTCATGAGGCAAAGCATTTAGGTCTTCAACTTCCAGATCAAGATTCAGCAGCGACTCAATCAGTTGATTTTTCTAATGGTAAAATTGGTGCCGTGGGACTAACCAATTCTCAAGATCAAAGCAATTCCTCAGAATCTGGTATGGATGATTAGATATGTGTCTGAAGTCCTAATATTTAGTTGAGAAAAGCTATCTGAATGTACTTGGCCATGCAACTGATTCCTAGCATAGTCTATTCATCTTTTTTATTGTCTTACATCTGTATTCTCTCTTTCACCTAAAGAGGTTACTCTTCAACTTTATTCCTCTTTTATCTCTACTTCGAACTTTTTGTATATTTATGTACAATTTACATGTGTACTTCTGTTTTCTTTCTTTGATCTCATACATGGATATTTTCTTTGTAGATCTAATGTTGACCTGCCTTTTTATTTTATTTTTTCCTGAAATTATTTCACTGTCTGTTAAAATATGGTTGTGGGACAGCCTTGTTACCTCATCACAGTTACTTAATAAAATGTTGCCTGATATATCTTAAAGCGATTGGAATGTAAGTCCCTTGGCAGTTTATCAACTTATGCAAAATCTTCTTAGAAAAACATAATCCACATATGCCTCTTGTTGTTGATGCTTAAGAGCTTATTAGGGGATCTTCACATCACTAATATGTCACTCTTCCGTAAAGTTGTACGTGGTGAATTCTTTCCCATCATGTCTGTAGTCCCTATTTTTATGGCTAGGAATGATTTGCAATTCGCTATCCTTGCAAATCTATTTGGGCTACCTTAGCTAATCGTTCGAAACAACACCAATCATTAACTTTTACTGCACTTGTATATTTCCACGCTATCCACACAGCGGCTAATTATTTTCCTTTGCTCTCAGTTCAATACGGAAGTTGCGGCAAAAGGGTGGAAGGTCAAATGAGGCTAGCTCCTTATTTGAGTACTCGAGACACTGCTGTCAATCCTGCTCAAGTTGATTATCAGAACTCAATGGTTAGTTGAGCTGTTGTTAACATTCTGCCTGTCAGCTTTGGTTTAAACTTATCTTTTTTTCTCCATTTCAGGCTCAGTTTCCTTATGCTTATGGAAATGCTTTCTATGGCAGTTTATTTACTCCATATGGACCACAGGCTATCGTAGGTTCTCTTGAGAGTATTGGCTTTGCAATTCTTTTGTTGCCGTGCAATAACTATATAAATATTGTTTACATAGTAGTTTATTCTATCCATTAGAAGTTAAAAGGATGTTAGCTCCATTATGCGCCCATGAAGATTACTTCTCTGATGACAATGCAGGTCTTTTTATTGTATCGAGGCCAATGTATATTAATGAATTATAGGTCCTTAAACAAGGAGTTCTTGGCCTAGTGATAGCCTATCATTAGTACTTAACCAAGGCAAGGTTTGAGTCCCCCTTTCACGCTACTAATGATAATAAAAAACGTATCTCATAAAAAAAAGAGAAGAATTATAGGTCCTTTCTGCAAAAATGGAGCCCTGCGTATTGTCATTTAAACTGATTTGAGCACTCAATCCTTGAATATTAAATCTGATCCTTGGGTACTTAATATTTAAACTTTTTTTTGGGTGTAGCTTTTCTGATTTTATTTGTATTGCATTCTGAAATGAACTGGATTCAGCCCCAACTAGGAGCTCAGATGGTTGAGATGGCATCTGCGCGAGTCCCATTGCCTCTTGATCTTGCAGATGATGCTCCCATTTATGTAAATGCGAAACAATATAATGGAATTCTCAGAAGGAGACAGTCGCGGGCGAAGCTTGAGGCTCAAAACAAACTAGTCAAAGCTCGAAAGGTAGTTTCTTGAATTACTTTTTGTTTGAACTCCTATTTTTTGCATTTAGTGATATGGATAAGTAACTAAGAAGTTTTGGAGAATCTCGCCTTAAAATCATGTCTGAGGCCTTCAAAGAATCTCATGCTATAATTTTCTTCAAAAGTTGTTCGCCTGTGATCATAATGAGCATCATCCTGCATCATAGATTTTGTACCAAATCATATCTTTATCTGCACAGAATACCATGATTTGCTGATTTGGTGTACTCACTTATTTACAGCCCTACCTTCATGAATCTCGGCATCGTCATGCATTGAATAGGGTTAGAGGATCTGGTGGACGTTTTCTAGGCACAAAAAAGCTACAACAATCCAATGCATCTCCCACAACTAGTATGCCTTGCGTCTCGATCTCAGATAGCATTCACTTACATCAAAAGAATGATATTTCTGGGCTCAAAATCTACCAGTCAGAAACAGCTGAATATGTTTCGAATGCAACATGCTCAGACATCACGAGTGTCTCTGATGGTGAGGTCCTTTTTCTACAGCATGATCACCGGTTCTCCGGCTTCTCGCCTTCCATGGGTGGAGGCATGCAAGGCACTAGGCGCGTCATCAGCGGTGGAATACAGCATTGTGCTTCAGTCGTGCTGTGAGAAGGGAGGTTTCACCGTCGGGCAATTCATCCTTGGCTTGGTTACTTTACTTGCGTTGTTATGCTACATGCTTGTTACAAAGGTTATTCCTTAAAAACGTTTGTAATGTGCTAGAACCTGTTTTATGAAGACTAGTTGTTTTGAGTTTTGATTGCTTTGCTACCAGTTGTTGGTAGATCACCACTTGGTTTCTGATGTAGATGATGGTGTTAAATTATGATTAAGTGTGCGTTAACATTATCGTTGAGTTGATTGTGGTGTTTTTAGCCATCAATTAGCATGCTTTCATGTAGCCTATTCTCAAAACATGTTGATCCATGGCACTTTCTGTGCAAAAGAGTTGTGTTAGTGACGTGGGTGTGTCAAAACAGGTTGGCTAACAATGTTGTTCCAAGTCTCAACTTTATCCTATGAGATATTTATGTGCGTCCGGGCCCGATGACTCGAGTTTAGGAGGAAATTTTGGTGTGGGTAGAATTGACGATTCGAGTTTATGTCTATATCATATGTTCACATGGTAACCTTGTTTTACATTGTATTCTTCTCGATTAGGAAAAAAACTTAGAAATTTTTATGCACGATGGCCTAATGGTTAGAGTTTAGTAGGAATATTTGTACGTCCAGACATAATGACTCGAGTTTAGGTCCATATTAGAGGGTTGGAATGGCAAATTTGTTTTGTATTCTATCCTTCTTGGTTAAGAAAAGAACTTGGAAGAATCCTTTCAGATGTTCAAGGACAAAATGGAACAATTCCAAGACGAATGATGCACGTAATTGTTAATTCTGATGCGTACACACTTTAAGGTTATACACCACATACACCGTATAATTTCGTGTCTTTTTTTTTCCTTCAAGAAACAAAAATAAAATCATGGCACCAAGAAGGCAAGAACTGAAGAAAAATTGATTAGGGTGATATGGTGGTCCTCAGGTGCTTTGTACCAAGCGTGTTGATAAAATCATGACCGTGGTCCATGGATGTCCCGCGATTTCAACACCGGACCCCCACCTTCAAGAAGGTGGGAGTGGGACCAGCTCTCATTTTCTTTTTCTTTAATTTTTTTTTCCTCAAATAAAAAATAACGGAGTATTCAGTGCAAAAATAGAGGGGGGACCGAGGAGAGGGAAGAAGAGAGAAAATCAGGGATGGAGTCGTATGTGAAATGGTTGATCTACGGAGCGGGAGGGATAGTGGTGGCGGGGATGGCGTTGTTGGTGGCGTTTCAGGAGAAGCTGGTGTATGTGCCGGTGTTGCCTGGTCTCTCCAAGTCATACGCTATCACACCCGCCCGCCTCCGTCTCCTATACGAAGACGTCTGGCTCCTATCCTCAGATGGCGTCCGCCTCCATGCTTGGTTTATCAAGGTCTTCCCCGACTGTCGAGGTTCCCTACTTTTCTCTTCATTTCTATTCTTGATTGCGCGATTTGTGCTGCTGCGTTGGTATTTTTACTCGAATTATAGAATTTCACTGAATCTACTGTAACGATCTCTCAATGAAACCTGCAAATTTGTGGAAATTCAATACATGAGCTTATGAAATTTAGAATGTGAACTCGATTGCGTTTTGCTAAGGTTATAATTTGGGTTTAAAAGTCGTGGTTTGTTTCAACTCTTATATTTAGTTTTTAAACCTGGAAAACAATGTCAATATAGAGAATAAATTGCCAAATTCCACAAAACTACTTTTATGACCCGACTGTGAGTGGAAGTTTTTCACCAATTAGTAGCTCCATTCAAAAGTGTGCTTGGAAAGGTGCAATGCAATTGTCTATGGAGTGACATTAGGTGATCCGGTATTTTTTGTACTCTTTTGAATATTAACTTTAGTAGGAAAGACAAATTAGTACTGTTCCAGTTTCCTCATATTGAATATGCACCGCCTCCAATGGTTTTCTGCCATGAGATTATTTTGAGTTGGTCTTTATTATGTAGCTTTGTTTTCGTTTGATAGTGAGGATAGGCTAACCTTCTCAATCCTCATGAAATAGCATTCTGGTTTTGCAGGTCCAACTATCCTGTTTTTCCAAGAGAATGCTGGAAGTATCCTATTTTTGACCTTCACTCATTTTATCTTACATGGGACTGGCATGTAGTTATTTTTGTTATTTGTAGTAGCTCCAATAGTCAGTAGTTTCAGTTTTCGGGCTTTCATTTATTCTTGATCAGCATTGATATCATTCTAGAGGCCTTAACTAATGGCATGCAGATATCGCTCACCGCCTTGAAATGGTTCATATAATGATACAGAAGTTGCAATGCAATGTTTTCATGCTTTCATACCGAGGGTATGCAATTTCAATGTTTCACGTTGATGCTTGTTCCTCTTATGAAGTTTTCAGTCGGGAAAAAAATAATTTGAGAACTTAAGCATCTTCACCTAAATTGACATGATGACATGATGATATGAATGGTGCTTGCACCACCGTACAGATGTTAATTGAAGTTCTTAAATTAAAACAGATATGGAGCAAGTGATGGTTATCCTTCTCAGCATGGAATTACCAAGGATGCTCAGGTGTGTGCCTGTCTGCTCTTGCGTCTTAACTCTGCAAGGATTTTTCCTGGACTTTGAACGCAATCTTGATTGCTAGAATTTCTGTCCAGGCTGCGCTGGATCATCTTTCTCAGAGGGGTGACATAGACACATCTAGAATACTTATATTTGGAAGGTCTCTTGGGGGTGCTGTTGGATCTATGCTTGCCAAGAACAACCCTGACAAGGTACCACTTGGCTTCGACTTGAACCTTTTATTTTGTTGAAAAGGAGTGGAACTAAGGATCTTGAAATTTGTGTTCACTTTTTCCTCAAAAGACCAGCTTATCATCCTGTTTGGTAGTTAAGTGTATTATAATCGTAGTAGTTTTTATGATTTGTTTGAGTTAATTGTTATTTCCCCTCAAAAAAATTGATTGCTATAACCTAACATGCATATAATAGCTTACGTCTGGTGGAAACTAACCAACACAAATTAAATTAGCTTGTTAAAGTCTCGGAAGGCCCTTACTAATTTAGTTCCGCAGCCTCTAGTCTTTTCCTTGAAATATAGATAATGAGTTTCTCCATGGAGGCTTTATCCAACTGATACTCGTATAAGACTACAATTTAATTTCTTTTTTTAAAATTGCATCTTTTACTTTTTTGCTTGCTTAGAGCCCTATTCAAAGGTTTTCATATTACATTGTCATCTTTTGAGCTCATGGTTCATTTATGCTAATTTACAGGTTGCTGCCCTTATATTGGAAAACACTTTCACATCTGTTCTGGACTTGGCTGGAGTTGTATTGCCCTTCCTGAAGTGGTTTATTGGGCACAGTAGTTCAAAAGGTCCTAAAATTCTTAACTTCCTTGTACGTTCTCCGTGGAGCACAATTGACATAATAGGCCAGGTAAGACTACATATTAATTCAAAGTTCAAAATCTTTTATTGGATCTTTTAGATTTTTTGAATAAGCGGCATGTTCATTTATATATGACCAGGTTTTTGTAATTGAGCATTTACCATGTTCAATCCATTATTGATTCTGTATAGAGAGTGAAAAACTATACTAGGCCGAGTAAGTGTGTCAATCTGTTGTTAGAAAAAACTTTACTAGGCTAAGTAATTAACATTGTTCACATGCTGTATCACTTTTATTTTAGTTTAAAATTTTCTAATTCTTAGATGAATGAACATTGTTTCTAGTTCATATCTTCACAGTGATCAGATTCGAAAATCTCATTCCTGAGTTGGATTCCAATAGGTCTGATGATGTAACAGATATTTCCAAACAGTATTTCTAATATCTCATAAAATCAGTGATGGCTTTTATGCCCTTTGTCCTCTTTTACTTTTTCCTAATCTTCATCACCTTGTATTGAACTCTTTAGTCTCGTTCCTTTGGAACTTTATTGACCGCAGGTTAAGCAGCCAATCCTTTTTCTCTCTGGATTGCAAGACGAGATGGTTCCTCCATCCCATATGCAGCTTTTGTATGCTAAAGCTGCTGCTCACAACAAGAAGTGCATTTTTGTGGAATTTCCTAGTGGCATGCATATGGACACTTGGCTTTCTGGTGGTGATAATTACTGGAGAACAATTCAGCAGTTCCTTGAAGAGCATGTTCCGGAGAAAGACGAAAAAGAATCATCTTAAAGGGATAAAGGTGATTTTTCTTTGCCATGAAACCTACCTCAATCATTTAGTGAAGTCAAATGGGATTTTAAAGAAACTACTCCCCAAGTCCAAATTTTTTTTTTTTATCGGAAAAGAAATTTATTCATGCACCAAGGGGGTGCAACCCAACAGAAATTACAAGGGAGCAAGATTCAAATGATTGAAAATATTCCCAGGGAAGGACAAACTCCAAAACTTAAGACAATCAAACCAATTATCTATGAAACTGTCAATGGATGATTCTTTGTTGTTGAATATTCTGTTGTTCCTCTCAAGTCATAGAAGCCACATCATGGACATAGGAACCAATTGAATGAAGGGGATCAATTTTTAAAAATCTCATTTTCATTGGAAGATTTGGCTTCCCTTTTGGATTTTACTTCCAGCTCTTTTGCTCTAAATATTCTTATGATTTATGCTCAAATTAGGTCACTGTCCAGAAACATTGGAAAGTATTTGCCATTTCTTTAAATTACTGGTTTTTTAAATATTAACATAGCATCTGTTCAGTATATGCTTTGGTTTTGTAGTCTATTGACTGTATTCAGTCTGGTATTCTGGTATTTTATGGACTACCAATGACTTCATAAGGGGTTTATGGCACTAGTGGTATTTGAAATTCATCTAACATATCTGTATTTACAAATGTGCAATCAGATAGTGAGCTTGGAAAAGAGGCACAGTTTAGTTTAATATCCATTGATGCCAATTGCTGATATGCACTGATGCTCCATTATCCACATTTAAGAAATTGGTATGGTGATAAAGAAGTATAATCCTGTACTTTCCATGTGCCTAGAGGTTGTTTAGGGCCCCTCAAAAAATTGTCTGTTCGCAAACCACCGAAGGTTGCTCTTGTCAGGCCATCTATTTGTTCATTATTTCTCCATCACTCTCTGCTCTTCTCACAGCCATTCATTCTAATGTGGAGGCGCCACTTCTGCTCTCTTGTCCAAGACATTTCCAAATTTGACTCTCTTTGAGGCCCCAAACAAATTCATTCACTTAATAGCCCAGTTCCGATTCTCACGCCTTGTGGTAAAGATGATGCTAACCAGGGAGACTTTTCTTTATATATTATTATATTAGGTTGATTTTGAAGTTTGGTTTTGTGTATGTGTGGGTAATTTGGTATGGTGGTTGGAGGTCTGATGAGAAGTGATGGTGTTGGGATCGGATTGGTGGCTTGAGTAGTTGTTTGTCCAGGGATTCTGATGACAGCTTTTAGCTTTATTGAGTGATTGACCATTTGACACTGTTATTATTTGGTGGTTGTTTGTGGGGGTTGTCATGGAGTTTCAATGGGCACTTTATGGCCGTGAAGGTTGGTTATTGTGGTAATATGGGTTGAAGTTCTATAGAGGAGCTTTTTGTGTATTTTGTTGTTTGGCATTAGGCTTGGTGTCTTCGTGATGGTTATCATCTCCTTACTGTTCCCAAAATGACAGCTGTGGATTTTTCTTGATGTTGTTTTGGTAATGATGCGGTTGTATTTCTGATGGATTTATATACGATATCTTTCTTGGATGGATTGTGATGGTGAGGTGTAAGTGATGATTGAAATTTGCTGTTAAAGGTTTAGGCTAGGCTGTAGCGGTGTAGCTTGTAGGTTTGAGAAAGCAAAAAGGTACGAACGGGCAACTTTTAGATGGGCCTCAGAATAGAAGATGACCAGGCTATAATAATCCACGGCAGTACCGATATATATTTTTGCTGAATATGTGTAATTGGATGTCTATTTTCATCATCAATTTTCATTAACAGTATTAATCATTCCTTTTCATTATGCCATTTTCTATGATTTCCAAGGGTTGGGCTGCTGTTTTCAGAGTGCCTGGACAAAATTGTGTCATTACTCCGTCAATTCGATAGATTTTGTTGTTATGTCTCAATAGGTAATTTTTTTTATCATCTTCACAGAGCTAAACCACATTGTGTGAAATTATATTCCCTGTGACTTCTTCATTGTCCTCGGGTGAAATGCATATTTTTCTCTGCCTATTTCTAGTTTTTTGACCTTTTATGTATTGTCACCCAATGATGAGGAACAGTGTAATTGCTTATCGTCCTGTTATGATCCCTCATCCAGTTCTTATTTGTTTCTTTTAATATATTTTTTTTTTCAGATTTTGAAGGAAGATGAATGATTAGGAATTTACATTTCAAATGTTATTGATTCACTCACCAGGGACCTCAAAGTCTTTGAACCTTCTTCTTCTTCTTACATAAATTGCAGTAGTTAATAGCTATATGTGAAGAGTTGGAGCCTGCTGAGACCAGTTGATCCCACTTGGGTTCTCTTGAAGATAATTTATTGGTTTTCACAAGCTTCAACGGTCGCCAAAACATGTGGATGCCCCACAGGATATGGTATAACGTTTTGACATAGACGGAAGATAGATAATCTGAGTGCTGACCTGTTGTTATTGTACGAAATGTCTGAAATTGGAAACATATACCTAGTCTGGGTCGCTTGTATAATTTGTAGTCTAGCTGTTTTAAAGTCATCTTCCCCAGATTGTAAAACTTTTGAATGCCCTAATTGATTAGCAAAATCGCAGTATGGCTTTGATGGATGGTCTGCGTCCCTTCTGTTATTAGCGTATTCTGATCTGGTCATGTTTATGTTGTATCTGTACATGAGTGTTGCGCATGAATGAATGTGCGTGGAAGTATCTTGTGAATTCTTTATTAAACGTTACGATCAGCTTGTGTGATTGTTGAATGTAATACGTTGCATTTGCTGAAAAGTGTAATTGTCTTTAGAATTTTAGAGTATTAGATAAATTGAATCTGAATTTGGCGTCCAATATAATGCGGAGATCATAATGCTAAGGGTATGGGATGGAAACCCGTCACGCAGAATGGGTTATAAGTTTAGGTCTAATTCTCTATTGAAAATTCATGTTGAATGATATGAGGTTTGTCCTCCTTTATAAGTTAGATTCCAAACCCATTAACTTTTTGATGTGAGATTCTCGTCAAGTATGTAATGACACTTACTCATGGGTTTTAACTCTCCATAAAAAAAACCCTTTCCTCATGGATTATGCAAAAATTTTGTCTTTGGCCACATTTTTGAAATATCTCGATAAATTGTGGGAGGTTGAGGGTATGTAATGACAACTTTACCCTATGTCCTCATCCGACGTGGCAATAGCAAGCAAAGCAGTGACTAAATTGAACCCACTTGTCAGCCAAACGTCTCCCATTGATTTTTTTTTTTATTTTAATTATTGAATTGCAAGTAAGCTGCTTTTATTTTATTTATACAATAATAAATTCCATCATATTTTATTATTTATTAATTAATTCCCTGTTTTTAATTTTGGTAAGAGTCAGCCTCAGTAGGGCTCGACATCGGCCGAGCCGGGCCCCCTGTTTTTAATTTTGGTGAGAGTCAGCTGCCTCAGCCATCGAGGAAGTCTCCCAATCAGTCTGTCTTTCTTTTTAACTCTATCGCTTCTCTTTACTTCTAAGAATTTTCTGCTCGCTCCTCTGAGCCCTCGAATTTCCATTATTAGCCCATAATACCGTTACGTGATCCTTCTCTTTCTTCGCCTTCAGAGTCCGCTACTCTCTATACTGCCATGGACGGCGGAGCACAGTACAACCCTCGTACGGTAGAAGAGGTTTTCAAAGACTTCAACGGTCGCCGTTCCGGCATCGTCAAGGCCTTGACTACTGGTCTGCGCCTTTCTTCTTTTTCTCTAATTCCTTACTCTTATTGTTTTGTTTTTGGGTTTGGATTTTAGGGATTTTTGTTTTGGTTTTGATATTGTCGTTTTTCGCAATTAATTTCTTGACGTGTTTCTTTTTTGTTCGTTGTTTGTGCCGCAGATGTTCAAGAATTTTATCGGCAGTGCGATCCTGGTTAGGGTTTCTTTCTCTTTCTTCCGCTCTATTCATCTTTGTCTCGCTGAATGTGTGCGTTTACGTTATTGTTTGCTGCCGTTAAATGGCGTGGGTTGTAGTAAATCCAAGTCAAATGCTTGCACAGTTTTCAAATATTTACGCGCGAGTATTGGAAATTTCTTGTTTATATTCCTGGGTGTTCATCTTGACGCCTAATCAGTTTTAAATTGTACTCATAAATATCAACCGCTTATAATACTAGTTTGTGTACTCTGGGTTTTTCTGAACCTGATTGTAAGTATGAATTTAGTTGTTTTGTAGGCTGAAAATTTAAGTTATCTTGATTTTAAGTGAGGAAAATATTATTGTTCAATGAAATATAGAATTCAAGGACTAAAGCTGTTTCTTTGGTGGTTTACTTGCATTATATCATAGTCAATCGTTAGTGCTCAGTTGTACAGAATGTAGTTTAACCATCCTGGTCCATCAGTAGTCTTCCTGGGTTCTCTCTTTTCAATATATGCTTTTGATTGTGTATTACCAATTTGTGTAAAACTTAAATAAAAGAGTACTTGTTTGCCTGTACCTAAATATGTAGTTTGATTTTATGTGGATTCCATGTGTCTGTCTATTAATTAGATTGTGATCTATTGGTGTAAATCACAGATAAGGAAAACCTTTGCCTGTACGGATTCCCAACTGAGCAATGGGAAGTTAACTTGCCTGCCGAAGAAGTCCCCCCTGAGCTCCCAGAGCCTGCTCTAGGTATTAACTTTGCTAGAGATGGGATGCAAGAAAAAGATTGGTTGTCTCTGGTTGCTGTCCACAGTGATGCTTGGTTACTTTCTGTCGCCTTCTACTTTGGTGCTAGGTTTGGTTTCGATAAAGCCGATAGGTATATACCATTGTCTTTTAGCAGCTTTTAGCATATTGTTTCAGGTTGTGTGGTTTTTCTTTTGTACTAGTTAGAGTCCGATGTTTTATTTATTGTCTGAAACCATTCGGATTCTTAATCAAATCTTTTATTTAAAAAAAATCCTTTATTGGGAAAAAATTACAAGTGAACATGTAGCTCTTTGGTAGAGTTGAAGAGAAGTTTAATTAGAATATCTTTGCTGCGTTTTTTGGTTACTTTACTATTGGAGAATTTAACTGTCAGATGTATTAATATTTAATAGATAAAGACATGTTATCTATATAAAAGGAAAACTTCACGTGGTGCAAAGGCTCCGGGGTGAAGGTGAGGTGCACAAAAGGTATATGTACGTAACATTACCCCTGCGGAGGGTTTTCGACCTTGGTTTGAACCTATATATGATGTAGAATACTTGATATGTTTCACCACTAAATTTATACTTCCTCCCTCGGCAACTGAGCCTAAAAATTGCTTCACCTATCAGAGGTTTTGTTCGTTAACTTAAAAGACTTTTAAGGTTGTAAGCTAACATGAGAAGTGCTTTTGTTATTGGAAAGGACCGAAAGGTGTTCAAGCAAATGAACATGCTTCTGGACAAGACTTTTGTAAAGATTAGTGAAACAAAGGAAAAATTACTAGCATGTAAACAACCTTGTGAAGGGGTCCGGTCCTCAATAGAGAAAAAATTGCTGTGTCATCACATATTTCTTCAATTTTGGGATTGAATAAGACGGAATCAGAACTGTTTAAGTTAATGCAATTAATAAATTTTATGAACCATTCTTTTAATAGCTTAGCTTTGTGCCCACTGTGGTACAAGGAATAAAACACTCCTCAAAATAGAAATTCTGATGGACTGTTTTTTGGAATCTGTGAAGGAATGTGGGAATTGTTATTTGGCTTGTAGAATTGTTTGTGTTGGTAGTTTTCAATTTAGTGAGCTGAGATAGTTGTGTCATTCTTGTGTGCCTATTTCTTCGACTTTGCAAAATATTCTGTAACAGTCATTCACACCTGTTCTGGTCTACGTAATAAAATGTCTCGCCTGATGCAGGAAAAAACTCTTCAACATGATAAATGAAGTCCCTACCATATTTGAGGTTGTGACTGGTAATGCGAAGAAACAGTCGAAGGAGAAGTCATCAGTTTCAAATCACAGCAGCAACAAATCAAAGTCAAGCTCCAAAGGGGTAATTATATAGTTCTCTCCCCCAACCTCTCCCCTCCCTCCCCCTCCCTTCATCCCTCCCACACACGCGCACACACACTAGCATGTGCTAATTAATTATTGTCATAGCATTACAACTATAGCTTGATAAGATTCGTTTAAGTTCATATTTCTTATTCTTTGGCCATATAAGCTTCCCTCTATTTTTCTGTCTTAACAAGATGTTACTATGAGTTGAATGCCATCATGTCTGATGCCTGGTCAAACATTGACTGTTGTGGCCAAGTTAATTTCATTTTATTTTAATCCTGGGTGAAATAATCTCTCTTGTTATTTAGTTTAATATCAAGTGTACTTTAGTTGTTGGTTTATTTCATCCACTTCTCTGAAAGATGTCTTGGGGCTGTGTTTGTTTTAATTGATGCAGCTTTAGGTATCACTAATATCTTACCACTTACTTGTCTCATGCATTAAATCTTTAGTGATTGACTGATTGTTTACCATAACAGGGAAGATCTGAACCTGGCAAGTATGCAAAGATGCAACTGAAGGATGATGACGAGGGATTGGATGAAGATGACGATGAGGAAGAGGAAGAGCATGGGGACACTTTGTGCGGTGCTTGTGGGGAGAACTATGCTTCCGATGAGTTTTGGATTTGTTGCGACATTTGTGAGAAGTGGTTTCATGGTAAGTGCGTGAAGATTACTCCTGCACGGGCGGAGCACATTAAGCAATACAAATGCCCCTCCTGCAGCAACAAGAGAGCAAGACCTTGACATATGAGGGAAGAAAGTCCCAATTCTCACCTCCTGTAATTCTTTCTTGGGTGAGACCGCTAACTTGTTAGTCAGTCAGGTAGGTTATCCACATTCTGCCATGTTGGCACAGCATGTTTATTTGAAAAACAAAAATGTTGTTTGACTGTATGGATTCTTCTAAGTTGTCTATTTCATATCGAATATGGATATGAATATATTTTTCGGTGGAGGAAATCTTCTCCCTACTAGATGCAGAAATGCCCTAATTTAGTGTCATATGTAAGAAAGCACTCCATTACTTCCAAAGCATTTTGAAAACAAAGACCAGAGCATTATGCTTACAGTTACAGTTAATGATAATTTCCCTGAAGACAAATTAAATTGCACGCTGTCTTGATCAAGAAACAAATGGATTTACAAAGCGAAAAATTGCGCCTTCTTTTAAATGGTAAATTAGGAGCTCAAATTGAATTGAATAGGATAGCTTCACAAGCAAATTTTCACCACCCTCATCTGGTCTTGACATCAGTTCTGTGTATTGTGCGGATCCAATTAACTGCATAATCTGTGAGTATATCTCCACCTCATAATAATCCAAACCTCAGCTGCTGTCATGTGACAACCCATTTCCAGTAGGCTGTTACAATTTCTTTCAAGGAATTGCAAATACATCCTCAACTCAGCAGAACCTGAT
Source organism: Tripterygium wilfordii (assembly GCF_013401445.1). Classification (NCBI taxonomy): domain Eukaryota; kingdom Viridiplantae; phylum Streptophyta; class Magnoliopsida; order Celastrales; family Celastraceae; genus Tripterygium; species Tripterygium wilfordii. The sequence continues at coordinate 12,812,595 of NC_052240.1, read as the reverse complement.
TGTTTCATAAGGGAAATGACATTGGGATTCAAGGCAGCCTATTTCTTCCATTTGGTCCCATTACCATGAACTCGAGAGATGTTCCACAAGGTATCACCAGGATGAGCTTTAGTTGTCACAGGAGTCTCAGATTTAGAAGCAGCCTTTGATTTTAAGACTGGATACTTATTGCTCCTCCCCATCCCATTAGCAAGCAGCCAACGGGAACCGGACTGCTGTTGGCTTGAGGTGCCCCACAGTTTTTTCCTGCCAGGTTCATTCTTCAGCCCAGCAACATGGACTTCTGTAATTATGAACTGAGGAATGCCTTCTTTCAAAGTCGATTCCTTGATGTCCTCCTTTACCTCCTCCTTCACTGTGTCAGGCTCATCGTCCTCTTCATTGTTATTTCTTAGCTCTGAAACTGTACTGTATATCTTAGGCTTTGGTGGGACAAACACTCTCTCGACTTGAATGAGGGCAAGCATTGGTGTACCAACTGGTTCATAGTTTCTAAGGGGATCGTGAAGTTGCACCATGAGTGCTACAGTGAAGTTATTCCCCAACAAACCACACTTTCGACTAGATCCTTTTCCCCGCTTTCTCTCTCCCTTCATGCCTCCACGTATCACGTCCAAGGACGCAGCATGATGGGCGGCAAGGATTTTGGAAGTTCGCTCGCTGATCTGATCTTCATCATCAATTTCACCAGAATCCAACCTCATCCATTCATCAAGAGTTAGAGATAGACCCATTAATCCATCAACATTATCACAGGTGTCCTTCATGTCCAACAACTGCAGTCCAGCAGTTCCCTCCAATCCAAGGAAGCCACTGCCATCAACTGCCTTTCCCTTGAGGGCTGAAATATCTCCAACAGGCTGTGTATTAATATTTGAAGGCGCAACCTCACCTGATAAGCCAGATTGTATTCTTAACCCTTCAAGTGAAAGTGCTTCAATTTTATCCATTGCCAAGGGAGCAAGATCTTCGAGAGAGACATATTCCGAGCCAATCTCATTCCCAACCGAGTTTGGACTTCTATTATACCGGGGAGCAGATGGTCTTCCTTTCACTCTCTTTTGTCCCCCAGTTCCACCTTCCCCAACCTCTAATTCATGCTGCTGCAAGTAATGCCTGCACCAAGGAAATACTATAAAAATAGAGAAAAAAATATTCAGAAGACGAAACAGAAAATTAGCATGTGCTTCAAACTCCTTAAATACAGTTGCTTAAATTAACTGAACTCACAAACCTCTCAGGTTCCTCTGAAGTAAGTGAAGCCTCCAAAGCTACTTGTTGCATTGTATTTCCAGTGATATCTTCCAAAGGCATTAACTTATTAGCCTGCATAGAGAGCTTTTCAATTCCAACTGAGGCTAAACGCTGTAATATTTCCACTGCACCTGAGCCCATTTCTGCAGGAACCACAACCGGACTAGAAACCTGCATGATCAAGCTCCCACCATTTCCGGCATTGTTGAACAGTGTAGGATTCATGGACCGCAAAAATCCTCCATTGTTTGTCTGTAGGAATGAACCCAACCCTTCTCCAAGAGGAGGCAATTCAGGAGGCTCCTCAGGACAGAGATCAACCGGACTCCCAAAGCCACCAGAGCTCTTAGGTGGTGAATTTTGAAATGTGGTATCATTCAACCCCCACTCACGCATTAAAGCTTCCGTCTCCAAGTCTTCTAATATTTTGGCCCTGGTTTTGCTCTCCATGGCCTGAGTTTCCATAAAATCCTCTTCCTCGGCTGCTTGAATACTGGATGGATATACAAAATTCTCTGAAATATTGGCCCATCCAGACTCGGCAAGTGCATCATAGCCACACGTCTCTTGGTCAGTGTCATCTATATCAAAATCGAATAAAGAATAACCGCTAGCCAGGGTTTCCTTCTCAAATTCTCTTAACAAGCGTTCTCTTGGGGACTCGGGCTCACTCTCAGAGCTGAAGCTGAATTGACTATGCTCAATCCCCAGCATGCTCAAAAACTCACTAGCCACAGTTTCAGTATCATCATCTATGCTATCTGCCTTACAATCCAATCTAATTTCCATGTCCCTGCATTGGGCTTCAGGAGAATCTCTGGCCGCTTCTTCCATGTTTGATAAAGTATGTAAGGCTGATTCCAATTCTTTCATTAAGCTTTGTTTGGAGCACACTTCATCCTCTTTCGAATAGCAATCATTGTCTTCAAAATGAGCATCCATCTTTGGGTCTTCTTTAGAGGCTACTGACACACCAGCACAAGTTTCAACAACTTCAACAGTTTCTGCTATAGAAACCTTACCAGACTTCAGAGCATGTTCCTTAACCTGTTCCTCTGCTGGCAATTCTATACCGTGTTCAATAACAGAAAAATCTCTATCTTCACATCCATCGTCAGCATTTTCTTTGTCAGATTCAGATGTAGGGTCTGTTTGTGCTTTAATGGGCTCAAGATGCTCAGTGGACATATCCAGTTCAGGCTTATAATCCACCAAAGCATCAACATTTTCTTCATCAAATTTCTGGTATAACACGTTCATTGAATCTGCAAGTTCTGATTTTGATACAGGTACAACCTCATGAAGATCTTTTATATTCTCTGCAGATTGAGCAGTGGCATGAGAATGCTGTTTAACAATACTGGGAAGACTCTCAAGGTGGCGTATGCCATTTTCGTTATCACCCGAGCCAAATTTTTTGACCGGTTTTAACATACTCGTATTATTTTGCTTTACTCGCAAAATTTTGGGAATGTTTTTAGTACTGCCTGATGCAGCGAGATTATCCCCAATCACAGTATACCCAAAACTAACACTCATGATAGCACCTTTGGCTTTTCCTGACAGTTTAAAACTAGTCGCCCACTCCCCCGAACACTTCTCCTCCTCCAGTTCCTCCAATGTGAGAGGTAGCAACCTTGAGAGGTCAACTCGATGCTTTCCCAAGTCAAGTTCTGGCGAACTAAACACAGATGCATAAAGCAAGAAATGCTTGGCCTCATACTTTGCTGAATGGTGTGGTCCATTTCTACTCCCATACACTGAGCACGTATGCGTCAGCTTCTCTTCAAACTCAGCAATTCCTTGAGAAACCTTCACAGGACGAGTCACCAAACTTCCATCCCGCCGCTTCCAGTTCACACACAGACTCACATCATCAAAAATTGCAGGCAATTTTTCAATTGTATGGACTTTGAGAGAGAAACAGCAGTTGAACCTACGATTTCTCACGTTAGATAAGGCTTTCAAGGGCTTCCAATTCCAAATAGACTTCTTGTCCTTTGACAAAGGATCATTACTTCCATATTTTTGCTTTGATTTGGGATCAGGCAAATGGGTTTTACTTGAAGTAGGGATTGAGGTCCTTGTAAGGTTTTTCTGCACATATAGGGCTTTGTTTATAGTTTCGATTTCATTCAACAACTTCCCATTCGCGGAGTCCAAACCAGTCTTCTTCCGAGCTTCTACTCTTGACAACATTGTCTTTACAAAAATAAATTTATAACAAAAAAAGAGACAAAAAAAAATTAGTTTAAACAAGAAAAACCCAGTCTTAATTCGTCTCAAAGAAAAAAAAAATATCGAACTGTTTAAATTCAGACAATACTTCTTGGTTCTTTAATAAAACTACCCTAGAAATTCAAGCTTTTATACCAGCAAATGAATCAAGATGTAACAAGGAAAAAAAATTACCAGATGAAGCTCCCTTTGAATCAAATCCCTTCTTCAAGCATAAGCGAAAACCCTAAATACTTCTACAGATGCCGTCCCTCTCTTCCCTAAAATTTAAAAATCCTATTAACAGAGAAAAACAGGGAAAAAAACAAAAAGAACGAAAAGCGAGAACAGGAATTTCGAAATCTTACAAGAAGAGTAACGGTGTCTTAGGAGCGTATGTCTCGCCGTCTGTCTCTGGATTGCCGCTGCTGCGATCTTTTTGTCCCAGACTTCCAATTTCAAAACAACTACACGATACAAGCAAGATACCCTGCTATTTTCAATGGATACCTGTCTTTTCATAAATATTAATTTTCCTACCAGGTACTTTCTTAAATTCGGTTGTTACCCTTTTTCTTTGTACATTTTATTTTTAATGCCCTGCTCCTAGCTTAGTCATTGATTAGGTTAACAACTATGGCTGAGTGTTTGTTTATATAATTTAATTTGACATATAGTATATTCTCTATACTATAATTCTATAGTATATGCTCTATACTTGTATAGAAAGAGATTTAGGCTCCATTTGAAGCAATGAATAAAAAGGTGGACAACAGCAGAGGGTCCCTGGATGGGGCGACATGGGCCATTGCTTAGGGTTCCCGAACCCTCAATTCCCCATCTTTTTGAAAAAAAGATCAGTGTTATAGCAGTCTCATACCTATTTAAGTAATATACAACATTTAAATATTTGACTTAAATCTTAGTATATGGTCTATAGTTTACAGGGAAGAGATTTATGCTCCATTTGGAGCAACAAATAAGGTGGATGGTATGACATTAGCATAAAATTTATGTCATACACCTAAAAAAAATATTTAGCTAATATGTTAATAACATATGCTATATAGTCAATTGGTCATTTATTTAGTTCTTTAATTAATATTCATTTATAATTAAATTATAATTGAATTTCTTATGTACCACTTATCCATCATTCTCCTATAACATTCTATGTTTCAATATTGAAAATAGAAAGTTGTTTGCAAGTGTAGCTAATAAAAAATAAGGGTGAGAATGAAGTGTATGCATAATATATTGTATCAACAGTAATATCGAGAACTATGTTGGCAGCAATAGAATTTAAGCCAAAATATATATATTTTGTCGTTTTGCTAGAACGTTGAAGGTCGTTGCAACTTGCAAGGCAAAACTTTTTGCATAGGAAAAGAATATGATAAAAAATGATTTCAAAATAATAAATACGAAAAATATCAATTATTTTTATTTTATTAATTTTCTTTTATCAGCATTGATAATCAGGGTTGAAATCCCCTTTCCCCCTTTTTTTTTTTTAAAAAAAACATTAGGAAGAAAATATTATTTTTTCAAGAAAAAGAAAATGGAATCATCTCATGTTCTTTGTAGTAGTGTCTCCTCTTCCAGATGCTTCTAAGTGGAAGCTTACATCTACATTCCATGAAGTTTACACGCAATCTATTTGAATTTCATTGGTTTATGACTTTGTGTGATGACAGGTCGGTCCCACACTCAAATTATTAAAATAATGTTGCCAACCTATTTGTCCAGTGTCCAAAATAATAATCAGCCCATCATGAAAAGCCCAATAAGCCCAAAGTTGTGGGCACTATTATGGACTCGACCTCTACCCAAAACTGATATCATTAGTCCAGTCCAGCCCAAGAAACGTCCAGTTAATGAAGATGCGCCGTACATCAGATGCTCTGCATATGAGACTTCGTCACATAGGGTTTGTGAGTGAAGATGAATCTTTTCAGACCCCTGAAGCTCTCTCTACCTACCATTCTGAGTTGCAAAAGATCATGCTTATTCTAAAATCTAAACCATAATAAAATGACCTACATCAAATTCAACTAGCTAAGGAGCAATATTATACTCCAATTGAGAACTTACAGGGGAAAATTTGCCTTCTTATTTCTCTCCAGACGTAACATATTTGAAGTATTAAAATTTCTGAGTTTGATCCAAATTTTGCATGTACAGGACGAGAAAATAAGATAAAAAGCAGTTGGCAGTACAAAAAAAAAAAAAATAGAAATTTACATCACAATAGATACAAACAAGGCCTACAAACAAATTGCCTATAAAATGCGGCTGATTTTAGTTACACCCCTGAAAAACAAAGAAAGCCACCACAGCTTAAAACCCAGCAAATGATGATATGAACCCAGAACCAGAAAAAAATAATTAAAAAATGAAAAAAAATATGAAGGAAGCCCTTTGAGGACATGAACAAGTTACAGGCCACCAATGCCCCTTGTCCATAGGTCCATGTCACACCAATTGGTGACAAAGCTCCTTAACTAATACCCCTCGTGTTGATATAACCTGAGGGAAAGAATGAATCGACCGGACGATTGATGCAGGGTATTTGTACAAATGTATACAGTGATGCAAAGTGGAGTTATGTTTGCTCATGGAGATGGATAGACTGTACCACATGTCCTTGCGGACAGGATATGAATATCGACACCAGACAACCTTCACTGTGAGCATTACTCAGACCGCGGAAGCAAGAACCCAAAACCTGAGTGTTCACGAATTAAGGGTGGAGGTTCCACTTCAGCTATATCAACTTTTTGCAATGACTTGGAGATGTCATCCACAGTGAATGGGATGCTGCAAATTTATAATTAAATGAATCATAAGTAAGCTTATGAACCTTGTTAATGTTGAAAGACAGAACATAATCAAGATGTCATTTGGAAATATATTGTTACTGGAAATAACTACCTTGAATCATCATCTAGCAGGAAGGAACTGCTAACGGCATTGTTCGAGTCCTCAGTCATCATAACTCTCATACTAGATATAACCTGCAATATTAGAGAGGTTTCAGAATCTTGTGCACATTTCTAGACACTAGAGAACAGGAAGACAGGGCAACAAATAGTATAGACATATTTAAGACCCATTTTTAGGGCCATGGAGATTTACAATTCTTGCAAACTAATATTAACTCACATCAGAAGACACACTGTGTGTGCCGTACTTGTCATCCCAGTACATTGTACTTATCCTGTACAGCTGCTGTATGCTAAGCACCTGAGGGAGCAAGCAATCAATGTCAATAATAAAAGGGGGATATAGGAAATTCATAAAGCCTCGAAAAACAAGGAGATCAGAAAAGATGAGGCCGTACAGGACAAAGTTCTTTTGTTATTTCGTTCAAGGTCTTTTTGGGCTTTTGATGTATAACCTGTGTTAATTGAATGAAAGGTTGGTTAGCAAATTATGCAATAATGATAGCTCTAGAACAAGAATGTGGTGCAACAAATCTTACAAGGAACCCAACAGCCTGTCTTATATGCTTCAATTCATCCCATGCTGATCCAGCATGCTACACAGAACAAGAGTTTGGGTTACTACATGAAATGACCATAAGGGAATACGAGTATAATAAAGGAATAGCATGGTGCTCACTTCTTCTGTTGCTTCGTAGCACCACTGCTCCAGTTCAGCCAAACCTGCTTTGACATACTCCCCATTACTGAATGAGCAGCACTCCCGCCTCAGAAGAAGACTGAACAAATTGACATTCATATGTGTATACAATTTCAGAAACAGGTAAAACTTATCATTAAATCATGCTATTAAACTTACAACAAACACACAAACAAAGGGCATGATGTACGAGAGGAGGGCGAGGGGGACGGGTGAAGGAAAGCAGAAACTAAAGTGCATTTACCTGTTGAACAGCTGAACATTAATGAATGAAAATATTTGTGTAAATACTTTCCGAACTAAGAAGGGTGGTACCTGCCAGAACACAAAAAAATGTCACGCTTTTTCCAAAAGAAGGAAACAAGTGTTGACTTCCTAACTAAAGTTTCTAAACTCACATAGTTGGCTTTCATTGTCTTCAAATAACTGTTTAAGTTCTTTACAATGCTTTGCCAATGAGCAATAAGAGCTTGCTGAGCAACAGCATTAGCTTGTGAACGTCCTTTCACAAGACTTGCCCGTGAAGTCCTGGGTGCCTGCATCAGTTTCGAAAGATAATATACACACCAGAAATAGGGGGAGAGAGATTTATTGCTGCTTGTTATACTATGGGTGGAAGTTTGACCACTGCGAATCAAAAATAGAAGAATGTTCAATATTTGTTTTTCCAGGGCTGCATGTTAGTGGGTCATCATCAACATGTCATGCATAAGACATTAAAGGATTCATCCTTCCTTTCTTGATCAGCAACCTCCGGGCGTTTAACTTAGCTATATAATCCCTCATTATCTAGTACTACTAAGTTGGTTCTTTCTCATAGTAATTGAGTACATGGATTCAGGACCAGTTCCTACCCGACGATAAGAATTTGCATTTAACTCAATAGGCAATTGCTAAATTCGGTGCATCAACTTAATTGCCTGGTTAGGACATTATCCTCCTAGCATTGCTAATTTTCTCATTATTTTTGACTTCTTGGAGAAGGCAACATCATTTGTAGCATGCACAATGAAAAAGATTGGCACTAACCTGAATACATAATCCAAGCAACGGCGAGATCTCTTTCTTCAGATTGTCTCTTATCATTCCATATATCTTCTCAAGGAAAGCAGTCAGCTGCTGCTTAAACAATAATGCTGGATACTTGGCCTCAACCTGTCGTAAGTCATCCAGTCTCCCAAGCCCTCGGCCATTAAAAAAGGTGAGTGCAGCAGTTTGCGGAGAAGCCCGTAATCCCTACAACCGAAATGAGAAGATAAAGAATATGAAGAATTAAAAACTGCAGGAACCTGATACATGTATTAGCAATGGTCAATTCTCACTTGAGACATCCTCCCAAAAAGAGAAGCAGATGATGTTCTACGCCGTTGAGGCGTCAAGCTAGCTGCTCCACTAGCCTTGAGTGTATGTTGGAGCAGCAACAATAACGTGGATGAATTAGATAACCAGTAGGCTAATACATCGTTATTGTCCTGGCCCTACAGTAAGGTAAAGAATGACCATTAGTAAGACGCGGTAAGCAACACCTCCAAATATAAAGGTCTTACAGAGTTCATATCAAGATTGCATAAAGGCAACCTCTATAGCTGACGCTATTGTTTGAATGATGCGGTCAAAAATACTAGTACGTTCAACTTCAAATGACCTCCAGTGGAGAAGACATTTGTAAATGACACTAGCAGCAACAGGTTTCCCCCCTGAGAATCCTAAGTTTTGCGATATGCACTTGATCAGGAGTTCCTGGTTCTCCTGAAACAGATAGCAAGAAAGAAGAAACCTCCAAAGTTACAGGATAGGAGCAGAAATTATTTTTTTGAAACAACAGCCTATCATGGAAGTTAAAACCCACTTACCTGCTGCTTTTCATTCAGCGATTTCTGTGGTTTCTCCTCGGATTCAGGCTCGCGGACATTAGATCCAGCCAGAGTCATGTCCTGAGACTAGTTGCAGATAGTAATCACAAGCAATACGCTTTAGTTGCAGTTCTGATACTGAAAAAATGCCAATGATGCATTTATGAACACTTTAAGCCCCTTACCGTTGCAACCTTCACTTCTCCATTCACAAGATTCCCATTCTCTGGAGTCCTCTGGAAATTCATAGACAGCATTTGAAGCTTTTGAGTCATAATCAAAGATAAGTAGAGACCAGAATTCCACACATACCTGAATAATCACCGTCTTTGTTCGTGCAGATAAGGTTTTTCCCGTTGGTGACATAGTAAGTGCTTGCTGACGAAGTACTTGATTCTCTGATTCGGAGTTAGAGAGTTTCTCTTCTAGCCTGAGTTATGAGTATCAGCCGTGAGCAAATAGCTATGGTTTATCAAATGCACTCACAGCCCTTCCCCAATGGGAAGGGGGTGGGTGGGTCTGGAGGAGTTCAATTAGCACATGATTTCACAAACCTCTGTACAGATTCCTGAAGCTGATCTACTTTTCTCTCAGCGTCTTCAAGTTTCTTAGCCAGCTCTCCATTTCTGACTTCAGCATCTTTGGAAGCTTTCCTTGCCTCCTCTGCTTCTTGTCTCTCTGTCAGCAGCAAAGCCTGTGCATTTATAAGAGTTCATATGGTCATATGAATTCTGCAATGTGATCTCACTCAGTTGTTAATATTTGGCAGAACGCTTCTGTACAGGGATCCCATGTAAACAAGTTATGATAGTGTTAAGACTAGTTACTTTGTCATTGAATCCAATAAGTTAACTTGTTGGGTTGGGGCATTTCACATCATTTATATATATTCTAACACTCCCCCTCACGTGTGGGATGGACAATCTGACGGCCAACACATGCACAACAAACGAGGCCCAACACTAGGGCTACTCTCACAAAGGCCCGCACTTGAGAGTTGAGGCAACAACAAACACACAAAGTCCCACACTATGGGCAATAGCAAATGAGGGTTCAAATTGCGAAAGTTAAGGTTTGAACCCAAGACCTCCTGCTCTGATACCATGTTATGATTAGTTACTTTGCCATTCAATTCAATAAGTTAACTATGGATTGGGTAATTCACATCATTTATATATATATATTCTAACAGAGAGATTTTCCAACTCAAGCGAACACAGATGAGTCCCCTGTGCATCACTGAACTAGTCCAGCATGCAAGTTAAAAGAGTATGCCATAGAAAACCTCAACCACTTTCACTAAATTCACGTCATTATTCCTATTGTTATGAATACCTTGGCTTTTTTTTCAATGTAAAATTTGAAGCAAAAAATTTAGTACCTACCTTTAAACTCTCTACCTCAGCTGTTAACAGATCAATCTTTTCCGTGTCTTGAACTAAAATAGGAGTCTCCTTAACAATCGGAGGCGCTTCCTCAATAGCCTTCCGAGCTGCATCTCGTTCTTTGATAACTATTGAGTTTGCTTCTTCAACTTGTAATTGCATTGCACGCAAAGCTTCCTGTAACTTTGCAATTTCTTGGGCCTTTTCCTCTTCTAGATCAGTCTGCAAATCAAAGTTGACAACATTTGAAATTTAAGCAGAAGTTCGTTTCCTAAGGTGCAGTTTCTCTGACTAAACAATTTGCAGCCTGCTAATTTTCTACAGAACAATAAATTACCCTCAATCGCTTCTCCAACTGTAAACGCCAGGTAAGTTCTTCCACACGCTTTTCTAGCTTGTCCTTTGCTTCTTTAAGAGCTCCTGTTTCCCTTGCAGCCTGAATGAATTAAAAGTAATGGTTACCACCTGAATTTCTTCATTATAAATATAAGTTGCAGTGTTGCACGAGAAAGAATGTAAACCACAGCTAAGGTATATAATCAAACCATTTTGAGATTTCTGAGCTCTCTTCGAGCAACCCTACGCCTCCAACCACATTGAGTTACTATGACAGCCTTCTTGAGATTCTTGTAATATGTATCCGCAATGTGGCGACGCAAATATGCCTGGAAGAAACAAGTAAAAGTAAACACAAAAAATTGATTCTTCAAAAAAAAAATATTTAGAAAAACGAAATCAATTTGAGTTAACTAGAGCATTCTTGCATTTGGAACTCACATGGCTTCACCTCATAAACCTAAGCAATATGACCAGGAAAGGTACAGCAGTATAACCTGGATAATAATTGCAGCCTTGGTTTGCTTTCTGAATCTGAATTCATTGCGCGCTGTCATTGCCCTTAATCCTGTCTGCAACGTAATTGCAGATGAACATAGTGTTAAATAGGATTTCCTGGCAACATGTAGCCTGAAAATCTTCTGAATCTTCACTGCTGCTGCTTGCCTCCGCATCTGCTCATACACTGTTCGAGCCGATGCACCTAATGATAAATAGCAAACGAAAAAATGGGTTACTATATGATTCAAAATTTCTGCAGTTTAAAGACATGATAAAAAAGGCCTGATTAACACAAATCAAATCCAAATGTACAGGTATAGTCAATTATAATGCCATGTCACCATCTAAAGCAATCAATGATTTATCAAAATGTAGAATCAGCGACCAAAAAAAAAAGGTAGCGGCAGAAAACTCAAGCATACCCCGGCAGTAAGATTGCAAGACAATAGCAGCTTTGCGTAATCCAATAAATTCTTTGCGTGCCATATGGGTGCGAATTTGTCTTTGAATGGTTCTAGCTGCGTTCCCAAGCACCTCCGCTCTCCTTGCATCCAGTTCAGCCATCTGACCAGCTCTTAGAAAGACCTTTGTTTTGCCTATCTGCATAACCAATCACATTGGATGCAAGTAAGATATCAGAAGCTAACCAACCCAACCAGCAAGATGCATCAAAAGCAAGACCACTCTATCCATATTTACTTATGCAAGACACAGTATTCAAAGACTTGCACGCAGGCACGGACAGATTGAAACCAAAGGGGAAAAGAACATAAAGGAAGACTAGGAAAGTAAATCCTCCCGAACTTTGTATCAGGTTTTGCTCATGTCCAACGTAACTGATGGCAGTGAGATCTGTAAGCACTTGAAAGTTTTTTAGAGTTCTATCGAGACTACTAAACGAGTAAGACTGACAATAGTGAGACAGTAGGCTAGGTATTCAACCAAACTACATCCCACAAGGACAAGAACAGAGTACTTTTGTGGTTAAATGGGGATGGGTCCTGGTCAAACATCCTCCAAAGAAACTTCCATCAACACATCCACTAGAAAACCTCCATCATGAACTTTAAAGCCTAATGCTGACTCTTTACCCATCTCCTTCTTGCCATGGTTGGCAGTACATGTGGGTTACAGCACAGGCAATAATCCATGTATGAGCAACTTCCACACACAAGGTTCTCAGAGTGAACGCAGGGTGGATAGGGGAAGGGCAGATGTATTTATATTGATTAAATAGGTTAGCATATCAGGCACATCCTATACATAAATGTTTTTTGACAAAATTGGTTCTTCTGCTCCACCTCGTCGTTCTTTAATCTCGCTCCAACCATGTAGTACAGGGTTAAACAAGTCAGGAAAGTTGACCCCTCAACATTTCCAAGGTTCCTAAGCCAAAAGTAGAATCAGGATAACAAGTTACACAGAGATTTAAATTACCTGGTAGCCTTTCAATCCCCTTTTATCCAGAATCTTTTGACAAGCAACCTCGTCATCATAGCTGTACAGGAAATGATGATAACACTTATCAATAAATGCAATATGCGGTAGAGTGAAAGTTGGGACAAGGAAGGGGAAGGTAAAGCAAGGAGTAAGGCAGAGAGAAAAAACATAGTATGTGGCACTAGGTACCCACACCAAACTGATCACAAAGCAGAGCTTCCCGTAAAAACACATGTCCATAATAGTTTCCAAAACTACAAGAACTAGAAAATGAAAAAGCTTTATGACTTACTTTCCTTCCAAAACTTCAGGAGCTAGAACACCAAAACGGTGAAGAAACTCATAGAATGTTCGTCTTGTAGGATACCCGGCACAGCTGATCCTGATTGCCTCGAGGACGCCCTAAATTAAAAATAAAAATACAATAAATAAAAGAAGGGGAGGGGGTGATAGCCACAAACATACAAGACGGCATAACATTTATAAGCTAAATTAAGATCTAATAAATAAGTTAACATTGAATGCATGATTATCAAATTATAAGGTGAGGCAAAATTATACTCACACCACAACGTAATTGCTGGATAATGTTGAAGTTTTCAAACAACCCAGGTTTCAGAGCGTTATTTGGCTTTACACATCTGATATAGTGAGGTTCTGTTGAATTCAAGGTTTCCATCAAAGACTGAAGTTGCAACTGCAGTTTTGGAACACATGTCAATCTTCGTCAAAAAGAAAATATCTTGTCCTATAATAAAATTCATAAGAAACTCAATCATACCTTAAAGCGTGAACCAATGGAAGAAAATTTAGATGACTTTGATGATTCCTCAGGAAGCCGAGGAAATAGACCAGCCACAAAAGTACACTTTGATGCCGTCAACAGATCCTCATGCTCTGCCACGACATAATCTTTGTTTTTGTCAAGAAACTGATCCGCCTGATAATTAACCTGGGTAAACAAAAAGGTAGTACAGTACATTTCCAGTTCATTAAAAAGTACAAGGAAGCTCAACATAAGTATAAGCTAAAACATGCTTACCTCGCCAGCATAGTGAGAGATGGTAAAATCAGTACGAGAAAGCTTAGGTTTGACGAAACGCTTGTTGTTTTTGAATGTCTGATACAACTTCTGGGCAAACGTTTCATGTGTGGATTTAGGGAACATGCTGTGTGAAGCAATCAAAAACACAAGAAATTTAGAATTATAAAAGCATCTACTGTAGAGGTCTGAATACAGTTTGGGAAATAGATAGCCATAGGTAGAAGTATGTAATCTACTCTACAAATACAGAAACTGAACAATAGAAGCATACCAGGCTTCATCTAGAAGTGCAATAATTCCCCCAGGTTTCTGCAAAAGATTGGACAAAACATTAGCAATCATATGAATCAGAAGCATTATAAATTGTCTAATTTTTGAAAGGTTAAAAAAGGAAATTAAGCTGAGTTTCAATCATCATCATCATCTGAGCATTTACCCAAAAGTTCGGGTCGACTACATGAGTCTATGAGAAAATCAACGAAAATCCATTACATGCATTTGTTTATGCCGTTCATTTCTATTTAGGATCATACTTTCATAAACTTCTATTAAATCCATATCATTTCTTACTACTTCGAGTCATGTTTTGTTAGGTCTTTCTCTCTCCTATACAAATTATCTCGATTCTCATCACCGCAGCACCGCACCTTTATTGAATTTCAATGGTCGTAACAAAGTTTAATCAAGCACATGATATCCCACACGTAAATGGACACAATAGAAATTAAATAGAGCACAAAGTGAGAGTAAAACACCTTTTCAATTAGATCCAACACATCCTGGTTATCAACAAATTCTATGTAGCTCCAATTAATCTCTTCTTTAGTATATTCTTCTTGCTCCATTTTGAAGACATGCTGCAAATATACACATATTATTCAGATTTAACTTTGGCAGAATTGTTTCCAATAGTGGACATATGGACCAACTGAAGATAAAGCAAACCTGATTAAAATGTTGTTGCAGTTTTTCATTTGTAAAGTTGATACAGAACTGCTCAAAACTATTTGTATGAACATGTTAGCTTAAATGCAAAAATATCGAATCACAAATAATGTTTAAAGTTAAAATCTTACCTATTGAACTTGAAACTTTCAAACCCATATATATCGAGAACTCCGATTAGCGATTTTGAGTTTGGATCTTGTCCTATTGAAACATTAATCTTATCCACAAGCCTGTAGGTAACAGATAAAGATCTCTTAAAGCCTCAAACAGTTCATATATGGTACACAAATAACTTTATCAACAAAGACGAGTATTTCTTGATATCTACATTATGTTCATCTTTGTAATAATCATTTGACACACGCAACAATCATGCAGTCTGTGCATGTGAGATAGCAAGAGAAAATGTGGTGTTTAGGAAGTTCCTTTACCAATCAAACAATCGAGAATATATGGTTTTGGCTAAGGCATCCCGACTACCCAGTGCAGCTACAGGATCAAGAGTTCTAGTGATAACCTCTTCTGGGGTCACCATCACACGTTTTATCAAAGCATCTTCTAGGCTTTTAGCATCACACCTACAATAAAACAAAAGGTAATTGAACGAACCTCGTTCATGTTAGAGATCTATTATTGTATAGTCTAATATATATACAATAATACATCTCTAACAGTTCAGATATGGCCTTGATTCGAAGGATAAAAAATGTGTAAAATGCACAAAGGGAGTTTAGGAGTCATACTCGAGCAGTTCAGCTGTGACATCAAGATGAAACCTAGACTTTTCGTCCTTAATGACAGAAGAGTCTATCTCTTCTCCCTTGGAAAATTCAACATTTCCAAGATGCAAAATTGCAGCTACAACCCTAAAAATTCCATCCTGCAATAAAATTTTTAGTCAAAATTGAAAATGTGAGTAAACCAGCAAGTCCGTACTATTTACTACAACACATGAAGTAAAACGACATCTAGATGAAACCTGCTCTTCCTCACTGATTCCAACTACATCCATAGCCCTTCGAGTTGCAAGATATTCTCCCATGTCATCTACTCCATCCAACTCATAGCAGTTGGATTGATTTAAATAGTGGAATGACTTTGGGTTTCCCAACTTATACTTCTCCCTTTCCTGGAAATTATGAATGACAAGGATCATATACCACTGATGAAACAAGAAAGTAGCCCTACAGTCTCACAAACTAATGCAAAATACCTAGGCACAATGTAAAGGAAAAATAAATCTTAATACCTCAGGTGGTGCAGCACAAAGAAGGTAAAAGATGTGATAGTTTCTTTCAGGATCTGAAACTTGACAAACGCGAGATCTTTCGAGCAAGTAAGTCCTTATTGCTGCACCAGATATCCTCCCATTCTTGTCGAATTGAATCTCAACAAATTTACCAAAACGACTGCATTGTGGAAGATGATCAGATAAGCTACATAAACATATATAATTAACATAAAAATATATGCACCAAACTTCATCAAGAAGATTATATCAAGGAGGGGAAAATAAAATAAGAAAGTAAGAAAGTATATCGTAGTTGTTGATACACCTTTTTCAAAAGTATTCAAAAGAAGAGCAGAATGATATAAAGGCATAATGTCTCTCTTCTCATCGAAATAATTAACAAGTATTTTACTTTCAATCAATCAGTAAAGACATAGCTATTGATGGATAACATGGTTAGTAATGAGCCAGCCTTATTTTATGGCTCAATCTTCGGAGAGTAGACCACATCCAAAAGTATTGGTTTTGTAAAAAATCCCTATCAAGAAAACATGTGCTCACCTTGAGTTGTTGTTCCTAACTGTTTTGGCATTGCCAAATGCTTCAAGAACGGGATTGGACTGTCGAGACCAATTAAAAAATAAAATATCATTTTAGGCCACTTTTCAATCACATCAAAATTTGGTGCATATATAGCAAATTCCGCAAAGAACATTAGAGATCAACAATTTCACTCCAAAAATGATAGCTTCGTCTTACTTCTAGAACTTGTTGCTCGACAGTTCGCCCTTCTACTCCAGATCGACCTCCTAGGTATGCAAGATATCTCATAAGCATCTTTGTTGTCTCGGTCTTACCAGCACCACTTTCCCCACTAACCAGAATTGAGTTACTTTTTCCCTCATTAATCATTGCTCTGTTTCACAAGTACAGAAATCAGTGAACTCCAAATGGAGAAAGGGGTGAGGAATCATAGAGTAAATTAAATTAACCTGTATGCGACATCTGCCACTGCAAAGACATGGGGACTTAGCTCTCCAAAAGCAGCTCCTTTATATTGTTCCATCATGTGTGTATCATAGAGGTGCGGCAATCTTTGGAATGGGTTAATTGCAATCAGGATATTTCCGGTATATGTCTGAGAAAGATAACAAAGGTTAGCACTTCACTTTGTTAAACTGTAAATAACATCTCATACATACAACTTCTACAATAAAATCTACTTCCGCAACTGCATTTGTGAAAAAAAAATTTGAAAGTAGCTTACATAGATCTCATTGAGTTCATATCTGGCAGCCAGATTATGCAGAACCCCTGGTTCATGCAAATAAGACAACTTGGTCATGTCATCTTCACCCCCAGGAGAAGCTTCAGTATCTTTTGGAAAAACTTTCGAGATATTTGCAACAACCTGCCCTCATTTTTTGAGTAAGTTGAGAATCATTAAAAACAAAACAAAAATTAGAAATCATGCCTTTCTGAGGGGAACAAATGTTAACATCAATGTTGAACTACCACAGCACCAACTAAAAACAATTCAATGAACTTCGACTGAAAAATTAAGACAGACTATTGCTGGAAGTATTTAACTGAAATCGAGCATCACTTAGCACTGTTTTCCTTAGCCGCCCAAAGTACGAGTTTCTACAATACTATTCCCAACTAAAAGTGTCATTCCCGTTCCCGAGTATATTGATACAAATACCTAGGAATACAACCAGAAACATATGCAAATAATAGAGAAGGAAACAACATTTGTAACAGCACAAACTCACAGTTTTCCCATTGGTGGTATGTACATGAACTTTTTCCCCACTAATTTTAAAGACTTCTCCATCAATCCATGCCAGCTGTGGGTCTTCAACCCATACATGAGAACCAACAATGATGTTATCAGGTGCAGCCTGCAAATATAAGAGCCGGTGAGAAAGTGAAGAGGACACCTGAAGAGCCAACACATGTTTAGTTTAAAATGCAAGTAACATATGAAATTGATCATCAACATACAGAAACTTAAAAGGAAGATACTAGCAGGTCGCCAAGATCTTGAGAACCTCTTAATCCCAACTTATAATTTACTTGCCGAAAAAGTGAATGTGCAAAAAATAATGGCGACCACATCATACAGAACTAAAATTTCAACAATGGCTTGTTAATAAAATAGAGCTTCATTGAACAAGAAAAAGTGATTTGTCTAGTACAGTCAAAGATGTGTAACCGACAAATTTTGCTATTGCAACTATATTGTATACATTGCTGCAAAGTAGCCAAAGATTTGCAAACACAAAAAAGTAGGAACTAATAAACCAAACAGTCATAAATTCAAAAGCAACTGATACAACTAATACTACCACTTGTTGATTAAAAATGATGAAAAAGTGGGGGGAAGGAAAAAATAAGCTAAAAGAAGGAAATTTATCTAGTCCTTCGCGTATTTGGTAAAAAGGGAAGGAAATGAATCACATAGGCATCAATTTGTGAGTTTATCGTTTTATAATATTGGTCATCACTCATTGGGTGTGGGTCCGAATTGTAGACCACAAAGTTAATCTGAGTAACGTAGCCTAGTGGAAAGGGAATGCAACTCAGGGACAAGCCATAAGCTCAAACGTATTGGAATCCAATCCACTGAGAAAGAGTATCTCATCATATTTCTACAGATCCATTTGTCCTTCTAAGTTCCAGCCAAACAAGAGATTGGAACCGTTCGCTTACCTCTTTTCCCTCTACCACATTAGTACTTCTTCTTTTTTAACTTTTACCAAGCATGGTGTAAATGAGAAATACCAAACTTGTATGTTTTCCTTGAGTAAAATGATGCCCCATATTTCTCAAACAAGATGATCCCAAAATCCCATTAGCATTAAAGTGAGATTGAACAGCATGCTGCATAAGGTATTCAATTATATCTGCTATTTCCTCATCGTTGCCCAATGCAAACTAGCAGAGCCAACTACGGGATCTGAAATCAGTCATTCAACCTACCAGAGTTTTAGATAGCTCACTGCAGAGTAATGACCAAGCCCGTCGCAAGTTTTTACTTCATTTCATACATCACACCACTTATTACTTATTGCCTCCACTTTCTTTGTAGAAAAGAAAATCATATTGTGGGGCAACTTATATGAATTTTAAACTTCTAAAATCCCATCATTAGAAGTAAAGAACAGAAATTACGACTTTGAATCAATATTGATTAATAATGCAAGCACCATGCCTTTCTATATGAAAAAAATCGATAAATACTAAATATTTCCAAATATATGTGCTTGTACCATTTTTGGCATCATGTCATATAGCTCAAGCATGAAAGGAACAAAGCAGCCCCAATTCCCAAAACCATCCGATAAAAGCCAATACATTATCTCATTTTGTTATAAAAACATTCAAAGCTTGATACGGCATAATTTGAAGGAAATTAAATTGAAAATTCAAACTCCAAAACATAACTCCAAAAACACACAGCAACCGAAAAAGATACTCCATTTCTTACCCAGCATAGAGTCTATGAGAAACAACAACTTGCACCTTTATGTTGAGTAAAATAATTTTCCCAAATTCTCAAGCAAAATGGTCATAGAATCGCATTTGCTTTTAAAGTGAGATTGGACAATATGTTGCATAAGGTATTAATTTATAAATGCTATTTGCACTTAACTCTTTCCCTCTACTACATTAGTGCTTCTCCTTATCCTTTTATCAAATGAGATATGTCAAACTGGTACCTTTTTGTTAAGTAAATTGATGTCCCATATTTCTCAAACAAAAAGATCCCGTAATCCCATTAACAAAATGAGATTGGAAAGCATGATGCATAAGGTATTAATTATATTATGCTATTTACTCGTCATTACCAAATGCAAAGTAGCAAAACCAACTAAGGCATCCGAAAATCAGTAATTCAACCTACCACAATTGTTAGATGGTTCAGCATAGAGTAATGCCTAAGGCCATCACAGGCTCTTACGCCATTAAGTCATTGTATCACTCGTTACTTATTGCCTCCACTTAGCTTATAGAAATGTCAGCCATACTATTGTAAGTTGTAACACAACTTAATGGCATTTTTGAAATTTTAGATCCCAGTATTAGGAACATAAAACAGAAACTATGATTTGTACTTGGTGCCAAGGCGGATGAATAATGCAATCATCCTGCTTTTCGTCGAACAAAATTGACAATTACTAAATATATCCAAAAATCTATGTCTTGCCCCATCTTTAGCATCATGCCCTACTACTCATGGATGAAATGAACAAAACAGCTTGAATTCCCAAAACAGTTTGATAAAAGGCAACACTAAAGGGGGGGAAAATCCCCTATTGTTGTCAAAACATTCAATTTTTTTTACAATAGCAAAATTTGAAACAAATTAAACTGCAAGTTCATACACCAAAACAGAACTCCAAAAACAGACAGAAACAAAAAAACATTTTCTCCATTCCTTATCTGATATTCAGCTCAGCAAATCCACCAGTCAAAGAAATCAACCAATCAAGAGATATAAGAAATAGTTAGTCCCGTTTACCATGATGATCGTACAAATCGATCTAACTCATCCGATACGCCACCGAGTCGGCGAGAAACGGAACTCAGCGACTCGGATCGGAGAGAGGCTCTGTAATTCCAACAGACAATTCCGCGAGAGAAACAAAGCTGTTTGAATTTTGTCGAGCTGGCGAAGATGGTACCAACCGGAAGCAAACAAAGTTGATTTCGAGGATTTGTTTCCCCCTTCTCAAAGCTTTTTTTGGTTTTTTTTTTTTTTAAACAAATTCTCTTTCTCTCTCTACAAAACGAAGGAGAAGAGTTTATAAGTAAGAGAGAGAGAAAGAAGAACTTCTGTGTTTCTCTCTCTTCAACTTCACAGACTGGTCAAGTGGGGTCCAACTAGGGAGGAGTCAGGAGTGTGAGAAAGAGGCGCAGTTACGCGTTCGTGGTCGCCACCAACAGCGGATTCAGCTCTAAAACCGACATTAGACCGAGATTCATTAAAGACGACCAAAATCTTGTTGTCCTTACTTTTCCCTTTTTGGGCAGACTTTCGCTGTTATTTACGTGATTACCCTTCACTTCATTGTTTTCAATTACGTGACGCCAATACAGTCAAACAAGTTAACCTCGATTAGTGGTATTGCTAGGGCTTAAGCAAAGTAGCTCAATTACGAAACCTTTTTTTTTTAATAAGCTGAGGGTAACCATCCCTAAACCCAAAATAATCCCTAGCTTCAGGTTATAAGTTTTATACAGGGTTGTACAAAAAATTATCGATATAATCGAATCAATCGATAACCAACCAATCAGGATTAATAAAAAAATCAGAAAAAACCGATTGTAACCGACCATTCTCACACCCCTAATGAACGTATCGTCGCAACGAACAATCGCTGGATTTGGGATTTTTTGCGTGGACGCCAGTTGTTAGTGGCTTAGCAACAAAACTAGTAAACTGGCATTGCCAGCGATGACTTGGATAGAGATTTCAAAGGCTCGCAGGATCACGTCCATACGCAGATTGGGCCTTGTTTATGGCCTGTCAAGAACCAAAGTTAATTAAAACCGAAAACCTTGAGAGCAATTATATAAATAACAGAGGTTGTACCTTACAAGTTACAAAAACTAAAGTTATTTTAATGTTTGCAGTAGCTAAAAACTAGATGCCTTAAGAGTAATCATAGAGCGAAATGCTCTTGTCATCCGATACACTGGCAAGCCGACCAAACCGCACACCAGTCCCTCCTGGCGGTCGGAAAGCCACGCCCCATACCTGATCTGAATGGTTGGTCATTGTCTGAACAGCAGCCCTCATACTGATATCCCACAGTCTTACAGTTTTATCACTTGAGCCTGTGGCAACAGCCAAGCCATCTGGACTTGCATCCACACTCAATACCCAGCTTGTATGACCAGACAAGGCAGCAATTAGAGTTTTTCCCTCAGAATCATAAATGTGCACATGAGCATCATCTGATGCACTAAAGAGTACCCGAGGTTCAGTAGGGGAGTACACAAGAGACCTCACAGGCATGGTGTGGCCTTCCAGGTGGTGTAGGAATTTGGCGCGAGCTACATCAAAAATAGAGATAGTGCCATCCATGGAGCCACAAGCAATTCGTTTCCCATCAGAACTCCATGCAACTGACAAGACAAACTTCTTGCTGCTGCTTTTATCAGTGGGCTTGCCACCTTCTGGCCGAGGTACTGATAGGGTTGCAATTAGTTTCCAAGTAGCAGAATCCCAAAGCTTGACAGAGGCACTACCTCCACCAGCAACTGCAAGAGTGGTACCCTGTAATGAGAGCCACTATCAACATCAGCAGGAATACAATTTAAACAGATTTTGAACCATTTTCCACCTTCTAGTTCAAGGCTAAGGTGTTTCTACAACAAATGCATAAACTACAAATAAACATAAATTTTCATGTAAATGAAAGGAACTTTCACAGTTACAAAAGAATGGAATTATATATTCCTTTGTAGTTAAATTCTGCAAGAAAGCAGAGGCAAGAAAACTTTAATTATCATCATCAAAGTCTTTATTCCAACAATTCGGGGTCAGTTACACGAGCCTATAAGAGAAACTTGCAGAGACAAGCAGAGGAAAAAAATCAGAATTCGTTAACAAAAAAATTACAGAGGGCATATATATAAGAACTTTAAAATGAAGTTCCCAGGTTGAAAAGAGATCTAGTTTTGGCTGTCCAAGCGTTTTTTGATAATTCAATTCATTGAAACTCAAACCTGGACCCCATGAGTAGCACTCTGATATGAAAGAATGCGAAAGCATTCTGTTACTCTAATAATGAATTACAGAGTATTCTGCTCAATCTGATCGAGTACAACATATGAACAGAAGCAAACAAGTAAAATCCCTTATTTGTCACACACAAAAAAAAAACCTTTCCAACAAATGACACTCAAAATTACCAAACACAAGAACTACCAAAGAATACTAGGCTAAAATATTCTTAACAAAAAGAATTTTAAAAAAACTATGCCCTACTAAAAGCACGCAGAATACATGTATTGATAAAAAAATAAGCATTTAAGTAACACACCCATAGTTATCATGCAGTTAAAACCATGATAAAATAAATATGAATCCTTAACAAACACAAAGATAACCTAAAATTACATATCAGTAAATAAGTGGCTAAGCATATGTTCTCTTCTGATACAAAAGGAAAAAAGTAATGCAATGCATTAAAATTTTTGGATTTCCTTTCCACGTACTGAGGAGTTCATCTTAAATATAAGATCAATGATAATCTCCTTAGCATGTGAGTAACATGTTGATAGAACCTTTCCAACAACTGCCATTAATCATGAGAGATTAAAAAAAAAACTCACTTTCGTTCTTCTATTTTCAAAAATGCATTGCCAAAAAGAGTTTGGGAAAACATTGAAATAGTAAACAGGTAATAACTTCACATCAGCACCAGAAAATTAGTATCACAAATTATACAGATGTATTTTTAAACATATTCAGAGTTTAAGCCATAATTCACAGCCAAGTTCTCCACCCAGAACAGGATTTAAATCTGTGAAATAGTATAGCCAATGCAAAAGCACTTCCAAGCTGCTTGATCACTTCCACTTGAATACAGTGTCACTGTTTTATTTTCAAGACGACCTCCATTTTTTTCAATGATTATATAGAAATATATAGTGGTTTCTTATAATTTCCCTTTAGTCTCATATGAGATAACATATATTATTGTAATAAACCGAGAAACATATGAGAATTCATGCATCCACCCCCAAAAATACTGTAATGTTTGGATTAGTATCCTAAATAACACTACTTTAACTTCGTATAATTACCCTTGGATCAAACTGCATCTGCCAAACCTCAGAAGGAGGAGCTTCAAGGGTGGCAATTGTCGCATTAGTGTCGACATCAAAGACACGAACAAAGCTGTCAAGCGAAGCCGATGCGGCAATGACCCCAGATGGGTGGGCTGCCACTGAAACCACACCCAAACAGTGACCCGTATTCGTGCGCTCCAATTGAAGATCGTCTGCGCGCCACAGCTTGACCGTCTCGTCTAGAGAACCAGTAAGGAGTAAGGCAGGCCGAGAGGTGGTGGCCGGAACCCAAGTAGTCGCCCACACAGAGTCATCGTGAGCGTTGTCGACGGACGAGAGACCAGCTAATTTCATGGTTTGGGAGTGAGATAAAACCCTAAAAATGTTTGGGGATTATTTTGACTATTTGCCAAAACATGAGTTTCTGGATCGAGCGTCTAGATTACACCACGTGTTGTGATCCAAATTATCCGATTTTCATTTTTTAGATAATAAATATCTGATTTTCATTGAAAGATTATTGAGAAATTCAAAATACCGTGAAGTGGTTAATGCTGTCAATCAGCCCAACTTGATATCTTAGTGGGCCACAGAGGATTTGATTGACGAGGACCGCTTTCACTTAAGTGGGCCTGGGAATTGGGCAGTTGCCAAGATTCACAGGCGAATGCTTGGACGGATTCTCCCACCAAATGGGCTGCTACTCGGATAAACCGTTACATAAGTATAAAAATGAAGAAACAAAAGTGTGGGACGATTTGATATACCTCCCAAATTATTAGATTATAATTGTAGATTCTACTATTCTAAACGAATTGAATTAGAATTTTAGATTATGTTATTCTAAACGAATTGAAGAGCCCCGATCCGTAAAATATACACAGTTCCAAACTGGTAACATCAAATTGCAATACCATCAATAAGCAAGTGACTCCACAAGGTGAACAAAAAAAACCACCGGAGCATGCCTAAATACCATCAAGAAAATTATGGCACACAACCACAGCTAGTCACCGACTATACTTGTCACTTGATCAAACACATGTTCAAACTTAAATTCCACTTCATATCCTCCACCAGGAGCTCCAAGAGTGAATAAAAAGCAATTCTTCAGGCCCCATTTCATCTATAATTTCTATTATAATTAATATTATTGATTATTCTCTACCTTCAAAGCCCAAAAGCATATAGTACTGCACCTACAAGTAACTTTCTACCAACGCTAGGGGCCTAGTCCTGGGCCTAAGTTTGGGCCTGGTCCACGGTCCAAATTGCGGTTCTCCTTCGCGGAATTCATCTTCTCGAGTCTCCACTCATCTCTCAGCCTAGCAATGAATGCTTCAGCCTTTACGTTCACATCGGGACTTGGACAGAACGCGGATTCCATGACACCATCACCACCGTCCATCGTGTTGACCGTGTCGGGATTTCCCTTAGTCGATGAAACATAAAGATCATCCAATTCGGGAGAGCTACATCTTGAATTGTGAGTGCTCCGTGTTCTAACAAAATCCCCTCGAGTCAGAGGCGGAGGCAGAGGCGGCATTTGAATTAACCGAGATTGTCCTCCGTTATTCGCTGTTTCATTATAGAATCGGTCGGTTCTTGTCGGCAATGGAGGCCGGCCCGTTGTGCCCTCAGGTCGCCTTCGGGATGATTCTGGTCGAGGAGTTTGTGGAGCCTCCGGTGGTGGTGGTGTCGGAGTTTGGCTCTTTTTAGGTTTTGATGATCGAGGTGGAGGTGGTGGCGGTGATGGTGGTGCGGAGCAGGAGTGAATTCTCTTACTTTTGCTTCCTTTTCTAAATAGATTATGAAAGACAGATGGCGGAGGTGGAGGCGGGGATGGTGGCGGTCTTGTGGAATAAACAGGTTCTTCTGGAGCGTGATCAGAATAATCATCTGATGGGTTTTTTCTTTTCAGCCTTTTCTTCTTTCTCTTTGTTTGACTGTACAGTGAAGTCAAAGCCATCTTTATCTCGTTCCTTGCATTACTCATTTTCCGTTCACTTTTCGAATACTTCCGCTCCGTTTCAACAGTCGGAACCGAAGGCGGCGGTGGTGGCCTTGGCGGTGGCGGAGGTGGAGGCTGGGATTTAATCTTCTCGAATCCAGCATTACAGTGATCACTCGAATTCTCAACCTTCCGTTTATGGCCAACGGACCTATATGCTCTTCTTGGCTTCTGATGTCTTGTGGACGGAGGAGGCTGCGGCGGCGATGGTGGTGGCGGCGCCGGAGAATTCGACGGAGACGGTGGAGAAGTAGAAGAACTGAGCACAAAAGTATCCACTGGAATCTCCTTAGGCTCGTCCTGAATTTCACTCTCCTGTCTCCGATGGCGATGAAAATTTAATACATCCGCCTCCAGTGACCGATATTTACTCAAATCGAAGTCATCGAAGAACCTGAACCGGTTCTCCCCGGTTTCCCCAACCGAATCTTGTCTCAGATCCGGGTACGAGCTACTATTCCTCTTCAGCCGGCCCGCACCACTCGCCGGGGTCGTATTATAGTACCGATGATCAATCCACTCATTCGAAACCGAATTTCGTGACGTCTTTTGCTCAATCGCGTACGGCATCGTATTGCCTTCATCAGCGATCGGTTCATCTTCGTTTCGTCTAGCGAAAATGCCACAAATAACAGCAAACGAGACTAATAACACATTGAGTGAGTCCCAACCTTTCTTTACTGAAATTGGACGGAGAATGTGAGAGGATAAGGAGAGAAGCGAGAGTAAAAGGATCAAAGCAATTGTAGGCAAGAGAATGATTAGAAGTGGCAGAGGAAGAAGTGGAGCCGCCGGCGAGTAGCGACGGCGAGGCATGGAGGATTGGGAGGCTGAATGCTGAGTTGTGTAGGAGAGGAGGTGGTTGGGGGTCTATATATGTTTTTTTTTTCTTTTTTAACTTTTTTATTGACTTTGAAAGCAAGTGTTTTTTGCTTGTTATAGGCGTAGTGCTTGGCGTTAAGAGACTGAGATACAGTGAGATGGTATTGTTTTAGTAATGAAATTAATAATGTCATTTGGAAAATGACATGCATACATTTTAAATGTTAATTAAGTTAAATAATTAGGTTGTTTACATCAATTTTTAGCTGTTTTTAAATGTAATTGAAAAAAAAAATTGATGAAGTGTGCCCGTATAATATTTTAATTAATAATTGGCAAGAAAATAGGAGGGAGAGTATTTTAAGTACAAAAGTTTCGTATTCAAACACACCTGTAAAATGCGTGCCCTAATCCCGTGTAGGGAAATTCTCAAGGATGCGGTACTCTCGTCAGGGGGTTTTATTATACCATTCAAAGGGCAATGTCTTTGAGAGATTCATATGATAAAAAAAAAAAAAAAAAACTAAATTCAAAATATACTAATTGTTATAAACAAAGTGACTTGTAATTTATTTGGTGGATGAACCCATCAATGGAGCCTCCTAAAAAAATTATTATATGTATTGTAGTGAGAAAGAGGCCGGATAGACATTGCTATGCCCCACCCAATAATGTTAAATTTAATACTCCAAGGTGACCCAACTTTTGAGCACGTACACTAATCTTCCTGACTGAATAAGTTGAAGGTTTTTCCGTTCCTTATAGAAAATAATGCTATGTCTGTGAACAAATAGTTGGTAGAGAGAGTAATCATGCCCAATAAATATGACAAAATAGAAAGTCCTTAAAGATATCTTCTCAAGCATGTCTCTTTGTCCAAATTAAAAAGATTAGTTCCAAAAAAATGATTAAATGGGTGTTTTGGACTATTGGCGTTGCTTGTTGGGCTTTGTCACAAGAAGCAATAGTCCATACGAGAAGGAAGTACAAAGGGACAGCTTTTATCTATGTAATTGGAGCGCCTGTAATGATTGAAATATTGCCCTTTACAATAATAACACCAATATAAGATGCCTTTAGCTTCCCCCTTTGTCCATCAATGCCCAATGGAGCATGTTTAAAACCCTATTTCCCCTTTAAACTATCCACAATCACTATTTTATTGAGTCAGAGCATATTAACATTATTTACGCCGGTAATTACTTGGGTGATAGCATAGTTGGTGACTTTTTCTAGGGTCAAACCGTATGGAACAATACCCTTATTTGTCGTGCATTGTGAGCTTGTGCTTTGACTAAATTTGTCATTGTTGTTAGTTGAAAAACTTCTGTGCGTTTGGGTCTGAATGCCCGGATTTAGACCTATGTCAACTATTCAAAAAGCAAACTTGTCCTTTGTCATTCTCGATTACTCAAAAAATCATTTAAACGAGTGAAATGTAAGTAATTACATTTATTCACTAGGCAATTAGGGCGAATAGATGATTTAGGTATATACTTAGAGAGGGTGGAATGATTAAAACATTCAGAAATTGATGCAAAATGAAAAATAAATATATTTTTTGATACAAATATCTTAATTATCATGCTAAACGAGTTTAAGCCGTTCGTTAAGACATCAAACACTTGATGATATGTTAGTACTACCCATCAAAATTTTTAAAAAAGAAGAGTCACCACACCTTAACCACTTTTAGGCCCATTCATCAAAAGTATGATGGAGATGGAATTGATGATATGAATATTAATGCAAGAGACTAAAATCTCTACCTTTGACAACTATGTTTTCACTTTCTGATGAGAGGGAGTGCTATACATATATAGTTATAAAGACAAGTTCTTTTTTTATCTCATCTTTTAATCTCAATCGTCGGATTCAAATTTCACTTTAAACCTTTTTACCCACAAACCCTAGATTATTATGCCTTTTGTCTCCAACAACTCTTTAGTACTTAGGTGGGAATTTTTTGGGTTGAAAAGTTGAATCATTGCTTGACATTTGACAATTAAACTAGGCCTCAAAATCATTGCAACATATAGCACCCCAGCTAAGAATTACTGTGGTTAAAAAAATGTATGATTTGAAGCGTCTATATATGTGTGTAGCACTCGAGACTAGTTCATGTCCCTACACAACTTTGAAAACTTTGGAGGGTCCATGGGCCTCAAATATTTCCCTTGAAGATGCAGCATCCCTACCTAAGCCAGGAGAGCAAGGGAGCTGAGGAGTTGTGTGATCTGTTGTCGATGCTACATTGAGTGGGAACCTTTGGGAATTGGGACCTGCTTTCTTGTACAACAAAGTGTGTATTGCATTTTAGCCAAAGAAATACATGGTTTTTGTGAAAAGACCATAAAACGGTGCGTTTCACATTGCTGTGGACCTTGAATCCTGCTTTTTGGTGAACCTCGGTCGCCCACGCTTCTTTTAAGTCTTTCAAGTCAGTGTTTACGAAATATTTACTCTATTATCAATTCATTTGGGAGGATTACTTGATTATGCCATGTGGTCCAAGTAAATTATTTACAAGCAATCTCAACCTCCCATCTCACAATACTTGTACCATGGAAACATCAAACATGTATAATAATCTATGTTCAGGAAATAATTTCTCCACTATACCTCTTCATAACTGTTAAGAGGGAGGACTGGAAATTCCTCTTCCTTCCTGCCAAGTTTGCAAGTCTGTTTTAGGGTTGGGAATTCCATTTGTCACCACATTTTCTTCCTACCCTTCTGCGCAAAGTATATATTTACCAAATACGTGCAATTCACCAAAGTCTTTTGAGTCATCTTCTTGAAAATCTAGGGGTGCTGGAGCCACTAGTAAATTGATCATCCGACGTTACAATAGTAGACTAGCTACTATGATCACCACTGCAACCGAACATACCATTGCCTACATCAACAATTATATCCAAGTAAGAATGCTAGTAGCCTGTTTTACATTTTGGAGTAAAGTTTAATAAATACAATTGCATAAACAAGATAATGGCAAGAATAAAGAGAATTTCTTGTGACAGGATCAGGACTGACTATTGACAAAACACTTACAGCAATTGCAGAGGCAGCAAGGCCTGCTCGTTCCCTAGGATCCTTGCGGTAGTAATTTCCAAAATAAAGAATAGTAGCATAATACCACATGAGAGGAAATGCAAATCCTAAAAGAAAACTGCAACAACAGAGGCAAACATAAGACGAAAAGAGTTGGGGCAAATCTACAACAAAGGATCCAAACATCAGAAGGGAGAATCAGGGTTGTGGGAGGAGAAGATTAGAAGCTACTCACGAAAACCATCCAATTCCACAACCAAAGCATGGAAGAGGTTTGTCATAAATCCCAGCTTCGAGGTCCTCCGGATCCCTAATAATGGTATAGTTGCCCCTTTCATGATCTGCAGCATTTGTTGCTCGCACTATTGAGATAATAAATGTCATTCAATGGTTAAAATAAATAAAACAAGTAGTTTCTGCATATTTGTTTCATCAATGAGAATTTGAAACAATCAAGTGACCAATTAGGAGAATTCAAGTATATATTTTTTGTCACATGAAACTAGATTAATTTGAACATACTGAAATCAATTGTCAAATGATGGAATAAATGACAGTTAAAACAGGATTTAACAATATACACTTTTCTTTTGATGATCGGTATCAATTAGAGAGACTGCTTTATTATAAGTGGAGGAAGGGAAAGGTGAACCTAGTTTTTTATGAGACAAGCATTAACACAAGGAGCATCAAACTCCTACAAGTTACTATGAAAACATTTGTGAGGATATTAACGCATTTTCTGATAGTCCCAATCCAGATATTATTCTAAAAACGGCCCTGATGGATGCATACATAACTTGAGCGGAAACAAGAAACTAAACGCGACAAATATTTTCCACATATATGAAGAGATATATTAACTTCAGGATGACTGCCAAAGGCACATGGGAAATACACACTTTGAATAACGAAGAATATCTTGCAGATGGCCTCAAAAGGTCAAGATGCTTATCAGACCCTAATTTCACTAACTCTAGGCTCCTTCTCAATCCTTCAGTGTGTCCTGAGGACTAGGACCAACATCTGTGAAACCAAGAAGTCTTTCATTATATTAGCTAATTTGGTACTTGTATCACCTCATGGTAGAGAGTCAACATCCATAAAGCTCTTTCAAGCACCCGTTGCATGCCCTTGTACAGATAACTGCCTCAGCATTATTTATATTTAGAATACTCCTGAATTCAAAACTGCTTCTGTCTAATTCATTCAGATGGATTATGAGATGACCATTCTTGAATATCAGAGAAAAAAAGTGTTGAATGACAATTGTAACATACAATAACAACAATATCTTCAGAGAAAATAGTGTCGAACGGCAAGTGGAACATACATAACAACACTATCCTTTTTTTTTGTGGTCATACACTTTTCATAGTACCAACAACATTTTATGACGTGAGAAGATCTAAATGATCTAAGGGTGAATTATGATAATCAATTTGTAAGGTCGAGCATATAGCAGCTTATGAAGAAAAAGACAACTATACAAAATATTACAAATTCCATCCCATTACCTGCCTTATCGAATTTTTTTCCTAATGAAAAAACCCTGCCTAAATCTTAATGTTTGTTTTACTGCACTGTTTTTGCTCCCACAAAAGCCAATTTTTCATGTAGCCTAGTTGTTCCTAATAATATATAGGCATAAAGGGTGTGTTGCTGCAGAGGTTGACTTGCGAGGTCCTGTTCCAAAGAGGAGAAATTAAACAAAGTACCATGAAGCTAAGCTACCATATTCTCGTTCCAAGCATTACTGAATGATTACTGACATGAAACTGTCCACACAGAAGTGGGGAGACATAAATACTCAAAGAAAGATGCATACTCTGATCCATGTGGACCGGCATAGACGTATCCAGCACGGGGAGGATCTTAGTTCGGTTTCTCCCCTCAAATACCTGTTCCGAAAATTTAAGAAAGAAGAGTATATTTGAATTCAGTTTCAAACGAACTTGCATAGTCACTCACATTCAAAAAAATTTGAGACAGATGAAAAAAAGAGGACAATATATGAAAATCAGAAGACGGAACCAACCATCTGAAACTCTTAAAGAAACATAAACAAAGCCTGTACTTATGTCCAATGTCTTTTCCCTTGAATATCCTCTTAATCCTTAAACTCCACACACAAAGGTAACTGAGTGCTCTTGATTGCAGTTATTGATCAATAACAAATAATTTCGTCTATTGAAACCCTAAACCAAGAATCGTAACACGAATTTCCCTTTTAAAGAGCAAAATTCATCGGCACACAAATAACCAGTAATCTGATACATGTATATCGGAGTTGAATATAAATAATCAAATCCATATATCTTGAATTCTATCTAGACCTAAAAGTATCAGAAGATCGCGAAAACTAGGCACGGAATATGAACAACAACATCGCAAAAGGAGAAAAATTAGAAGAAGAAGAAGAGCAAACTTGCCTGGTTTGAGAAGAAACAGAAACTGAAGAGTAAAACCGGGAGTTACGAAGGCAGCTTTAGATCAGCGGAAGCAACCAAGCAAGGTTTGTATGTAAAGAGGAGTGTTTTCTTCAGTGTGTTTACTATTTCTCTGAAAACCGAGCGACTCGACTCGACTCGACTCGACTCTCTCCACTCGTCTTTGATGTTTTTTTGTAAATTCCGTTTCTAAATTCTAATAAAAATTCGACTTTTACAAAATTATTTTAGTTAAGAATTATTCAAATTGAACTTTCAACCCAAAAAAAGAAAAAAAAACTCAAATCGAAGTAATCATCATATTAAATTATTAATAGGGTATTTAAAGAGGATCGACTTATTCAAAAACACGTTTCCTTGTTAAAAATAATAATAATATAATTTTGCCATATATATAAATTATAGTGTTGATTGCTACAAAATGGATGATGATTTTTTTATTTGAGTTGTTATTTTGTCCCTAACTAGAAAATAATTGCTTACCAATTGGGCTAGGAAAAGAAAATAAAGAATTACATTTACAGGGTGACAGACAAAGTAGAAACTCCAATCCAAGGATTTTTGTCTCTAAAAAAAAAACAATCACGATTGCTTTGTTAGAGTCTGCCATACAGTCCAGTCCACACACAGATTATTGAGAGTTTGTGCCAAACCAGGAGACTTCCTAAGTCCTAATATAGGGTAAACTCCTTCACATCTGAAATATACCTAACGTTACTAGAGAAATCGTTCATAGAAGATCACTTTGTCTGAATCCTTTTAACAGTTTGTGTGCACTTGAAGAAAATCTTCTTCTTTAAGTTGCTTTCACTCAGATATTGGCACATCTTTGGAGAAGCATGATGATTATCTAGTTGCCTCCGCGCCATAAAAAAATTCCCACCAAGAACCTGGCAATGCTCACATCTTTTCTTCCTAAATGCTTCCTGTATGATGTGCATTTCTGCAAAATCCTCAAAACAAATCAACTTTAGTATCCAACCATCACATACTCAAGTTAATTCAAATGTGACTCAAAGCTAAAATTAGACCTTTAGTGTGCAAACCATATAAAATTCTTGTTGACGAATGGGCGCCAAGAAAATCCACATGGGCACCTGCATTCTAGGAGCAAGAGGGTCTCCGCTAGGCCCAGGCAGCTGTAAAGAATGTTAATCCTATGCTTAAGCTTGGGTTTGATCAGCTGTACTCCCCATACCTACCTCCATTTCTTTGTAGTCTCTCTGTGGACAAAGAGATATGATTGCTTGGGACTTCTATCTCAAAGGATAAGGCCAAGCAAAGGGTTATTCTGCTATATGTCCCAAAAGAAACGTGTAAGGAAAAGGAAGTTAAAATAAGATGAAGAACAATATATCTGCAAGAAAGAAAACATGTCACATTTTTTCAAACACATGAAAGCAAAGAAAAGTCTACACCTATTGACCAGAAGACATCAATAAATACCTGAAACTCTACCTTCTAGTGAGCGGCTGGAAGTATTGGTAAATGGTTTTGCAGATTCACCAGCTGCAGGAATATCTACTGATTGTGAACTATTTAGTTGGGAGATACAATGTCTAAAATCATGAAGCCATGATATATGCGGGGAAATTTTCAAATATAAGAAGCTCAGATATACTATCTCTGCCCTTGTGCAATAGAATAAATCAAACCTATCCATATAAAAAGCAGAGACACTTGAA
Source organism: Tripterygium wilfordii (assembly GCF_013401445.1). Taxonomy (NCBI): domain Eukaryota; kingdom Viridiplantae; phylum Streptophyta; class Magnoliopsida; order Celastrales; family Celastraceae; genus Tripterygium; species Tripterygium wilfordii. The sequence continues at coordinate 12,778,909 of NC_052240.1, read as the reverse complement.
ATGCTGGCTATTAATGCAATAATCTCGAGTCATATGGCATTTAATATAGTTACTACGAAATTGTCGATGTCCAAGGTTTAGGTTAGCCACACGTACCATGTTACCAGAACTCTCTGCATGAGCAGGTCCCTTCCCTAAAATGATGGAACCGCTTTATGTCTCTGACTACAATCTCCCTTTGACTTACCTTACTAGCATATTTCATAAATGCATGACAATCCCCACAAATTCGAAGGTTTTTCATGATCCTTATGGTCATCCCTGGAGAAGTATGAAGAAGCCCAAAAGCAAGTGCCAACTTCTCACTGTGACTTCCCAGTGCGCCTTCCTTCTCTTCTTCTTCAATATTATGAAGTACCCATTTAGTTTCAGGCCGGTAACCTTGCAACCTCACTGCTGCCGTCACTTCCTCCAATTTCAAGTACAATTTATCAGCATTCTCACGAGTACTATCACCAACCATGAAACTATGCACATGGCCCCCCACCTCAATATAACTCCACCCAGGATCTTTAGAGAAAGATCTGTTCTGCATCAAAGTTCTTACCCTCTCCACATCTTCCCATCTCCCGACTGCAGCATAAACATTTGAAAGGAAGACATAGTTCCCATGGTGTTTGGGTTCCAGTTCCAGAAGCTTCTTTGAGGCTAATTCAGCCATTTCAATATTTTTATGGGCCCTACAAGCACAGAAGAGAGCTCCCCATACCACAAAATCAGGATTTACAGGCATGCTTTCAATGAAGCTGAGAGCTTCCTTTAACTGGCCTGCTCGGCCTAACAGATCGACCATCAATGTATAATGTTTCATGGTGGGCTCAATGGAATAATCAAGCGTCATGCTGTCAAAAAAATTAAGTCCAAGATTTACTTGTCCAGAATGTGAGCATGCTGTTAGAATGGCAAGGAACGCAATCCCATCAGGTTTGATACCTACAGACGTGGCAAGTATAATTTTCATCAAGAAGTAATTTAAAAAACAGAAACTGAATTGAATTACCACAGCTAGTAAAATGACAGACCTGCATACATCATATGTTTGAAGCATTGAATAGCTTGCTCAAAACATCCATGGATTGCCCAACCCCATATCATAGCAGTCCAAGTCAAAATGTCTTTATCTTTTGTCTCACCAAACACCTTACTCGCATGCTCGATATTCCCACATTTTGCGTACATGTCCACCAGAGCAGTTCCAATAGCCCCATTCAACCGAATAGCATTGTTGGATATATAGTTGTGAATTTGAACTCCAGTTTTAAGGGCGCCAATTCTGGCACAAGCTGAAAGAGCAGAAACTATAGTGAGTTCATTTGGCCTCACACCTTCTTCCAGCATCCTGAAAAACATCTTCAATGACTGTTCAAGGTCACCATTCTGCAACAAACCATTAACCATTGTGGTCCAAGAAACCACATTTTTCTCTGGCATCAGATCAAAAAACTTCCAAGCTTGATTCGAGTCCCCATTTCTTAGAAGTCCATTGATCAAACTATTCCAAGAAACCAAACTCCTCTCTGGCATTGCCTCAAAAAGCTCCATAGCCTTTTTCATCTTTCCCACTTTACAACAACCATTAATCAAAACATTCCACAATAATATATTACCACTCTTACTTGTCTCAGGACTTTCATCAAACAACTTAAATGCCAAGCCTAACTCTTCAACTTTTACATACATATCCACCAAAGAAACTCGAACAAATGAATCAAACTCAATTCCACACTTCAAAATCCCTCCATGGCAAGCCCCACCAATCCTTCCCCAACACAAAGCTGCAGCCGATTTGAGTATAAACGGATACGTAAGCCTGTCAGGTTTAACATTTAACCTCAACATAAGCCCAAAATGAGAAATGGAGCTCTCGAAACGGGAATTCTCTGTAAGCCCACGAATCAAAGCATTAAATGAAAACGTGTTCTTGGGTTCGAATTGGCGAAAGATGCAAATCGCGTAATCCACAGACTTAAGTAAGGACGACGCAGAAATCAACTGGGTCGTGATACGGCTGTTGAAAACGAGGCCGAGACGGAGGATCTTGGCGTGGATTTGGTAGAGTTGGAGGGTGTTCTTAGAGGAGTGAATGAGAGATATGAATTGGGTTTCGATGGGATTTTGGGAAATTTCAGAAGAGAGAGAATTGGGTCTTTTGGCCATTGCCATTGCGGCGGGGGTGTTTGGTCTGGAGAGTACACGGAGAGAAGCCATTGCATTTACTTTAATGGCTGGAGAAAGATTTCCCCGAGCATTAACAAGCCTATAACAAATATTTTCGTCTATTGACCAAGAATCGTAACTCGAATTTCCCTTTTCAAGAGGAAAATTCATCAGCACACAAACAACCAGTCATCTGATACAGGTATATCAGATTCAAGATAAACAATCAAACCCAGGTTTCTCGAATTCTATCTAGACCAAAAAGTATAAGTAGATTGCGAAAGCAGGCACGGAATATGAACATCAACATCGCAACGAGAAAAATTAGAAGAAGAAGAAGAGCAAATTTGCCCGGTTGGAGAAGAAACTGGATTGAAAACCGGGAGTTGCGAATGCAGCTTTAGGTCAGCGAAAGCAAGCAAGGTTTGTCTGTTAAAGAGAAGCGGTTAATGTAATTTTGTTCACTGCAATATGTCCCTAGCTTTATTTTGATCACTCAATATTTAACTGTTCAAAATGATCACCCTAAATTATATTATATCAAGTTTCATTTTGTCCTCCCAATGTTTAACTATTTCAAAATGATCATTGAAAGTTGTATTATATTTCATTATAGTCATTTTTAATGATCATGTTAAAACATTTAAACATTATGATAATTACTATAATAAAACATATTACAGTTTAATGACCATTTTGAAAAAGTAATAAAATTATCTATTATTCACTTGAAACATTTCATCTTTCAACAACCAAAATGAAAATTTTGATATCTTTTAGTAACAAAAAATTCTATTAACCCGTTAAGAGAAGTGTGTTTTATTTGTATTCTATCCACTCGAACATGACTCTTTGTGGCACCTTCATTAATTTACACAAGAAACATAGGATTTCACATTTTTTGTTTCAAGATAGATTTTTTTTGGTCCTAACATCAAACAAAAAAAAAAAACAACCCTTCTTCTTCAAGCTGCTTTCACTCAGATATTGGCTGATCTTTGGAGAAGCATGATGATTGTCCAGTTGCCTTGATGCTTGCTGTAAAAAATTTCACCAAGAACCTGGCAATGCTCACAACTTTTCTTCCTAACTGCTTCTTATGAGATGCATTTCCGCAAAATCCTCAAAACAAATGCACTTTAGTATCCAACCACAACATATTGAAGCTAATTCAAATGTGATTCAAAATAAAACTATATTGTAAGTGCGCAAACAAAATACACTTCTTGTTGACTCCATATTCGAATGGGTGCCAAGAAAATCGACACTGACACCTTCACCGCTAGGCCAGGGCTTGGGAACGATCACAAGCCCGAATCTCTGGGCGCAGGCGGCTGTAAAGAATGTTAACCCTATGCCAAAGCTTGGGTTTTATCAGCTCTACTCCATACCTACCTCCATCTCTTTGTAGTCTCTCTGTGGACAAAGAAATGATTGCTTAGGAGTTGGGACTTCTTTCTCAAAGGATAAGGGCTAAGCAAAAGTTTATTACGTTAATACCTGTGCCTATTACGAGGCTCATCTGGATACAAGGGAACAGAAGCCTCTTCAAAAATGACATTGTAAAAGATACACTCATCCGGATGTAAAAGTAAAACACGGATAACTATCAGATAAGACAGATATTATATACTCATGCCCACCAATGATCAGGCATCGACGCTGGCTAGAACTAAATCCTCAAGACTACCAAGTTCATCCCAATGGGGTACTTAAGAGGGAAAGCAAACATGATCAATCACCACATGACACAAGATACAAAACCTATCCATCAAATGCCATAAACTTCCACACACCAGAACTCAAAATGACAACCAGACTTGAAGTCCGTCAATGGGTGAGTGATTCATTTTTATCCAATGACTTGGATACAATATGAATGGCGGAAACGAACGAAAGAATGATCCTAAATAGAAATGAATGGCGGAAACGAATACACATAATGGATTCCTTTCGATTTTCTTATACTCGTATAGCCGACCCCCAACTTTTGAAATAGGCTTGGATGATGATCCAGACAATGCATATCACCCAAAATCAGACCACGGGACATTATTCACAACATAATGGAGGAAAAGCCAAGCCAATCACATTACCGCCTATAACAAAAATTCTTTTGCAACAGTGATCGAAATCAATTCCATAACTCATTGCCTCTAGATGTCAAAGTTAACATAATATTATACTCTTTTAATCCTTCCATTTTAGAAATAAATATTAGATTTAAGATATGGTGCCACTCTATATAATATCAAATATAATATTACCATCCAAATCCAAATACAAAAGTTGTTTTCACAGTTATGTCATGTTCAATGGGTTGGATCCTTTTTGGAAACAGTTACCTTTTTTTTTCTAAGTCATGTTCTTATCTAGATGTGCAAATTGCAATTCAAAGTAGCTGATATGAGAAATCATGGTAGAGGAAATTGGGGGTTGGGGGGGAGGATGTAAGGGTTAAGGAGGAGAGAGGAGATAGATGAGAGAACTTACTTGATATGGAGCCGCATTGGTGAACGAAGATAAACGTGTGAAGGAGTGTGCCTCAAGAGGAAATAAACATAGATCATTCCGTGTTTTCACTTCCAATACAAAAAGAAGAAAACAATTAGTGTTTTCAAGTTTCCACTCATATACTGGAAAACACCTATATCAAACAACCCCATATATTTCCAGGAATGATATCCCATCACCTTTCCTTGTATATGAGTAGCCCTTGCAAAATATTGCTTGTATACTGGGTTCCCACGACTGAAACAATTTTTTTCTTTGTTTGTCCAACTAACTTCATTCTTGTTTGGATCTCTTGCGCTTATCAGCAATACTGCAATGCTGACTTTGGTCCTCACACTACATACATACACCCATGGACATATTCTCCTCCTTTTCTTCTGTCTAATGAGGTGCCAGAACCAACATAGTATACTGACAAACGATCAATTAGGGAAAATTAGCATACACCAGCAGTGAAATAAAAACTCCTCGGATTAAAATTTTACGCTAGAGACTATACTACAGCACCAGACAGGAAAATAACTGCTTCCTATGGAATATAAATCAATTTATTCTGTTTCTTCAACTTAACCCGCAGGTGAAACTTACACAAAAGAAATGTAAGATAAATCGAGCAACAAACCGAGCGTCCCTATATACCATAGCCATCACAAATTTTGGAGTCCAGCAAAACTAAATGAGGGTCCTTCAATGAATGGAACCAAGAAGCAGATATGACTAATTTGACATAATTTAAGAGATACTTACGTATCCAAAATCAATTCATTGCAATATCAAAAACTGGGTAGTAACTTGAGACAGCTTGGCAACATCTCAATTCTTTCATGAGACGAGGTTCAGCCCTTCGTCCTCAGTTTTGATCTCAACAGTAATCGTATTCAAGGAACGGACTTGCATATCAAACCCATCGCACCAAAACAAAGGCAAAAAAGAAAGAGTAGGAATTGATAATATTTCAGTCACAAAAAATGAAAAAAAAAAATGATCACCGAGCCAGCTACATAGTGGACAACTTAAGAAAGCTCAATGATGATCATCATTTATGATAAATGCTGTCAGGCAACAAACCTCAAAGAGTTTCAGCGTCCACTGCTAGGCCCTAGCTATTCTCCTCCTGTGCTGATTCCATATGAAAAATACAAAGTGCACAAATGATTAACATAAGATATTGCAGGAAGAAAAGCAGAACAAAAATGGCCGCCACCTTATGACAAAATATACAGTAGGTACTGTGGAAATAAACCAGACAAACTTAGAATACAAATGGCTGAGAGAAGGAGCAACTAGCCTCTAAGGAATGAGATCAGGAAAAAAATGAGTGAGAAAAATCTTACCATTCGGTAGCCTGAAAGTACAATATACTGAGAGCCAATGAATGCAAGGTGAAAGAAATGATACTTACAAAAGAGGCGACCAGCAGAAGTCAGTTTAATGGCACTAACTGAGCATCCAACAAGAGGCAATACTAAAAATAACCATTTAATTTTTTCTGTAAAAGAATGGGGAAAACACTAAAGGTTACAGATTCAATTCCGGGGAAAAAACACTAAAGGTTACATATTCAATTCCGTGAAATAGCCTCTCCACATATTATGTGGGGTAATATCCACGTACATCATGCCCGTCCCCGACCCCGTCACCATGGGAGTCTTGTGCACGGAAGTTGTTTTAATGGGAAAAAAAAGACAACACACAAGTAGCCCAACAAGAGATCATTGCACTGAAAACAAAAACTCATCTTTATTAAAAAACTTCAAATGTATTTACAAGAGCGTGGTTATCGGATCTGTAAAAGCCACAGCTAGGATACAGTCTTTCCTAAAATATATACCACTGTGACACGCTAACTTGTACCTTGACAAAAAGATTTTTACAGTAGATCCCACTAACTTAATACCGGAAAACCAAAAACATCAAAAATATTAAATTAACTTCTTGAGAAGTCTACAAAAGAATCTATTTTACCTGATTTTAATTGGATGGCCATGACCAACGATGTACTCGTCATTTCAACAACAGTGATTACTTTTCATTTGTCAAAAGTATAATGAATACTATACAAAGAAAGCAACTTCAAACCATCATATTTAAGTCTGAAAGGTCATCCATCGGAATTTCAAGGCCCATGAAGTCATGATCTTGGAGTCCATCGTCATCGATGTTCAACCATGAACTTAGATCCTGCCCTTGGCCACCAAAATCGTCTGGAACACCTAATACATCCATGCCTGGTAGCTGTAGGTTGGACAAGTCAATAGCCTCATCCAGTGAGTCCAAGCCAAAACCATTTTTCTTCTTTGCATTGGTAGTCATTTCACTTGACTTTGACTCAGAAACCAATGTTGGTTTGGGTTGCTCTGATATCTTGCCTAGAAAGCCATTCACAGAAACAGATAACTGAGTTGTTTTCTGCTTAGGCTTTATTTTAGATTTTCTTTCCCCCTTGGAATTTGATGATACAGGTCGGCCAATTTTATTATTCCCATTCCTAGATAAAACCTCTTTACTGTGACCCTTTCCCTCCCTGTCTCTCTCACTCCTCTTACCTTTTGTACTGCCCGATAGAGAGGTTGCAATGCCCGAAGGGGCACTAGATGAAGTACCAAGAGTACCACCAATAACATCATCAAGCAATATTTCCCTCTTCTTCACTCTATTTGACCACAAGTCTTCTTTCACAGAAGTTTGTTCAGGTAATCGATTTACCGGTGGAAGCATATCAGAGGAATTAATGTAGCTGTCCCCATTCTGACTCAACCATGAAACTAGATTAGCTGGCTGTGATACCATGGAAGCTGCAGAAAAGACGCAAAAAACTGAGAATTAATTCTGCTATATTTCTCAAAAGAAATGTGTATGAAAAAGGGAGTCAAAATAAGATGATGAACAATATATTAGCAGGGAAAAAAAACCATCACATAAATTTTAAAACACATGAAAACAAAGAAAAAACCACACTTACTGACCAGAAGGCATCAATAAATACCTGAAACTCCACCTTCCAGTGAGCGGCTGGAGGTATTCGTAAATGGTTTTGCAGATTCACCATCTGTAGGAGTGTTTACTAATTGTGAACTATTTAGTCGGGAAGGCCTGGAAATAAGAATATCCTTAAACAAGGACTCACTGAAGCAGCTCTTGCCCGTATCTTCAAATTTATGACATCGTTCCAGCGTGCGCTTAACAAATGCCAAGGCTGACTGCTTGGCCATTTTACTACTGGAATTCTTCCCACCAGTGGCATTAGGACCCCAACAAGTCTATTACATAGAGAGACTGGATCAATTAGTATTATAAAATAGAAAAGAACGGACACCCACCATCATTCCATGGTGTGGTAGCCTCTGGGATAACAAGTAACAAGTAACAACTAGTTTTTTGAGAAGAACAAGAAATAACTAGTACAGGAAATGAAGGCTTACATTCAAATAAATAAAAAATTCTCAATAGCAGTTTAAAAGTGAACGCATCAAATGAAAATGAGAAAACTTTACAGGAGTCACACCAAGATATAAAATCTCATTAAAAAAAGACCAGAATGCACTCAACCAAAATTATTAGCCTTATTATATGCAAATTGATAGTCATATGTTCACTTAACAGAGCAGCCTATTGACAGCGCAGGAGTATAGCTACATCTGTTATTCTGAAAACCCCACAATGTTGGTAGCCTTATGCACCAGACTGACCTAGTTAGACAGACTACCGGTACAGCTATGCCCGTCAACGGGTCCTTATCGAGCAGGATAGGGGTCTACCCGGACCCGACAAGAGACGTAATATTCCAGACCAGAACCCGTCGGGTATTGAAATTTTTATTCCAGAACCAAAAATAATTGGGAACTAATTAATTTAATATAATACAGATAAAATTTATGTAATTAATTAAATATACATTAACATGATTTAACTAAATAAAAATATTTAAATGGAATTTTATTTATAAAGCTTAAAATAAATGATATTTCAATATGAAATATAAAACATATATGCAATAACTATATTATAATACACATTTGTCGGATCCTTAAAGGGTCCGATATATATATACGCGGACCCTATCTGCTAAGAATTCGGTCATTACCAGGTACTCGGGTCCGGCATTATGTATATATCCAGCTTAACAGGTCCGGGTCTAAACCCGGCCCGTTGACAGGCCTAGATACAGCCCCCTTCAAAAGCAAAAAAGGAAAAGATGGAAACTGATAAAATCATCTTCATTTTTCTATATTTGTGCAACTTCCTTTCAGTAAATAAGTGACAGGGTAAGAATGCAGTATGGTACCATTTATGAAAACCAAACAACCCATTGGGACGCCTCTAACTATAACCCTCCCTCTTTTTTTGTTACCTCTATTTCTACACCTGATTTGACCCACCATCAACACACCACCTAAAAGCCAATTCGTTGAACCATAGCCTACTTACAAGACAACCCTGAAAAAAATTACAGGAAGCTTTTATTGATTTAGTTTTTATCGATTTCTTATGTACTTATTTATTTATTTAATTCTTGAGTCTTAGGAGGTCATTCTATGTACATTGGCATAATGGCACTTACGTGTAAATGTGTAATGTGTAAACCAACAACCAGAAAAGAGATAGTAACCATAAATTTGAAGGGTTTGGACCTCTAACGCCTTTGTTCTTCTATTTTCTACTTCTACTCTTTACTTTGGGATAAAGGCTCTGATAATGATGATGACCACGACTCCTCTTTACTTTGGTTTACAATTAGACCCATGACAGCCCATTTGATATGTCACAACCTCCTTCCAAGAAGACAGTAAACTAAGTACAGAAGAAGCATTTATTCTTCTTTGTTTTTGGGTTTTGAAGGGCCTTGCTACATTAATCTGGCACTATTTTTTTGGCTTTGCTGCAATAGAGTCATTATATATGGTAGCATTAACAGTCGAAGACATCGGAATATTACCATATACTTTTGATAAGCCATAGTAACAAGTTTGTCATGAGCATGTCGTTCAAATTCCCTATATGAAAGAGAAAAAAAAAATTAGGGGTTTACAAGAGGATCACAAATTATTTTTTTGCAAAAAGAGACACATGTATAGTCATCTGAAGAGGGGACAATGTCATTACTTTTCTTGAAGTTCTTTGGTTTCTGAGGCAGATTTTATCAGACTACTCAGCAAGATTTTATTTGTTGAAATCTGTAGCATCAACAGAGAAACACCATGAGATGGAAACTCCAATAACAAATAATGTTGCAATTGGAGAAAAAAGTAATCGATCTCCATCACAATCTGCAGAATTTCCCATGATAATCATAAGAAAATGGAAACACAATAACAAATATTGTCAGAAGATGAAGATTTTGAGTCAATGTACACAAGGGCTTTAGTAATGTCAGAAAAGGAAAATACCCGGACATGGTACTCCTCTTCTAACTTGCTGATGTCCAAGGAGATTCCTTCAGTCCTTGTTTGTCCTCTATCCGACTGACATCGAAACAAGTGATTAGTAAGATACATAAATAGGTCATTTTTTTCCTCTTTTGCATGAAAAAGAATTTCATTGCGAAGCACCAAGCGAACACCAAAAGGGATATATAGGGAAACATGAAACAAACTACAACTTAGAAAGCTTTAAGTCCTACCAAAAGCTTCTATTAAGTTACAAACACTGGTTTCATTACCACAAGAGAACCAACATTTTAGTGTTAACCAACTATCAAAAACATTTCCCATGCAAGTCTCAGTAACTTCAAAAACAGGAATTAAATCCATACTGTGACAGCACGTAAGGTAAATGTTCAAGCAGAAAGTGCAGAAACTAACATATGTCACCCCTCTCCACAAAAAGAGAAGGGGGGGGGGGGGCGGAAGGAGAAGAGGACATGAAGAAGAAGAGAAAACAAAATTGTGGGAAGAAGGAAAGAGAAAGAAGGGGCACAAAGAACAGGAAGAACAGCAAAGAAGCTTCAAAGGGTTCTGCACTAATTATACAAACGACTGAGAAAAAGGTTTACCTAAATATCACTACCAACCACACACCTAATGTGCAAAAACACATGCACACAAACCAAAAGAAGAAAAGGGAGGGGGGCAGTAAAAACTGCCAACTGATAGAGATTTTTATAAAATATCCATGCTGATGAAGCAGTAATAGGTCTAAAAGAAAAACCAAAATGAGTATTATATTTCTAGTGTAGATAACATACTGTTATTTCAGGAAAAATCCCAATGCTCTGCAGCTCAAGATAAAGTTTTTCATTCATATTCATATTATCATACAGAACTTCAGGATATGCCATGCCAGGCATTGGTGCTTGATCAGAAAGTTGTCCATTTGGGGGATGACCGAAATTTGAGTTGATCCCCGTGCTTGGGGTGTCCAACTTATTAACTTTTGGCTGGCCATGTTCCCGCTCACCAGGCATTCTATAACCCTTAAAAGGAGTATGTCCAGCAAACTGAATGTTATCCAGTTGATTTAATCCCTTTTCTTGCCACTTTCCATCTAGATCATTTTCACTTCCATATTCATCAAATTCAAGTTCATCATTTCCACTGGTATAATCTTCCTCTGAAATTATAGCTGATATGAGTATCTGACAAAGGGTAATATCCCTTGTTTCACCAGCCAGCCCCACATCTCCATCACTATCAATCAATCCATTCCCATTAGGAACAATGTTAATACCATCTACACTAAAAGGGTTAGGAGCTGTTGCCACTGTTGCTGCAGTGGTTTCAAAGCTTTCCTGAAATAATGGGAAGGAAAATTAACATAGATCAAACAAAAAAAAGTGTTTATTAGCACAACTGCACAATGCATAATTCTATTTAAAGAATAAATTGTAAAAAGTCTTGACAACTAAACAAGGCATTGGTGTTTCACATACATGTAAAATACTTTACAGATCATTAAAATTATTTCTGAGACATAAAACAAAGATGCTTTAGCCTTCTAAGAAATGATAGATAAGCAGAACATCGTTAAAAGATTCCAGCATCTACAGTGCAACAACAATCCTTCTCAGAAATGACAACAATCTCCACTTTTTTCATGCATCATTATCAAGAAAAGTAAGAGGACTTTAAATATTGCTATATGGTAAACATCAGTCAAACTTGATAAATATCACTGATAGGTCCAGGCCCATTACCAAGGTCTACACCAAGAAGAAGAAATCTGTACAACAAGCTAAGGCACGTGGCTGAGAGAGACTGGTCCAGTTATCCTTTTATTGGTGTTTTCTGTTAGTAGTGCTTTTCTGTTATCTAGGGTTTTGTGCGAGGCTAAGTTTCTGTATTTAAAGGGCAGGGTTTTAGAGGGAGGCAGACTTTTGCTAAGAAGGATATTGAGAAGTTCTAGCTCCTCTAAAGCTAGGTTGCCTTGTTCATCTTTCTCTGTAACCACTTATATTTCCCTATTTTCATCAAGATAGCAATATCTACTCCAGTTGTTGATCATTTGAATCTGTTCTTTTATCATTGTCTGTGAAATCATCTGTTATTATCTTATCAATCCTCACTTTTTTCATGCAACATTATCAAGAAAAGTAAGAGGACTTTAAATATTGCTATATGGTAGACATAATCAGTCAAACTTGACAAATATCACCAAGTCAACATGGAATGTTTTCTGCAGAGCATCCATGACTTAAAAGTAAAGTAGTTCGACTATAAAAAGTGTGTAAATCTCATTAAGACACAATTTTCTTTCACAATCACGATCACAAACACCAACTCTATTGAAAAAAAAAATGACAACACCTGTTGCTCTAAAGAAGCAATGTCTATATCCGAAATAACACCAAAAAGTGGCTCCATCTGCATCCAAAATGAGCTGGAAAGTGCATGCGCTGCAGTGAACAATCAATGATATTATTCCAACAGTACAAGAACATTATACAAAGAATGAATACAAATCGTCAGCTACAATGGTACCAGGATCAATTACAGCGTTAGCAGCAGCCAATAGTTCTTCATGCCCATCATCTGAACCAAGTAAAATGAACCAGTGGTGAAAAGAGGGCAAGAGAAAGTAAGCACAGATCAGGTTATTCAAAAGACAATTACCAACAAAATCAGCTGCTGTGCTGACTGCCATATGCTTGTGACGTTTATAGGCCTTCCGATCAGAGAGTTTCCTAGTTGGTGGGCGACCTGATTTGCTGTGTAAGAATTGCCCAAAATGATAAGCACTTGTTCCAATTGACAAAATATAGCTAGATTACCCAATGGTCAAGACAATTTTTATATTACTGGAAATAATTATGGCAAAAAGAGGCAGGAATAGATTTTTTTTGAATGCAAAGGTGGGGAAGAGATGTTTCACCTATCGGATTTCTCAAAACCAAGTCTGGCACTCCTAAGCTGTTTTGTTGTTCCCACATTGCCAAGCTTCTCAGCAGTTGCAAGCACAAGAGACCTCGTGGAAGTAAAACCCCTCCCACTCCTTCCTTGCCTCTGTATATTATCTCCAGGGTCTTCCCCAGTAAGCAGCTTATTTTTTCTTGTTGGCAGAATCAAAGTAGACATTTTTTGGACATTCTGTCCAGCCTTCTCTTCTATCTCATCCGACTTTTGGCACCTCTCTTTTGATATAATTTCAGGAGCCCCAGACTCTTCACTTTCAGATAATGCAGTTGATGACATGGGTTCACCTTTTATTTTAACTTGCTTTGGAGAGCTTCCAGTCAAGCGCCTAGCAAATCCCAACCCAACTTCGTGACCTGTAGCATCTGATACAGAATCCAAAGCAGAAGTCTCATCATTATTCGAAACAATAGGAACCAAATTTGTTCTTCTTGCAGTACGTGAGATCTTCTGAGGTCGCTGGCCAGCCCAATGGGCAACAGGTGGCGAAGAAGACCGAGCTGATGCCATACGTTTGCGATTATTAACTCCAATAACAGCCGCTGACTTATTTGTACAATGCGAAAGCTCCCAATCATTAGGAGCAGTAGCTCTATGGGCAGCCGATGACAACTTGGGAGCGATTCCTGAACCTGATCGTGGGCCACGAACAGATGCATTCATTTTTGTGCTTGACATAGTGCTATCTGAATTAGGACTATCTCGAATGATTGTCCTGAATTTTATTTGAAAGAAGGGCATATAAATCAATAGTGATTATTTAGAAAAGAAAATACTGAAAAAGCAAGAAAAATAGGTGTTCCATACCCAGAATAAAATTCCAACAATGTAAAAAAGGAAAGGAAAAACATAGGAAAACGAACAAAGGAGTGAATAAGTGATGAAGGGCAAGGGAGGAAACTAATTTGACATACAAACAACTTCAGTGATAATATGAAAACCCCCATCCCTTCCCTATGAACGAAAAATAGGAAGGAAAAAACAGATGGGTTATGATGCTATGTATACCTATTAACAGCTCGAAGATTCACTCTCTCTTTATCTGAACCAATAGAACGATATCTCCTCTCAATGAGAAGAGAACCATTGTCTGCTGCGTCAGTTCTAGGGACAGAAGACCGCATGACCAAGCCTGTCTGTTGTGAAACACCGTCTGATTTTCCAATTCCCGTAGCTCCATGTGCAGCTCCTGGCCTACAGTTGAATAAAAATTAAAATTGAAAGATAAATAGAAGAAGAAAAGGGAAATTCATAACATAAGATATTTCTTATGTAAAATAAAAAAATGACACATCACACCAGATTGATCCCTAGTATAAAAGTTTCTGAAAAATGACACTTGACTTGGTTGTGAAAGGGAATCTATTGGCCCTTTGCTTTTGTCAGGCAATAGCAATACGTAATCTTATTCTACCGCCTTTAACACAAATCCGTTGACTTGCATTCCGCTCAAAAGGAGGAAGAACTTTTTGGATCTCCACTTCTAGGCAAAAGGAGCTATTATTATTGCAAAGTAAAACATTTTCCATGCTTTAGATGCAAAACAATTATGACTTCGAAAGGAGCTATATGTTAAGTTTCTATCATCCCAATGATAACTTTATACTACCTTCATAGGTAAGATTCATATCTCAAGCACAAAGGCTCTTTTGCATATTCATTCATGCACTGACTCATATGTATACATGGGTGATTGGTCAACTAATGTTATAGGTACAGGAACTTACCTTGAGAATAGACGACACAAGGACACTAGAATAAAGCATGACTTTACAGGAAAATAATAACAGGATACAGAGGAACCAACAAATTAGTACCATTTATGTACGGAACTCTCGCCAGTTTTCTGAACCTTCCTAATCAGTTCTCATTTTTTAAGGTAAATTAATCTAGAGTTTCCAAAAACTTATTTTGCATTAAAAACCAAACACCTAAAAATCGAATAAGAAACTCAAAAAATAAATTTTGCAACAAGACCTGAAACTAACAGCTTATTCAAATTTCTAATGGTCGGTTTTCCTTGAAGAATAAGTAAACATGCAACAGATACTCCCAAGGAAACAGGTAAAGAAAATAATCTTCCAGAATAAAGAGGGAACAAGCGACACAAACTCCATCATTCGTATCAACAAAAGTCCTACTACCACAGGATTCTCACGATGAGCTTATAAAATAAACAATATACTGAAAGGAAATTCTACTGATAAAAAAGGCATGCATTACCAAATTGGAAACAGAGAGAAGTACCAAATGAGGTGGATAAATATATTTAATTGATGTTTCTATAAATGAAAAGCATAGGTGGATATGAAGGTTTCAATAGTTTCCACAGACGAGCACTAATAATTGCACTTAAAGAAAGCAGACCTGAACCCAGGGGAATCGTTATTCGACTTTAATTGAGCATCAGTGACAGGTCTTTGCTGCATTTCCTGTTTAGGTTCCCGATAGCCATCAGTGGATTTAGCCGACAATAAAGTTGGAGAGAGATCTGGCTTTAAGCCAGAACGCTTCTTCCTCATTTTTGACTTTTCCCAACCATCAACCGCAATCGAGAGACTTCGATCATCACCCTGAACAACACCATTTGCAAGCCTTACCATTTCCCTTTCCCTATCTACAACATCAGATGTCTTGACAATAGTACCACTCCGAGCATCCATCTAGTTTATCACACTCAAGTGTAAGTTCTTTTGGAGAGAAAGTGTCAATCATGCATCATGCTATACAGAAAGCACCAGTGCGACTGTCAGGACTAGTTGACACCGCCAAAATTAAAATAAATGGAGCAGAAAATGGAATGATAAAGGAAAAACATAAATCTAATGCTTAAACACATCCATGTGTTAGACTTAAGTAGATGTATGCAAATATGCGATTGGTGATTGGGGTCTTCAAAAGAAATGGGTAAGTAAACTAAAGTACGCTTCTATACTACATGGGAAGAAGGTAGACGAGTGAAGGCAAAACAGAAGGAATCAAACATCAATAAGCACAGTGGCAACTAGTGAGTAGTGATCGCTATTATGCAAAAATAAACAGAAAAGGTAATACCGCCAAACCCATATGCAATACTATATGTGAGGGTTATTAGTTTATTACAAGCCAATTAAATTATATGTTAATGAACAACCTCAGGGGAAGATCACAACACCAGTAAACAAAGGCCAAAAAAGCACACATAAATGTGACAGGTTGATGATACAGACCCTCACGTCCACCAAAGAAGTCCGGGTGCGTTTCTTTGGAACAGCACTTTTGGCCCTTTCTTCTGACTTTAGCTGATCACGTTCGAAACCTGAGATGGCATGATTTTGAAGTCCCATCTTACCAACGTTTGGGCCCAGGACAGATAGATCACTTGGTAGCATGGCATTAGGCCGGTCATTAGAAAAACCATCTGATCGAGATCTTTTTTTGGAAGGTATGCTGGGGAAAAACTTGTTAAATACAGACAAGGCTTCGTTGAAAATCTTCACGCGTCCCCTGTTAATTAAAAGAATTTAATCAACTTACTAGTGTGATAAAACAAATACAAGACATACAATCCAATACCTGGCCTTCACAGAACTTTCACGCAGACCATCCCTGACGCGCTTGATTTCCTCTGGTATCGGAGATGGTAGCAGCTTTCCTTTTAAAGAAACAGAAGCAGAATCATCCAGTGAGCCAAAAGCAACATTTATATGTCGCTTCAAGTCCCCTTGACGATTAGACTTGTGGTCTGCAGCCACTACCTTTGGATCAAAACGCAAACATTGGAAGAAATTGACAGCATCTCCTTGTGTCACACAAGAACTGCTTCTAGACATGTTCGGGAGAGAAGCTAAAATTGGATTCTCCACGCTCTCACGAAAGCTAACTGATCTGTCTATGGAAATGGCTAAGTTGGATCCACGCTGGCCATTTGCATATAGTGGCCTGTCTGGGCTACCTGATGACATATCAAACTTACTAGATGTAGCCATGGCATAACTTTTCTCACATCCACGGTCTTGCAGATCCAACAAGTACAACAATGCATGACAAAGATACAGTCTTGTAGCACATAAAAGCCAATTTCAAACTTCTAACAACGTGACAAGATGCACCTGCAAAGGCAAAAACCAAATGCTAAGAAATCAAATGCACAGTCCATCAAATGTGATATCATCATCTTCATATATTATCTCTGGTTAACAAAGTCACCACCTGCTACTCATAAAAGTATATGATACATAAATTGAATGACAAATGTTAGATCGTCCAAAAGGTAGATTGCAAAAAAATCGGGAGTATCTAAGCCAAGCTAAAATTCATTATCCTACAAATCTAGAACCATGAATTCATTAAACTAGCAGAAAATACGTCGAAGGTTGCATTATTCAAAAAAAAATCTTGTGCCTCCCTGCTCAGGTTTTCATAGTGGGGCCAATAGCAACAGTTCTGCGGAGCTCACCCAGTTTCAAACCTTTTTGTCCAGAAGGTTATGTATACAGGATACTATCAAAACATATATGGACTTCCTCTTTCTTTTCCTCTGTTGTTGAAGATGATTGAATTTATCCGATCATAAGCAGCACAGTCTCACAACAAGGTTTCAACTTAGTAACTACCCTTCTCAGGGAATTGATCTGCTTTTGCTATTATCGATTACGGTAAAGACACAAGAAAAAAAGAAAAACCAATCAAACTAACAATGACATGGAACACAGCCACTTGAGACCATTTACAGAGATCTTTGTTAGTTAATGCAGAACCTATACTCTATTTTCTTACTCAAATATATCTAATCAAACTGTCTCTTCATTATCCAACTATGCTACTGCTCACAGGGTACCAATTCACTTTATTGTAGCAAATTAGAATAAGTTCAAGTATCCCTAAGCTCTCTGCAAGGAGAATCAAACATGTACTCCTCTGCAGTGTAAGTTTTGCATCTTAGAAGCAGTAAAATTAATAACTAACATCGGCATGCTAAATATGACTGATTTACTTAGAGGATTAACATTCACTATTTTTTCTGTAAATGATCACTAGTTAAAAAAAAAAAAAAAAGCAAGCATTTTGCATTACTGCGATATATGTGACCCCTCAGTTCACACTATGTTAGCAACTAAGGCGAATCTCAGCTCACGAGCTATCATGAAAGCAAAGTAGCACAAGCACTAGGAGTTATTTGCCTAAAAACATGACACTGGCAGCATAAGTGACTTCAATTTATAGCATGCCAAGCATATCAGCATATGCATAAGAAATTTTGCAAACCATCAAAGCTAATAAAATTAAACAACAACAATAAACTTACTACAATTTTGAAAGCAACCTTGCTACTCAAAATGCAAATAAATATATATATTTCACTAAAATGCAACTCAAAATGTACATAATTTATTTGCATATCTTATTTTCTGAATGACAAAAGAATAATTTTCTTATGTACCAATAACCATCTAAATCTTTCCTTCATTCGATTGAAAATCCCCTTTAAATTTTCAGCCAGATAATGCTTTCAAGTTTACTTTCTAAGTAGAATGTGTTATCTAATAAATTTCCTAATGAACACAGTGTAATTTTTTTTTTTTTAATGTCTTCATTCTTTCTTTCTTCAATTGCTCATATTTTTCAACTGATGAGATTTTTCATTGAACCCAAAACCCACATTCATCAAATTAAATACTCCTCGCATGAATGCTTGTTAGTCAGATTACTGTTTCACTCCTAATTCTGAATCTAATTTCAAAATCTAAGTTCCTGCAATAATTCATTGACCAAAAAAAATAAAAATACATTACATATCACAAAATTCAAAAACGAAATACTACAACTTGAAACATCAGACAAACCCATGGAAAATCATAATCCAACCACAATTACCAAAAGAATCACCAAAAACAGAAACCCCAAACTTGAATCAACGGAATTTAGGGGGGAAAAAAACGTGAACATACTCATTAAAAGAAGTAGATAAATCTACCTTGAATAATCGTGCGAATGATTGTCAAAGTGTGGTTGGTAGCGGAAAGCCGCGACGAATTTTGTAGTTATGAGATTCGAAAATTGGATATGTAAGACGAATCGGAGCTCCAAATCGAAGGTTCTTACTGAGCCATGGAGGGCGAGACGCCCTCCGTTTTGATCGGCAATGGAATGCTAGTACATAAATTTACTCTTTTGCCCGGAACTTGTCCCCGCTAGAATTCTCAGTAATGGATACGAAGGTAGGGGTGTTTTGGGGAGAACACGTTTGACTATGAGCCGGCTCGGGCAGCTATTTAGTTATGTAGGCTTGTTAATGACAATAGCACACATGCAAATTGTGAAGACGACATAAATTACAACATAGATTCTGAAATACAAAGAAATTAAATTATAAACAGAAACAAAGCATAAATGTAAAAAGTGATTTGACTATGTTCCGGTCATAATTCACAATATAAAGTCCTCTGTCATGCCTTTTTTGTCAAAACTCAATAAGAGAGATTATCACAAGATAATGCATTACAAATTCTATAAAATTTTATGGTACTTTATTATGGACATATCAGAAATCCATGTCTTAATACGTGTCAATTATGTTGTCCGTTTTGAGATTTTGATTCTCATAAATACATTAGATTACTCTCATGGGTTTGTTCCTCCTAAACCCAATAAATAGGTTAAAACCAACTAACTTAAATTTGGGAAAATGTCTAATTGACAAGTAAAGGCAGGGTTTGCCTATATAAATCACTTGGTTAGCTTTGTGTCAACCAATGTGAGACAATTGAATCTTAACAGGACATGATATAATAATGACAATTTGTTAATAAAGCGATTGAAGTAAAATAAATGAACCTCAATAACTAATTAGCCGATCTTTTTTGTCTTTCTGCAGCGGAGCCAGTGTGTTATGATCTGGAGAGCTGATGCAGACTAATGATTGTCTACTTTTTAAGATTATCTGCCGTCTCCGACAGCTTGTGTGGCGAGTTTGTTGTCCACTCAACACTTAGGAAGGATACTGCAAGCGGACCAACATCTAAAAGTTGGAACCATTTTTGTGCTGACATGGATATGATTGTCTTTCTAACTTGCTGACCTAGAACATATACATGGTGTAACGAAACCATTTTGCGCTGACATGGATATGATTGTGCCTACTTTGAGGCTGACATGGCACACTGCCATTCGTCCACCTGCTTTTATTTTGTACCCAAATGACGGCATCCGATTGGTTGTATCCCAACAAAAATATGATTAAAGTCTTTCCCAATTACCTTCAAATCCATCATCTTTTATCTCTTTTAAACTATCTGATGCAGGAATCCCACATCGGAAGTGAAGGGGTTCAATGTCTAGTTTATAAGTTGGGCAAACCTAACATTAGTCAACCGGTTTTCTAGTGGATAGTTAGGTCCAATCTTGTGGGCTGGGCTTGGGCCCGGGGATTTCCCCCCCCCTGTCCATGTGGGCCTGTGCGTTCTGTTAGTGGCGTACCCACCTCCCCTTGGGCGTGTGCGGGCCTCGCTGCATCAGTTTGGTATCGGAGCCCGGGTTCGGGAGTGTGCCTGTGTCTGCGTGACGGGCTGGCGTTGGTCTGTGTGGCGCGCCAGTGGGTCAGGCCGGACGTGCACGAGGGCGTGCACGTTCTAAGTGGGAGGGAATGATGCAGGAATCCCACATCGGAAGTGAAGGGGTTCAATGTCTAGTTTATAAGTTGGGCAAACCTAACATTAGTCAACCGGTTTTCTAGTGGATAGTTAGGTCCAATCTTGTGGGCTGGGCTTGGGCCCGGGGATTTCCCCCCCTGTCCATGTGGGCCTGTGCGTTCTGTTAGTGGCGTACCCACCTCCCCTTGGGCGTGTGCGGGCCTCGCTGCATCACTATCCAAACGAAAAAATTGAAAATAAACTTCTCTCTCTTCTATGAAGTCGAACTCAAAAAGGAAATAGCCAAAGACGATTGGAGTTTATCAATTGTCCACAAAAATGCCCAAAAAAGTATACATTATCAAAAGAATGTGTCAGTACAAAGTAATCGTGTTCAGCATATAACACAAATCAAAATCGTGCAAATTGCAAATAGAGAAGATCTATTATTTGCAGCGAAAAACCCCAAACTATCGATACAGTTTGCCAAAAAAAGAGGTAAAGGGCCAGAAACTGCCACAAGAGAAGGCATATCAGTCTGCCAGCCTGGGTAGTTAGGACCTCAATATTCTCTTGAAAGACGACTACAACCTATTAAAGACAAAATTCATCCAATATCACTGTACACTTAGAACTTCTGTAAACATGCAACATGACTTGCATTGCAAATGCGGGCAAAACCTGACTGAAACATAAGCAGGTAGACCCAACATCTTCATGCGAGGGTATATCAGAGCCATTACACAACACGCTTGCTTAACATAAAAAATGTCGCTGACTCATTGTGACATGGTATCCTCTGACGATGCAAGCATTTGCAATTCTGTCTCGTCATTTGAGCATTTGGAAGAGTAGTCCACAGCAGAATCACCTGAAGAGGGAAATCATTAATTTAGTAAATTTAACTTTCAACACAGAAGAAGAGAATAATTGCAAGAAGATCTATTACTGTGGAAAGAGTCGGTGGATGACCGCATCGGTGACATGCTCCTTTTTATATCTGCAGCCAATTAATGTATCAGGAAAATTCTTATCTGATCAAGATACCAGAAATACAGAGGACATGTTAATCCAAAAGGACTGAGTCGATGGCAAACTCCACCAACTACTTTTCTTGAAATTACTGGCAATTTATAGATTCTTCAGGATAACAAAATATAAAGTCGAGTCAGTAAATGAATTCCATCTCTCCATTCTAATAGCTATTATTTGGCAAAAATATCCTGCATACACAAGAATCAATCTTATTTATAAAAGATTAAATTAATTGACATGCTCATAAGTCCTATCCCATATCCTATATTGGAACGTGATCTATTACTGTGGAAATAGTTAATGAATGTGCTCCTCTTTATATCTGGAGTCACAGGGTTTATTAAAAAGATTTTGGGCTGAGCATCGTAGTGAAGCACGTGTGCAAGACAGGTTGACCACAAATAAAAATAGATAACAGTGAGCCAGCTGGCACTCTTTCCCTGCATGTTAGTTGTGATTGGTAGCACCTAGGTGAAGGAAACAAATTGATCACATAGAACTAAGAACGGGTGATGTCTTCTAAAAGTATGAAGATGTCCAGCACATCTTTGACTGAAATAAAACATATTATTTTGTGTATATTATATTCACAAAGGGAAAAGTGCACCATGCTCGAGTAGAAACCAAGCTACTTACCAAAAGAATGGTGTAACCCTTTGACAGCCTCAAAATTTTTGTATGTGTAGCCAACAAAACTAAGATCTTGAGTTAGCAACATCTGCCAAAAAAGTTTTTAAGGGATCAAGACAAAGGAAAGAAGCACTGCACATCACTGATGAACCAACGACCTCATACTTCAATATAAAGATCTATCTAAAGAACAACACCATCTTAGGTCAAATATTACAAAGTTAATTCAAAATTCTCAAGAAATAATACCTCTTATTTTACATTCAACCAGAATTATACATGTATGAATACATTAATACTCATGAATATTAGTTAATTCAGAGTTCAGAAGCCATTGACTGGAACAAGACACTTCTCTAATTCAAAGCTCCATACATATTTCCAGACAAAACTGGATATGTTAATTAATGGCTTATTTATACCATGAGATTGTGACAATCAACTTGTTAGTACTTACTCTCCTGGAGAATCTCAGGAAGGTAGAGCGTTTTGCATTTAAATATAAAAGAATGTCATCATTAAAAGGCACGAAGGTGACGACTTATTTACAAATATCTAAAAGAGTGAGACTCGATAACAATTTTAGGAAAGTATTACCATCTGCATTGCTTTGATTAATGATCACTATACCAAAACCAAGAAATTGCATAACCAAGTGTCCAAAAGTTAAAACCAATGATTCAAAAGGCCACACTGTTTCTTTCTTCTAAATCGCCCACCAAATAGCCAAAACAATGGAAGCTCTAGAATAGTTTCACTTTCCTCCAAGTAGTGTCATAACTAACCACAGTCTGAATTCCGATACCATCTAAGGGTGTATTACGGGCTCTAACTCCAGTAAAAGGACATCTAATTAATACCCATCACAAAATCCAACAGAAGATAGAGATAAAAGTCATTGGAGAAGAAAATGCATACCTTCCTCATGGGTCCAGATCCTGCTCTTGCAGGCCTTGGAGGTTCAACCTATGGCAGGCATCGTAATTAATACATGCAGAATGCTTCTAGATAAACATTCCCATATACAGAATAATGAGAAAGAGTTATTTAGGGTTAAGCAAACCTCAAGAAAGGCAGACTCAAGCAAGGTATATACACAAGTTTTCTTTTCGAGTGGAATTTTTTTTATTAAAGGCACCAAGAAGGTGCTAACCAGAAATTACAAGGAGCCCAAGATTAGAGCATCTAGAACATTGTTACGAAAAATAGTACACCACAGTTTAAAGCCGCTAAACCTTTAATAAATAAAAGAATCAAAGCTACTATGCTCAGAATTGAAGATCCTACTGTTTCTCTCAAGAACATAAAGAGATCTCCCAATTCCCTACTTTTATAAACCAGTACATAAGACTAAAAACCGCATGCTCAATGCATAAGACATCTTGCATGCATGATAGTCAGCATGTGCATTCATCTATATGTTTTATCCTTCTTTCTATTGTTTGACTCAGAATAGGACATAAAGAAATGTTGCCAAATTCAGTAAAATGATTACCATGTCCAGCCAATGCAACTGCACTAGGAAATTTTTTAAAGACATACCATTGGTCCCCTAGTTTCTTCACCCTTTTGGTAGCAATGCTGGCTATGTAAAAGTCTACTAGCAATTCATTTAAACCATTTAACCAAGGCAGAATTTGTTAAGGTACAACTGCAAAGAGACTTCAACAAGAAGCTAGCCTACACCTCCTACCGTTTTTTTTTTTGGTGACAGAGAACCCACCCAAGAGTCAGCCCACCCCAGGACCACCCCTGCATTGTAAACTCCGGAGACAGCGGCACGTCCCAATACATGTCCCAGTTCAGTCGTGAATATAATCCCAAGCACGGGATCGAACCTGGGTACATACACCTAACCCACACATACCAAGATCCACTTTGCCACCCAGGCTACTCCCCGGAGACTACACCTCCTAGTGTTCTGACGACTGAGTACTAAATGTCCTTTAACAACGATTGAGGACACAAGTACGATCACCTTACCTCATCATCAAACTTCATAAAATTCTGAGTATCAAGTTCTCCGTTGACCTCAGGTTTATAGGCTGCCTCTATCTCATAGAGTTTGTCCCATATGACATCTTTGAACCAAGGATGTGCCTGAATATATCCAGGGTTTAGAAATTGTAGAAAAAAAAATGTAAACAGCTCAGAAAGTACAGAAAAAATACCTTAATTTGGTCTGCCCCTAAAGTACCGAGCCTATGTTCAACGTCACAAAGCAACCTGCAAATCAGATTCTTTGCTTCAGGTGTCAATCTAGCCTCCTCTGGAAATTTTAAGTGATTTCTCCAATGCACAATCTGAGATGGATTAATTGGCATGTCAAAAACATGTCAGATATCCATTGATCGACAAGGGAAGATGCACTGCAACCTTTACAATGAATGGTAAACTAGGAAAAGAAGTGAAAGCAATCCAGGACAACAGAGAAACAAGTAAAAATTAATAAAATCAAATAACAGTAATCTAAAGCAACTATATAACTCAAATATAGGAAGCATGCATAACATAAATCACTATTGTACTTAAAGTTATTACTGACCCACATTTCTTTTTAAGAATTCTACATTGCCTTTACTTTAAACAGTTCAATGTGAAATCTCAAGATTTTTGTACTTATAGGACAATAGAACATTAAGGATAATAATCATCATAAAAAAAGGTTTTCATGTCAAGCATGTAAGGAGACTTTTTCTACCTTAATTGTGTGTTTATTCATATAAAGAGGGAAGCAAATGGTATAGCAGATTCGACGGAAAAGTAGGGGGCATATCGTGCTAATGATCAATGTGGGTGGCTGCATTGATGGCAACCTAATGTTGGTGTCTCAGGGATTGTTTTCTTTCCTTAAATGTTTGCTTTTTTCTCCTCAAATTTTCTTTTGGTTCTGCTTGTATTGGTTACAAGCTTGTAACTGATCTTCTTTTCTGATGCTAATATATCAATTCAACAGTTCTCATAGAAAAAAAAAAGAAAAGACAAAAAGAGGAGGAAAACAGTCAAAAGCACATTCTCTATAAAAATCTTTTGGGGGAAGCAATTGATTCAAGGTGTGATAACCGTCCTACAAAAGGACTACCAATTGGCTAATGAAAAGGATAGCAAATAAAAGATAGAGCTTCCTATTTGCAAAAAGGAAAGGCATACAAGTCATCTAAAGTTCAAATTTTCAAATATATTGAAAGTGTAAATTAAGGTAGTCTGAGTATCATGAACCACTACTCAAGATCTAGAGGCAAGTATCATAGTATGCAGTAGCTATCCCAATGCCCTGAATGAGCAGAATCATCTTTAGTAGTCTCTCTCCAACAAGAACAGTGAGACTTCACAAAAAAGCTATTGCTTCGACAGATATTAACATCCAATAGCCCAAATATAACTTGTTTTAATATGGAAGACACTTTTCCACTCTTACTTGGGGATGTCGACCAATGTCACAAAAGTAAATACAATAGTTGGTGAAATGCAAAACTGGGGAATGATGCAGATGTTACACTCAACAACCAATAACATTACACAAAAGGTACAACATATTCTAAAGTATGAGAACATTAGCGAATTTAATCAAAAATAATTATTCAACACGTGGAAATAAATAAATAAAAGAATTTATGGAAAATTAACCTTTCTGCAAGTTGTCACTGGATCATCCGAGTAAAATGGGGGATAACCAACAAGCATCTCATACATAATAGCACCAAGCGACCACCTGTAAGAAGGCAACTGAATAAGAGAATATCCATCAGAGACTCAAAGAGACGTACCAACCATGCAGTTGGGCCTTTTCGCAGTGATCGAGGCCTTAATCACGCTTTGTCAGGGTTTCAAACACTCTTTATTGTTCTTCTAGACAAGATTATGTGTATTTAACACCAAGTTTCACTTTAACATTAGAAGTTTCAGTCCATTTTAAAGCCATGTGCATGCGGAAAAAAAACAAAGAGTTTATTTGAACACTCTTTTGGCTCCTGCTGCCAGCCAAGAACATCGCCCAAGAAATCACAGGGAATTAGAGGAGACAGCTCAAAGCAGTCAATGACATATCAAACATAGATAGTTTGAAAAGGTTGACTATCATGATTTAAGAATCTAAATTATATTAATTTAACAGAAAGCACAGTTCATTAACTGACCAGTCACACTCCATGCCATATCCCTTCTTCAGCAACACTTCTGGAGCTATATAGTCTGGCGTTCCGACAGTGGAAAATGCCTGTCATTGAAATAGGTCCAAAAAAAAAAGTCAACAACACCCGTGCACAAGACTCTTGCAATAGGCGGGGTCGGAGATAAACAAGATATACGTAGACCTTACCCCACATAATATGTGGAGAGGCTGTTTTCAGGAATTGAAAATGTGACCTCTAGGTTGTACACTTGCAACTCTAACATTGAAATATGTTGTGGGAAAAAAAAAGAACCACCTTGGGAACACGTCTAAGAATTTAAAACAAGAAAGACTACCTGTAATCAGTAAAATAGGCAACTATTACATGCAAAAGAACACGTAAACACGTATACATATATAATAAAGAGAACTAAATCCTAAATGATCCTCAAAAACAAGAAGAAATCAAAATAGCAACCCACTGCATTGTGAAGATTAGAAAGCGTCAGCAACAAGGTTACACTTGTACATTGAAAGAACAAGAATTGTATTTTTTATCACAAACTGATGGTTCATGCCGCATTAGATCCATACTTTTTCTCGACGGACTGACACTCATAAAGAGCAAAATCACACATTTTACAAATAAATGTAGACACAATTTTACATTTGCAACCCCTTATCAATATCACTACCTTTAACTCACGATATGCAAACCATAAAACTAAAGGTAGAAAGCATTTTTCCAGCAAACAATCTGATATGAAATTTGGGGAAAGTAACTTATTGCCTTTTACTGTAACTCGGGGAAAAGAGGATTGAGTAAATACCAATTTTCTCTTATTTAGCTTCCAATGCTGTAGTTGTTCAAGGGGGCTTTTCCAAGGCCTTCCACTGCCAGCTTCAGGGAAGCACCCATCAACATCCATTGATTCATGCAAATTCTCATCATCTAGGAATTCATTTTCATTTATAGAAGATAAACTTGAGCAGTCAAGAGGCTTGCAAAGACCAAAATCAGATAGCTTCGTGTGACCATTTTTGTCCAACAGAAGGTTGTCAGGTTTTATGTCTCTGAAATCAGATTTGCAAAAGCAGTGAGAGATCTGAGTAACAAAGTACACCAACCTAAAGACCGAAAGTGGTCACGACACTAAAATTCCTGTAAGGTTATGGTCGGTAAAATTGAGACAGGGATATACCAACCTGTGGATGTAGTTATGTTTATGAATTGATTCTATGGCTAGAACACTCTGTGCAATGTAAAATCTAGCCACAGTTTCAGTCAAGGTCTCTTCCCTCATCAGTAAAGTCATCATGTCCCCACCAGGCAGATACTCCATAATTAGATACAAGTACTCAGCATCTTGAAATGAGTAATAGAGTTTCACAATGCAGTGACTGGCAACTTCTGCGAGCAAATTCCGTTCAGCTTTTACATGTTCAACCTGCAGGTACGTAGATAATGAAGAAGAAAAGAAATTTAAAAAAAAGTAAAGATGGGGACTCACATTAAATGTTAGAGACTACACAAGAAACTTTAATTCTGTACCACAGCTACCCACCAAAGACAAAGAAAGGGGTGAAGGGGGAGGGGAATTTGAGGACTATTGCTATTAAAGGACAACCAAGTAACCAACCACAGTTCTTACCAGAAGCAACAGTTCAAATTTCAAATGAAATAACTGCTTTAAAGTCATTCAATTACTTCTGCCATCACTTAATAGTTTATAATGAATTTCACAGTTGAATCGTAGATGAATAATAATAGTAAATACTATGAGTGCTATAATTGCTCTATGGCAGCTCAAAGTTAATCACAAGGCAAATTAAGCAAATTATAAAACGTGACCAAAAGATAGTAGAAGTACATTCTAGATACAATAAGAACCTAAAAAAAAAGGCATTAGCAACAGACTTGAATATATCACATATGAAAAGTGAGAAATGAGCTAAAGCATAACATTAAAAAAAAGAGTTTAAGAAAACATCCATACAAGGTAAAAATAAATAAATTTCAAATATCTTAAACTTTACCTGTCCCCTGCTAAGCATTTCTGACTTCTTCAATTTTTTCATGGCATATATGTTGCCGGACTTCTTTTCCCGACACAATCTAACCTGTAAAGTGTTAATAACATATAAGAAACCTAACCATTCTCCATACAACAAATAAAGTCTAGAAATATAAAAGAAGCCAGCACCATGGCAGCTAGGTCATGTACCCAATCTTAAACCACCACCACCCTACCCAGAGTCTCACCTCCAAACAAGTAGATGAACAAAGACAGAATAGCCGGAATGTGAGGAAACAGAGGATAATGAGATAATCTACTGTTAAAAGGAAGACATAAACAAAAATAAGGAAAAAATGCAATCACACAAAACTGACAACATTTAGCTGTCAACTGTAGTTAATTGGTAGCTACAACATCCAAGGTCTTTTAGATATCCGAGTTGCAGACATTAATTTTGTAATTCTAACTGAACGTAATGCTCAAAAAAATGGATGCTACCCTAGCCCAATCCATGTCTCTGCTGCTTTGATGGTATCACAATACTGTGCCACACCTGCCCCTGCATCACGGCAGTCAATCAACATGCCATGACACAAACTCACCATGAACAGCCACAGCCACCACCATGAATCCATCTCCATAGACTCTTGGGAAGACATCTCGTAGCTGAGGCATGTCCACTGTAATTAGCACCGCAACATGACCAGTCCCAGAAAAATGTCATCTCCAAGAGCATTTCCTACGTTTTTACCCACACCAGCATAGCACCATCAACTCTATAGTCTATATTATTACTCCCCAGACTGCATTAGCACATTCGCTTACCTCCCTGAGTGGGTATTTATAACACAACCTTTATGATACCATCAACACCATACCTATCATTGCACCATTGCTACGACTACCATTTCCACTAGTCATGCGTTTGTCATCATAGCTAGTTACACCCTAATATTCTTTTTATCACTTGCCATATCTCCCTCATCTCCAGAATTCTAACTTAATTGACTCATTTAAATTTTTGATCATCCACCTCCTCCACAAACAAAAAAAAGGGGAAGGAGAGGAAACTCCACATTGCACCCCTATCCAGCTCTTACATCTGCTTGGTAAAAAAAAACTCTAGTGGACCACTTAGATGGGAATCTTGATTCGGATAGATTATGAAGTCCTTTTCTTCTTTTAACAGGAGTGCTGACACACTATATAATGTGGAAAAAAATTCAAAGAGCAGCAAGATTAAATACATAAATTTCAGCATACCAACCTTGTGAACCAATAATTCCTTTTGTCAGTTCACGCATACTCTCTTATCATATGAAAATTAATTAAGCCTAATCAGACAATTGCCATAATCTCGCAAAGGAAGCCTCTACAAGTTTAGGGAGAGATTTGCAGACATCTAACCTCTCCAAAAGCTCCTCTCCCAATAATGGTTAGAAGGTCAAAATCATCAGCACATATTTTGTGCCTTTTGAGTCGCATATACTGCGTCTCTTTGCGCTCCAAATCCTTCAGTAGATTAATCTGTTCCTCCTGTGGAACGTCCAAAGATGCAAACTGTCTTTCCAGCTCTGAGCGCCTGCAATTGATAAAACACGTCAGGGAACACTACAAGGAAAAATGCCAAAACCTCTATGCTTTAGCCAATAGCCATTTCCAAAGAATCTCTTATTAGCAAAAAACGAATACATATTATTACAACGTAAAAGAACACTGAAATTTTAAAGCACTTAAAACAAAAGCAACAGATACAACCCCATGCTGTTTGTGCTTTTTAATGCAAAACAACAAGGTTGGCCATTGAATAATATTCTAAGAATTTAACAAAATGACAGTTGATTTACGAAAAAAAAAAGGATAAAGCTTGAACTAAACCTAAAGGGCATCCAATGGTACATATATCTATAACTTCTTTGAACGTTATATTGTGTTGCAGTACCCGCCATAATCTTAAAAGGCACATGCTAGTTATGCTTACATGGAAAAGAATGAAATCGGAACACCATTACAGACACCTGGCCCAAACTTATTTGTTGAAAAAAAACTTATGACAAGGATCAAAGATGGCTAAAGCTGTGAAGCGAGAGGTAGTGCTGAACCACACGACCCGAACTATAGGCATCCCTTGAGGTCTAAGATGAGTCTATCTATATAGAAAACAATAAGTGTTTTGTCATATACTCAAAACACAAACATGGCTTTTTAAACGTGAAAAGAAAAGAAAAAAAAAAAAAACACCTTAGTTAAAATCTTCTTTATCACGTATTCATCCTCAAATCACCTCTCTGCCGTGAGAAAATTGTTCTAGTTTCCATGTAAGAATTCCATATTCAGAGAATTGAACTCCATTAACT
This sequence comes from Tripterygium wilfordii, assembly GCF_013401445.1. Lineage (NCBI taxonomy): Eukaryota > Viridiplantae > Streptophyta > Magnoliopsida > Celastrales > Celastraceae > Tripterygium > Tripterygium wilfordii. The sequence continues at coordinate 12,748,129 of NC_052240.1, read as the reverse complement.
GAGGACTTAAATGGTTGACAATTACTCCATTAGCATGAGATTTTTGAGAATATTAACATCCAAGTTAGGGAATAATTCAGTTTAAGCTGGGTATCTTGACACCCAAAAAAGGGGAAACAATCTCCATACTCATCAGTCATTGCCACGACAAACTTAATCTCGAATCATTCCTTATTGCTTACACTGTGTCGTTTTCAGCCTTCCACTTATCCTCTTATTAGCTAAAACTTTCTCAACTTTTGAAGTAGAAAATGATAATAGAAATTATCATAGACTAGGCGTAGAACTTTTCTTGATACATAACTTAAATATTGAAGATGCACCCTAGACTTACTTTCTCCTCCCTAAATCATAACAATGCTTGATTATGAATGGTACTCGGCCTCATAAAAGCAGATACACATTAACTGGGAACATCCATCTAAAATCCTCTTCCCTTAACTGATCAAATTCGTCCAAGGCAATTTACTTCAACAGGTTCGCATGACAAACCTCGCCAAACAAAGACAAAAGCTTCCTAGCTGACTGCCTTAGAGCTAAATCAAAATTAAATCACCAAGTTCTCCGCAGCCATGTTAAATTTGAGTTAATGTAAGGTTATTTCATTGCAAAGCATCACCTGATTACAAAATTCGTAATGTTCGTCAACAAGACCTAATTTCATTTCAGAATTACGTGATTCTAGGCTTTGAAACAACCAAACAAGCACAGAGACTTCGAAAAATATTTTCTAGAAATGGAAGAATAATAATATAAGACTCTGATCGGGTGCATGTATGCTACCTTTCCTTCCGTTGTTGGATGTGCTTCATCTGCGCCTTGTAATGGTTCTCGATGAACTGCTTGGCCGCGGCCACCCTCTCCATGGTCAAGCTCGACCCCACCGTCTCGTCCTCCTCCATGCGCGCCATCCGCCCCACCCCATCTTCCTCACGATTTTCCATATCTTTCTTTAACTCCCAGAATCTCTCTCTCTCTCTATCTTAAGCTCCCTCTCTCTGTTGTTTTGTCTCTGAGAGGCCTGTTTGTTTGTGGATTCTGGTGATTGCGACAACGAAGCAAAAGTTGGACTCGGCGCTATTTACATGTTTGGCCACCGGGAAACGAAATCGACTGGTAAATACCGAAAACATAAAAATAGAAAATTAATAATTAACAAAAAAATAAATAAATCCCCTGTGTATTCTTTTTTCCTCTTTCTTATTTTTCATTTTTTGTTTTCTCGACACGTTGACATATTTCATTGGTTCAGGCCCTCGCACTGCGGTTTGATGGTCGCTGTTAGTGTTTGGAGATGGAATTTTCCATGTGACGCACTCACACGTATAGTTAACGTGGACGACTTGAGTCAACGGTCAGAGATTGTCGTCTTTCTTCGGATAAGGAGTTTAGGAAATTTCGTGGCTGATTAACGGCTTACGCAATAACACGTGTGCGTGGTCATACGTCGGGGTAAACGACTGTGTTTTCATTGTGTGAAGAATAACGCTTAAGACCCCCAAGAAGTGACCCCAAAAGACACTTATTTAATGTGAAGTGTTAGATGTGGAGTGGACCCTACTTGTGTGTTTTCAATCAATGGTTATTTTAATGCCACATAGATTTGAAGGAATTTTGGGGGCTAAATTTTGATGGTTTATAGTATTGTCTTTGTGTGAAACTCGAAAGATTTGGACCTCTATAGTGCCCCATAAACTGATCGAATTCTCTCTCTTCACTCCATCCGTCGGATGATGAAGATAATGCATAGTGCTCTATTCTTCTCGTTTTTTGAAAGTCACAATTGTATTTAAAAAGAAAAAAAAAACATAGCATTACGGTTGAAATATTCAAATTTATGAGAATTCCGAATTTATGCGCAAATAAAATCATTGAAAATGATAATGTGTACTCTTAGACATTAGATAAGGATGAAAAATGTGTATAGAATTTGAAAAAAAAAATATTTTAAGTTTAAAAAGATTAGGTGAAAGAATATTCATAGTGAAACATTAACAAGTGTCCGAGAGCACACGCTATCAATAACGATTAACATATAAACAAATACAAAGAAATCTTTGTGACAATGATGGTGTTAGTATGGTGGTAAGGTGTATGCTATTCAAAGTTCATGTTCATTGCAACCTTAGTAGCCTCCTCTCTCTAAAGTTTCTCTTAACCAAAGTTTCTATCATAGTACGGATTTGAGAAGGAAGGAGAGACCACTCCATACACCTTTCATAATATGTCATTTTAGTTTGTTGTTGGTTTGTAAATATAGTCTACAATAATTTGTTCAATAAGGAACATGCAAGGATTCTTCACCACGTCGTTTCCCCATGAAGATGGAAATCTGGTTCTTCTTATCTATCTGTCATGAATTCTTCACAACATCGATTCTGCTTGTGTGTTATAATGACAAGTATTTGATGGACACTGATGGGGCTCCAATATCTGGTGGAGATAGGTTTTTCTTAATGAAAGGAAAGTCAAAAATCTTGATCCAATTCATATGTGTTGTTTTTGCTTTATGTTTTTGTTTAATCTGTTCGAGTTTATCCCGAAACAGGGTTATTCGGGTATATCTCGGTGTTGTTCAGTGTTTGTTCTTCGGTTTTGTAATTCATCTGTTAGGGAATGAAGTGTTGGTTTTTTTTTTAAAAAAAGTGCATGCTAATCATATTCTCTAATACAGGTTCAATCCTCTCCGGAATTACGAGCTCACACATAAATTTTATATTGGCTTGTCTCACATCATTCACATGCATAGCTCGTAGGGTTAGCATGCACATCCCATAAATTTACCCGGTGTGCACTCAAAGATAGATACCGAGAGTCACATCCTAGAAGAAAAAAAGGCAAAGAAATCCGTGTCCAACCACCTAGTACGTACGGGTACGCTCATTCGGCTGAAGCAGCGGGATTTCAAGACAAAAAGGTAGAGAAGATTAAGACCCCCCGTACTGCTATAAAGCATGAGTTAATTTTTTCCTCTCTTACAAAAAGGTGGCAGATAAGCAGGTATGCTTCTTCCACCAGTCCAGCAGAATTATCTGAGATCACACACTTACTAAAATAGTTGATCACAAATCACAATACATTGGCTAAAACAGGCATAAATGATTGATTTACACAAACCCATCGGTAAAAAATTGAATCTTTTTATTGCTCTATAACATAACTAGAAAGAATGGCAATGGAAACATCAGATTATAGACTAGACTAGCAAACCAAAACTGAGTATATCATTGAAACAAAAACACTACAGAAAAGAAGTTCCTGCAAGGCCATGGTGCAAGAGATTATGAGCAATGTGATCTCTAGCTTGTATTGAAGTGGCAGACCTCAGGTTTTTCTCAGGGATCATCTCATCATCAAAAAGCTCGAATCTGAGCTCTGGGTCCATCTCTTCATTCCTCATTTCACATATATTGTGCAACACACAGCAAGCCCCAAGAAGCACTGGCAAGTCCTGGAGCTTCACTTCTGTTCTCTTCTGCAAGCAAGTCCACCTCCCTTTCAATCTCATGAATGCCTCCCTACCAACTTTTTGAATCCCATCGATTTTCTCATTGAAGGCATGTTGTGTCCAAGTCAGGTTCTGGTGTGTATAAGGGACTAAAACCCAGTCCATTAGAGGAAACCCAGAATTTCCAACAATCCAAACATCCTTCAATTGTCCTCTATTGGCTCTCTGAAACAAGGCAGATTTCTCCAGAATCTGGTCATCAGGCATTGAACCAGGCCAACCAATGCAAACATCAGTGAAAACCCCTTTTGGATCAACAACTCCCTGAACAGTCATTGAGTATGAAGACTTCTGGTTCCTCTCAGTGTGCCTTTTGTTGAAATAAGCAGCAACGCTGATCTTGGGAGCGATAATTGGTATGTGGGTTGTGTATATTGATCCACCAACATTGGCTATTCCCGACACCGATTCGAATTCCTCCTTAATCGTCTTGATTTTGTTCTCATCAGGCCATTGGAGAAATTTTGGCATTAAAACGCTGTGTATTGCGGAACAAACCTCCAGGACTAGCTTGTGACAAGTGGAAATCCCCAATCCGAACCGTTTTGAGACGAGACGCAGAGGCTCACCGGTGGCGAGCCTCCATATACAGACCGCCACGCGTTGCCGGACCGGAATCGCGTCACGAAGCATGGTGTTCTTCTTTATTACTGCCGAATCGAGCTCCTCGCAAATCAGGTCGAACGTGGCCTTGCTCATCCGGAATGCGCGGCGGAAATCCTCCTCTGGGAAATCGGGATGGTTACACTGGTCCCACCAGGCCTTCGACCGTTCCTTTACCCACAGACGGCGGTGCTGACCCGACGACCCGGACGGGCCATCACCTGACTGGGCCTGATTTTCAGAGACAGCATTGTCCGCAGCTGCTGCAGCAACCACGGTGGCGGCACTCCGGGCACGCTTTGTCCTCAATTGATCCATCTCATCCAAATCCGAATGATATGTTTGTAAATTAGATTGATAGTCACTCATAGCTTGAATCTTCTGCTTCGAATTTGCATCGAAAAGGGCTCTATCTTGTTGAGACTCAATGACCCACTGATTCTGTGCTCGCTTCTCTTCGTCGTCCAAAATAATGAACGAAGCGATTATGTCGTTCATTGTACTCATCTTGGTTCCCTCCTTATCGGACTGATTATTATTCTTCTTGTTGTTATCACCTTCATCGTCCTTTCTTCGCCGCTTTTTCAAATTCGCGTTCCCACTGAAACTACCTTCCATGTCTTGGAACAAACTGTAGAGATGACTGATGTCTTCTTGATTAAGAAATGAGAAAGGAGTGATTTCCATTAAGAAATAACTAGAAGAAGACCCAAACGAACCAGGACTGTTTGATAGATTTGAAAGTGTTCGACGAAATGCTCGAAGGGGGAAAGGAATGTGAAATCGAGATTTCAGACGGAGATGTGAATGGAGAATATGGAGCAAGTATTTATATAAAACGCTAGAAAGCGTGCGCGTAGATGTGAACGCGGTAACAGTGTGGGCTTTGGACGGCGACTTGACTTTTGGAATTTTGTTTAGATTTTAACGCGGTGGGGGCTTTTGGTTTTGTTAAACAGAAGAGATCGGGGTGTTTGTTTTGATGGGTTGAGTGGAACCTTCGCTTAGTTTTGGTAAAAGGAAGGAAGAGAGAAAGAGCCCAAAAGGCCTCGTGGAGATAACTGTTGAGAGAGAGATCTCTTCAACGTCTTCAACAAAATAACTTTTGTTGGTGGTTAAATTATGGAGAAAGTTCTCAAAAGATAATGATTTATGCAATGACCTACTAGTTTCTCTTTCTGGCATAAAAGCCCCTGGCTAAACTTCTTGTTCACTTTCTTTATTCTTTTCTTTCAGGCAAGAAAGATATTTTATTGGAATGACGAAAGGAATACATCAAGGAGGCATAGTAATTCCACTAGGGATAAAAATGGCCGGGTTTTCTTTTTCTTTTTTCAAAATAAATTTAATCGATCGGTCAGTTAGCTATTGATTTATTGTCAGTTTTCGATCGGTTCTTTAAAGAAATATGTTAAAAAAAATACTGAAAATCTACGGTCTAATCAATTAATCGTTCGGCTATGTTTTTTCAATAAATTTTTACACCCCTAAATTCAAGAGATACATTTGATCTAAAATGGTAGAGGGAATGCTTCCATACCGAAGCCCATGAACGTCCTATTTTGTTTTACATGCGATCATGTGATCGAATGATACAGTTTACAGGGGTGCAATCTAAATGTCTTGAGTTTAATTTATGAAAATAACCTCTCCACATATTAAGTGGGATAAAGTATGTGTACATATCGTCAATCCCCTACTTGCTATCGTAAGAGTTCTGTGCAACGAAGTTGTTTTTTTTTTTTTTAAAATTGTTAACCTATGTTTTCCTACAAAAAAAATAAAAATTCGTCATGTTGAATTGTAACCAACTTTTACATTAAATTTGTGGTAACGTAGAAGTTGATAGGCGTCAATTGAGTTGGCCAACGTTGGCAATCATTGGCTAAGTATTTATAGACTTTGAAAAATAAAGAAAAACAAATTATTGAAAAGTGAATAGAATTCCTCTAGACATTTGTAGAGGAATCCATCCTGTATTTATATTGTTCAAAAAATTGGAAGAAAAAAGGGAGGTTAGCCTTGATTGGCGGCATGTAATTATTATTCATGGAAAAAAAAAAGAAAAAAGAAAAAGTGGACTGGTAAGTCCAAATCAATGTCTTTCCTGATTTACTCTCTCTAAATTAAATTTGAGAGACCAAATCCATACCTCTTTTATAATATGTCATTCTAATTTTTTACTGATTTATTGTTGATTGGTGGATTTAGTCTATAATCTCTTTTTTTGTTTAAGAATAAATACGTACAATTTTTACACCACACCATTTTCATGGAGATAAAATCCGATTCTTCTTATCCATATGTTGTAGAAAAATATACAAAGGTGACTGGTAAGTCGTAATCATTGTTAAGCATTAAAAAAATAGTTATAAAACAAAATATTTGTGGAAATAAAAATCCCAATAATGTAAATATTAAATAACCGCATAATTTTAGATGTTAAGTTGACCGGATCGAGCTGCTGACTAATTTGGACGCACGTGAGTATGTCGTGATTTCTTAATTTTGTCAATTCCGTGACTCACACATTGTCTTCAAAATTGCTACATATATCATTTCGAATTTTCAATAATTGGCTCATGGATTGCGACAAATTTTAGTGGAGGTGGCAAAATTATCTCCGAATATTCTCGGATGATCGGAATTTATTTGACATGGATTAATAAGTTATATGTTCGAAATCCGGGTCCAAACAAATATTTTTGTTCGGCACAAAAATATTTTTCGATTTACTTGTTCGGATACTAACCCGAATTAGGTTATTGTTCGATTTACTTAGTTGGATTTAAATCAATTCGAGTTTGGTCAATTAAATATGTACAAAATCCAATTCTTTTTACGATACGAATATGTAAATATTTCATAAATTATACTGTGATTTGACCATAAATTGATTCAGAATCGATTTTTTGCCATCCCTAAATTTTTAATAAGTCATATTCTTTTTCAATTAAAATTTGTTTTCCAAATTAATATCTGTCATTGGGATTTTGACCTGGAACCTCAACTACAATGTCAAAACTAACCATCGCCATCTTCAAAAGAAAGTACTTTCAACGTTCGCACCATGAATATCACTTAATAGTGTAGCGGATTGGAGCCCAATGCACCAGTCAACGGCAAAATATAGTTGCTATACCAAAACTATGTGCAAAAAATGGGTCCATCTGTATAAATCAAGAACATTGGAAAAAAATAAAAACCATTGGAGCAAAGAATTAAATTATATCATAAGGTCGTTATTTTCATGTAAATAAAGGGAAAAAAATGGATATATGGGAAAAAAAATGGACTAAACTTCTATTCTATTATATTTTCAATGTAAATAAGGGCGAGAAAATTCTATGAAAAAAATATTAATATTTTGTCCCTTAATTTTTTATCCTCATTCATATGAACTGTTGGATGTTTATGGAGCTTTTATATCTTTATCCCACATCGAAAGATGTAGGGATTATTCATTCTTTATAAGGACAAGTTTACTCATTTATAATCATTTAGGTCTTTTCCCTAATTTAATGAGTCGAGCCTAGCTCACTTGGTCGATGGAAAATGATTGTATATATTATAATAACATTATTTATCTGGAAAAAGAAAAAAGAAAAAGAGTGATGATGTCTCCGTCTCTTTAAATGCCCAAAAGGATTTCCCATCATGGATACGACTAATGACTTATCTAGTTATCGGTTCCTCACCGTCCAAAGGTTCGACATACTACGAAACTACCCCTGACACGAAACACGCAAACCCGACTGGTCGGTCGCAAGTAATGACAAAAGCCCAATCATGACGGGAATATTAAATTAGTCACTCTATTGGCCCAAGTAACATTAAGCCCAATCCGAGACAGACCATGTTTATCTGAACATTCTTCAAGTGATACTCGGCCGAGTTTAACTCACATGTAGTGATGGACTGGACCGACCTACTCTAATTTTGCTTAATAGACAGACTACGCAAATTGGATTTGAGCCAAGGGAGATGACACTCTCTAAAAACACCTAGACACTGTTGAGAGTTTGGTGTTCTCTCCTTTTTATCTAAACTGGGCAAATCCTGTCCATAATGAAAGAAAACAAAACAAGAGTACAAAAGATCCCTAATCCTCAAATCAGTTGGAGCAATAACAAACATACACAAGGAAAATAGTACAAGATCCATCGACGAGAGACTAGAGCCAAGAAACCCCCTGCGACGTCCTGCGGAGAAGGCAACAGTACGTCGTCAATTACTTAGAAACCAATTAACCAAGAACAAGCCATTCAAATATTCAAAATAGGTTAATTTGTTTAAACTGACAAGTTATTTTGTCATTTTCCATTTATCTTTGACTCCAATGACATTCTTCTATATTCTACCCTCTTTTTTTTTTTTAACAAAGGAACCACTAAACTCAACATGATATTCGAATAGTTAAGTGGGCGTAAATCTTAAGTTGTCATAACAGACAAGCATACGGTATCAAGATTCAACAAGGAAGAAAGATCTCAATTGTTGGTTCGAATTCCCAATCACTAGTACCGTAGACTCTAAATCTGAAGAGATGACCAACCAATGGCTAAGTGTTTCTCACACTTTTATGCATACCTCAACTGGTAATAAATAAAATGAAAGAAAAGGAGCTTAAAATGGTTGCTTGATGGCGAGCTTGGGACTTTTGATTGAGAAAAGGATCAAATATAAGGATAAGCATGAAGAAAAAACCCACCTCATGAACAATTGTAAAGTTGATGGTGGCTGTCTATTCCTACGTGCGTCATGAATAAATAATTTGGCATTTGGAGTTTCAGCATTGGATAAGGGACATAAGAAAAGGCACATTCCTATCACTAATTCGGGGCTGCTCAAATTTTCCAACAATATAATAATCATAACAAAACATATCGAAAATGAATAAACAAATAAATTTGATAGATAAATAGTATTTAATTATGAAAACACACACAAAAATAGTTAATTAAGCAAACACATCCAATACATATTTTTTATAACACAAAATGTAAAGGCCACAGGCATGTCTAAGAAAATTATCTCAGAATTTTTTTTTTGTTACATAAGAAATCCAGAAAAATAAAAGGCACACATGTTTGAAAGAGCATGTGATTGAAAACGAAATAACAAGATCCATTTTTATTCGTTCAGCTATCCTTCATTATCCGTCGACACTCCAAGTTAGGGGGTGATAAAACTCTATTCAGTATAGATGATTGAATTTATTCGACCCGAATCAAACTAAGTTTAGACATAAATTATATGTCCGAAATCAAAACACAAATTTTTTGATATTGTTAAAATCGGGTTCGAGTCCAAACACATAAATTTTGTCAAATTTATCTAGATTTAAATCAATTCGAATTTGATCAATTAAGTACATCCGAAATCTAATCCGGACTAGGGTTAAACACGTACTGTTATCCGATCCAGATCATATTTTTTTTTGCCACCATTTAGATTAATCTACGTTGCCAAACACTGCTTGAGATTAGCCTTAATGGAAGGCGGTTGGTTACTCCATTCGGTCATTCTTTTAACTATTTTTAAGGGTAAACCCGTAAATTACTAAACCACGATACGAGGGCAACTATCTTTTCCTACATCAAGCCCTCCTACGGGGACACTCTCGTTCACTATCTCGTGCGCAACCAATCTTGTTTCTAAAAGCTCTCTTCCTCAACTCCGCGGCTTAGATCCGAGGAGTTTGGGAAACCCTAATTTCTTCAAAAGCAATCTAAAGTTCTCCTTTTTGATCACCGATCTCCATCAAACAACATCATCAGCAGGTCCTCTCTCTCTTCTTCTTTTTTATCTTATTGCTGGTTTTGTATGTGAAACTATTGTTCTGTGGAACATGTTTGATTTTTGGGTTTTCATGTTTTCTCCTGTGAAATTATGGCTGATTATTAGCGGAAAAGATGAAAGGGATTGGATTTATGTAGTAAGATTTGAGGACATATGTTAGCTCTCTGTTAATATGGTGTCAAAGAATCAAATTTGGTTTGTTTGATTTGGTAGATCAATTTATATCACGTTCTGTTTAGCGACTGTTATGCAAGATATTGTTTTATTTTATAGAAAGCTGATAAAGTAGGAGATGTTCTGTTACTGTTTGTTCTTTATGATGTATTTAAGTATAGAAAATTTCAAGTGCAAAAAAGATATTGACTTGCTTGGGTCTTTCTTTATTTTTTTGATGAAGAATTTGAAATTTTGATAAGTTCGTAACTTCTCATGAAGATTTTTGTAGCAAAAAATAGATGACTCTTGTTGAACCTTAACAAGTATGTAAACTAGAGCTAGAGGTGGGTATATTGTCATTATGGTGATAGGATCGTTTTACTGTACCAGGCCTGGTCTGAGTCTCTTCTGTTTTTGAATTAATTTATGTATGAACAGTATCACCATGAACTGGTAATTATTTGAACCGCATCATTCTTAAAGATTTGCGAGAAATTCTTCGAGTTGAAGTTTCTTAGTTACAGTGAGTTTTACTGAGGAAAGTTTTGAAGTTTCTTAGTTGCAGTGAGTTCCACTAGGGAAAGTTTCACTGATGGCTTTATTAATTACGCCGCTTAGTGTTTTTTTTTTTAATTGTGTTAGGGAAAGGTCTTATTCTTCTAATTTCCTGCTGCACTGCATTTAGCAAATGCCAATTTGATTCCAAAGAATAATTTCCTGTCTGATTCACTTTTGGAATGGACAGCTAGGAAGTACAAACTCTCCCTAGCTCATTAATGGTTTTGCTGGACATTGGATATTCAGCTGATAAGATTACAGTATAGCAACCAAAGTAAACACTAAGCTAATTTATTTGGCAATATCTATTGTTGTCTTTGCCATGTAGCTTTTTAAATTTCAATTTTTAAAATGTTATCATCTATCTATACAGGTCAAGATTTCTATGTGGGTTTGAATTTATTATTATTTGTATGATGACTAATTGTTGTTTTACTTGCAGTCATGTCAGCAGTTGCACCAGATGGATCACTCTACGATGCACGTCAGTTTGATTCAAAAATGAATGAATTGTGGGTTCTTTCCCTAACTCTCCCCTGAATTATTTTCTTGCTTAAGCTTAGTGTTATTTGGGTGCTGACTTACAAAATTGTTTCTTGCTTGTGGTTGCTGTCCTTTTCCAGCTGACATGCAAAATTGTGTGTGTCTGTGTGTTTTTTTTTCTTTTTTTTTATTAATAAAAAAACCAATTGATTCCAAGCTATCATTATTTTTTGACAACTTGGTACCTCTCCAGGCTGTCAAATGTGTTACTTCTAGCATAGAGGCTAATCTTGTGCTTCCTTTGTTTAATTGATGACTACAGACTTTCAGCTGATGGGCAGGAATTCTTTACATCATATGATGAGGTTTATGATAGTTTTGATGCTATGGGTTTGCAAGAAAATCTTCTGAGGGGAATTTATGCATATGGTATGTCTAATTATCCTTGAAGCTTTTATTTCATGTAGGATTTTTTTGTGATTTCATGTTTATCATCATCTAATTTATGTCATTACTTGTTTTTTATTTTAACTTATTATCTATTTTTCTTTCATTTTACATGACCTGAATAGGAGCTAAACCATTTACGGTGGTCTTAAGGGCATGAGTTTGTAGGATTATTATGTCATTGTTGTTGATGGTTTTTTTCATATTGATTATTGATGCATAATGTTTTGTTTATGTCCTGTTATTTTTTTTGTCTAGAGATTATGTAATTAATTGCTGAAAGTTGTATAAACCAATTCTCAGGTTTTGAGAAACCCTCAGCTATACAACAAAGGGGAATTGTTCCTTTTTGCAAGGGACTCGATGTCATTCAACAGGCTCAGTCTGGGACAGGGAAAACAGCAACTTTCTGTTCTGGCATTTTGCAACAACTTGATTATGGTCTAGTTGAATGCCAGGCGTTGGTTTTGGCACCTACTCGAGAGCTGGCACAACAGATTGAAAAGGTGATGAGAGCGCTTGGAGACTATCTTGGAGTCAAGGTACATGCTTGTGTTGGTGGAACAAGTGTCCGTGAAGATCAACGCATTCTGTCTAGTGGTGTCCATGTGGTAGTTGGTACGCCTGGTCGTGTATTTGACATGCTTCGAAGGCAGTCTCTTCGTCCTGATAACATTAGAATGTTTGTGTTGGATGAGGCAGATGAAATGCTTTCACGAGGTTTCAAGGATCAGGTTCTACTTAAATCCTAAATTTATATTTTGTCTGATTTTTCTTGTTATGGCCTATAATTTCATTTTGTTATAGTGCTATGATTTTATGCTTTCAAGTTAAATCTCTTAGTGCTTGAATCGCTGTGGCATAGTATTGGAGCTTTATTCTGTCTTGCATTAGCTTGATGCTCTAGGACAGCATTTTTTATTTCATTAGTGTATTGTTTAAAGTTTTATCCTAATCTTGCAATGATTGCTCTGATTGCTATTTGCTTGCTATCAGATCTACGACATCTTCCAGCTTCTGCCATCCAAAATTCAGGTAGGGGTATTCTCTGCTACAATGCCACCTGAGGCCCTTGAGATCACTCGGAAATTTATGAATAAACCTGTGAGGATTCTTGTGAAGCGTGATGAGCTCACCCTGGAAGGTATAAAGCAGTTCTATGTGAATGTTGACAAGGAAGAGTGGAAGCTTGAGACTCTCTGTGATCTCTATGAGACATTAGCAATTACTCAGAGTGTCATTTTTGTGAACACTCGGCGCAAGGTTGACTGGCTAACTGACAAAATGCGGAGCCGAGATCACACAGTATCTGCTACGCATGGAGATATGGACCAGAATACCAGAGATATCATCATGCGGGAGTTTAGGTCTGGGTCATCCCGTGTTCTAATCACCACTGATCTTTTGGCTCGTGGTATTGATGTGCAACAAGTTTCGCTTGTCATAAACTACGATCTCCCCACACAGCCCGAGAACTATCTCCATCGTATAGGACGAAGTGGTAGGTTTGGGCGAAAGGGTGTTGCTATCAACTTTGTGACAACTGATGATGATAGGATGCTGCAGGACATCCAGAGATTCTACAATGTGGTTGTTGAAGAGCTGCCTGCAAATGTTGCCGATCTCCTCTGATGAGATTTTTGTCCTAAATTATTGAAGTAGATAGAGACGGATTCGTGTGGTAAGTGTCATCTGTTGTGTTTTTCTACTTTCTTTTATGTTGTTCCTTGAATATCTTGTTTTATAGGCAAGTGTTTTCAGCAAGATGTTTGCATCTTTGCATCTTACTATTTAAGTAATTCTGTGCAATGTTGAACTTAGCATTACCATATTTACAATGGGAGTCTTTAATTTGCTGTATATGTAGGGGTTTATTTTTTTTTTTGTTGTCGGTTGTTGGCATGGATATTCTTGCGCTGTTTTATGGTGGATATGTTCTATCTGGCAGGACCTAAGGTCTCGTTTTGGTAGGCTGTAGAAGAGTAATAGTTTTGTCTTCAGCAATTGAAGGTAAGGAAAATATCCACTAGATTGGATATAACAAATTTATCTCTGCAAATAATGGTACAAAAGGTATCCCTCATTTTTTTGAATGAGGTCACTTATTGTGGAGGCGGGACTTTTTTATGGTTGCAGGAGCTCCTCCTATTGTTTTGAACCCAACCAAAGTTTTAAGTTCTCTGATTTCTTTTCTTTTATAGGTTTTTAGTAGCAGTCTAATTCTCCCAGTTCAATTTTCATATGAAAATCTTGGTCATGTTATTCTTCTCTCTTTTTCATATGCTTATCAAATTTAGGGTCTGCTTGGCAATTATATGCAGAGCTGTACTGTTGCAGAACACTCCCGAATCCCCATCCAATACCATTTGTGTGGACCCGAGTTGGGACTTGGGGACACTTTAAAACACAACATTTCCCAAATTTTCTCCTCCCAAACAAGGGTTTCAAGTTCTTAACTCTTCTCAATCCTTTTGGCCATGTCAGCCCAACTTCTCCTAACCCACTTGAATCCGTCTTTCTAGCATCACCTTAGAGATATGCAGTCGGGTGGTTGTATTTGTTGACTCGATTTCCTTAATATCCTATCCCTAGGCAACTTGGTATTTTGGCTCGCATTCCTTGAGACAGTTTTTCTATTCATCTTGAATTGCATTATCTCCTTGTTATGGTGTATATGCAGTATTCAATTGTCAGCCTTGGCACCTTTATTTTGTCTGTATAAGAAAGTATAGTTGGAACAACGACCGTCAAAGGAAAACAATACTTAAACATCATCATCTCTTGGCACCACACGCGACCTTACCAGTTGCACTGCCATCCATATTCACGAGCTATTCTTATATTGCCATCAATATGTAATACTCTGCGGTACCTGTGCATTTTGTGCTCTGAATGACATATTAAGGCAGTGTGGTCTTCGTGTGGCAAAGCTTTTATATAGTAGTCTTTTCATGGCACACGCGTCGGTATTAAAAGATGGGACTCGTTTCCTTATGTAGTTCACTATCGGCCGCTGCACGGACCATGCATCATCACTGAGTCTACGGTGCTGGTGTCAGAGGTAAGGGTGGGTGTTTTACATAGCCAATTCAACTAGTGGTTGTTAAGAACAGTCAAAACTTTGTTGTGGTTTCGAGATCATGTGTTTCAAAAAAGAACAAAAATGAAATGTTGTGAACTGAACAAAGGGGGATAATTTGGCCTTCACCGGTTGTTAGGATTCTTGGCTCCTTAAGATAAGAGGCAAATGGCGTCATCATGGTTTTCAATTGTACAAGAAAAAATCTTCAATCAGCAGAGGCAAAGCTGACAGGATTGTATTGGGATTCCTTTACGAAACAATCATCGACATCATCAGACAAAATATTTTTTCATTATACCCACTAACTAAAGGCCATCCCCTCCAACTTTACTACAGAGGCATGTAAGTGAATCTGAACGATTTTTCTAATAATAAAAAGCTTGATGTGGAAGTATATCTACATTTTTTCGTTAGTACTCCAATAGATTGTATTTGTCGTCTTCTTTTCCATCGTTGCTATTCTTAACCAAACATATCGTTTCACGTAAATTAATGCTTGCATGGGAAAGCAGCGAGGGACAAAACCAAAAAAAGTGGTTCTACCAGTATAATAAAGAGAATCACAAGTGATTCAAATGATATTCATGTATGTTATATTTCATAAAGATTTTGAGTCCGAACCCTCCCCTTCCCCTGTATTTAAAAAGAGATTGCTCAATTTTAATTTGTATGAACTTTGGATATTCTTCCCATTAGAATATGTAAAACCCGCAAATGTCAATGCCTCTCTCTATGAAAGATGGTCCAACGCAGCCGCCACGTTATCCTATCCGGTCAACTTTTATGTGTTGCAACTTGTATGATAAAATATCTAATAAAATAATTGACGGGCGGGTCACTAAGCCCACGTCACGTAATTTTGTTTTTATGTGTTTGTTCTTCTCCATTAACTAAAAATCATAATTCTTTCTGTCATTAAAAAAAACACTAAAAAAAATAATTGACGATGGAAATTCATTGCCAGACTTTTTCCTCTTTAGAGAAAAAGAAAACCGTTATAACAAGAGGGCAAAATAGGAACCTACACGAATGCTTCCAAACCCGGCCTGATAATATATTATTATTTGCATTTTGCAGTGCATATCTTTCGTTTTGTGTTCTCTCTCTTTAAAACCACCGCGTAATGCAACCATTTGAACTGCTTCCTCTCATCTTTCAAGACCTCCTCAACGCGTCGCTTTTGCTTCTCCTTTTTTCTACTTCCTTTTTACGAACAAGACCCGTGTGCTTTTCGCATGACCTCACTCTTCGTAAACATTCCTGCAAAACAGTATTATGCCCGCACGTATTTTTTGCAGTTCGATTTGTCATTTCTCTATCTAGAATTCGCTCTTTGAAGGTTTTCTTCTTCTTCTCTCTCGGTAGTTCTGATATTTGTTTTTTGATATTGAATGAAAATATCGGAGTCGCCGGAGAGCGGAGATGACACAGCGACCACAATGAATGCTCAGTTGAACGAATCTTCGGATCTTAATCTATCGCGTAGGAGGAGACCTGGTGGCAGCTCAAATACGACCGTGCCTGATTCTTGTTCCAAGACAAGTTCGTCGGAGGCGGATTATTTGGACGGAGATTCGAGTAGAGGCGAAAGTGCCGCGGTTAAAGGATGCGAGGGCGGCAAGGATGCCGTGGAATTTCAGAATTCGATGAGGAACGTGGAGAGGATTGAGAATCATGAGAACCGACTAGGATCGAGATTCACGTATCGGCCGTCCGCACCGGCTCATCGCACAATTAAGGAGAGTCCGCTTAGCTCGGATGCAATATTCAAACAGGTTTGGCCACTGTGTGCACTTTTTTTTTTCTCGCAAAATTGCAATTTGTTATCGCGAATTACATACGTTCAATTTGATACAAAGCGGATGTCTGTTTGTTCAGTGGAAATTTGGTTTTTATTTTCTACTGTAGAAGCCGTGCGAGTTTTCAGTTTCCTGTTAGGTGGACTCCGCCAAAAAGTATTCAATAATCACTGTACGTTGGAGCTTCACTATAAAAATTGGAAATACTTTTCGCCATTTCTTTGTGACACAGATTTCCGGAGTTTTCCTTTTCTTTGATTTGAAGTAGACACATGAATATTCTAACATTTTATGCCAAAGTGTACGCGCTGGCTGGAGACTGTTGGATAGATTGTATTATATCCTTCCATTTTTTTTAATGTTTTAAGTCCTATTTAAAGCTAATATTTGTTTATTGAATTTTTTTTGCAAAAATGTGTGCAGAGTCATGCAGGCCTCTTCAATCTCTGTATAGTAGTTCTTGTTGCTGTGAACAGCAGGCTGATCATCGAAAATCTAATGAAGGTCTCCCTTGTTTATTGTTACACTTACTGGTCTCATTATTGCTAGTTGCATGATAACTGACCTTTTTTAGTTTTATTTGGGTTAATGTTGCAGTATGGATGGTTAATAAGGACTGGGTTTTGGTTTAGCTCAAGATCATTGAGAGACTGGCCCCTTTTTATGTGTTGGTAATGTCTTCTGACACTTAATATTTCACGTGATATATAATCTTCGCATCTTCATTTGTGTTTGGGATGCTGTTTAAATCTATATATGACATGTTTATTTGCATTGCAGTCTCACACTACCAATATTCCCTCTTGCTGCTTTTCTGTTTGAGAAGTTGGCTCAAAAAAATTTAATGTCTGAACCTGTGAGTATATTGGTATTTTGTATCCAGTTATGGCATGTCATATGCGTTTCTTGCATGTTACTCTGCCACCTTCACTACTGAGTTGTACTTTTTTTCCCCTAGTTGTTATTAGTAAAGCTGCTTACTTGAAGGTAGTGTGATCTGTAGGTCAGTGAACTCCTTCAAAGGCTAATTTGTAACTCTAATTTTACAGGTTGTTGTTTTACTTCACATAGTAAACACTACAGCTGCAGTTTTATACCCTGTTTTGGTGATTCTAAGGTCAGTTGTCCTCTTCCTACCCTTGTCCCCTTATGTTTGGTAAATTTGCTTAGATTTGTCTTCATTCTTGAATTGTGTCTCAAAAGTTTTACTTAGTCCTTGGAACTTGGAGAAGTACCAATATGGGTTGTTGAAGCATTATTTGAGCTTTGATATTCACAAATGCTTGATTTTGATGTTTTGTAGAACAGTTTGTATGTGAACGTCCTATACATAGTATTCAGCACATTTAAAGGTTTAGCTGTAGAGTTGAAGTACTTTCTTAAGCCATTGAATGCCTCAGGGAAGGGCGGGATCTTCAAGCCTTTGTTTGAATGATTGCTCAGACTTACTATGACTTGAATTGTAAGTTATTACTGGGGAGAATAGATGTATATAGAATGTCAGAAAGGAATTAGAGCTGTCAAAATAATGAAAAAAAATGAATTCTTCAAATTTTGTGTTCACATTTTGTGATCTAGAAGTTAGATTATCACTACATTGGTTCATTGGTCTCTTGATCGAATTTTAATTGAACTTCTATTGTGTTTATCCAATACCTTTTAAAATCTGGGTGCTAACGTGTCCAGGTTGGACTACAGGTTTAACTGTACTTGAAAATCCTTGCATGCCATTTGTCTATGTTCTGCAATTGTACTATTGTAGGCTTGAATTTTTTTTATTTTAAAAAAGGACCGAGTCAAATTACAAGATTTTGATGGGAATTACTACTGGCCTTCTTGAGAAGATCATCACTTGATATACTTTCAATTTAATGATTGAGATCACTAGCGTGGTTGATATCATATCACAATTTTATAGAAACCAATTTCATGGTTCATTTTATTTGAATGAATATTAGTTAGAATGCTTGATTTGTTTAGTGAAAACATGTCTTGCAGGTGTGATTATGCCTTCATGTCTGGGGCTACGTTGATGCTCTTTGCTTGTATTGTGTGGTTAAAGTTGGTATCTTATGCTCATACCAACTATGATATGAGAGCCCTTGCCAAGTCTGTTGAAAAGGTAACGGAAAAGTTTCTTATAAGCCGTAGTTATCTTCCATTTATTCATTAGGGAAAAAAATAGAGAATAATACAATAACTGTTTTGCCCGTGAAATAATTTATCCATAGTCCTCATCAACTGTAATTTGTAAGGCACTGAGGTTATCTACAAAACAGTGTCAACTGGGATTTTTGCATTGTGATCATCACTTATTTCGTGAATTCATTTTTACTACTATCTTGTGGTAACAGTTTGATTTAACATCACTTTTTTTTTTCTCTATCAAATTTGGAAACCCTGAATGCTTCTATCCTCTCTTATATCCCTCCCATGTGCTACGCATGGATGCATGTTTTCTCTATTTCGATGAGCTGTGCTGATGGTTGATGAATGATTTTTTTCACTGTTGATGTGGCTTTATGGTGATATTAGGGGGACACACCGTCAAGCTCTCTGAACATGGATTACTCATATGATGTCAATATCAAGAGTTTGACATATTTTATGGTTGCTCCCACGTTATGTTACCAGGTGACAATTATTTCACAACAATTTGATAGTACATGTTTACAGTGTGCTTATGCTACTACTCATTTTGAATATTTTGGCGTGCAAATCATGATGTGTTTTAGTAATTCTTTGTTGTAATGGACTTATGGTCATAGTTTTTGCCTAACATTGTGACCGAGTATCCTTGATGTTGATTCATTGTCATTGTAGATTAGCTATCCTCGTACACCATATGTTCGCAAGGGTTGGGTGGTTCGTCAATTTGTCAAGTTGATAATATTTACTGGATTTATGGGATTTATAATTGAACAAGTAAGTATTGACGCTGTTTCGAAGTGGTCTTTACTACATATGCATTTTTATATCTGTATGGAAATTTGACATGATTTTACTTATGTGTTTTTGCAGTATATCAATCCTATTGTTCAGAATTCACAGCATCCTTTGAAAGGAAACCTTTTATATGCCATTGAGAGAGTTTTGAAGCTTTCAGTGCCGAACCTCTATGTTTGGCTATGCATGTTCTACTGCTTTTTTCATCTCTGGTTTGTCGGCTTTCCTTGATTCATTTAAAAGCAAACTCTTTTGGTTTTTTGAAGATATTTTTTCCTAGTAAAGAGATAAATTCTCTCTCTTTCTCTGTGTGAGCGCATGTCCCAGCACATTGGTATAAATGCATGTTCACACGATCATCTGATTTTAAGTTTTATGGTTATTGGTCATGATGCTTGGCATGTATAATGTAATGTATGGTTTTCTACAAGCAGGTTAAATATACTTGCTGAACTTCTTTGTTTTGGTGATCGTGAGTTCTACAAGGATTGGTGGAATGCCAAAACTGTTGAGGAGGTAGGTTTTTGTTGGTAAAAGGATTTTCTTTGGTTGTATGCTTATTTGCTTAACAATCCTGTACTGACTGTAGTCTATGAACTGTTTCTGTTTGATGTTTATATCTTCTCCTGATTTCGTGGTCGGCATCAGTACTGGAGAATGTGGAATATGGTACGTTTCTTTCTCAAAAACAATAGTTTTTTCTTAGAATGCATAGCTAAACACTAATTTCTTGCTATTTGTTTCCTTAAGCGCAAAAACGAAGGATGGAATTGCTAGCTGAGTGATGGATCTTTATCACTAGTAACAAGAAGACGTAGACTAAAAAAATAAATAAATGAGAAGTTCAAAGTTACTTTGAAGTATGTTTCAATGGATAAAGACAACTTAATAAGCTCCAAATGTCAATCTAAATTTCAACAGTTGCTCTCCTGCATTTCTTATAGAGCATGGTGTATTCTCTTGTTCTTTGAGCTTAATTTTGTTGACTCAATCTTGAAACATGATTGTTGGAGTGTTTTATCTTTGCTCGTCCATTGGTTATTGTATACGAGAACTTTCTTGATGCAAGCTGCGTTAGATGAAAGAATCGTGTGGCCTAGTGGCCCACAGGCAAACATGTGATCCAATTGTAGAGTTGCAGTGATGCAACCAAGAGGTCACAGCCTCACAGGTTCAATTCCTGGGTATAGTTTCTTCTCTTCACATATTATGTGGGGGTAAGGCATATGTACATATTGTTTGTTCCCTACTACGAGAACCTTGTCTAGGGTGTTGTTTACTTTTTTTTATTAGATGAACGAAACAAACAAAAAAGCTTGTTTAAAGTCCATTACTGATGGAATTATAATTTCTTACAGCCTGTTCATAAGTGGATGGTTCGTCATATCTATTTCCCATGCTTAAGGAACGGGATACCCAAGGTAAATTAAATTTTCCTCTGTGCCTAAACATCTTTAATTGCCCTTCTTGCCTCATTTTATATCCCTTGCTGAATCAGTAAACAAACCTTGCTTATTGCCTCTATGTTTCATTCAGTTTGATTTCATTTTTATCATGGTTCAGGGTGTTGCTCTCATCATTGCCTTCTTAGTTTCTGCGGTCTTCCATGAGGTATATATTTTTCATTTATGTGGTGTTATATAGATTCATTGTGTTGACTGGGGATGTTATATATATAACATCTATATTTCTTTATTCCCTCCATGTTTTCCGTTTGTAATGTTTACTATGTTTTCTTTTCTCCCACACAATCTTTGTAAATGGAAATGTTTGATCTTGAAAGAGAATAGGGTTCTTTTCCCCCAAACTCATCAGCTTAAGTTGCTCTTTCTTCTTGTAATTATGTACATAAACTAAATCGCAAGAACTTGGAGCGCAATTTAAGTGAAACTGTGGATATCAGCATTCTCTTATTGCAGAGAATGATACATAATTAAATGTATATTTGTGGCTCACTTTTCCCTTTCGTGGCAGAGATAAATATAATGGGAATTTGGAAGAGGTTCTTAGAATTAAAAGGTTCCTTTTATAATGGAGAAATAAAACTGTTCTTATTTATTGGATGAAACTTTTACCATAGTATCATCATTTCAAGTTTTACTTTTATGACTACAGATGGATATTGAAATGTGGTGCTTTTGCATATAACTTCAACTAACTGTTCTCTCCTCGGCTTTGCTTCAAAAGTCAAAGGGGGCCTTCTTGGAGTTTGTAGCATAGTTTTAAAAACCAGACTGGAAGTTGATCTGGTGGCTTGGTGGTTCAACATAACAATTATTATATTGTGTCAGAATCCAACAGTAATAAGTTTCAAAATTTTTTTTTAACATTATAGTTCAAAAGTGAAAATCCTAAGCTTGAAGAGAAGTGACGATTGGTTTTATGTAATTTTTTCATCGATAAAAAAAGTACGATTTTTTTCCGGTTAAACCTGGTCTCTTGGGTTGTTTTCGTGGCTGAACTGCGGTCATACTGATAATCAAATTGTGGTTTCAGTTATAATTTTACAGACATCAAATCAAGTTTGTATAGTTATGTTTCTCTTCATCTCGTGCATAAGAATCGTGAGGATGTTATTTCATTGCTTTATTTGGCATTTTAAAATTTTTCATTCATCTGCAGCTATTCATTGCTGTTCCCTGTCACATCTTCAAGTTATGGGCTTTCTTTGGAATAATGTTTCAGGTAAGGCTATTTTATTTTGTAAGTTCTATCCTTTGTTAGGATTGCTGTGGCATTATGAATCTGCATGCTATATTGCTATAATTGAGTGAGGAACTCATGTCGGCCATCATCCATCAGGATCCCTCAGTTCATTCCTATTGTTACACCAGTAGATTTCCCCCTCTCGTTTTCATTTCAAATTAATACTGGACATGATGTTTACTTATTTTTTTTAATAAAAAAATTAACCAGGTTCCCTTGGTGTTTATCACAAGTTATCTGCAGAATAAGCTCAGAAGCTCAATGGTATGTCTGCTTCGACTCTTTTACTATTGTAAATGGCTGTCAATTTTAGCAGTTACATTTGTTGTCAAAATTTTGTATCGTTGTCCTAGTTTGATTAGGATTAGAAATCCCAACATACTCTGGGACTCTGGGAGTAATATAAGGCCTTAGAAGTGTTGCTGAATATAGGCTGGATAACAGTTCAGATCTATGGACCAACAATAGGACTTCATAGGAACGAGAATTGAAAGTGGTAAGAGACTTTGATTACTGTTTGATATGCCTGAGCAAGTGATCAAATGGGATATGGAGAAAAAATAGAATCTCTCCAGAATATAATGGAGCAATCATTGATATATAGGTCATAAAAATTTTAGAATTTCTACATGCTTACTGAGCAAGAAGATACAAAAGCTTAAATGATGGGGATTCAATTGGAACTTCTTGGGTCTTAGTTAGAAAAAGAGTAATTCTCTTTTGGAACCTATTATATGAACGATGGGTTATCCTAAGTAATGATATTAGGCAAAAAACATATGTTCATTCATTGCTTCAATATCATATGTCCATTCATTGCTTCCATCGGTATGGTTCCGTCTCCTATTCCCTTAGGGGACCAACAAAGAAAGAACAAGCCAATGGTTGAGTTTCTCACGGAGATGTTAAAATATATGACTGGGACAATTTTCTATCATCAAAAATTGATTTGATAGAGGTTTACTGGTTTATAGCTTTCTACCAAAGGTGCCTCAAAACTTTTTCTAATGAAAAAAATGACTGCTATCTACTCAATTGATAGATATTTCTGACAGGAAAAGTATGAAACCTACACGCACCTAAACGTGTTCAATGCTTTATGAAGCTTTGGTGACTTATGTCTTCATAATAAAGAACTCTTTTTTATGCCCAGTTTATGGCTAGAAGATTTTGTCCCTCATGACAGTTCTTGTGCATCAGCTGTAACGTACCTATAAATGCCCTTATATTTATTACATTTAAAAAAAAAACACCCTTGTAGTTGTCCTCACCCGGTGTCATAGATTCCTTATCCTATTTTTGAGTAGCGATTGCTATGTCACTGTATTGGATAGTTATATGAAGATTAAGTTTTAAATCTTTCTTTATTTACATCCACTTAAGGGTAATAAATATCCTTTAATAACTTTTGATTTATCTTCTGTCATTCCTACCAGGTGGGAAATATGATGTTCTGGTTCTTTTTCAGCATTCTTGGTCAACCTATGTGTGTACTTCTATATTACCATGCCTTGATGAATCGCAATGAGAAGATGGAATAGAGGCAAATTTTGTGTGACCTGCAAGTTATAATACCGGTGAGTATAATGCTGCTATTTTTTGCTTCTGGGTAGCCTTATTTGATATGCAGCAAGATGCTGCGTTCGATTACATTTCATTACCATGTATAGTGCCGCCTCCTGCTGGGATACCCAGTTGTTCCTTCGGGAGCAAGATTTTTGACAATTTATTCGTATATAAGCAATTTTGGTGATCTGCTATTTTACTGGCTGTGATGAGTGCCATCACCATACTACAGATTCAGTTACGTGTAAACCATAGGAATCTCGCTTCAAAATATATTAAGTTAGCATGCAATTCAGGACATTAAAATAATTATTTGTTTACAGAAAGTTGTTAAGCTGGCGCAATCTTTCTGGAGTATGAGGTGAATGTATGATATACGGTGATTACCCATATGCATGTAAAAATAAATAGTATTTGACCATTTGCAATATTGCTTCACTTGTGGTTGTGGAACCAAACATAGAAGAAATTACTTAATTGCAGTGGGCTCAAAAAGTATAAAGTTAGAAAATTATTCAATATCACATTGCAATTTTCCTGTACCAAAATATTTTCTGAAATGACACAGAAGTGGCTATGTCGGCTCTTAAATTAGAAATCCTATTCTAACACTCCTGACTATTTTCTGAGCATGAATTCAGTATAATGAGAACAGGCAGCTCA
This sequence comes from Tripterygium wilfordii, assembly GCF_013401445.1. Classification (NCBI taxonomy): domain Eukaryota; kingdom Viridiplantae; phylum Streptophyta; class Magnoliopsida; order Celastrales; family Celastraceae; genus Tripterygium; species Tripterygium wilfordii. The sequence continues at coordinate 12,723,810 of NC_052240.1, read as the reverse complement.
AAGGATACCATCCTCATTACACGACTGGAAGCCATCTAGCAGATCAAGGAACCGAGAAAAGTTATTTCACTAAAACGGAATCATTTGTTCTTACCACATTAGTATCAACGTATTATTAAACCTAAAGAGGTTTACATTAGCACTTCAATGCTGCAACCAGACTTTCGAATGCAGCAACTGCCTCCGTACAATCTAACGCTGTACTTCTGCTAAAATTAAAGCAAATCAAATAACAGAGTAAAAGTACCCCGCCAATTTACAGAGCCATAAAATTTTTAAAGTTTTGTGGCAGCATGAACAATCAGAGCTTAAATTGGACAAACTACTCCAGAAATAAGGTAAACCTCACGAGGAAAGAAAGTGCACAACAAAGGAAAAAAAAAGATGAAGCCGTATCTATGTAAGCACACTTGAACCTCAACAGAAAAAGGAACCACGTGCTCACTTGGCGCAGCCAAATTTGGAATTTCGGACTCGTTTCCACATTGATCATTTAATGCTTTTGAGTGCCATTATCCAAAACCAGTATTTCCTGGGGGCAATGAATCACAATTCTCTTGAAACTCAATTCCAACATAAAATCCATTGCACTGCACGCCTAAAAGAAAATCAGCCAAATTCATCATTTACAGCACTGCGCACCAACAGGGCATCTAATAATGAGCCCTATCATCACCGTCAAAATGCAGACTCTCAATACCCTTAAGGGTAGTTTCATAGTTCTTTGTGTGAGAGGTAGTTTTTCCTGACGATGGATGCCTGGGATCAGAGGATCCCACAGGAGACTGCCCACTTGACACCCTGTGTAACGCTGCGGGGCTTGCTTCCATCGTGGAAGAGCGTTGAGGATCTGACTCACTTCCAACAAATGCATCTCGGCTGCTAGAAACAGCAGGTCGCCTTAAGGATCCGCTTGACCGCCCCACAATGTTGGAGCTTGGAAACTGCACGGTCTTAGAGATTAAGTTTAACATAATGAACATAAAAGTAAAAGTAAAGTGCAAAATATCCATATTAAAGGAAGTATGAAAATGTTCACTATTATCAACCAATGTAGCATGTATATTAATCTAGACGAACCAGATAATCAATCGGAAAAGTGATTATAACAGAGTCGTACATAATTTAAACAAACCATCATTCAATAAGTAATGCGCATCAGTCGGACTAATAGAAAAAGGCACCATGCATAAATCGGAGTAAGAAAAGTTCATGCATCACCCATAAATAAAATTGTGACCGTCAAGCGATCAAATAAAAGAAAAACATAGTTAAGAAAGAAATCCACCTAAAAGAAAAAAGAAAGTTAAGAAATAAATCCAATCAACTTACTGTAGCATCTTTAGCAATTGAAGAATCATGAGCTACCGGATTCTTCTGTTTCAAAAAATTTCCAGAATTTGAAGGTCCTGATACTCTTCGCCGTGAGTAATCCATTGAAGACAGACCAGCAGGTCGGCTTTCTTCCCCTGCCAAAAAGAAAGTAAATAGCACATAAATCCCAAGCGTATGTTGAAGAAAATACCATGTTTCCTCAATGATGGATAACAAGAAAATCCCAGTGTATATTAATATCAAAATAATAACAAAGGAAACGAAAAAAAGAGTAGTCAAATCAGTTCACATGAGAGAAAGCATAAGAAACACTTCCAGCGGTATCATCAACTTGAGATATATTCACCTACAAATCAAACAGGTATATCAAGCTACCAGGAACACAAAGAAATTACCTGTCTGTCTGTCAGCAATTGCAATGGCCAGAGGAATTCCAGAACTAGTTCCAGCTCCGGCACCCTAAAACAGGCAAGCATAATAGAAATCAGCATCATTACATGGATGACAGATATAAAGAACTCATTATAAGAAAACACATACAACAGCACGGGCCGGAGGAACAGCCAGCTGCGACTGCTGGTACTTCAATATGGTCCAATCAAAGACATAATCAAACTGGAAGCCTGTGTAACAAAAACATTAAAGTACAAACTGTCAATGTCATTTCCATAGAGCCAGAAATCAAAATCTCACTCACAAATAGTTTTTGACAAAAAGCAATATTAAGAATTAAAATAATACAATTATTCCAACCTTCCCGAATAAAAAGGTCTCGAAATATTCTTTTCAGGTAAGCATAGTCTGGCTTATCGTCAAATCTAAGTGAACGACAGTAATGGAAGTATGAAGCAAATTCTGAAGGATAACCCCGACATAAGACCTGGAAAGGGATTGTATCTCATGTCAGAGTTTCATCAATATCAGGATCTAGTATGCATGCTATGCATTAATTCAACATTGACCTCAATTGATGTTGAAACTTTCTTTTCACTAATTTTCTCATACTTCTGCTTCTTTGTTCCTGCTTTCAGTCCCTGCCATGGAAGACTGGGACAAAGAAGGGAAAGGAGGGAAAGTCAGCATCAAACAAAGTAATGGAAGAAAGTACATAGGATGATAAGATAAGGCAGACAGAAACATCACCTTCCTTTCAAGAAGTACATGAGCACATAACCAAGAGACTCTAGGTCATCCCTCCGGCTTTGCTCTAGTCAGCTCAAAAGCAATAGGAAACATCAATAGAAGAACCAAAGAGAACGACACTTAACTAGAAGTTCGCAGGTTGAAAATAATGTCAATTTCAAAAAGATCAAAAAAGAAAAGAAAATAAAGGCTAACCAATTCCAAGGTGAGTGTTCATGCTTGCATATCTTGCTGTTCCTGTCAAATTCTTATTCTCCCTGTGAAAAATACAGCATATTAGCCAGATATGAACAGACAAAAGGCCTTGAATGGAAACTAGAGCATGAGGCCATCTCATGCAGTTACCAAATGCAATCAAATGAAATTGAAATATAGGTAAAAATAAAGTAAAATGATCAAGAAGCAAAGAGATTAATCGCACTATGGTAGAATCAGACGTAATGGCATCCTGTCCACTACCACAGCACCACTGACACAATTCTCACGACTTTACAGTACTCGACACAGAAAGGGAACAAATTATATTTAAACAATGTAGCCATAAGTACAAATCATTTTTCTTCCAGCAATATATCAAACCTTGTTTTCTTCTGGCAGTGTATGCTCCAACCTTTGTTCTTTTTCTTCGAAAAAGAAACTTATAAACAGATAAAATGGAATTGAAAACACTCAAGACTAAAAAAATAAACAAAAGGTACTAAATGTCTAGCTAAACAACAGGACGAGGAAATAACTGCCAAAACTCACAGGAGAATTAAATAAGTTGCAACGCCATCTATATTACATTCGGGAATTCTACCAGTTATGTGTGTTATGAAAACCATACATTGCAATTGCTGAATTGCATAATCATGTATAAAGACCTAAAGCCCATATTACATGTACAGGGGCAAACATGAACAAAAAAGTAGTTGGTTACCAATTCCCTTTTAACGTATATTATCCCCGGCCCACCAACCTCGTATCCCCAAACTCTCCTTTTCCCACCAAACAAAGAAAATAGTTCAAGAAAATTCCATTGACAAAAAATTCACGGGTCACTTTAGTGACAACCACTAACAAATACAGTCTCCTTACCTGTAAGGAATATGTTGATGGGTTGAACTATCCCGATATTTCTTAGCCAGACCAAAATCAATGATGTAGACCTGTATGCAAATTGACAATTGTCAAACATTATAATGTTGGAAGTTGGAACAGCCGGGGAAAAAACAAAAGAAGAGAAACATTTAAAAGGATATATAAAGTTTCATCTGAATACCTGATTTGCACGCCTTCCCAAACCCATAAGAAAATTGTCAGGCTTAATATCCCGATGTAGAAATGATTTTGAATGGACGAACTCCACGCGATTGATCTTAAAATTCATTAAAACAGAACCAATTGAAGAATACAAGGAACCATACATACTAACAAGGTAAAATGCACAATCAATGAGATCTACCATCTGATCCGCAAGCATAAGAACTGACTTCAAAGAGAGTTTCCTACTGCAGAAGTTAAACAGATCTTCAAGACTAGGTCCAAGCAAATCCATTACTAGAACATTGTAATCTCCCTCAACTCCAAACCATCTAACATTTGGAATTCCAGCTGCCAAAATAAAAGATCATCAGGAGAGAAGATAAAAATAGGGAAAAAAAATCAACCTGGTCGTAAAGCCCATTTGTGAAAAAGAAAAAAGAAAAAAAGCTTTATTACTTCCTCCCTGCAGGATTCTGTATAATTTTGATTCATATAGCAGTTGAGGATGCTTCGTCTTAACATTTTCCTGAAATTGAAAGGCCATATCAGCATCTTATACACTAAAACATGGGGAAATAATCAATTATGGACTTTGCATAAAAACAGGAAAAAAGAAGGTTAAAGAAATCCGTATCACTAACATGCGAAGGAACTGCAATTATTTACAATGAACATGGAAACCGTAAACCAACTGCAACAAATCAATTCCTTACAACTTAAAGACCTCCATTTAGACAAATTGAGCAAAATATACAATCAAGTAAAATAAATAAGCTTAGAACACAAATTATTGGTTGCAGGAACTTATTACAAGAATTGTATGAAGAAATTGAAATAACAAAAAGGTTTCAAAGATCTGAAAGTAAAAAAAAAAATTCGTTTCACCTGAAAAACCCAAGCATTTGAAAGACATGGTTAGAAAATTCAGAAAGCAAATAAAAATTAAAACCACCTTTACAATTTGACAACACACGGCTTTTCTGCAGATATTCAAAATTTGGAAACAGGAAATTATATCATCATACTAGGCAAAGTCAAGTTCAATATACCAATTGAATCACCAAGTTATTTGACCTGCATTTGCACTTCAATGAAATAGCTCAATTTACAATGTCCAAAAGGAAAACTAACAATAAAATTGTGCAAATCGTCAAGTATTTCGGGCTAAAATGAGTGAAAAGTGTCCCAATTTTCTTGCAGTCAATAATTCTAAAAAAAAAATAAACATCCTCAATTTGTAGGAGTAACTGAAGCGAAAAATACTTACAAGCTTAATGGCAACTTCTTCATTAGTCTGAATATTAGTGCCTGCAAAACAACTCAATATCAATTACTTTCAAGAACACCAAACAAATCGCAAAATAGCAAAAGAAAGAAAAAAGAAAACCGACGAATAAAAACAACGTACCAAGATAGATCTCTCCAAACGAGCCGCTACCGATCTTTCGACCTAGCCGGAACTTATTCCCCACACGAGGTTCCATCGACGCAATAACACTCGCAATTGAAAACCTAGCTACCAAACCCTAATTCACCGAACAAAGAATCCGACAAACAAGACGGAGAGGCCAAAGAACCGTTGATGCAAACAAAAACAAAAAAAAACCACTCTACCACCGAATCAACCGCAACCGCAATCGCAACCACCGACGAAGCCGAAGGAAACAATCAAGAAATCGTAGCAAAAACGAAACAAGACGTAATCAGAGATCTAGGTTTTCGTCGTAATTTTTCTACCTTTCCAGAGACAAAAAGAAACTCCTAATCCACGATGCCTGGTTAATAATTACAAAGAATTAAATCGGATCAAAACGAAAAAGGAAAGGTATTGGTGTCTAGTATTGGGAGTCGCGGCTCTCTCCATCTCTAAAAACTTTCCTCTATTCTCTCTCTCTTTGTTCTTTCTTTTTTTTAATTTTCTAGCTTGTTTTGATTTGATCCAACCGAAGGCTATGACTGGGTGGTTCGATCGAACAACGGACAATGCGCGTGGCGTGGGTCCCTTTTTTTTGTTTTTTTTTTTTACTCTTCTTTTTCTCGTTCTAAAAAGAAAAATATACTTGTTCCGCGTGCTTGCTACGCGTGACGAAAATTTTACTGTCAAGGTCGAGAGGTCCCGTCTTGGTGGGGCTCTCTGTCACGTGACCGTTATCCGCCTAAAACCGGGGCGTAATTATCCCGTGATCAAATTGCGTGCCCGGTATTTTTAGCTGAGTATTTGCCATATGGTTATTTTTTTTGTTACTCATTATTTTTTTTAAATACAGCAAGAGAAATACATTTGCAGTTTCAATTAAACTTTTGACACATCTATCCAACCAAATCGATTCGTTGATAATTATATTCATTATTGTTGATGGGTTCCTAATTTATACTCATCATTGCTGATGAGTTCTTGTATTGTAATGATAATTATATTCGTATAACATGACAATATTTGTTTTTGTTTTATTTTTAGTAATCATGTTAACAATACTTGACATATGTATTATAAAATTTGTAATCACAATGCTTGTCAAAGTCTGATATTCTAATTACACGTGATAGGATTACTGTTACAATTGCACTACAATCAAAACGAAATGGGGTCTTAATGTAGGTAACTGTGAAGTCAAGGAAAATAATGTGTATATGGTACCTAAAAAATTGTTAGATTCCATACTGGTTCTGTTTTTCAACTTTGAGCAGTTTGGATGTTATATTAGTTGGTAGACCTGCTTTTGGTTTCTAAGTATCTAAGTAAATTTATTTATTAACAAACACTCCAAACTTTTTTTAGTACAAATAATATACTCCTATAGTTTACTAAAATGGATTAATACATACACCTAGCCCTAATTAAAATTAAGCAAATCCCCACAAAAATTCCTCCTCTCCCCCCATCACAGAACATTCTGAAGATAATAAATAGTAACAAAAATTACTCCTCTGCTGCAAGTGTGGGGGGACTAATCAATCCCTGACTCTTCTTGATCAATTATACATTCATGGGTTGAAGAAAGAAGGAACCACACTTGCATTTCCCGCCCTCTGGTTCATAATTTGAGTATTGGAGTCCAAGATGGTAACCAGGTGCAGGTGCTTGGATGGCAACACATAGTATGCACCCACCGCACTTGTGTAACGTGTTCACAGTTTGGTGGTCTAGACCCAAGTCTGCTTCTCTCTTGATCGCCATCATATGGTCTTTGGACACTTTCAACTCCCTTTGAAGGAAAAAAAAAGAGAGTACAAACAAAAAACTAATTAAGAAGATTAAGAAATTACAAAGATTTGGACATAAAAGAGAGGTTATTTTTCTTCTATGCCTGCTTGGAGTAAAAAACATGTTGTGGGATGTTTCCTGTTCAATAACGTTAACTAAACCTTGTTGAGGAGCAAAAGAACTGCTTGTTACAGTCATCATCATCTGAAGAGTAGGTATCAATATATAGCAGCCAATAGTCTTCATTTTGACTTTTGGAGAGAGTTGAATGAGAGAAGAGAAGCTTCAGCAGTACTCACAGTGGGTTAAAAGAGGCCAAACTTGACATTGCCTAGGCAGCAATACAATGCTTGTTCTTCCCTGACAGTCAGTGTCTTTGTTAAGACTGAAGGGACATTGCTTCACATACAACTTAACAAGTGATTCCTTCTTGTCAAATGCAGATCCCCTTCTGTGTTAGTAAGTATGAAAACAAGCACAGTTGAGTCAATTTTCTACAGATTGGTTTGATGGGGTACAGTGTACAGACACTGCAGCTGGCCTGGCCTGGCCCAATTCATGAATTCAATTCAAATCAAGGGAGAGAAGTTGATTAATTAATACTGTTTGTGTTGGTTTCATAGTTTTTTGGACTGAAATATGAAAGTGATAGCACACAAGTCTTGGTGTTAATGGTATCCAGTGAACCAAGTCAGTAGTGTGAGTCGTCACTGACACATCATTGTCTCATCAGTCATTACCATTTGTAAATTGTAATGTATGTTATGTATGTTATCATCTCTCAGTTAATGAATATTGAATGGATTACAATGAAAACAGTCTTAATTAAAGATTAAACCACAAAATATTCAGGTAGGGAAAAAACTTCAATTAATTTCTGTGCTCTCTGCAACTTTGACTGGAGAAGTTGATCAGGAGGACCCAAATCACCTTAAACCCAAATAAATAATACTGTGTTTTTTTTTTTTTTTTGCGAGAATGTTTAGACCCAGAAGTTTGTCTATTATGAACCAGACTAGGCCATGGTATTGAACAAAGAGCCCCTAATTAGGACCTATATACAGGTAGAGGAGAAGAAATTATGAGGTAGTCATTGCTTAAACACTGCTTTGGTGATCAGACAAGAGAGTAGTATAAAGAACGATATGATCATATGACGTGGTGTTGAGTGAGGTCATTCTTAAGAAGTTAAGTTGCGCCTTTCTGTCTGTATTCTAGTTTCTGTAGTTATTGATTAGTCTCTATAGATTCTGCAAGTTGTGTAGTCGGACCAGCTAGAGACGGAGAGAGCTCAATATCTGTATGGCTAGGACTCCAGGGGGGGCCATTTCGAGGGAAGCCTTTTAAGAGGCTTATGTTAGAACGAAACACATTAAAGTAATATTGTCCGTTATGGATGAAAGGCTCACACAGATTTGTTATCCTAGATATGAAATATTGGCCCAGAAAACAGTCATGGGTAGGAGGAATTGGACTACAAGTCGCGACAGTCCCATGCACATTATTATGGCTTCCATCATGTGAGGCCGAACAAGTGGAGGCAGGTAGAGGTCATATCTAAATAGACTTAGTCTTTGTTTTGATATCATGTTAGAAAACCCAACCTAAACACATTAAAATGATATGTTGTCTGCTCTAGGTCAAATGTCTGCACTTATTTGTTCTCCTCAATTGTCTCCCAAGTACTTAGACTCAAAAAACGCGTTACTTATGTGAGACGATATGAACCTTTGCTTATATACCTTTTAGTTAGATTATGTCAATCTAATGTGGGACTAAAAGTGTTGGCAATCTTTCGTGCTTGTGAGTTCGATCACGCGAGACCCAATAGGTGAGTATGATAGAGATCATGTCCAAATAAACCCAAATTTTTCTCCGATATCATGTTAGAAAATTCAATTCAAACACATCATAGCGATACATTCCACTGTGAGTCAAATGCCCATATCAATTTGTCCCTGAACCATATCCGAAGTACTTACCGCCCATAAAATGTGTCACATCACACATAGTAGAGAAGGTGAACATTTGTTTATATACCCATCAATCACTTGGGTTTTGTCAATCCTATCCCATCGGTAATTACAAAGGCTTCACAGTTTAAACAGAGAATGAGGACAATGATTGTGTTTTACTGTCCCTTCCACACCCAAAACGTGATTTGATTGATATTAATTATTTAAGTCTAGTAAAACGATGTTGGCTTTTTTTTTTGAATGGCAACAATGTTGGGGTTTGGATTCTCTACTCTTGATTGGGTGATTTGGATCATTCACTGTCATGCCTTGTATCATTTCAGCAACATTAAATTAATAATTTCAGAATGAGGTCATTCTACTCAACACTGTCATCGACTGGGTAGACGGCCAGCCGGGCTTCCTGCCGTTTTCAGCATCACCATCCTGGGCCTGTTTGGGAATGTTGTGTGGTGCTGTGAGTTATAAAACTGTAGTACTGTGAGGTGAGTTGATACGGAAAAGCTGTTTGGCGCATTAGTTTTAAAACAGTGGTGCGGTGCTGTGAGATGCGTTTGGCGTATCTAAATTACAGTTACATTAAATGACTAATAATATTAATATAAAATCACTCAACGTTTACATTATACATTAATATAAAATAAAATAATTGATTTAATTTGATTACAGTGGTACAATTCAACATATATTATAATAATTATAATATAATATATTACATTATAATATTATATTATTTATTTTTTTGAAAGATATATTAAATTATTTTAAATATTATTTAATAATTAATTTATTTTTATTATGAATAAATATTTTATAAAAATAAATTATTGTTGTGGTTAATTTATTAATATATTGTATATCAAATTATCAAATACCCTTTTTTTTTTTTGAAAGGAACCCACATATTGCAGTTTATTGTATTGAATACGAATTAAATTTAATTTAGTATGAGTGTATTGAATATAAAACAAAATCAAAACCCAAGGATTGGTGCATGCATCGGTGCAATCTCGACTCAGATCTACTAGTTGGTGCATAGATCTTCATGATTGGCAGCTATGGATTCATCGGAAAAATTGGAGATAGAATCCACAATAAACCCATAAACAACGGCAAGATTAGAGGAGGACAGAATAAATCAGTGATCAGCGACTGTGTCTCCGTCCGAATTTGATCGTGTGATTTGCTTTTTGCACCATCTGGTTTAAAAATGATGAGGCGGAAAATGGCGAGGAGAGCTCAGGCAAGACGTGAGAGAGAGAGGATGATGGCAAAAAGGTAAATACTTCTTTTGTTTTGACGCCGAAGTCCGTGTTTTATTAAGTGAAACTCCGTTCATTCGAGATGGAACCCATATCCAAACAGGTGAAATTCCAAAAACCATGGTTACAACGCGAATTTGTGCGTTTTGACGGCGTGAAACGGGTAGCCAAACGGCTACCCTATGTGTTGAATCATATGGAACCTGTATTGTTTTTTAAATTTGAAAAATAGAGTGGATGGTGTGATGGAACACTACCTGCAATGGAGACGGCAGCCTATAGTTACCCAGACTCATAGACGATAGTGTGAAAAACGTAACACACCAAAAAGGAATGTATGAAGGTGGAGAATATCAGAATATGGTATGGTTTACAGGCTTAGGCTTCTTAAAATCTTTCTGAATTTCTTCCAAATTGACAAAAAATAATAATTGAGGCCCAAGATCCAGTATCAAAAGCTCAAAACAATTGTCTTCAATTCATAATTGATTGGGTAACTTTAGTAGTTTAGTCACACCCCTACATTTACTAAAGACACTCCAACTTAAGTTGACAATCCCTTGTAAAAATTAGTTGATGGGGTGTCTTTAGTAGATGTAGGGGTGTGACTAAAGTTACCCTAACTGATTACCTTGAGCCCAAGTAATGAAGCCCATTTTAGGCATCTTACGGCCCAATCATTACAAAGCCCGTTAACAAGGTTGCATGTCCAAACTCCGAAGTTGAAGTTGTCCACGTGTGTATGTATGGTCGCACTGGATCGGGGACCCCAACAATGGGAGGCCCACCTAAACCCTCGACATCTGATTGTCTGCGTACAATAATAACTAGTCGGATCACATCAAAATATCTCGCAATCCAGTTCAGACTCATCAATGTCTGCATCAAAATCAGACCCTACAATCTCCATGTCAGGTACGCCATTCTCGTTTCTTCAACCATTTATCTTCCTCTTGGACTCAAACCTATTTGTTGTTTTGATTAGTTTTACTATATCAATAGATCAATCATACGGATCAACGCATTCCAGTGCGATTCCTGGGTTTTATTAGAGGTTGGAATGCATTTGTTTGATTTTAATTTTCTCTTTAATCGGATCAATGCATTCTTCCGCGAATTCGGTGTCTTTTTGATTCCTTTGATGGGTATGGCTAGAAATTGAATTAATGGCAGATTGTGCAAGTTTTTTTGTGCCAAAAGATTACATTATGAATTACGTTTGATTTACTGAAGAGTTGTGGTACCTACCCAACCCGGTAGAGTAAATCCCTGGACCCGTATATCACACCCTCGGATGTTTCGAACCTAAGAGTCATGGGTTTCATAGAATGCCAGGAACCAACTCGGCCACGCCTTGGGGTTCTCTTTGTTTGCGTTTTGTTTGTGGATATGTTTTATTGAAGCTTTTATAGTCAAATTGAATATTTTATCAGATGGAGAAGCAAAAGCACCCAATGTATTTGAAAGACTGAAGGAAGAGATTGAAGCAATAGTACACACTGAAAGAAGACATCATCACTATCGCAAGGAAACTTATGGAAAGAATGAAGAGATCATAGATGAAAACACTCCATTAGATGATGTGAAAGCCCCTAATGTGTTCGAGCGAGCGAAGGAGGAGATTGAGGCTCTTGTTCAGACAATCCATCCCAAGAAAGAGTCTCAAACTTATAAAACAAGGTTTTGCTATAACAGTTGTAGCATTAGATGACACTTTTTCTGGTCCTTCAATAGGATTCTTATGCAATGTGATTTTTCTGTTGTAGGGATCAATCCACCAAGGGAGCTTCAGGATCAGAGAAAACAGGTGCTTTTCATTGTCACTTTCTGTATATTGTTGTTTTATGCTCTTGGAGGCTTTAGGCTTGAAGATAATCAGTTTAAGTTTTCTTCACAAGCTCAAGTATACACAATTGTTGTGTTATAGCACTAGACTCTATTGCCGTTGCATTTCCTCTTCCGCATTTTGTTTTCAGGGCCTAAAATGGCTTAAATCCTAAACTTAGTATTTCTTGTGTATATAAAATTGACAGAGAATGGCGCAAAGGCGCCCAATCTCACTCAAAGTGCTAAGAAGGAGACCGAAAGAATCAAGCGTGGCGACAATTCTCCACACCGTCATCATCATGAAACTCATGGAAGAAGCGATGACATTGATGAAAGCACTCCTATTAGTGAAGTAAAAGGTCCTAATATTTTTGAACGGGGAAAAGAAGAAGTCGAGGCACTTATTTATGCGATCCATCCGAAAAAGGAGTCCAGTAATTTTGTTTCCTCACCTAAGAAGGATGGTGGATTTAGGCAGTCTATTGCAAGAGGGTTGGAAAAAGTTTGCTCTCCATTTAGTCACAAGAAAGATTGATGTGTAAAGTACTACAGGAATGTATACAACAGCAAGAGCAATTCAGAATTAAACTCTGACGGAAAGTGAGACATGCATGATAATTGATCTTCAACTGAACTCTTGATTAACATTGTTGAAAGATGCAATGATTCTGTTTTACTGTTCTTTTCAGTCAGGGAGCTATATTTGCCATGCAAAATATGGAGAGCACCTGCAAATTTGAACCAACCTTCAGTAATCAGTGGTGCTTATAGGCAATCAACATTTGTTTTGGTTAGAAAATGACCAATCTTTGATGTGCAATAATGTTCTCAAAGTCGATGGGGGTGGTGAGACCCAACGGTAAGCTCATTGACAGGGGGTTGTGAGGCCTGATGCATTCTCATCCTCTCCTATCATGTAATTGCAACTCTTGTCTCCTTTGAGACATGCCATGTTGTTATTGTTTTGGTATTAGGGAAAAATATAGTATAGTTCTTTCATCTTGTGTCGTACATACAAGAGAATCACAGTGACAACAACTTATACTCTAAATCGTAAACCCTAAACATTGAAATGATAGGATACTAGGATTGCACTCTTTTTCTTCTTGTGGATAAGGCCTAAACAGGTAGGGGAAAGAGCGACTCGAACTCATGACGTATAGATCATAGCTATGAGGTTTTGGCGTTTTGCTACTGGATCTAGCATTTTTCCTCTACTGGGCTTGTACAATTAAACAATGGACAATTTATGAGTTGGCAATCAATGTTTGGGGTAAAACGAAGATGTTTGGCTGTTTAGCAGGATTCAGTGCACTGATCTCCCTAGTGATGGGAATATTATGAGCCTAGCTTATTGGAAAAAAATGTACTTGTCATCACAGTGCTGCTTGTCCTGGTCCCACTAAGATCTGTTATTGTTGGATTGTTAATTCTTTGTTAAATGAATGCAAACATACTCTAGAGTTGAGAATGAGATGGATCCACAGTCATTAAAATAACCTTTGGAGTAGTTTTTGTCTCTTTGGGCAACAAGGTATGATTTGAAACCACTTTAGAGCATAATCAAATATTTTTTTACTAAGCCTACTGACCCTCCAACTACATAACGAGATAGTTGGCGTGGCATTAACATAAGGCAAAGTCTAAATGCACTTCTTCTTTTACTCTATATTACTATATAGTATATAAAAATAGAAAAAAAGTGGGATCAATGGTGAGATCAGAGGGTGTATAGAAAAAAAAAAGGGGGTGTATCTAGATCAACCCTTAACATAATCAAGATTTGTTTTGTTGGGGTCTGTTTGAACTTTCTGTTGAAGATCCAAGTGTATTGGGCTTCACACAATTATATTCATTGAATATACTATATAGTATTAGAGATAATGACACATAAGATTATCCATTGAATATACTATATAGTATTAGAGATGATGACACAAAAGATTATCCATTTTTTGTTAGATGTTAGGAAGCATAGTAATCATGTCCTGTTATAAGGGCTTCCTTCTAGATTCTAAGATTTGCATGCTGTTAATCCAGTAGCTGCAGCCCTTAAGGAGGGAGTCACTATGTACAACGTAACAGTTGGACATTTGCCATTAAAATTGCAAGTAAACTGCAGTGACTTTTATGGGTTAGATGTTTGATTGATAAAAGATAGACTGGTTCAAACGATAAGTTGAAATTTTTTGACCAATCATTACTGATCAGTTTTTAAGTACAAAGCAACTGATATGAGACCTGAAAATTAGCAGTAGTGATGAACTATCATTTACCAGCCACAAAAACTTACAAAAGATTTTGATGCTACAAGATCTGTTCTATCATTATATACTTATATGCTGCTGTTGCAGAAGGGATTTGTACAAGCCTATTGTTAAGGAAGAGGAAAACGTTCAAGAAAGGAAATATAAACATGCAACAATATCGATACACCCAGATCTCCAGTAGAATCAAAATCCCTTAAAATTCCAATCCTGGCAATTCAACTGCTAGTATTCTCCAATCCCGCGAATTCCAACAAGAGCAACTGCAACTTTGTCTACATTGCTAGCTAGGCAATACCATATCACTCACAAATAGGTAATACCATTGCTAACATCAATTTATTGCGCCAACACAGCCGATATGCTCAACCATCTCACTCACAAATCCTCCCCAACTTGGCCGCTTCTTACTTAAATCCTCCAATTCAGGCTTCGTAATCAAATCCTCCAACTCAAAACATAGGTTAGTGTCATTCACAGCAAGGTCTTCATCTACCAAATTCTCAAGAACCATGTTATCTCCCATCAACTTCTCCGACATTCCATAATATGTAGAAAACATGTCAGGAGCACTTGCTCCGCACATCAGATTCTCCCTATGACCCCCAACAGGGTAGCAGAAGTCGTCACTTCTTGGACAACCCTTCTGCATTGTGAAGGTATCCATTCCGCCAGGCAACACATCACCATTGTTGGGTTGAACTTCAGTCAGTTGCTCCTGCACTTGATTTCTACAACCGGCACATTGGTCAATTGCCGGGGTCCTGAGTAACCTGCGCCTCTTGATGAATTCACCACCATGTAGAGCTGTTTGTTGCTTTTTCTTGTACATTAGTTGTTGGATAAGTCCAGGGTTTTTGGTTGCTTTGATGAAGAATATGAACATCTGTAATTGCTTAAATTCTGCTGTTCGTATGCGCTCTCCGACAGCACCTATTTGGTCATCTGCCTCCAGTTGTTGCTGTCTCAGTTTCAGGATTTCACCTCTCAACATGTTCTGATCAGTCATCAAGGATTGAACCTCAGCTTCCAATGCAGGCTTCGATGAAATGACATGAGATGTGGCTCCCTGTTTCTGCTTTTCAAATCTCCTCCTCCTACTGATGTTCTTGAGCAAATCTTTATTGCCCCCTCGAAACCCTTCATTCGCAAACTCCCATCTATCTGAATCAATCTTCCTAAATCCCTGAAACCAGAATTGCACAGTTCTAAAAAAAAAAATCAAAATTGAAGCAGAACAACGTTACAACTTGCATATTCCCAATCATTTGGGATCCACAACAGGAATGAAAAATCAATTTAAACCTACAAATGGATTCTCATTCGCCATATCAAACGAATTCTTTGATTACGGATTTTTGGAGACTTTCCGTGGAACAAATAATCAAACGAATGGAAAACACTATGACATAACAAAATAAACAGAGAACCCTCACATAGGTATTGAGCTGGCGGATGAAGCTGGAGAAGTTGCTGTGCTTAAAATATTTGGGAAGCAGATTTTTGGAGAATTCATGAGAGTCCCAAACAACGAAACTGTCAAGATTCTTGCTCCACGAAACGACCGAATCGGTCTCCGGATCCTCCACCATCTCGAACGTCTTTTTCAAGAACGGTGGTGGTCCCGACTCGTGCAGTCCCTCCATTGGCTTAGGCAGACCGACTGATGATGACGAAGAGGGCGATCCATTTCCATTTCTGTTCGTATTCTCCACTCCGTCAGCGAGTTTAAACCGATAGCCTCCGTCCATATAATCAAAGGCTTCTAGGTCGTCGTCTTCTCCCTCCTCTTCCATTTTGATTGTCACGATTTTGAGTGCCTCTTCTTTCTTCGACGCCGACGACGATGAATAGTACGGCCCTCGCTGTTCATCAGGCATGTCCAGATCATTCTCTGCGTCAGTGGATTCCTTCAGTTCTTCAATGGGTTTTGGCAACGGAGCTGATAAAAATCCTCGGGGCGAAGGGGGAGCCCGACCGTCGGCACCGACACCGCCACCGCCTGCGCCAGGTAACACCATTATTTTGTATTATATGGAAATTTGAGTCACTGTGATTCTGAAGTTGCAGAGAGGGAGAGTAGGCGAATAGGTTAAACTGAAAAGAAAGTATGTGTGAAGGGAGAGTGTTTTGCCTATTTAAAGAAATAAAGGCAAGTCGCCACGTTTCACTACTTTTGAATAATTTCCATTTGAAGCAACACTTTGCCTTCCTCCCGGGACCCACTGTTTTTTGGATAAGATCCAAAATAGTGCGTCTACTCGCAAAATGGGATGGATCGAGTCCCAATCCTTTTTTTTTTTGTTCAAGTTCTTGTATTTTGAACAGTTAGCTATGTTAGAACACTCACATCGATATCGGTGTCTCTTAACATACTTTTTATTTTATCTACTCAAACATCATTTTTTTTTTCTTTAACATATTCTTTATTTTATCTACTCAAACATTATTTTTTGATAGATTCTATTTAGTAACAACTGCATCAGTATCTCTATTATAAATCTCTATAATATTAAAATATTAGTTTCTTCTTACTTTATTATTATTTGTCTATATTATCTTATTTCATGTAAAAATTAAAATGTTTCATTATATATTAATTTTAGAAAAATAATTAGCATTAATTATAAATAAAAATAATTAGTAAAAATATAATTAATAATAAATAAATAATTATTAAATTATAATAAACTAAAATCCCAACAACTATATTTGAAAAGTAAAAATTCCCAACTATTATATTTCTATATTTATAAATAGAGGCAACCTCATTTTGTTGTTTACAACAATTACTTCCTTCATTCTTACCCTCCGATTTTAATTCTATTACATTTGCTATCATCATTCCCACAATCAAATGGGTTCATCTATTTTAAATTTAATAAAATAGTATGTTATTAATGTCTTTTGTAATGTTTGAATATTGCAATGATTTAATAAATAATGAATATTTTATATGATACATAAAATTATCTTTTAATGAAGTTATTGGGTGTTTTGATGATTTTTAAAATACTCGGGATAATATAACCTTACACAAAAGTGATTCTTATACAATACCGATCGTATAATTTTGTTTTTTTAAACAAGGTGGGGGGATTCGCGCCCTGATCATTATGGTGATATACATCATCCTTACCACTTCAACTAGTGGCTCAAGTGTAATATATCAAATGACAAAAAAGACCCTCACTCTCACTTTAATTAGGGGTAACTCAGACATATTATCACAAATCTTATACTTTACTAACCTAATATCAAATTCTTTTCAAATACCAGATATGATTAAATTATACATCAATTTATATAATGATTAAATTATATATTGGATAGCAATATTAAACTATTCTATACGGAGTTCCAAACAGAGTCTTTGATGTTAAAAACTTCTAATTTGGCAAAAAAGTTTCATTTTCTTTTGATGACATTAAACAATGACTTTTAAATGACATGGCATACAAACATAAATTTTCACACACAAACCCTAAATTTTGAAGAAAATCAAAAGTTGGAGAATGGAGATTAGAGAGGATACCCCTGATTTGGACGGTGGCAAAATACTTCCTACTCTCCTGTTTTTGTTTAAGCTGGAAGGCAGTCCAATTTTTAATACAATTGTGGCTACAATTCTTCCCAAAAGAGTTAATAATTGGTATTTAGGGTTTATAGTTCAGAGTTTAAGATTTAAAATTTAGTTTTTAGGGTTTAAAATTTACGATTTTCAATTTGTTTCAAAATCTATTATATTCCAACTTTATGAATATCAAAATACTTAAAAAAATATTTAATCAATGATTTAAGATAATTTTGAGGAATCAACGAGCGATAACTCGATTGACAATCGATTGGGTTAGACATATGTATCCCCAAAATCTGATTCCAATGAGAAACAAAATTCTCAATGGTATTTCAAAAAAAGGGAGATAATTTTGAGGAGAATTATAATTACAATTATAACAAAAAATTAGAGCTCCCCCTATTCCATTTTTGTTCTCTCTACAGAAAATCAACATGACCGTACAAGTGCCACTTGGCAGCTAACTGACCGTGTTGCGTTGGAGTAGGTTGTTGGGTGGGCCCAGCCTAGTAATCGGTGAACTAGGTGGTCGGTGGTCCACTCTTCCAGGTGTAATTATTATTAAGATAAAGTTTACCAGGAATTTAAAAAAAAAAAAGTGAGTGTCGGCTAATAGTTCGTGGGTTGGGCTTTAATCGGATACCTTCATAAGCCCAGCAATTTTATAGACAAGTAGACGACAATATTTAACTAGTATTTAAATACTTAAAACCAGTCCACATAAGGACTCAGCAAGAAAACACAGAGTCCCCCATCAACAGATTTTGGCAAAATATCAGGAATGACAAACTTGATTTCAACTATCTGAAATATAAACAAACTACATGTTATATAAGATTGTATGGTGTACCGTAAAGAGAACCACCAAAAGAGTCGACACTGCACCGATCAAGAGGGCTTCACCTCACCTCCATTCCCCTTGCCAAAATACAAACCATCACGGCCAGCTATGTCCAAACCTGATAAACTCCTGTATGATAAGAACACACTAATAATGAAATCTATTAATTCAACTTGCACAATGTAAATCAAAGCAGAGGAGTACCTGGTTAACAATGACCGGCGCTAAAAGTTATACATGAAGAATGACTGACTATCAACAGCCGCTGGATGTTACATTGGGCTCTGACCACTCCAAGATTAGAATCGCTAGTAAGCACATTTGTTGTCTCGGGTCTTGAATCCTATTCTAACTACAGCAGAAACAATCTACTTAAGAATCAGTTCTACAACGAACTCCGGCCAAGAAAAGCAAAATTGTTAACAATTTACAGAATCATTTTGTGAACCTAAAGAAGCAGCAGTACCAGTGCCATTGTCCTTATAACCCCCATTGCCAACCTCCAGAGCGCCAAAACTGGATCTATCGATCTTCATATCGGATTCAAACTTTGCAACAAATGCAAGTGTCGACATGAGTGCCTTCTGAGAGGAGTTTGGTGTCTCTTTAAAGGACACATGAGGTAAGTAATCTACAGATGGACCCGAAGTAGGTGGAGTAGCAGGCATCTTCCATGGGTTTGAACTTGACCCTTGTTCTTTTCTTTTGAAAACATCCAATGAATAATGATCAAAAGAAGGAAAAGGCGGTCTCTGTGGTGCTGCAGCAGGTTGAGTTTTCTTCAGCATCGCATTTAACTTCTGAATCATGTTTGACGTAGTTGGGTTTGTCAAGCTGCCTTTGTTTACACTATCAACCAAACATGGCGATGAGCAAGCTTGTTTATGTGCACCAACATTGTTTGATGAAGATGATTGGACACTTTCATTGCTATTCAAAGTCAGATTAGCTAATTTCCTAGCACCTGAATCTTCGAGCAGAGATTTCCCAAAAGAAAGGAAATTTATTCCCTTTGGTGGAACAGTTGGTGAATTTCTCTTAGGAAATTCATTCAAATTATGAGCAGTACCAGATGCACTTATGGCTGTAGCATTTCTAGCTTTGACACCCTCATTATTCATTGGAGATGAGCTGCCCTGTCTAAGTTCATTGGATCCACTTGTCGATGATTTTCCCACAGCTAGAAATCTGATGCCTTTGGGTGTCTGTTGGGGCAAAGTCTGCGTGCTCTTTACCTTCTGTCCAATATTCTTACAAGTAACATCTCCCGCATAGGACGATAGCACATTTATATTCTGATCAGAGTGTCCATCAGTGCTAAGTTGCTTTTTAGATATTGAGTTACCCATCAAGAATGGAGGCGTAAATCCAGGTCTGCAAAAATTGGGATTCGATGAAGATTCTATCTTGAGTGGAGAATCTTCCTTCAACGGCAACTGCAGGGAAGATGCTTGATTAGACACTCAACCAACAAGCTTTATCCTCTAAGCAAATTAGAGAATGTAGCTAGTTTGACCAATAGGTAAATGTATTAAAATATTAAGTCACTCAACAGTAATCCTATACAAGGGCAAGAGGGTACCTTGTGCGAAAACTTGCAATCCTTGCCTCTACTGCATGAACCCATGGATGCATAGTTGTTGCAAGGATACTTAGAGAGCTGATGATCATAAGGACAGTCATCCCCCTTCATGCATGAGTTACGAGCAAAGTAACTGCATGGCTGCAAAACAGAAATGCATCAGAAAGTGAGGGAGAAGAGACATATATTGTGATTTTCACATGAAGCATCAATATCCAGCTCATCGTATGTAAGTTATGTATGGAAAAGTGAACTAATTTACCTCCGCTGTAATTTATCGACAATGAAATTTAAAAAAAAAAAACATTATAAAACAAGTTAACTACTCTCAGAGATCTACCTAAGCTATTCAACCTAGCAGTCATTGGAGAATACAGCAGTTACATCATGCAAGAGGACAAGGTTTAAGGTCAAAACACCATACCATGGATTTTGTCAAAGGTATCACATCATGTGAAAATTTGCACTTCTCCCCCTGTTGACAATGAAACGATCAAATTAATTAGATTGCAATTGGATGAAAGTCCACATTGACTCTAACAGATAACAAAACATTATTATATATCACACATAACCATATTTGAGACTACAACTTTACAGTTAATTCCTAATTCAAACTTAACAAAAGCTCGGAGTCAAAACCATGCAGGTCCAGATAAAAGATTCTTGCTGGGAAAAACAAAGATAAAATCTAAACACTCAATTAGTGAAAAGAAATACTCTTACATCGTGCCATTGTTAACAAATGTAATCAAAATAACTACATTTAGCTGAAAAGTGACTACGCTACATTCATTTATTCAAATAGTTTGGTTATCTGTCAAAATATCTCATGTGCCTCCACCATAAATGATTATGGTGTTTCTTTCATTTTATATGCTAACAGATTTCACCATAAAATATCAGATTAAACAAATAAATCTGTTATCACATGAAATGCAACGCCCCAACCATGCATTAGACGAGAGAATTTATAAAATTTTGACTGCTTAAAACACAGAGGGTGGACTCACAACAAACTTGTTTGTTGCCAAGTCCCAAGCTAATCAAATTCTTCCAGTGTTACAGATGGAGGCTCCAGCCTCCAGGGACCTATTATCGTGTCAGGGTAGAGTTAGGAACAAGAGGGCATGTTGTCAAGTATCTTTCTAAAATACCTAAAAACTAACAGTGCCATGACATATCCTCCTATTAAAAAGCACACAATGATATTAAATTGAGAAAGCTTTTTTTAAGCCTTGGCGTGGCGGTAAAGTTGTTTATGCTAAACCAAAAATTTACCAGAAATAGATGAAGTCCTAACCATGATTAGAATGTCGTAAAAAAATTTTAAACAGTTCAAGCAGATAGAGGAGATTCATACAGAAAAAAAGGAAATTTAGAACGGTCTAACCTCATGGCATCTGCCCTTTAGATAATGTCGACAATGTGCCACAACTTTTGGTTTCAATACTGGTTTCAGTTTCAACCTTTTGACTCCAAGTAGCCGATTCTTTTCTGCTCGTTTCTTCCGATCTCTTTGCTGCAATTAAATTTGAAAATGAATGAATTTTTAGCATTTTGCAAGGAGTACCTATGACTAGGATACATAGTAAATAGTCACATTATAGGGTAACAGGAAAATAAAATAAATCAACAAATTTTACATGAATGTGGGGTATAGATTACAAATTAATTGTACCCATCTAAAATTAATATATAATGTCTAGACAAAGAAATCATTAAATAGTGCATAAATTTTTAAAATGCTCATGAAAAATAGTAATACCTTTTTCTTAGCTTTCTTTTCCTTAGAGGGGGGAGCCCGCTTTTTCTGATTACAAACACCAGCATCCTGCTGCACATGACCACATAGATTATATGTGAATAAAACCACACAAATTCCACAAAGTTAAATAACCTAGTTTGTTCTTTTTTTTATTTGAAACTAACCTAGATTCAAGCTCTCCAACACATTGTTAAAACCAAAAGGCTTTCAAGCTAGTCCAATGCACCAGGGGCACACATTTTAATTTGTGCTAACCTGTGTGCATGTGTGTGTGTGTGTGAGAGAGAGAGAGAGAGAGAGAGCACAGCCTATAAAATAAAGTTATAAAGTACTTTGGATGTGAGAGCATGCTTCATAACTAAATTTACGATGACAGAAACAACCATTTACTCAAAATTCCATACCTTACTAGTTGCATAGAAGATTAAAAAAGCTCGAGGTAGTGCCTATCACTAGAAATTGCTCGACTATACAGTCAAAGTCTACTCATGCACCATGTTAAATATTGAGAGATCATGTGCATACTTTTTTTTTTTAAACCTCAAATGAAAACTAGTATCTGTCATAAAGCCTCCCCAGAGAATGGTAATGGCACGTCACAACTCAAGTAACAAAATGTAAGACATTTTGCAAATAAATATTAACAAACTAGAGCAAAGGTTTGGTAATTGGTATCATAAAGAAACATAATTCCTAAGCTACAAGTAATCACAGAATAAAGAGAGTCACCTAAATTATACCTTTTCCTTAGCTGTTATCATTTGCCCTTCAGATGCACTTTCGTCCAGTTTTTCTCCTCTCAATGCCAATTCATCAGGAATATCTGCTGGAGAGCAGTCACCTCCAGCTCCACCACCTTCTTTTTGATTCTCATAATGGTTTACCAATTTACCTATTCGAGCATCTTCCAGAACAACCATTGGGGGTCCAGGCACAATCTCATTCCTGATGCTTTCTTTGCGTTTTGTTTCCACAACAAAACTTTCTTCATCGACTGCATCCACGGTAATAGAACTGAGTCCAGAATCTTTCCCATTTGCTCTGTATTTTTCATTATAAGAGAGATCTTCTCTCCCTGATATGTCTTTGGAAACTTGCTTCTGCTTAGAATTCTTCTCCTCCAACATTACAGCATCTTCAAGAAACCTATTGTCTGAATTTCCAGATGCCTCAAATTGACCAGGTATTTCTCCTTCTTCCACATCTTCAATCATATGGCTAAGAGAATCCTCTGTGCCACTGGCACAAGCCAATTTCTCAAATTCCATATTTTTCTGTTCCAGTTCATTATTTTGTTCCACAACAATAGTCTCCCTCAAAGAAATTATTTTGCTATCCTGAGCTGAAATTGAACCTTTACTGATGACACAATTATCCAAAGATGTATCCAAGGCATCAGAAATGTTTTGTCTGCAATGCTCTTCATCTATTTGTAGCTGACCAAGATTTCCAGATTCCTCCATAACATCTTGTGTGAGTTTAATATGTTCATCAGGGTTATTTATCAATTTAAACTCACCACTGAAAATTTGCCTCTTGTCTTTCGGTGAGGTTGAGACATTGCTGTTGTTGTTGCATCCAGGTTCTTCATTCCCTTTTACAATATGTTCGAGCTCATATACCAGCATTTGGACCTGATCAGACCTTCTATCTTGCGATTCAGCCCCTTCAGTTAGGCAATCAACCATCATTTCCTTTTGTTTAGTGAACTCTTCATCTTCTTCTATTCTCATCATAGTGTCTATTTCATCTACTACCATTTGAGTATCATTAGACCCACCGTCTTTAAAATTACTACCTTTAGGGTTCCCATTACGAGCCAGAATATGTATGGGCTTCGTGCCATCAGGGCTGACCAATTCACAGCACTCATGAGCTTCATTCCCAGAAGCTTGCTCCAATGCATTACTACCATGATCTTCAAACAAGTGAAACAGTGTAAACTGTCAACAGCGTAATTAAAACATCTCATGGATTAGTAATGGAAATGCAGTAATAACGAACTTAATTATAGGAAAAGAAGGAGATGCATTAATAAACTATTGCCCATGAGCCACGAATGATTTAGACTGACTGGAGATCGGTGAGAGAAGTTTATATGACTTGTAATTCATTAAGCAATTTCAAGACTGAAGAAGAACATACGAATAGTAAATATATATCAACTGAGCTGAATGGAAGTACCAAAGAAAGTTCAATGCGCAATAATTTTTCAATAAAAATGTCTTTCGGTCAATCTGAATAAACCGAGTAAGATGAATTTTATTATTTGTTTCATGGTAAAGAACTCACAAAGTAATTCATTCAACGGTCTCATAAGTCTAGAAACAATATAAGATTCAGAAACAACACAACAAACAAGCTAAATCGAACTACGAGAATCATGAATAGCTCATGTGTGTGGTTTGAAAAAAAAACACTATATCGAACTACATATTCCATCACTTCCTCTTTTCAATTTCTTAATCATGTATTCTTTATTAATTACTCTTGACCGAACATGATAGATATTTTAACAAAAACACAACCAAAAAAAAAACGGTGAAGATTAACAAAAATTTGAGTAAAGAAAATCAATGGAAACATGATCCAATAATTCATGTCATCACCTGGTCTTAGCGACTGAAGAGGCGCAGAATGAGAGGTCTCACAGAGCTGAGGGGCCTCGTAGCAGCGAGAGAGAATACGAGCGAGCGTACGATACGTTTCACTCTCGAGATGCGATTGGCGATAAGGAGGGAAAGGAAACGGAGTTCCAACAGAGGGATTCGAGTTCTCCATTCGAATTCTCTCCATGCTGTGCCCACAATTGTAAACCCTCGACCTCGAGTCTAGCTTTCCGTTCGCGGCGAGGTTAGGAGTTCTTGTTCTTTTTTTTGAAAGTGTGAATTTTCTAACACTTTAAATAAAACACGCACAAAAAGAAGGAAGGAAGGAAGGAAAAGGTTAAAAAAAAAAAAAAACGAAAACCGCATCTTTTCTCTCGCCAAGACGGTATCGTTTTTGGTCTGGTATTCACAATTTGACGAATATTCAACTAGATCCCTCTACTTTGGGCTGGTTGCAAAAGACCCTCTATAGTTTTAAATTTTAGAAATATAGCCGATAAAATTTTCACTCTCTTTTATAATTGCCACGTAATTTCACTTCCTTGCAATCTCATTGATATCTATTAATTTAGTTGGGTGAGTTCAAATCAGTAAATTTTTTTCCCCTTTTTGTTGTTAATTTTATACCCATTACTCTATGGTTGTGTGTGAGATAATTCTCTCTTACCCATGATAAATAAATTGTCACAAATAACCAATTCAAAATAGTGTTATTAAACTTGGCTCGCTCTGTCAATCGAATCGAATTAAACCGTTTCTTTTAAAGAACCATGAACGCATCGCTCTTTAATTAATTACTATATTATAGTTCATTTTCTAATTGTGTTTCGTAGAAATAAGTTAGGAAATCAATTGTCATCATTTGCCATAATCTTGGCGATAATAGGTTGGAAAACGAAGTTTTTACTAAAGCTTTAGTTGAAAACAATTCATGCATGAATAATTTCAATCGCAAAGTTACTCTTTTTTATCAAATTTAACCCTTTTTTTCATCTTCATCTTCAAAGTCTTTATTTTAAACCATTGGAGCAAAGTTATACAATCAATTAGTACAAATCAAATTAGTTCATCACATAGATTCCATTCAAGGCGATCTTCCGATTTGATCAAATCACTCTTTATCCTCCTGTCACATTTGCGCCACCAATGAGTTAGGAGTTGAAGCCTGTAGGCTGTAATTTCCCGCCACACTGGCTCCAACCATTTGCTTTGACATGAATCACAATCTCAACCTGCACTTGCGTCACCATTTGGTTATGATATGAAGTCGTGATCTTCAGCCACATTGATTCTTTCGATTTTTTTTCAATTTGAAGTTACACTCTTTACTAATTTAGATTGATCACATTCAATAAAAATGTTTTCCATTTTGCTGCAATTTCTATATGATTATTAAATTATGTTCCCTCTTAATTTACTCATTCCCATCCCATGAAAATGTTATCCAATTAGCCATGGGCGTCCTGGGTGAGGCGACATGGGTTGCCTAGCTCCATAATCTTGGAAAAATATCAGTTACACCACCACAACCAGCGAGAGCTCTGCACCCACCTGGTCGGTGATTCTTAGAAAGTGAAGATTTTGCATTCCCACTTGTCATTAGACTTTTACTCAATGCGCCATGCGGCCTTATTGGGGGGTAATATTGGAAATATAATGTGGATTTCTCACTGCCGCCGAATACTACCAACCCCAGTCACCAGGTACATATAAAGGTGAGGGGAGTTTTAAACGAACTCACGCTTCAAAGACCGCCTCTCGCTCTCTCTAAAGATTTCCTATTTGCTCCTAGCTAGGGTTTTAGCTTATCGCTTCTTCCCTCCTCTCCTCTCCTATCTGTCTCTCGAAATCGAATTGGACCCCAAAATATGAGCAACGACAACAAGGATAACTTCAGCATGGCCGATCTCTCCTCTGGTAACATCTCTCTCAACTGAAACCTTACTTCGCTCGGTGAAATTTATTGTTTGCGTACATGAAGTGGCCTTTTTTTTTGTTTTCCTTTGTTTACTTATCGTTAGTGGCTCTCAACGATGAGGATCGAGCGGGTCTTGTTATTGGTCTCAAGGTCAGTGAATTGTGTATGATTTATTTTGATTATGATCGGGTGGTTATGTTGGGGAATTGTTGTTTTGATGGCTGATTGGGGTGAGTTTGTGGTGACCTGGTGCAGGATAAGCTGCAGACTCTCGCTGGACAGCATTCCGATATCCTGGACAATTTGACTCCGACTGTCAGAAAGCGTGTTGAGGTTCTCAGAGAGATTCAGGTGGCTTGCCTTCTTGCAAAATAAATCTCGTTTTTGTGATGCAACGGCCTTTCATTTGTTTAATGTTGATACTTTGTCTCTCATCTCTCGGAGACAAAAAGTGGTGCTCTTTAAAAAGGATTTATGTTTTGTGTATAATTTGGATTGCGTTCCTGCTCAATTACAGTTCTCTGCATCGACGATTTGTTGTGTACATGGGTTTGGAGGTGTCACTGTTCTTTTCTTTATATATGCTTGTTCATTCTTCCCCTTTTTTTTTTTTTTTTTTTTTTTTCATTTACAATTTCTCTTACACAGTCTTTCCTTTACAGCTTATTTATCTTACCTGAACAAGATAAAAACTTTCAATATATTTTTCATTGTATTTTTGCTTCATCTGCAGATCCAACATGACGAATTGGAGGCAAAATTCTTTGAGGAGAGAGCAGCTCTCGAAGCCAAATATCAAAAATTATATCAGCCACTTTATGCAAAGGTATTTATCCACATAAACTTTTTAATGATGAGCCTGAGTGTGTGTCCCCTTTCCCTTATATGTGCACCACAGATGACTGATCTCTTATAGATTTACCATAGAAGAATGACATGCATTATGTAGGAACGTACTTTTACCCGAGCTAGGTCCATCTGTTTAAAGACTCTTAGCCATAGTTAACCAGGTAACTATTACGAGGTGGATTACGATAGAAGGTTTGAATGAGACCAAGATATATTTTTTGTAGCTACTGAAAGCTTGGGAATGACATGTCTAATTGTGCCCTTATTAAAGCTTAGATTTTTTTTTTTATCACATTCAAACATCTATCGACTGATTTCGATGAAGAGAGCCCATTGTTATAATTCATGCAGCTTCGTATCTTCTTTGATATATCATATTGTTATCTTTTTTTGGTAAGTAATTAATGCATTGAATAAGAAGCCTGTACAAAATAGGAGGGGCATACGCCCGCATACCTTAACATCAAGTCCAAAAAAGGACACTAAATAAAATTAGAACAGCCGTGGAAAATTAACACCAAGCTCATAGCCCGCGAGTCTAAACAAGCAGCCCGTGAGCCGAAAAAAACCCCCGCAGCCCACATACCACTTCAATTGATAGGGCCAATCATACTTGCAACAACACCACAAAAGTATCTCCGTAAAATAGAAACACGTAGCCCAGAAAGAAAAGTGGCCCGTGTCATTTTTTTCCCGTTGCAACATTAAGTTCGAATTAATAAGATACCATAGTTTTTGGATGCAATCATAAAATTAGTTGAGGAAGAAAAACAAGTTTTAAGGATACTGTGTTTATAATATGCATTGATTGTGTTGTAATGTTATTGGTGAATATAATATATAATTTTTTGCTTTGTCAGTTTTATGAAGCTAGTGGCTGAACTGAATGCCTCTACCAAAGTAGCAACTAGTAGTTGCATCGGGCCTTAGCCTTGCATTTAGACAATGGCCACATTGGTTTGACCATAATTAATCGCTGTCATTTCCTCTCTTCAGTAGTTAATTTATTTAAATTTTGCAGCGCTATGATATTGTTAATGGTGTCATCGAAGTTGATGGGACACCGGATGAATCCACAATGGACCAAGAGGGGGATAAAGCCGCTGAAGGTGCCTCGATGATCAGTTTAGATAATCTATTTGTGCATTATCTTCGTGACCTGATAACAAGTTTCCTTGAATACAGAGAAAGGAGTGCCTGATTTCTGGCTTACTGCAATGAAGAACAATGAGGTTTTAGCTCAGAAGGTTAGTTCTATGAGTGTGTAAAAATTCTGTTATATATGTTTTCTTTTAGTTTAAATTAAAATTTTGACTGATAATATTTCATCTCACACTTTGCCGTCAGATTTCGGAGCGTGATGAAGGGGCACTTAAGTATCTTAAAGATATTAAATGGTGCAGGATTGATGATCCCAAAGGATTCAAGCTTGAGTTCATCTTTGAGCCTAATCTATACTTCAAGAACAGTGTCTTGACAAAGATATATCAAATGATTGATGAAGACGATCCTATTTTGGAGAAAGCAATTGGGTAATTTCGTTGAGTGTAATGTGATAACTTTTTTAAGCCTATGACTAGCTTTTTGAAAAAAATACCTAACTGATTTGGTTATTGTAGAACGGAGATCGAATGGTACCCTGGGATGTGCTTAACACAGAAGGTCCTGAAGAAGAAGCCAAAGAAGGGGACAAAGAATGCCAAGCCTATAACAAAAATTGAATATTGTGAAAGTTTTTTCAACTTTTTTAACCCACCTAAAGTTCCAGAGGATGATGAAGACATTGATGACGACGCTGTATGGCCAAATATCATTGCACTTATAAATGCTTGATTTTCTCTCATTGTGTATTATGTGCGCTTATCGTATTTGCTCTAACAGGCTGAGGATCTTCAGAATCAGATGGAGGAAGATTATGATGTTGGGTTAGTTATTCTATCATTCCTATGGCTTATGGTTAGACACTGATATTTTGATAGGCAATTGGGCTGTTGATGCTCTAGAGTCTAGAAGATCTATTAATGGTAGTATTGTGTTCAACATTTAAATTTTTACAGGATCTCTTTAGACTAAGTTGGCAGTGGAATCTTAATTGAATTCTTTTCGACTCAAATTTTTTTTTTTTTGGCATGCGGCTTGCTGCTTGATGGTAATCATTGGTGCCTCGTACAGGTATACTATTCGTGACAAGGTTATTTCCCATGCTGTGTCATGGTACACTGGTGAAGCTATTCAAGGAGAGGATATGGAATTAGATGATGACGACGACGACGACGAAGATGATGACGATGAAGATGATGATGAAGAAGACGAGGACGAGGATGACGATGATGAAGGAGAAGATGAGAGAAAGACGAGAAAGAAGGTACATGTATGCTTACTGTTTTTGTTGACATATGAACTTTGCTAATTTCTCTTTGTTAATTGTTTGAAATGTGCTGCAGTCATTGTCTGGACAAAGTGTATGTTGCCTGATACTATCCTGTCTACTTTGGGATGTTCTTTATGTTCAATTATTTTATGATGCCTATGTTTAATAGACGAACACAATCTGACTTGTTCTGATCACTTGTGTCTCGTTCATTGTAGAAGAGCGGAAGAATTCTAGTTGGTGATGGTCTGCAGCAGCAGGGTGAACAACCTCCAGAATGCAAGCAGCAGTAGATCTGGTCACAGAGATGCGTCGGTTGGCAGGGAATTGTTGTCATTTCGGAACATTAGGGGATTTTGGGGGGAAGGATTTGCAGTTTTGGCCTTTTCTTTTTGTTGCTTATTTGGTTATCGTTTATAACGGTTTAGTATGATTGAATGGTTTGGAAGATCCTTTCCCTTCTTCCTCCTATTGGTATGGGGAATGATATTTGATCATATATATAGTTTTTAAAGGCTGTTGCTGTTTATGGGGATTTCTTTTTCTTTCCAAAATGTCAATTGTGAGCCTCTTCCGTTTGTGTTTTATTTAAATACCTATCATTGTTGTCGCAACTAGTTTTATTTTTGTCTGCTCTTTAGTCTGATGTTCTTAATTCTTAGTTGTCGAAATTGTCCTTTACTCCTTTTGGACTAGCGCCTTCGACAGATTGTTGAGCGAGAGCTGGCTGGCTGGCTTATTGAAGACTTGAAGGGGTCGACTAGATGACTTTCATTGGCGGGTAATTATTTAGCCCATGATTGGGCCCAATGGACAGCGGAAGGACAATAGACCTAGGTTCTGTTTGGTAAAGCAGATAGTTTGATTTTCAATGAAAATGTTGTAGAAAAAATTTTGAGTTTAAAGTTATGAAATATTTTGTGAGTTGTTTAGTAAAATAAAAGTTGATGTTAGCGGGGAAATTGTTGAAGTAATATTATTTTTTATTTTTATATTAAAATTAATCTAATAAATATAATTTTTATTAAAATTAATTTTAAATTAATAAATATTCTTAATTATTAATTAATAAAATATTAATATTTCTTTATTTTAAGTATTATAACTGTTAAAATATTTTTATGGTATTAAAACAGTTAAAAATAATTTGAAGTATTAAAATTATTTTTAAGCTAATAAATCTAATTTATTATTCAAATTAATTATAAATTGTTTTTGTATCAAAACTGAAACTAATGTTGTAAATATTAATAAAATGTTATCATTTTGTGGGACCTATATTATTAAAAAATAATAAAATGTAATCATAATGTGGGGTCCACATTATTAAAAAACAAAAAAAAAGAAGGGAGACATTTAGCCTCCAGTTATGAAAAGAAGCTCCCTCCTCCAGTGGATCCGCCGCACCGTTTGATGCAGCGGAACATAACAACGATTGGTGCAGCGGATCCGCTGTACCAAACAGGTAACAAAATGCAATCTCATTCAAATCAAGTTAGTTCTTAATTTCTTATTAGCATTCATGTAAATATTATCATTCATCTAAAAGGTTAGTTTTTATTACCAAAAGAAAGGTGGTTAGTTTTTTTTATTTAATTTCCAGTTTTTATTGTACTCTTTTTAAGAAATTAATTAATTTTTGTCTCATCATCAATTATCATTTGAGACCTTATCTAAAAAATTTAGGATAAGCTTCATGTGTTTATAAGAGAATTAAAGAGAATACTCCACGGGCTAAAAACGAAACGCAACAATTTTGTTTTAGTAAATTCGACATTTACTTACCATTTCATGTCCATATTTCACAGTACCTATAAACTCATTCCTAACTCCTAAACTCTAACATGTAATTAAAGCTTAAATTTTAAATGCTAAACTATACATTTTAATTCCTAACTCTTAAATTTTAATATGTAATTTTTCAAAAAAAAAATCATGATTTAACATGATTTTTGATAAAGAATTCCAGCTAAAATTAGTACTCATAGTAAAAATGCCACGTCAAACCATTATTTATCATCATGCGTTGCCATATTTAGACACCCCGGTCGCGGGCCGGAAAAGGAAGCCCGGTTTTCTCGTTCCACCAAACCAAAAAAGCCTAAAGCTCACAACATGGTTCAAGAAAGGAGGGAAACCAAGCCCTCAAAACCCTAAAACCAAAAAATTAGCGCTCTCTTGCCCTCCTCCCTCCTCTCTTTGCGAATTCGATATTCCCTTCATTCTCACTCTTACAAGTTTGATTCCGAAAGAGTTGCCGTATTTTGAACCTTCCTTCACCCTACTCCACTCCATGGCGAGGCTCTTTCGGAACAGTTACTCTCTGAAACGCGCTCTACTGGCACCGGAGGTTTTGCTCTCTTGAATTTTTCTCTTCTGTTTTTGTGCGAGCCCTCTCTCGTACTTACCGAGTTTTGTCGTATTTGATTATATTCTCTTTGTTTAAGAAATGGTTTTGGTCTGCTAAAACAAAGTTATACTTTTCTTTTTTGTTTTCTGTCTGCTCATTTGGCCTACGCTAGTTTGTGTTCCATTTTATTTCTTACCAGTTTGGTTCTGTTTCTGTAGTTTTTTGTTATCATCTAATACTTATTTACTGTGCAGGAGTTGAGAAGGGGAGTACTGGGGACATCATGCCAGTTCCGGAATTTTGCAGCTAAAGGTGCTTTAGGTTTCGCTATGTATTGGGGTTAAATTTTATTATGGACATTAAAATTGTTTGGTAGTTTGTCTCCCGTGGTTTGGTGAGTTTGTTCTATAAAAAGAGTAGAATGTGTTGACATGTTAAATAGCACCAATAATGACCTAAAACGTAATTTGACTTTTACCTGCATTGGAGAAACCTCCTTGCGAATGCAATTATTGGAGGGTAAAGGCTTGTTACGATTTGACTGTATGATGTTCCTAGTGCTGACTATAAGATATTTGAATTATCGAAAATATGTGCATCATCATTATTTTTGCTCTGATTTTTTGAAATGTTAAGCTTGTTTGGGATGTGCTTTTTGACTAACGATGTGGTAGCCATTTTTCCATTCGGAGTACGCTATACAGTTGATAATGCTACCCTACCTTTGAAGGTCGGAGAAAATCCAAGTCTGAGGGAAGTGACTCTGGCGATGAGAATTTGTCTAAGAAAGAATTGGCCCTACGGCAAGCCTTGGATCAGATCACTAGCTCATTTGGAAAGGGATCTATCATGTGGCTTGGTCGGTCAGCGGCTCCCAGGAATGTTCCTGTAATTTCAACAGGCTCTTTTGGCCTGGATATAGCGCTGGGTATCGGTGGACTTCCTAAGGTATTTTTGAATCCTTTGATTTGAAGTAATTTTCATCTTTTTACGTGCCAACATATGGTCTTTGAACTTCTTCAATGTAAAAGAAATTTTGTACAAAGTTACTTATATGTTTAAAGTGTGAAATGATTTTCCAATATTGGTGCTTTTGCTTACCGTTGCTTCCTGCTATAGTGAAAGTAATTGCATCTACTTCTTTTCTATAGTAACAACCTGTGAGCTTTTCCACTGGACAATTTTGGCTGATCATCCTTTTTTTCCCGTATTTTTCTCCTTTGTTTTTTGGGTTCCTCCCTCTTTTGCATGATACCATTACAGTGGGAGGGGATCCACGGCTTATTCTATGGTGCGTTTCTTATATACTGTTATGATGACTTTGTGGGTGTGGGATCTATACAGGGACGTGTTGTGGAGATATATGGTCCAGAAGCTTCTGGGAAGACCACTCTTGCTCTACACGTAATTGCTGAAGCACAGAAGCAAGGAGGTTTATTTAATGTTCTTATAGTTACAGTTTCTTCAATTGAAAGAATCAGGACAATCCAGTTTACTACCACATTCCAGTGTCGTGTTTTATAAGTTGTTTGCTTGATTAACTGTGCTCGTGAATGAATGTGATACTAGATTTTAATACAAGTCAATGGTAGCTGATGTATAATTAAATTGTATAGGCAAAAAAATTATGAAAAATTCGGAGTGTGACAATGGTACCATCATACACCGTTCACACTTCCTTTTTATGTTCTCCTTAATTTTGATTATGATTGATGATAACTATTTGTTGGTTTATAATACCAATAAATTTCCGGATCCTACATGAAAGAAAATTGTGTTCCATAAGGTTTATTGCTTCAGTTTCTTCTAGAAGTCTTACCATGCATGAGATTTATTTTCAGCTTACTGCGTTTTTGTTGATGCCGAACATGCCCTTGATTCGTCGCTGGCTGAGGCTATTGGAGTGAATACTGAGAATTTGCTCCTTTCGCAACCTGACTGTGGGGAGCAAGCTCTCAGTCTTGTGGATACAATAATCCGGAGTGGCTCGGTTGACGTTGTTGTTGTGGACAGCGTAAGTAAGGCGCTTGATTGCTTTGTAGTTCTTTGCGAGGGATTGCATTCCCTCTGCTTTTAGCAGCTGCTTACAAGTTGCATGTTTATCGCTAGTAGAAAGAATTGTCTTTCTTATCATCTTAATGTATAAATTACCCACCCCTCCTCTACCCAAAGGTAATGGGGATTCCCCCCCCGGGTTGTGTGGGTATGGTGGGGGGTGGGGGGTGCTCCATAATATTATCAGGTTTGATGGTTAATATTTTCTGAATCCTGATCTGGTTGTTGGCAGGTTGCTGCCCTTGTGCCTAAAAATGAACTTGATGGAGAGATGGGGGATGCTCACATGGCGATGCAAGCTAGGCTGATGAGTCAGGCGTTGCGGAAATTGAGCCACTCTCTGTCTCTGTCGGAGACTATTTTGATCTTTATAAATCAGGTATCATTGTTAGTTCTTTTAATCAGCAATGTTTTTTAAGCTTTTTATGAAATGTGTTTTTCATTCTGATGTAAGTTGGTTAAATGCTGAGTAGGATGATTAAATGCTGAGTAGGATTATTATCTCTGGTTCTGAAGCTATGCTTACTATTAGGAGTCTTTGATATTTGGTTAGTGCTTGAACTGTCAATTGGGTTGAATAAAGCTTGATTCCTACTTCATTCACACAATCCTTTTGAACAAGGCTGGACCATCGTGCATCCATAGTTGGTAAATCCTGAACTTGTTTTGATGACCCTTGGCCCAAAAATGGAGCTTTCCCTATCCTGACATTATCAAACAGGCACTTGAAGGTTTTGGGACTCATACATTAGAAAGTGTAACCATCTACTTAGATGTTTTAGGGCTAATATGTCAGAAGGTGAAACTTAGAGGTCACATATTCAATTTTTGGAAACAATCTCTCCACATATTATGCAGGGATAATGTTTGCGTAGATCCTGCATGTCCCTGACCCCCACCAACTAAAGAATCTTGTGCACAAGAGTTGTTTACAATCTTCAAGGATTTGAGAATGAGCTGAAAGGCATGGGCTGATTTTCCTCTCATATTTCAGCTGTTAGTCCTTGCTAACATATATCAATTCCAGCCCCCCAATCGATTCTTCCTTGTTTCACCATTCTCTCTCCCCCCTTCAAGTGAGACAAACAATAGTGCTTGGAAAAATTGACATCGTATGGTTGTCAATGCTGTCAGTGTTGTGCAATTCCAATTCTACTGTAACATGTGGGCCATCTACTACTATTATTCCTACTTCAATCAATGATTTTTTTTTCAGGTTAGGGCAAAACTTTCTACCTTTGGAGGATTTGGTGGGCCTTCTGAAGTTACTTGTGGAGGCAATGCCTTGAAGTTTTATGCTTCGGTGCGCCTAAATATAAGAAGGGTGGGCCTCGTCAAGAAAGGGGAAGAGGTATACGTTCCCATCTTTTTATAAGGATACAAGAATTGCTTTTGAAGAAGACTGTTTTCATTAACTGTCTTGTGCACTCAATTGAATATTCTATAACATTGCTGACTATTGAACTCCTTCGGTGGAATATTATTAGGTCATCTAATCTGTTCAAACACTTGAGCCAGGGGCCCAAGATCCAAATTGTTTCTTAAGAAATAACATATCATGCAAATATGTTCGCTCTAGACATTTTTCCAAAGTGGACCTGACCAGATTCTTACAACCAGAGCAGTTAAGGAGTGGAAAGAGTAGCGTGGATAGTAATAAATTTGTTATCATGTATTGGAAATGAAGATCACTTCATCCTTGATTCCTTTCTTTGCTTGAGACCTTTTTGTTCTTGATGATTTGTTCATGTTAGTGGTTATCATTAAGGGGGCCTCTTTTTTGAACAGTATCCGATCTTGCGATCTTGCTGACATTCTCTTACATTAGATTTTTCAGTTGAACTATTTTCTATTGGAACATGCATTGGAATTTACTCGAAATTGAAAGGCTCAATTGTGAAAACTTTTTTTTTCTTTTTCAAAGCACATATTTCAGTGGGTCTCTCTCTTTTGATACTGTTCAAATTTTGCAGACAACGGGAAGTAAAGTCCTTGTGAAGATTGTGAAGAACAAGCTTGCTCCTCCATTTAAAATCGCAGAGTTTGAACTTGAGTTTGGGAAGGGAATATGTCGTGAGGCTGAGCTCATAGACTTGGGATTGAAGCACAAATTTGTCACTAAGGCAGGTGCAATGTACCATTTTAACAGTCAGAGTTTTCGTGGCAAGGATGCCTTCAAACAGTTCCTTGTTGGGGATGACAGTGCACGAAATGAACTTATGATGAAGCTCAGGGAAAAGCTTCTTGCTGAATTACATAAAGTTCCAAAAACCGAAGCTACTGATGATGAGCCTGTAGAAGAAATTGTTTCTGCAGATAGTACGGATGAAGAAACCGTCACTGCAGTTGAAGCATGAGTGCGGGGTTGAATTGAACTTTGAGTGGAAGTGCTTTCCCTTGGCTGGGTCTTGCCCCATTTCTAGGACGCGCAACCCCTGTCATTTGAGCGATCACTGGGAGGTGCCGACTGACCTTTGGTTTATATTCACCTGCTACATTGTGTTTGAGCAACGTCAAGGTATTGATGTGGCTTTTTGTAACTCTTGGTCAATATATAGCTGTTGGGTTGTATGGTCCAGGGAAATTTTGAGTCAAATGGAATGCAGGCACTGTTATGATTTCCGGGCTTATTAAAATTCAGGTTGTTAGATATTGTGTACGTTGATGAGGCTACATTTATATTTGAGTTTTGGGGGGAAATGTGCAGAAGCTGTAAAATTTTTTTTTATCTTCCCTTCCGTTTATAACGTTTTTGTATTGAAGGCGCCTGATAGTTCAAGATCGTATCGGTACTGTTCTTCTTCTTCTTCAACTTGCCATGGGAATTTCTCTCTGTGAAACATGCTTAAGCGACCACTTATAACGGATTTTCTGAATGAAGCTTGGCATGGGTTTTCTTCTCTTCTTTTGGGTCTCGAGCCGCCGGATTGGTAGAACAATTAGAGCAAGATATCTTGAACCTGAATTTGAGAGACGTAAAGCTATTGTGCGGAAATGGGTTGTGGGTTTGGGGTTGAAGAATAATTGGACAAAGAGAAGACGAACCTGCTTGGGCATTTAATGGCGGATTGTTAGAGCGCCATTGCAAATCAGAGAGTATTTAAAGCTTGCTTTTCTATTATTCTCACTGGTTCTCTTTATTTCCTGCAGTATCAGCCGATGACTCCTTGAAACCCAGAGTCCGAGGGCCTCAACTCAAAATTTGAAAAGGCCCCGACCCAACTACTTGGGGTGTATTGGATGAGGCCCAATCCAACTATTTCTGGTTTATGATGAGGCCCAACTAGGCTAAATTAGAGTATCAAACATTCAAACCTAGCGCTTAATTGGATTTGTAACACCTAAAACCTTGGAAAAAACCTGATACATACAAGTGTACCCTTTGAACATATGATATGAGTCTAAAACTTGGATGTCAACACGCACACCTTAACCTATAAATTAATATCACACCATTTATCTATATATATATATATATATATATATATATATATATATATATATATATATATATATATATATATATATATATATAAATAGAAGATATGAGATTGTGTTTGTGTACCATAATATTTTAGCGTGCCATATAATATCACAGTAATAGAGTTTAATCAAAATTTCATTTTCTTCAGTAGAATGTTACCAATTTAATTAAAGCTAATTAGGATTTAGATTATACATAAAGAAAATCACATTTGATTTATTACAGTCATAATAGTTACCTGTTTCCCTCACTCATATATCAATGTTGATGTTATATATATTCACACACACACACACACACATATCCTCCAACCAAACAATTCCAAAACTCTAATTAATTATTAATTTATTGTATATTATTATCATATATCAATGTTGATATATCAATTTCAAAACTCATATATCAATGTT
Organism: Tripterygium wilfordii; assembly: GCF_013401445.1. Classification (NCBI taxonomy): domain Eukaryota; kingdom Viridiplantae; phylum Streptophyta; class Magnoliopsida; order Celastrales; family Celastraceae; genus Tripterygium; species Tripterygium wilfordii. Next base: position 12,685,736 of record NC_052240.1, on the reverse strand, counting down.
GATGTTACACACACACACACATCCTCTAACCAAACAATTCCAAAACTCTAATTAATTATTAAATATTATTATCATTATCTGATTGTTCGATTCCAAAAAATCACAATTACAAAAAAAGAAAAAATAAAAAAGAAAAAAGAGGCCTTAATTGTTGTTGAAAATTCTTTGTCCTGGCGATAATATCATTCTTGGATCAAAACTAGTTTTCCTCTCTTGAAAAACTCCCCATTTTGGTCCAAAATGGTCGATCCACTCTTGTTTTGTTGCGTGGTTAGGAAGATACTGCTTAACCTTAATGCCAGCTCCATCACAGAACTCCAATATCTCCTTATTTAGGTCATCAAAAGCTTGCCAATCACCCACCCCACTTGTATGCAGAAAACCTACTGTGTAAAAAATTTCTTCATCCGGTGTCATTGCAGACATTCTATCATCCCATCTGTGCATATATAATCAAGAAACAATTCCGAAATCTAGTTACTAATAATTATTTACGGAAACTATACATTTTGGTCACCGAAAGATATTATTAGAGATTCATTTCGATATATATGGTCACTTACTTGCTTTTGTTCATGGGATACAAAAGAACGAGTCCCTGAGTAAGGTTACTTTTGAGAACAATTTCTTTGAAAACTCCGGCATCAAAATCCAAAACTCGAGATTTCGGTATGAAGAGATTAAGCCATGGATGAGCTTCATTAAGGTTTTGATCTCCAATTTGAACTCGACCGATGAACTCGACGTAGGAAACGTCCTTTTCAAAATTAAATCCTGGAATGAAGCTTAAACCTTTCAACAATGCTTGTAGTTCCTATACAAGATCATAATAATCACCAAATTAAGCACAGAAAAAATTCAAATTAAATATAGTTAATTAATTTCCTACTATATATATATATATATATATGTACCTCCTGGACGGTGGCTTTGGTACGATCATCATAATACATGGCTAGTTCAATACTGTAGATTATACGGTTCTGCTTCACCAGCGCTGAGATTCTGGGAATATCAGAGGGTGAAAAAAAAGTGGGATCTGGAGGACCCTGGTCCAGTAGAAGTGAACCTTCCAAGTAATTGACTCCACCGTTGATTGAAATCAACTGTTCTTGGTCCTTTGTAAATGCAGCAAAATCACTGTAAAGCAACCGCACCCACTTGGCCTGCAAATTCGTTAATTAATTTAATTCAAGTAATTACAAATTTAATTTTCTAATTAATATATCTAGGTACAATATTTAATTTTTTTTAAACGGATAGGGGGATTTGAACCCTGATCATCAAGGTAGTACACACTATTCTTATCATTTCAACTATTTTTATCATTTCAACTAATGGCTCGAGTGTTATATATATATATATATATATATATACTGCTGTTAATGCATTTCCACACTTAATCTATTCTGTGACTTATCAAACAAAAAACAAAACAAAATTAAAAAAACATTAGGTCTAAGGTTCGATCCCCTCCCCACGTATCAAAATAGAAACTATTTATATATATACATATATACACGTGCGTGTGTGTAGAGCAATGTATTCAAATTTCAAAAGTCAAATAGTATTTATTTGATAGGTATACGTTTAACGTGTCACACACATATATAGGTGCGTGTGTGGAGCGATGTAACAAAATTTCAAGAGTCAAATAGCAATTTTTTCTCAAGAAAGTCAAATAATATTTATTTTATAGGTATACGTATATTGTATAGATAGTTACCCTGTTTGGTGCCGGTTGCAAGGGAATTCTGGCTCTGGTTATAATTCCGAATTGGCCTAACCCTCCTAACACAGCATAGAACAGCTCTGGATTATTTTTTGCGGAGCAAGTTACGAACTCTCCTTTACCTGTAAATTAAACAAACAAACAAACCCTGAATTAATTACCTCCACATGCAGGCATAGCCGACTCTACAGTACTTTCATGGTCAATGCATTGCCGGCTACAGTAACGAATAATTAATTAAAATAATAAAATATATGTGCATACATACATACCAGTAATTACATCCATCTCAAAAACATTGCTGATTTGAGGCCCAAAACGGTGCGTTTGGCCACTAATTCCGGCATTAGACAGGGTCCCACCGACGGTAATGTTAAGATAATCCGTCCACGAAACCGGAGAAAAACCACGTTTGTTTGTCTCGCTTAACACATCAAGCCATAGTTGTTCACCCCCAACGTCCGCGTAAAAGCCCGAATTGGCATTACCGGAGACCACCACTCCCTGCCCATTTCTACTCTTCTTCAACTCCATCATGTCCACCACCACCCCTTGTTGGGCCATGGCCTGTCCACGGACCGAGTGGGCCCGGCCCTTAGCAGCCACGGCCCTATAAATGGAGTCTTGTTTATTACTGTTGCTGATTAGGGCAGCTATGTCTTGTACTGATGATGGGAAAAGTACTGCGGATGGTTTTTGGTGAACAATGTTGCCATAATCCGTCGCGGCTGATTGGATTGTTTGAGGATCGGAGCGAAGTTGATTTGAAATAATAGGGAGTTGGAACTTATAATTACCTGTCCATGGCCTGGATTCGGATATTGAACAGGTCATGATATATGAGAAAAAGAAGAAGAGATAGGTTAGGGTTTGAAAATTTTCAGCCATTTTTTTGTGTATTGAGAGGGACAATAGGGTTTGTGTTGGTTGTGAGAAGGAGAAATAGAGGTGGTGTATGTATTTATAGGGAGAAAATATTGAATTGTGAATAAGAAAATCAAGGTGTTGTTTGGTAATTAACATATAACAATGACATATGGACTAAATTCATTTTATGACTTGGTCATTTGTTGAGGTTTCAGTGCTATGTATTCGTGGGAAGATGTATTAATTTAGAATCTTTGATTGTTTGGAATTTCTCAATTCTTTTTATAAACGAACTTTTTTGTCCAACTGATGGTACCAAAGTCGATTAATTTGAACCCTTGGATTGAGGTGATTAATTGATTAGAATTGCTAAGTTATTGAGTATATACGATTTTCTTATAATTAAACTTATTTTGTTTCCTAATATAGGATAATGTCTGCGAGAAATTTATTATCATTTAAGTACTTAATTACCATAATGATACACAATTTGGATTTGAAATATAATACATTTAACCCTTGGATTGAGGTGATTAATTGATCAGATTTGGTAATTCTCTCATTTAAGAAATTTGTAGTTGAATTTAAAAAAAAACAATTATGACCACTCAAACAAAAAAAGAAAATCTAAACTCAAACCCAAACAGAGAGGAAATTATTTTATTTTTTTTATCAATGCTAAGCAATGTAACTAATAGTCAAAACTTTGCATTCCAAAATTATCGAGTTTGAACCATGAGCTTCTTAATAGGATCATTTTTAGTCCATCTAACAAATTTGTTTTGTAGATTTTTAATGATTTTCCCACCAACTACAAGTATTATACTTATATATTTTTACAAACCATATTAAGAAAGATGATGAATGCATAAAAACTTATTTTTCACTGTTTTGGTAAAACTTATCTGCACATCATCTTCATTAAAGATTTTGCTTGTGTATGTTTAATCTTTTTTTTTAATATTATAATTTATGAGTAAGACTCTTGATTTTATTATAATTTCATCATAAATGAAATATTATAGTAGACCACGGACCGAGTGGACCGGACCCTAGTCTCGAATAAAGAAAATTTTTAATGCAATTAATTACATGGTTATTGAAAAAAAAATTTAGTATAATAATCTCGTGCATTGCACGGGGTACAAGCCTATTGTAGTTAATAGGAAAAATATTTGCGTTATAGGGTTATGCTAAGTAGGTGTTTTTTTTAGGTAGCCAGTGTTTCTTGTGTTGCAAGAACTTAAAATAGCAACTTCACTTTCGGCCGTACATGTAGAGGATAGCTTTCTTTGTACAAATGAGACTTTCCTTAAAGAACAAATTATGGGTAGTTGCACAAACCTAATTACCTATTCCATACGAAACATGTATAAAAAAAAATCAACAACATAATCCAAGTAGGGATATTCCACTCCCAAATGGATCAATCCACACCAATGTTAATTACCATCAAAATAAACAAGTCAACAACTTTGAGAATTGGTTTGGCAATTGAATATTGAGGAGGCCGGCCGGCCATCTTCCGCCTGTTGAGAATTCTAAACTAGGGGTGAAGCTAAGACTTAACATGGAGGGTGTCGTATTGATGGATTTAAGATTTTATATCATGATAGGCAAAGTTAAGTGGGGTTCGGGGCAGCGCTTCACAATTATTTTTTTTTGGGTTATCTATTAGTTATATATTTGAAAGTAGAAAAAAATAACATTGAAAATAAAAAATTAATAAAATATGATAAGTAATATTTATCACATGTCTTATGTTTTAACCATGAGCATAATTTTTTACAACAAGGGGTCTAAATTGAAAATTTAAGGGGGTCATTTATATAAATTACTACATAATTAAGGGCATAAATTTTGTTTTGAGGGGATCAGCTGACCTCCTCACCACACTAGGGCTTCGCCACTGACTAAAAAGGCACGTTAATTCTCCAAATAGACATCCTGCGATTTTTCAAAGTAGAATGAATAAAACGTAAAATGACCTCGGAACCAATGTCTTCCAATTGCCTTAATTTCTACCAAAAAATTTGTAGAAAAACAAAAGATTTTGTTGCACGTTGCTGTCTTTCCCTCAAATTTTCAACATTGAATTTAGTTTCCGGGCATCATTGGGTGTTTGTTAAATCTTTGTGGTATCTATTTGAAAACGATTGATCTTTGTTGTGACTCAATCAAAATCTTCAAAATCTTCTCGACGCCATGACAATCTGTCTAAAAGATTGTCCAACATAAAATTTTGAGTGGTTTTATTTGCACACAAAGATTTATTATCTTTGCATCATTTTTATTAATTTTTTTATTTACATATATATCCTTATATGAAATACCTAATATGTCCTTAAATAGCATCTTCATAGTTGTAAAGCTGGTTTCTGGGTGAGATTTCCCTCGTTAGCAATATATTATGCACATCTGATTGTCCTCAATTATGTGAATTTGGTGTAGTTCCTAATGAGGTTCTAGTCATACTTGAGTGGGGATTATCAATTTGATTTTGCATCTGGCTTTTGCGAATTTGAACTATTAAAGTTTGTGGGTTTTCATTTATAAATTGTATGAACCATTCATTCAACTGATGTGTCAACCTCTTGTTTTGTTGTAACCTTAGAAACACAAATAATAAAAATTGTGTGTATATTATCTATTTCTCACTAGAAAGGCGGGCGGAATGAGGTATTCGATGAAGCAGGTGTAAGAAAGGATAGTTGAATACCGATCGTAGATATCGGTGATAGTTTTCATTTAGCAGGTATCACGTACCATAAATAAAAGAAACTAATATTTATAAAGAAGAAAAAAAGAAGAAGCAAGTGTTAGATCGATGATATGAGTTTGTGTGTAAAGATAACATTTTTGTATATTGAAAACTTAAATCAAAGGTATTTTAGGGTTAACAATATTAATTTGGTGTAAACTTAGATAAAATAGTGTAAACTTATATGGAGAAAATTATTGGTGTAAAGATAACAAATCTTGGTGTGCAAATAAAATTACTCTAAAATTTTTCATTGTCAAACCAAATTATACCATCTTCATGTGAAACACCAAATTCTACTAAAAGCTCGAACTTGTGAAGGGATATTGAATATATTATATTTTGTATTACTAGTGGGTCTAAAACTGTAACACTTCGAACCCCAGTTTAATCAAGTTTGAGCTTCTTATTTTTTTTATTTTTATTTATATTTTTACATTTCTCTTCAAGATAATTGTAGTTCAATGCATCTTAGGCGTTGCAACATATACATCATATATGACTCTTGGAGGAGGCTCCTCATTCATTTTATTTTTAATTTATGAGTAAGACTCTTTTTTATGAATTAATATTGACTTTATTATTCGTTGTTTTAAATATGAGTACGACTATTGACATTATTACGAATGAAATATTATAGGAGGGTCAGAAGCAAGAGAATATGTACATGATCACATCCATATATATATATATATATATATATTCAAATATTATAATACGAAATCTAACTCAGATATTAGCATGAAATTATTAGAAAGAAATAAAGTTTAGCCCAAAATTAATAAAACCAAATTATTGGCCTTTAATTTTGTAGTATTATTTAACTAACTCAAAGTCAAAGGTGCCACTGTTGAAGAACGTAGTGAGACAAAAAAAAAAATGTGCAATATCATTCTTTTCTGCAGATATATAGAAGAATATGTGGTGGTCCAATAGGAATCAACTCAACTGGGGTGGACTTTTAATTTTTGTTATTTTAGTGAGTGATGGAGGTGCTAGCTTGACTATCACAATTAGGTCAAGGTGCATCTGTATATGTTGGAAGAATATATTTAGTTAGTGTAACTAAATGGAGAAAAGATTGTGCAATGTTGTTGTTGTTTTGCTGATATAAGAACATGGTTACTAGTTGCTTTCATGTGGAGACTTTTGTATAAAAATATCCAACGTGATGAAAGCAATTATGCCCTCACAAATGTAAGATACATTTAATAAAACATATATAATAAGCATTAAGAATGATGGCCATATTTTGATATAAAAATCAAGGTTCAATTTTTTTTGCTAATTTTAATTGTTATAATTTGAAGAAATTGAGAGGGATGAGGAGGAGGTGAGAAGGTTTGATCCAATTCAGAATATTGTATCTTCGGACCTTAAGGCCCGACACTATTTTGTCCTTATAAAAGTTGTATATAATTGAACGGAGTTGGGCTCAAATTTATAAACCATATCGTTGGTTCTTGTCGAATCATTGGCTCGTTTATGCTGTTTTTGGATCTGATATGTGTTGTTTGTTGAGGCTCTTATGGAATTAGGCCTTTGAAAAGTTGCATGGACCAAACATTTTGCTTTGGGCCCTCTGAAGCCCAATTACATTGCTACATGTCGATTAAGCTTCGGTAGAGTCGAGTGACTCTGATGAGATCCCACATCGTTAAAATAGGAGGACCAAACCTAGCTTATAAGCGCATGGTCTTCTCAACCTACCAGCCAAGGTTTTCATGGGATTCAGTCCATGGGCCTTGGTTACAGCTGGCCCGCAAGGGCGTCGGTTGGGCTTTGGTTGGCAAGGGGGGTTGGTCTGTGGCTGTGGGCCGGTGTGGTTCTCATCATTTCTGATGAGATCCCACATCGTTAAAATAGGAGGATCAAACCTAGCTTATAAGCGCATGGTCTTCTCAACCTACCAGCCAAGGTTTTCATGGGATTCAGTCCATGGGCCTTGGTTACAGCCGGCCCGCAAGGGCGTCGGTTGGGTTTTGGTTGGCAAGGGGGGTTGGTCTGTGGCTGTGGGCCGGTGTGGTTCTCATCAGACTCCACAGGGTCGCGAGACTCTGATTTCTCTCTGTGTAACTTTATAAATATAGTAAGCTTGTCTAGTGGTTGTGCTGACAGTTTATTGTATATGAACACAAGGTGTTCCATAGTATGCCAATCCCTTTATTGAGTTAATTTCTGCTGGATTCTTTTTGGTTGTCTTTTGATTCTTGATCTAAAAAGCTTAATCTTGACCCTGAAAGTGTATTTATGGAAAACATACGGATTAATGTTGTACTCTCCGAGTGTTGCAGGTAGAGAAGGAAGAAGTAGAGGCATGCTCTGCATGCTATCTTTCATTGAAATGGGAAAAAAAAGAACGAAGAAAAACAACACACGCAGAAAGAACAAATTACAAATCCATCTGCTGATATCAAAGACTCGATTTTAGCGAACCGATTTGCAGAGGACTTGGATCTAATGAGGCTGTAGAAAGAAGTAGCTTGTCATGCTCAAGCATGGAGATGACTGGTTCATCCAACATCAACCATGCTTCAATTCCCTTACCACGCCTTGTGTCCATGAGCTGGATGAAGAATATTGGATACGATCGGACCATACCAAGAAATGGAACCCATAAAGGTTTTCCCCATCCATAGTCGACATCATATTGCCCCATGTTACACCCGCTATTAAACGATATTGATTCCGCTCCATCGGACTTGGCCTTAGAATTTAATTCACGAAACCTTTTCATGTACCCACAAAGATTTCCCAACCCTTGATCACCTTGAAGGCTCTTCACAAGATCACCATCGATCCTCGATAGTGCTTCCCTCGTCTGGTGCACGAAGCTACCCAAATCTGTTTCTTCTACTTTTGTTATCATGCTTACTAGCAATACAAAATTCCCCACGCTAGCACTCGTGAATGGCGGGGAAGCCCTTGGCCGCAAGTTTACAGCATTTGTTATCACAACAGACTTTGGGGCACCTGATTTTACCTTTCCTAATGCAGATATGATGCGATTAGAGAAATGCTGAGACAACCTCCACACGGGTCGGGTTCTGAATGCCGTAATTAGTTGCTTGGGTTTTAAGTTTGCTTATGATATGCCCATCAAACACAAATCTACTTGTAGCAGGCTTGCCCTTTCTCACGAAGACACTCGACAAACTTGCACTGGTTAAATCTTGAGGGAATCCATTGTTTTGAGGAAAGATAATCGAGGCACTAAAATCGGGTGATTGATATGTATGCGCTCTTCCACCTCCTGCTGTCATTCCAGCCCAAGTTTTGACAAATATAAACAGATTACTTCCATCAAAAAATTTGTGTTGAGCAACGACGCCTATGGCAATACCACCACAAGCAAAAACATTTATTTTTACCATACAGGAATGAGCTCCCGGGGTTACTTCATCCAAAAGAATCTCCTTCGGCATAAATTTAGGGGTTGCTGAGATATCATGTTGTTTGAGATAATCGCTCAAATGGCAAGTAACTCGAGACTCCACCTAATAAGCCCCTCGTCGTTACAATCAATAGAAAGATTGTCCTTGGCTTTCCCGACGAGGGGATAATAAAGAGTTAGTGTCTCCGATAGAGATTGTTTCAACACTTGTAATCTCTTTGAGATGGAGACTTGGTGATTTTCTGGATAAAAAAGAAGAAGGGGACCATAAATATTTGGTACAAATTGATCAAGGAGAGAGATCTTATGTGTTCTTAGGTGGTGAGGTGTTGGAGAAGAGGGTTTGATGCACTCTTTTGTGACTATCTCGACCTCCATTTGTGTTTTGCTTTTCAGTTGCTGGAATATCTTTGCTTCGTAATATGTTTACAGATACAGTGTTTATATACACTAAAACTGTACGTCCACTATCTAACACCATTAATCAAGGTCAAACATGCGTGTGCTTCTGGGTAATTTATTAATTGCAGTTCGAATGACCAACATGTTTTAAATTTATGCTTTCCCCTTTAGAAAAATGAAGGAAAGCATATATATATATATATGTATATATATATGGCCAAAAGCGCATTTTGTGATCAAAACTAGAATAAAGTAGAAATAGTGCTAACGATAAAATAAAAATAAATAAATAAAGTAGAAAGAGTGCTTTCTTATGCAACCTGCGGAAACACTGCTCCTAATTTAATTTAATTGTATTGGCAATTATCTCACTCACCTAAAAAAAATTACCAAAAATGATAATGTTGCCTTTATGGTTAATGTTGGGTGTAGAAAATGATGTGTGTAAAGTGATATATATACCAGGCTTTTGATGATAGTTGAACAGCAGCAATGGTGCGATGGCTAAGATGCACTACACCTCTACACCACCACTTGAGTTATAATTGGATCTAGCGAACACATGCAATACATATTGGCCATACTACCACTTGAGTCATAATTGGATCTAGCTAACATGCACTACACCTCTACACCACCACTTGAGTTATAAGTGGATCTAGCTAACATGCACCACATATTGGCCATTCACTACCACTTGAGTCATAATTGGATCAAGCAAACATGCACTACAGTTGTTACATATTGGCCATTTACTTGCTTAATCACTTCCCCTCCCCTCCCCTCCCCTCCCCACCCCTATATATATTTGTGGTATAGAAAATCGGGCTTCTTATCCTGACATTTCAACCCAGTAAAGATATTCTGTGCTTTGAACCCTTCTCGAACTTGCACGTATTTATTCAGAAAATATTTTTATTCCCATCTCCCCAATTGTACTCACTCTCCATAACTAAAAAGAGGTTAAGAGTTCTAGCAGTGGGGAAGACGGGAAAATAAGAATATTTTTTGAATAAATATGTGCGGGCCGGGCCAGAGTAGGAGCCAACCATCTTACATAATCTATCTATGTTGGGTCTGAACTTTGAAGTCTAGTGGTTGTGCTGACAGTTTATTGTCTACGAACACACGGGCGTTCGATAGTTTGCCAGTTTCTTTATTGAGTTAACTTCTGCTGGATTCTTTTTGGTCGTCTTTTGATTCTTGATCAAATGAGCTTGCTGGATTCTTTTTGGTTGTCTTTTGATTCTTGATCAAATGAGGTTAATCTTGACCCTGAATTGAAAGTGTTTTTAGGGAAAACGTAGTGATTGATGTTATTCTCTTCAAGTGTTGCAGGTAGACAAGGAAGAAGCAGAAGGTATACTCGGCATAATCTCTTTCGTAGAAATGGAAAAAATTAAAAACAAAACAAAACACGCTGCAATAACAAATTACGGTGAAATCAAAGACTTGACTTTGGTGAACCGATTTGCAGAGGACTTGGATCTAATGAGGCTGCTGCAGAAAGAAGTAACTTGTCATGCTCAAGCACAGACATGACTGGTTCATCCAACATCAACCATGCCTCAATTCCACTACCACGCCTTGTGTCCATGAGCTGGATCCAGGATACTGGAAACGGTCGGACCATAGGAAGAAATGGAACCCATAAAGGTTTTCCCCATCCATAATCAGCATCGTACATCCCCATATTACACCAGCTATTAAAAAATATTTGTTCCGCTCCGTCGGAGACAGCCTTAGAATTTAATTCACGAAACTTTCCCATGTCCTCACAATAATTTCGCAACCCTTGATCACCTTGGAAGCTCTTCACAAGATCACCATCGACCCTCGATAGTGCTTCCCTCTTCTTGCGCACGAAGCTAACCAAATCTGTTTCTTCTCCTTTTAATATAAAGCCCATTAGCGACAAAAAATTCCCCACGCAAGTTTCCGCGAATGGCGGGGAAGCCCTTCGCCGCAAATTTACAGAATTTGCTACAATAGCAGACTTTAGGGCCCCTGATTTTTCCTTCCTTAATGCAGACATGACGCGATTATAGAGAAATGCTGAGACAACCTCCACACGAGTCGGGTTCTGAATGCCGTAACTAGTTGCTTGGGTCTTAAATTTGCTTATAACTTGCCCATCAAATACAAACCTCCTTAGAGTAGGCTTGCCCTTTCTAACCAATTCACTCAATAGACCTTGACTGGTTAAATCTTGAGGGAACGCATTGTTTTGAGGAAAGATAACCGAGGCACTGAAATCGGGTGATTGATATGCTCCTCCACCTCCTATTGCCATTCTAGCCCAGGTTTTGACAAATACATTTAGAGCAGTTCCATCTAGCAAAATGTGTGGTGTAAGAATGGCTATGGCGACACCACCACAAGCAAACATAGTTACTTGTACCATACAGGTATGAGCTCCTGGAGTTATTTTATCATCAAGAATCTCCTCTGGCATAAATTTAAGGATCGCTGAGATATCAGGTTGTTTGAGATAATCGCTCAAATGGCAAGTAACTCGAGCCTCTACGTAATAAGCCCCCTCGTCATTACAATCAATGGAAAGATTGCCCTTGCCCTTTCCAGCAAGGGGATAGTAAAGAGTTAGTGTCTCCGATAGAGATTGTTTCAACACTTGCAATGTCTTCAAGACGGAGAGTTGATGATTTGGTGGATAAAAAAGAAGAAGGGCGCCATAAGTATTTGGGACATATTGATCAAGGAGAGAGATTTTATGAGTTCTTAGGTGGTGAGGTGTTGGGGAAGAGGGTTTGACGCACTCTCTTGAGACTATCTCAACCTCCATTTGTGTTTTGCTTTTCAGTTTTCACTTGCTGGAATATCTTTGCTTCGGTAATATATTTACAGATAACAGTGTTTATATACACTAAACTTGAGCTGCTGTGTAATTTGTCTAATGTGGGTTGGAATGGCAGGTGTAGTCTTCTACTCGTGTATGATGTGTCTGTAACTCTCAGTCAACTTTAGTTTGATTGTTCATATGAAAATATATATAAAAAAAAAAAATAAAGACCGTTAGCTTAGCTTAGTTGCATCCAACAGTTTAAACATTTGAAATTTGCAATGTATTTTTCTTGATAGATTCTATTTTTGATCGAGTTAAACAAAACACTATTATCTTTAAGACTTTAAGATCTTGCAAATTGGAAACAATTATTTCTACAGGAAGGTGGGAGCTGTAGGTGTAGAAATTGCTAAATTAAGTCTTTCACAATTGACCCCGTCGAGTTTTCATTTTCTAAAAATGTCTTGATTGTTTACAATCGATCCAGAAAATACATACAAAAAATTGCTAAATAAAGTCTTTACAATCGATCCAGAAAATGTCATAATTGTTTCAGATCGTAAGACCCCCTATGAGGTTTAGGGGAAAGAAATTGACTTATTAAGACTTGTGGAGAGTTGAGCTTATTAGGGTTTGTGGAGAATTGGGTTTATTAGGGCTTAGTTTTGTATTAAAAGAAATGTGCTTATACGTAGATTTGGGTATTTTTAGTAAATTTTTTCCGAAGAGTTGAGGGTGAGCCCACCCTGGGCATGCATTACATCTGCACTCGTGATTGTCTTGCTGTAAGTATGGATAAAGCTCAGACCCATGGGTTTTTATGGTGCACATCTGAAGGGTAATAGCTGCAGTTTTCCATATAAAAAAATTTGTGAACATCCTAATTGGGTGGAAGTAATTATTCATTTCAAGTTTTAACCACCAAAAGGAAATAAGAATCCTTATAATAAGAAGGGGTATTCACGGTCAGTTTTAGGATATTCAATACAAAATCTACATGATCGGTTTTTTGTACAAACCGTAACCATAAACAAACCAATGATAAATTTGATATTAATAAAACTGATGAATCGATTTTTACCATATGTGATAAGGGTGTGGCAGATATTTGGAATCTCTTCTTATCTATATCTTTATCCACATCAAATCATCGTCACCACAAGTGTTCCCATCAAGTGTTTATTGCTGATCGCTACTTGAAATATGTCTCAAGAAAAAACATAGTATGTCCAACTTAGTCATAGTTGAAGCTAATAATAATTTTCAGGTTAATAGAATTTTCGATCACTGAAAGATATTCAAAATTTCATTTTGATTCAAAACAACTTATGTTAACTCCAGCTTTGTTTATTATTATTATTATTTAAAAATTTCATGATGATCTAATGAAGACAAAATTGAATTTGAAGTTTTTAACAATCCAGGAGGCTTGTAGGCAATGGTGTTGTTTGACAGTGCATTTGCATTGCGTTCAGGTGTACCGCGCCTCACAGCGCCATAGTTTTTTATCTCACAACACCTCACATCATCTCACCGTGCTCCCAAACAGCTTAATATATGTTGAATTATCCCACGTAATCAAATTAGATCAATCATTTTATTTTAGATTAATGTACAATGTAAACGTTAAGTGATTTTATATTAATATTATTAATCATCTGATATAACCATAATTTAGATACGTCAAACGCACCTCACAGCATCGCAGTACAGTTTTAAAAGTGATGCGTCAAGCAGCTTTTGCGCGTTCTAACTCACCTCACAGCACCACAGTTTTATAACTCACAATACCGCACAACACTCCCAAACAACACCAATGAAACTAGGGGCATATTTAGGGGGACTACACTGTGTGCAGCCCTTTTTTTTTTTAAAATAATACAGCTCTTTTTTGTAATCATATGATTCATATAATTAATATAATAAGCTATTACCTGGAAAAACAATATATATATATAATGATCTATGTTTACATCATTAATTTGAAACATCTGGGATCCAAAGCAGTGGATCCCACTTATCATCTCATTCATCCATACAATTAAAAAGTAACTCTTATTTTATCTCATATAGAGGAATTCTCACATAAGGATCTAATGTAAGGGTGTAAAATAAGGTTTATGTTTATACCATTGATTTGAAACATGTGGGACCCAAAACAATGGACCCCACTTGTCATCTCATTCATCCACACCATTAAAACGCACCCTTATTTTACACCCTTACATTCCTCTTATGTGAGAATTCTTCAATATATATATATATATAAAGCTATTAAGTATTAAAGTTCATTTTCTAAATCGGATTGTATAAACAATTCCTTTAATTGCTAAGGGATAAACCAATTCTTTTAAATGACCAATAGTTGGGTCTATCTTCTTTTAAATTATTGGGCCCATTTCTTTTGGTCTTTAGGGACTTAGGTAAGTCAATTTCTATTTTCTTCTATATACCTGCCTTGTCCTCTTTTTCTTTTCTTTTTTTTAAATAAGGGATTTAGGGAGGGGGTAGGACTCGAACTCATGCCCTAATGGATGGGTCGGTTCCTTCCATGCAATGTGATTGCCCTCTTTTTTTTTTCTTTTCTTTCTTTTTTTTAAATCAAGGGTTTGGGGAGGGGACAAGACTCGAACTCACGCCCTAATGGATGGGTCGGTTTGTTCCATACAATGTCATTGTCGTTTAACCAACGACTCACTTGCAACTGCCTTGTCCTCTATTATAGGTATAAGAGTTTTTTTTAATACAATTAATATAAACGATTAAAAATATACACTTAATATTTTAAAAAAATTCCGAATGCGTTGCTCACAGAGCTCCTTGAATGAATTTGTCTTAACTTATCTTACGTAATCTATCTGTGTTGGGTTTGAACTTTGAAGTCTAGTGGTTGTGCTGACAGTTCATTGTCTATGAACACAAGGTGTTCGGTAGTTTGCCAGCTTCTTTATTGAGTATTCTTCTGCTGGATTCTTTTTGGTTTGTCTTTTGATTCTTGATCAAATGACCTTAATCTTGACCCTGAAAGTGTTTTTATGGAAAACATAATGATTGATGTTATTATCTCCAAGTGTTGCGGGGACACAAGGAAGAAGCAGAGGCATGCTCTGTTGGAAATGAATGGATATTGTCCTTCATTAAAATTATATTTCAAAATTTTAAATTGGTTCATATGCCAAGTCTTCCAACCTAGTCTTTGGGAAGTTACTCAAGACTTAGTCCGGAGTTGCTTCATCAAAAAAATCTCATTTGGCATACATTTAGGGGTTGTTGAGATATCAGGTTGTTTGAGATAATCGCTCAAATGACAAGTAACTCGAGCCTCCACATAATAAGCGCCCTCGTTATTATAATCAATAGAAAGATTGTTCTTGACTTTACCGGCGAGGGGATAATAAAGAGTTAGTATCTCCGATAGAGATTGTTTCAACACTTGCAATCTCTTTGAGAAGGAGACTTGGTGATTTTCTGGATTAAAAAAAAAGAAGGGAAACATAAATATTTGGTACAAATTGATCAAGGAATCAATAACAAAAAATAAACGGTGCCAGAAGCGGATATCAAAGAATTGACTCTACTGAATCGAGAGGACTTGGATCTAACGACGCTTCAGCAAGAAGTAGCTTGTCATGCTCAAGCACAGACATGATTGGTTCATCCAACATCAACCATGCTTCAATTCCATTATCATGCCTTGTGTCCATGAGCTGGATCATAAAACGATCGGACCATAGCAAGAAATGGAACCCATAAAGGTTTTCCCCATCCATAATCAACACCATAAATCCCGATGTTACACCAGCAATTAAACGATATTGGTTGCACCCCATTGAACACAGCCTTAGAATTTAATTCACGAAACTTTCCCATGTACTCACAAAGATTTCGCAACACTTGATTACCTTGAAGGCTCTTCACAATGTTGTGAATAACGATGACTCAATATGACGAAACAATAATGCGGAAACAAAATAGAGAAAAAGAGCAAGACACAAGTTGAACGAGGTTCGATAAATTGTCTAATCCTCAGACGAAGCCAACGAAAGTCCCACTAATATAAAAGAAAATATTACAAAGAAATTCCAAGACACCAGTTCTCCATGCCAATAACTACCCAAAATCTCATCCGGAACAAAGACTAACTCTCTCACACTCTTCGCAAACAAAAACGATGAACAAAACCCTAAAATTGTCGAAGGGTTGCCGCCAAGAGAATAATATGTCTAACTATTGTTATGTGTTCTCTCTTTCTAGGGTTTACAACATATAGCCTATTTATAATATACTATACGGAAGAGTTTAGGTCATCCCAAAACCTAAAACCACTTAAAAATCCGAAACCAAATTGAATTGGAATTCACCAAAATTTTTGCTGCGGTCGGGCTGTCCGGACAGCCATGTAACAAATCCTGCCTGAGACTGAATCAACGTCGACTGTCCGAACAGCTATATAAGTCGTCCAGAAAGATGCAACTTTGCGGTAGAAAATCAGCAACTAAACTCGTTTTTCACCAATAAATACAACACACAAGATCGCCATCAATCCTCGATAATGCTTCCCTCCTCTGGCTCACGAAGCTACCCAAACCTGTTTCTTCTCGTTTTGATATCATGCCTACCAGCCATACAATATTCCCTACGCTAGTTTTAGGGAATGGCGGAGAAGCCCTTGGCCGTAAATTTACGACATTTATTATCAAAGCACACTGTTAGGAATCCCACGCTGGAAAAATGTGGAACCAAACACTTGTCTCGTACATCTTTGATGGTGAGGATGCTCAGTTAATTTTACAACAACCAATGGCAAAGGGGGTTTGCGTAGGACAAGCTATACTGGGATGGTACTATAAATGGAAATTATACTGTACGTAGTGGTTATCATCGGTTAATATATGGCTATTCAAGGTAGAGAAACTCCATCCCTTTCTTCAGAGATAAAGGTGAAACGTCCGTGGGAGGCCATTTGGAGTTTACAAACACCTCCATCTTCTCCACCCATATATATCTCAACTTCCTTTAATAACTACTCGAAGGATTTTTGATATTATTTCAAAATTAGTACTGCAGAGTGAGTTTAGAAAGAGAAAAAATAGACACAGCACACTTGACAATTGACATTATTGATTTACTATACACTATTATAGACACCAATAGATAAACTCTGAGACAATTAATGGTGGGTGGAGTAGCTGAGACTTGTCTCCGAAGTTTTCTTCACAATCCCAACGGCAACCTCTCTACTCCCCAAAATATTTGTAATGCTACTAAAGGCCAATAGAAAGTGACAGATAATTGAACTTTAATTACTATTTCAACCACATATCCTCAAATATCCAACTTCTGTTCCAAGGACAAACAATCGCGAGACAGAAGTGATAGCGACTATATTGGATGTGTCACTCTCTGATTCAATCACCAAGTTTTGTAAGCTCCTACACGGCTACATTTTCATCAATCAAATGACAAGATTCACTATGGAATGATTGGGATCCTTAACATTTTTTATCGGGTAGAAAAATTATGGTGGACAATACAGACAAATTTCACCACCAGTGGTCAGTCATCTTAAGTTTTTGAGGAATACTCCGATGTTGTTCGTCCTACACATGACATTCAAAAAGTAATCGAGAAAACAACTGCACAGAAGCCAAAAAAAAACCACACAAAGATAAAGAATGTTGATACTTGATAGCTTTGAAATGCAAATAACATGCTTGAAACTTGGGTAAAAAGACACCCAGACAATATGTGTGCATTGAGTTCTTTGTCATAATATTGTTCTTGTAATCCATGAATGTCTAATACTAGGAGAAGATGAAAGACTAAGAGAATATAGGAGGTGAGAAGAGAACGATCTTTTGTATAAAAATTTAATTAAAAGGATAAGGGTTATAAAGTTAAAATTTAATTTAATCGTATTAAATAAAAAATATGAGTGCAAAAAATAAATAGGTTCTAACATAATTTCATTTAAGAATATCTTAGTAAACTAAAATACTTAAAGAAAATATGTGTGCATTCAGTCCAAGCTCGCAAATATCTCTAAATGATGCTGACTCTTTAATCTATGTTCTGTGAGAGTGCTCGGTGACTGAGGATGTTATAGGTCATTGCATGAAAAGAATCCAAAAAATAGCCTTCCCGGTATGTTTTGTGAGAGTGCCTCCCGGCGACAGCGACTGAGGATGTTATGGGTCATAGCATGAAAAGAATACGTTAGCCATATAAATGAAATTGGTTAAACAAATTGTGTTGTGTTGGAAATCTGCCGAGGCAGATAGCCATAGGCTGTGTTCATTACAGGAAGAGCAAAGCTCACTCCGACCCTGTCAGAGGAAATGTCAACCATCCCTCCCTTTCACAAACAGGGATTTTTACTGGTCCCATCTATGTGAAAAAGGGGATCAAAAATCGTGCATCTATAAACCGTTAGATGCCTGGAGTTGACTTTGACCAATGTCATGTGTCAATTAAATACGTGAACGGATTTAAAATACCGACGGGACAGTAAACCATCCCCCACAAACACGTTTGAAGTAGTTCAAACCGTATATTTTAAACCCTTGCATGTAATTGTAATATATCGATGTGTGACAAATACGCATTTCACAAGATTTTTGTGGGCTCAAGATTTGTAAATTTCCAATATTTGAGACCGGGTAGGCCCAAGGTTTACTTTTCTAGCCCAAACATCCGACAAATGGAGGCCCAGAGAAGAAATTAGCCTGTGTTCTAACGACACAGGCTTATATATTATTTTTATGGCTAACACGACAGGGTTTGATATATAAATATGCCCACAATGTTTAACCTTTAAACCAATAAAGCACTGGCTCGACTTGACGTTTTAGGCCTTGAAACAAAACGAAGCCCATCTCTATTTCCCTTTTACATTCCCATGCATGCATGTCCAATATGCACTCTACGGCGCTATCCCCATTCCCCACCAATGGTGAGATATTTTGATTAAGGGTGATAAAATTCTGTCCGATCTGAATAATCGGATTTGTCCGACCCGGATTATCTCCAAGTGTTGCAGGTAGACAAGGAAGAAGCAGAGGCATGCTCTGCATAATCTCTTTCATTGAAAAAAAAAAGGAAGAAAACAACACGTTGCAATAACAAATTACAAATCCGCATCTTGTCCTATTTGTCTAAGTGATGCTGATTCTTAAATCCATGTTCCGTGAGAGAGTGAGTGTGCCCGGCGACCGAGGATGTTATGGGTCATAGCATGAAAAGAATCCCATAAAATAGCCTTAGATGGAGCAACTACTTTTGAGGATTTATGGCCCAAGGCTACAGAGTCTCTGTCAACTATTGAGCTTGTTAGCAGAACAGGGGTTTCATAGTTTGCGTGGATTAATTTCTATTGGATTCTCTTTTAAAGGTGAAAAAAAAAATTGTGTTGGAGATCTGTCGGGCCAGACAACCTTAATAGCACATAGATGTGTTTGTTGGATTCTCTTTTAAAGATGAAAAAAAAATTGTGTTAGAGATCAAAAAATTGTGTTGAAAATCTGCCGAGGCCAGACAACGTTAATAGCACATAGATGTGTTTGTTGGATTCTCTTTTAAAGATGAAAAAAAAAATTGTGTTGGAGATCTGCCAAGGCCAGACAGCCTTAATAGCACATAGATGTGTTTGTTGGATTCTCTTTTAAAGATGAAAAAAAAATTGTGTTGGAGATCTGGCGAGGCCAGACAGCCTTAATAGCACATAGATGTGCTTGTTGGATTCTCTTTTAAAGTCGAAAAATAATTGTGTTGGAGATCTGTCGAGGCAGACAACCTTAATAGCACATAGATGTGTTTGTTGGATTCTCTTTTAAAGACGACTTTTAAAGACGAAAAAAAAAATTGTGTTGGAGATCTGTCGAGGCAGACAGCCTTAATAGCGCATAGATGTGTTTGTTGGATTCTCTTTTAAAGACGACTTTTAAAGACGAAAAAAAAATTGTAAATTGTGTTGGAGATCTGTCAAGACAGACAGCCTTAATAGCACATAAATGTGTTTGTTGGATTCTCTTTTAAAGACGACTTTCAAAAACGATGAAAAAAAAATTGTGTTGGAGATCTGTCGAGGCAGACAGCCTTAATAGCACATAGATGTATTGTTGGATTCTCTTTTAAAGACGACGAAAAAAAAGAAGAAAAAAAAAATTGTGTTGGAGATCTGTCGAGGCAGACAACCTTAATAGCACATAGATGTATTTGTTGGGACGACTTTTAAAGACGACGAAAAGAAAAGAAAAAAAAATTGTGTTGGAGATCTGTCAAGGCAGACAGCCTTAATAGCACACAGATGACCCTGTCAGGGGAGATAGTGGGCTTGTTTGGGAATACTGTGAGTTGCTGTGAGGTGTGGTGTGGTGCTGTGAGTTATAAAACTATGATGCTGTGAGATGAGTTGGAACGCAAAAAGCTGTTTGGCGCATCACTTTTAAAACTGTGGTGCGGTGCAGTGTGATGCTGTGGGGTGCGTTTGACGTATCTAAATTACGGTTATATTAGATGACTAATAATATTAATATAAAATCACTTAATGTTTATATTGTACATTAATCTAAAATAAAATAATTGACATAATTTGATTACGTAGGACAATTCAACATACATTGTAAACGTTTGGGAGTGCTGTGAGGTGTGGTGAGGTGCTGTGAGGTAAAAAGCTGTGGTGCTGTGAGGTGAGTTGGAACGCAAAAGCTGTTTGGCGTGTCACAAAAAACTGTGGTGTTGTGAGGTGTGTTGCAACTGAACGCAGTACAAACGCATTGTCAAACACCTACACTAATCATCTCTACTTTTCATGAAAACAACTGTTTTAGTTCGACCGTATATTTTCAACCCTGATTCGTAGTTGTAATTATGCGATGTGGGACAGCACGCTTTTCCACAATATTTTTTTGGGCTCAATATTTTGTAAATTGCCAATATCTGAGAACGGAAAGGCCCAAGGTTTACTTTTCCAAGCCCACATTTGACAAGTGGAGGCCCAATATACACTCACTTCGAATAATCATATGATGATTCCACACGAGCAGAGCTCCATAGAAATCAAAATTACACCAACTCTTGACTCTACCTTAACTAATACATTTTTCCCATAAAGTACTCATCACAGCTTACAAATTGTAATCGTCTTCTCTGAAGTTCATCTTTATGGTCCTACAACGTACCTAACATGATAAGGAATCCCGCCCTTCCCGTCCTAATTTTCCAAGCATTAATCAATCAGTAATGCCCTTGACAAGAAAAGAAATAATTGTTTGTTAAGGACACATATAGGGTTTCCAACCGATGTGGGACTCATTGTTAACACAGTGATGGGAACTTCCCTCTTCCCTTTTATGGGCCACTGTCGGGGATCAAGTAATCAGAGATTCAGAGCGACGTGAATTCTGTGGCATGGATGAATACAATTAAGTCCCGACACCGTGTCCATGTCCTTCTCTATCTTACTAATTTTTCTCATTTTCCTTGACCCATATAATGCCTTGAGTGCTATTGCATGTGTGTAATATCGTAAATCACCATAAATGCAGCAACTGGAACAATGTAAATTTTAAAGAACCTCCCTCCCCCCCCCCCCCCCCCCCCCCCCCCCCATGTTACTTCAGGTATGGCATCCATTACTCACTCATTACTCAAAAGACCCCGCTATTTTCGTCCACATCAAGCCAATAATTCAACCGACCAAAACACAATTCGGTAAAAAAATAATAACAATACTTCATTAAATAGACAATATAGCCTAGGTACTTGATAAAAGCTCAGCAGATATGGAATGACAGATATACCCACCATTCTAAGTGCATGCACATCAGTAAGAAAGCAACAGGGTCATCTCAGTCATTCAATCACATACACCAGCACCGATACACAATCCGTCGTCGTCCACCCGCCTGTCATGAATCACCATCACTTTGTCATTGCTCAAATGACCATAATATCCATGCGTTGCAGAGAATATCACCCTCAGCTCTGCCAAGAAAACTCTACTTTCTATGGAAAACGGAAAAGAAGAAAAGGCCGCTAAAGCAGGACTGATTTTTTTATTTTTTTTTACTTTTTCTCTTTTTACGGATTTCACTTTGCCTTGAACATGTCCTTGTAACGCAATAAGGAATCTAGCCTCTGCAACCTCAACTGCTGCTTGAATTTGTTGATGAAATCGTCGGCTTTGGCATCCACTCCCTCGTCCCCAAACGACACCGTTTTCTCAATCTTCATCGTCGCCGGCCTCCTCTTCTCTATGCTCTCTCTGTCTTCCTGTTGTTCATCATCGAGCAGCGCCATCTTCGATTTCTCACTTGCTGACTTCTTCATCTTCTCCCTCTGCCCAGAAGGCTTAGTCGATAGTCCAATCTCCGATTTACTTTTACTCACATGGTGATTGAGATTGTCATTGTATGGACTCCGGTCCGGAATTAGGTTGTCGTCGATGTCGGTTTCTGGAGTGAATTCCGGCTCATGGCTTGTCGGGTCGGGTCGGTAGAAAGAAGATAAGTTGATAGACTTCACGCGTTCCAGTAGGGAAGGGGCTCGAGAAAGTGGAGGCGGACCGTCCGGAATTATGTTGGCATCCGAGTCGGTGTGTGGGTCGAACTCTCGCTCCTGGTAAATCGGATCGGGTCGGTGAAAAGAAGGGAAGTTAATGGACTTCACCCGTTCGAGCAGAGAAGGAGCTCGAGCAAGTTGATTCGGACCCGCCGGGTCATGCATGTAGTGTATTTGGGCTTGTGGTTCATGCTGTTCAAATTTGTAGCCGGAGACGTTTATGGACCTGACCCTGTCGAGGAGTGACGAGGATCGGGCAAGTGGAGTTGGATGGTCGGAACTAAAGTTGTCATGTTGTGGTCTTCTTTCAGCGCCAAATCGAGAAATGATGAAGATTGTACCGACGACGAGGTTGAAGACGAGGAAGAGAGAGGTGGGTGCGAACCAGCTGGTGATGTAAGTCCACATGGATCCGGTCATCTCTTTCGGCAGCTAGTTTGGCTTTCTCTGTATAAGAGAGTGTTGCAGACTCGCAGTTGCAGAGAGGATGTGGGGTTTGTGACGTTTTGAGAGAGAGTGCAGAAGAAGGATGGTGCGTAGGGCGTATTTAACGTTAGTAAAAGCGACCAGGAAAAAGCAAAGCTCTTTTGTCTTTTCTTTTGGAAAATTAGAAATATATAAACAGTTGTAGTCTAAATAAAATGATTACTCTTATCAATAAAATAAAATGATTACACAAATTGAACGTATTGTATGCAGGCACGTGCCTTTTGTATTAATTTATTCTAAATAAAATCGTTATATGAAGATAACGGAAAATGTAGATTTGCTAAACTTAGCCGGTTTCTTACGGCAGCGAAAAGTAAACACAGGTCCGTTTCATGCGAAAGTGCCTTAGGAGAAGTCGAACCTTTTTAATATTGAATGTTTTAGATGAGTTTAAATTCAGATGGTCGCGATAGAGCGCACATAAGTTTTTCATCCGATAACATAATAAATTAAGATAAAACTCAACGCACGATCACAAAGATATCATTGAACCTGCAAACTATTACACCTAGATATATATCCATTTGAGAGTACCTTCATTCCCCACTCCTTTATTGTAAAAAGAGATGGGAATGAAGTGAAAATATGCTAAATAAAAAAATAAATTCTATTTTTTTTACAACAGATCCCGTCATTCCCCACATAAGTTTTTCACCCAATAACATAATAAAGTTAGGATAAAACTCAATACATGATCATAAATGTATAATCCAATCTATAATGATGTAGAACAAATGACAGTTGAATTTTATGAAAATTGGGATCGAAAGAAATGTTTTAACAATAGAGCTTTGAGGGCCCATAACTTTCAATCCGGAATGAGTTGCGGGGAACATAATATATTTCTTTATTTAATTCGGTTTCCTTTATTTGTTTTTCTAAGTTTAGAATTTCTTTTCTAGTATAAATACTTCTTTAAGTTCTAATTGGAGACACGCTTGACTTTTATTAATAACAGTTCCAAATGGACTTGTTTTCCAATTCTCTGAGTTTGCTTGTTCCCCAAGGTTTCTACAAAGAGCGTACCTTTTTTCAGTTTTCGTTTTGTGTTATGTAAACTATTGAGCAACCACAATGGTAAAACTTTGCTGGGCCAACAAAAATATTTTGGATTTTGTGTTTTTGTTGATGTGGTTATATTAGAAGATGTGTTTTGTTGATGTGACTGTATTGAGATACTTGTTTTGCTGACGTGGTTGTATTGAGATTTTATGTTTTGGTGTAGTTTTGTTTTAAATAACATGGAGACAGCTCCGTTTGGTATACAATTTTGTCTGTATCATATATTGTAGATGATAAATGGTGGTAATAAATGGTAGCATCAATGATTTCTGAAATGCTGATAGGTGTTTGGTGTAAGTTTTGCTAGTAGCATATATAGTGTTGTAATTAGTGTGCAAATTACGCTAGGGGGTATTGTGCATTTAAGTGTTTAACATATTTTAATTAACATCAATTTTAACTGTAAATACGTTATAAAAAATGATTATAGCATTAATAAGCAAAACAAATATTTGTAGTATAATTATATTATTTTTAATAATCAAATATATCATACATATTTATTAAAACGTAAATTAAGAAATTTTTATTCACAAACACAATTTATTGTCAAAATACAATATATGGTGCACCAAAATGGTTCACCAAATGGAGCTATAGAATATTATTGACCTCCATATTTGGTGGAAATGGATAATGTATAGGAATTTGTGTTTTGTTGACGTGGTTATATTGGAAGAAGTGTTTTATTGATTTGATTATATTAAAAAACATGTTTGATTTGATTTTTTATGGGATAAAAATGAAATTCAATATTGATTTTTATTATACCATTAAACGTAACCCATTGCATTTACTCTTACACCTAGATTTATATCAGTTTGAGAGTACCCGTCATTCCCCACTTCTTTTATTGTAAAAAGAGAGGGGAATGACGTGAAAATATGGTAAATAAAAAGAAATCTATTTTTTACAGCGGATCCCGGCTTTCCGGAGTGTTAGGGTTGAATCCAGAAATTGTGAGGGCGTATTCGGTATTCAAGGATAGACACATGCTGGTGCCAGACTGCTGCCTAGAAAGAAGAAGGAAGCTACGGCAAGTTTTTTCTTTTCCACTACAGTACTGTTGACTTGTAATATTTATTGTAGAACGCAAGTGGAATTTATGGTAAGCGCTAACAGTAATCATAAATGGTGTGGTTTTGTCAGATCAACAAAATACATTGGAAAATGTGTTTTATTGATGTAATTGGATAAATAAAATATATTAATATAATAATATAAATTTGATGACTTGATTTTTAGTATAATAAAGGTGAGCTGCAAATGAAGCCAACAAGTGGGCAATACAAATACCATGTCCTCTACAAGTCGGGTGCCAACTTAGTTGGTTCCCATTCTTATATTTCTATCTTGTGATCAAGGGTTCAATCCTTGTGGGTTGCATGTCGCGTGAGTTGGAGAGATACATATGTGATGCATGTGTGTGATTCTATTATCAGATAAGAAAATACCATGCCATTTTGTTTGGGTCATTGAAAAAAAAGACAACAAAATATTATTGTTATGGCCCAAATGTGATCCATATTCCAATAAATTAATGAATTTATCATTTATGGGTCAATAAAAACTCACAATTGTGAGTGCTCTAATATTGGCTCCTCTATACACTGTATGTACATCAGTGTGAAGAAACCCTTGGCCTTTAATTATAATAAGTTGTAATATTCTGGGCGCACGTTCTTTTAGACTGCGGTGTCTACTTGTAATTTGTATGTTTGCTTCCTTCCTACTTAACTTACCTATACAAAATCCTTCATCATGAGATGGTTTGACCAGTAGAATGAACAACAATATTATCATCATCAATATCATATCTTATTCTGTTATATATGTATGTGAGGCAGAAATTTTATTTTAAAACACTTTCGTTGTTATCTTCATGAAATATATAATATGACCTTGGGGAGTCATTTTGATGGCTCTAGTGTCTTTGTCAGTTTTTTTGACCCATCCACATTCCACAATGATAATCACTTAAAATTACTTATTTATTTTAAAATTGATGTGACGACAAGGAGTAGATACTATATATGGTATGCAATGATTTTTTTCCCCTCTGTCACATTAACGAAATTACACCAAAGCCAACCTCTGGACCTCACTAAATTCTATAGTTAATTCAGATTGATTGCTGGTCCGACAATCTTTGCTATCAAGTTGCAACCTGTAACGCTGTGACACATGCACGGGTATCACATTTTCCACGCGTTCATTTTATCAAAGGGTTTTTGTTAGGATACGGGCCTGGCGGAGCCAATGCTTATAAAACACAAAGATGGTCAAGCGGTGTTGGATTTAAATGGCGACGTAATTTTAGGTAGCATGTTCACACCACCCCATTTAAATATGTTGATGATCTGGTGGTGTGGACATTACGACCCTAGACAGTATCCGAGGGGGTTGTATGGTCGTTGTTTATTAATTACGTGGAGACCTGGTGATGGTGTTATCGAGATCGACTTCATATCATGTGGGCCACGAATGTGTTTCTTTGAAAGGGAGGGGGAGAGAAAAATAGACATATTAATCAAAAGAATCATCATTAGTGGTAGGCTGAGAAAAATGGAGCTTGGATATTCAAGGACATACTCATTAATGATATTGTATATTCTAAGACACGGGTCCGTATGAATTTGTTCTTATTGAGCTAATGACATGTTGAACTATGAGATTGTGCAAAGACGTTACTTATATACCACTCAGTTGAACTATAAGATTGTGCGATGTTAGTCCTGTTTGTTTTCTCCGTATCTCCTACTCATCTAGAGTCTTACACTAAGCCTGGGCCTGCAACTAGTCAAGTGGAATATGGGCTTAATTTAGCTGATAATGTTCAAATAACTCGGCCCATAATGCTGAAAATTGAATACCAGAGGCCCGTTGCGAAGCTGTCTCCCCCGCAGGGCCCGGGCTTGTGTACCATCCGTCTTCAAGCGTAACGCGCCTTTCCCGTTCTTCTCTCAGGCGCTCACACACACACGCTCTTTCTCATGGCTGGTCCAAGAATTTTGCTCTGCGGGGATGTCGTACGCCGCCTCAACCAGCTCTTCAAGCGTGTACAATCGGTCACTCTCCATTTACTACTACATATGTATATGTGCTTATACATGATACAAACAGCTACGTTTTTTGTTTTATCTACTCTGGTACTGTTTTGACTGAATTGGGTTTAATTCTCTTAGGTTAACAAATCAGCGGGTCCATTCGATGCGCTTCTTTGCGTTGGCCAGTTCTTCCCTGACTCGCCGCAGCTGCTTGAGGAGTTCATGGACTACATTGAAGGCCGCTCCCAAATTTCACTCCCGACCTATTTCATAGGCGACTATGGCATCGGAGCAACCAAGGTTTTGTCAGCCGCGTAGAAGAACTTGGCGCATTTAGGGTTCTAGATGGATGGCCCGAAGATATGTGAGAATATGTATTCCAGAGCCAACTTTACTTTACACGGTATGAATTTTGAATTCGGGCTTCATTACTTTACACGGTATAATTTGCTGGTTCCAGGTTGCATTAGCCAGTTATATATGTCTCATATGTAGGGCTGTTCACTTGCCATGCTAATTTGATCAGTTGTTTGCTGACTTGATTTGTGGTTTTCTTGACTTAGCCTTAACTAGGATTGAATTCAAGTTTTGTTTTGTTCATTTGACTTTGGGCATATAGGAATTGGCATTAATATATGCTTATAAGTTATTAATATACGCTCATTTTTAGGTTTATCCTATCATTCTCATTCTTATCTGGTAGGCAATCTTCTAGTGATCAACAATTTCGAACATATAGTCAGGATGATATAAGTGCATTGCGAGCTTTGGCAGATGAATCTGGAATTGTTGACTTATTTCTAACATATCCTTCCTATGATCCATTTTAAGTCCAATGCCTATTGCATCTCTTGCTTGATGTTCTTCATCTTTTCATTTTATGGTGCTTGTTTCAGCTTCCTTAATTAGTTCTCACTAATGCATGGCCAGTGGGGTCACAAACAGAGCCGCTGTATCAGATGTCTCTACTGGAATATCAGATTCTTCAGGCAGTGATTTACTGTATCAGAGCTAATTGCAGAGATCAAACCACGGTATGTTATTCATGGAAAATATTGATTTGTGATAATTGTGCTTGGATTTTGTAATGGTCAGAGTGAACGGAGTTTTGCTCTTCCTTGTATCTTCAAGTGCGCATTTAAGCTTCATCAATCTTTGATGTGTTGAAAACTTGCGTATATTGTCACCAAAATTTTGTTTTAGTAATTATACTTTTTCTACATTTAGCTTGAGATTCCAACTGAGCAATTTTCCTGAGCACACAGGCTTATCCTAAATTGTATGATGCTAAATTGGGCGTTGGAACATCTGCCATTTATTTTCATTTTATGTATGGCCACCTGATCCCAATCTTTATCTCTAGAAGATAGTACGTCCACCTTCTCGTTAGTCAAATTATGGGGCGTGGTGGTTCAACAATATGTAGAGAAAATTGCAATGGAACACGACAGATATGATTTTTTTTTATCCACATCAACATGGATAAAGTGTATGGTGCTAAATTGTGATTTGTTTTAATTGACTTTTCTTATCAGTAAAACCTTCAGTACTTTTCATTAAGAGGCCAGCACTAGTTGGTTCAGGGCTTTAATATGAGCTTTTAATGAGTACCTTTGGACTTCATTATGGGGCCTTATGTTTACAAAATGTTAAGTGTAATTTTGCAGATTCTTGCTGGCTTGCTGAAAATGCTACTGGTTTAATAGGGCTGATTGTACTCACAAAGATTTCGCAACCCTTGATCACCTTGAAGGCTCTTCACAAGATCACCATCAATCCTCGACAGTGCTTCCCTCCTCTGGCGCATTAAGCTACCAAAATTTGTTTATTCTCCTTTTGATATAATGCCTACTAGCCATACAAAATTCCCTACGCTAGTTTCCGTAAATGGCGGGAATCACTTCGCCGCAAATTTACAGAAATGTTTTTCACAGCAGACTTTGGGGTACCTGATTTTACCTTCCTTAATGCAGACATGACGCAATTATAGAGAAATACTAAGACAACTTCCACGCGAGTCGGGTTCGAATGCCGTAACTAGTTGCCTGGGTACAACAGGCTTGCCCTTTCTAACTTAGAAACTCGTCAAACCTTGACTGGTTAAATCCTGAAGGATTAATGCATTGTTTTGAGGAAAGACAGTTGAAGCACTAAAATCTGGTGATTGATATATATGCTCCTCCATCTCCAGCTGCCATTCGAGCCCAAGTTATGACAAATGCAACGAGAGCAGTTCCATCAAACAAATTGTGTGGAGTAACAACGTACGCCTATGGCGATACCCGCCACAAGCAAACACATTTACTTGTACCATACTGGTATGAGCTCCTGGAGTTACTTCATCAAAAAGAATCTCCTCCGGCATGAATTTAGGAATTGTTGAGATATCAGGTTGTCTGAGATAATCATTCCATGCCACCTTTCTGGATCATACTCCTATAATGTTCAGATTTTAGTGCATTGAAGGAACAACTAGTTTCATTGCAAATTTCCTTTTGCTTGCTAGTATGTTGGTAGTAGTAGGAGATATGGGGTCGTGCATACCCTAACAAGGGGCTTTAGATTCCCTATGGTTTCCTTCCCGGTTGTGTAGTAAAAATCGCTGGACTGCATTTACGTTATTGCTAAGGTTCATTCAACTAGTGGAGTATATTTTTGTCCAGGTTTAGTATCTACGTCATGCATGTATGGTCCCAACAAAATTTATACTAACTAATTATAGGGTTAGCTTAGCTGGAGGGCCACTGGGGTTCGATGCATGAGATTGAGATCCAATAAATGTGGGAGCTTTCACATGTTCTGAAAAGGTCCCATGGGAGTTGTTGTGCCTTGAGTTTAATTTGTTGGAAAAGAAAAAAAAAAAAAAAAAAAAGAGGTTCCTTGTGAGAGTTTGGTTAGGTAGAAGCGATTCAGGTCCATATGCAGGGAATTATTTATCCAAAGTCTCTCTCTTTTTCATCCTTGACAAACAGAGAAAATAAAAAAGAAGAGAGTATAGAATTGCAGGTTCATCCCAGTTGGTATGATGGAGATGGAGTATTAAATGCGAGTCGAGGATCAGTGAGGAACCAACAATGTTGAGTGGATATCAAGATCAATTATTGATTGTGTAGGGACAAATATGGTGTTTCAAGTACTCCCATCAGTACTCTTTTTTTATTTTTGAAATTGAAATTATATATATATATATATATATATTAATTCTTTTTTGTCTACTGCTGCATCACATGACAAATAAACATATAGTATTAACTGGTGTCCAGGTAAGGAGAGTCACAAGCTGCGTATAAAAATATCGTTTTCTTTTTGTAATATAGTAGTAAAATGAATCAAGATTCTTAAGAAAAATTGTCCAACCAATGAACCAACACAACTAGTGGGGAAGGAAACATTAGTTAGATCAATAAAAGAGAAATAGTATTCTCATCACCGATTAAGTAATCTTTCCCCCAAACGATTGAATTTTATTTTTTAATATTATTTTATATATGATTTGATATTTGATTCTTTCGATTTATGTGTGATTTGACATTTGATTTTCATTTTAAAAATTAGTTTTTACACCCACCTAATTGGTTTTCACACTTTATCAATTAATTAAAGTAAATTTATTGGAGCATCCACAGTGTTAACAAAAATATCCAGCACTCTAAAACCATTATCTCTTCTCCTCCCTATTGAGTGGCATAATTTAAATGAATGAGTGTGAGTCCCACAATATATACTATTCATCAACACTCCATACTCATTTTCTCTCTCGTCCTTTTCATCATCTCTCTCATTTTCATCTTCTTTCTCTTCATTTTCATCACTTCTCTCTTTCCTTTTCATAATATCTTTTCACTGTTCATTAATTTATATACACTTCAAAGATATAGCATAGACAAATTTTGTTAAGTTTTCAAGTGTCATTTTTCACCCATTATGATGGTGTAGCACTATATTTATTCAAAAAGTGTTGCTAACAATGTCAAATATACCATCCACTGTGGATGCTCTTACATCACATCAATGCAGATTAACGGGTATATTTAATGTGGGCTGCAAGTTGTTCTTTGTACGGAGTGACCCATACGTTTCTATTCTTTTGTTTTTTAATGTGAAGTTGCATGCTTCTAGTTAGAGTTATTTTAATTGGCAATCGCATTGATAGATGGTTATCTGATGCTTTTTATTGTCATTCAATGGTTTAAATATATGTATGATTATGTAAACGAATGGATCACTCCATATAGAGAACAATTTGTAACATGCATTAAACATATCCGTCAATCTGCGTTGATGTGATGTAATACATTTACTTTAGTTAATTGATGGAGATGGAAAAATTAATTTTTAAAATGAAAATCAAATGTCAAATCACACATAAATCAAAAGAATAAAATATAAAATAATGATAATATTAAAAAAATTCAATCAATTGGGGATGAGATTAGCAATTTCAAGGGGTGGGATTGCCCTCTCTCATCAATAAAGCAAACGCATGTTCTAGGCGCCATCATGTCAGAAAGAATAAACGCACTACGGTCTAAGCAAAGCAAACCAAGCCCTTGGCAACACTACTTTAATTAGTCATTATACTTTTGTGATTTTTAAGAGGACTTTAAAATTTATTGACTTTTCTAATATTTTTAAAAAATATTTTATTTTACAGATTAATGGAGTCAAAATTGTTGAAGTCCATGTCCATCGCTTAGCCACTTGCTGCACAGTCAAATCAACTTATAATTCCAAAATTAAACTCATTTTAATTTTATGTTTCCATACGTAATTTTATTTAATTATTTTTGATTAAATATAATAAGAAAGATTTGAAACCTAATTGTAATTAACTAGAATGCAGACAGAAAAATCTCTTATTTGAAATTTTAAAATTCTTTAACTCTCAAAATACATATTAGATTTTAGAAGAATTTACATATTCAGAATTAGCGCATAAAACTCTTTGTAATAAGATTTATTGTCGATAAGTTTTATCGGATGAATCTTAATTCTATTATTTTTTTCAATGGAATTTGAAAAATAAACAATGAATTATACATTGTATTATAAAAAAATAATAGAATTTATATTAAAACAATAAATTTTGAATAATAAATTATGGGATAAAAGAATGAAATAAACTTGTTACACTGTCTTATCCTTCAAAGTTGGGCTACATGTTGTTCTTTTCGTTACGTTATCTTTATTATCTTCACTAACCAGTAGATTAGCTTTTAAGAAAAATCAAAATAACAAAACTTAATATGGAAAAACATGGTGAAGTGGCAAATTTTGCACTTGACACTGCAACAATGTCAGGAAAAAGTACTCCAATAACTTACAAACGACAACAGGATCAACTGAAAAGCAAGGGACGGTTTGAATACAAGAAAGATGACTCAAAAGCATTACCCATCAATCAAAATCAAAGCCAAAACAATTTCCAACTAAAGACTAAAGGGAAACTTTTCATTCAATACCCTACTCATAAATCTCATAACCTCCCTCCCTCTCTCCACCCAACTAAATTAACACCACTAATCAAAGAATCTCATCTCGTTCTCTAGCCTTCCCCCACCAAATTACCCTCCTCAATACTTTTATTTGTAGTCTGTTACTTGGCGCTTTTGAGTCTGTGTTCATTGTATGTATTATTACCCTTTTTTGGATTTTGTTTTCGTCCGTTTTTAAATTGATTTTTCTTTGTAATAACTCATGTCAGTGAATACGTTTCCATTCTCAAGCATGGAACTTTCAGAGCTCTGTGAAAACCAGAGCTTATGGGTTCTTATCACCAAACCCAGTTTTGGGTTTTCCCATAAACCGCCTCCTCAATGCTTTGTTTATACTGTGTTCAAGGGTTGTTGCTAATCTAATTCTAACCGACTCGTTATCTACACCTCACTCTCTTGATTTAGTGATTTATTGGTTTCATAATTATACTCCTTGTTGGTGGATAATTTCTTATGGAGTTTTGGATTGGGTTTTAAGTTATAGAGGTTGAGATTTGGTGTTTAAGGGATGGGGTTGGTGCTGGTGGTACCGGTGATGCTTCAACTTGTGAAACTCTCAGTCATTTGTGCTCTTTTAACTGTGCATGGATCTACAGGTAATGTTTTTTCTTCGTTCTAATTTAGAATCTAATGTATTATGCTTTCATCCGAATGATTGAAAGTAATTTGTTAATCTTGGTAGTTGCAATTTGATATCGCCAATGTTGATTACGTTTACCAGTAATGTAGAGGATCTGAACTTCTGGGATGAATCTTGTACTGGATTTGATTAGTTTGATAGAGTTGGGATCAAGTGATCTGGACTCTGGTAATTTAAATAACACCCGAGCACGATGCTCCTGCAGTGGGCAAGGTCGGAGACATGTATATGTTAGTCTTTGGAAGTTGGAACTACTAGTTTGTTCAGTTCCAGTTGATGCTAGAAGTATTACACTTATTGAAAATTTCCATCGTTCCATAGTCCTATTATCATGCTTCATTTAGAGGATACCTTTTGGCTTGGCACTTTGGAATTGAATTTCCTTAAGCATCTTTTGCAGCACAGTCTTGCATGTTTACTTCATGTTTCCTTAATATGCCATCGTTTATGTAGGTATTCAAAATTTATATCCATAACATTGAAATGTAATTTTTTACCTTTCAGGGTATGATATATCCCCATCACCAGCGAGTCTTTCTGTAGAAATTACACCCACTCCTGTTTCCTGGAGTGGCAATCCATCTAGATCAGCATCTCAGCATCATGGTAACATCCATAAAGCTGTCTTTGTCAAATGTTAGTATTTTGAGATTGTTTGACCAATGACCAGGCATCTTGTTTTTGACGTCCCAGGGTTAGGCTTGCTTGCTCCTCTTGCATCACCACCTCTAATGTTTGCCCCTAGGCCTAGGACAAAACGGCCTGCGCCCTCATCAGCTAATACTCCAATGGAACCAATGCCACATAATGCAGCTCCTCCACCTTTGACTGATCAAGAACATTCACCATCCTCGTCACCCAGATTTCCCTTTGTATCACCATCTAATCCCACGGCTACTCCCTCCTCAACTATTCATGCAGATGCACCATCCGTGTTGCCAGGTGCTCCGAGAGAGAAGACACCAGCTGGTAATGTTTCCACCTCGGTGCCAGTTGCTCCCAGCTACACGACCAATTACATCTTCTATGCTTGTTCTGTGCTTGACTCTGTCTTGGTTCTAAGAATGCACCAATTTTCCATTTTGCTATTGCAGTTGCAACTCCTCCAACAAAATTTCCACAAATAGCACCAGCCATCAGCCCGAGTGCACCAGGAACTTTTCCCCCAACTTCTCATCAAAGAAATGCGTCAAAGAGCGAGGCTCCTGTTGTAGAGTCCATTGCTCCAGGTACCAGATAGATGTTTCTTGTGCCTTCAATAACTATTAGTTGATTGACTTCTGAACTGCTTTATTATTTTCCCATGAACATCCATGATCAGTTGCACCACCACCAAGACCAACCATACAGCCGAACATACCTGGAACTTTCTCCCCACCCCCAGATGAGCAAGAAAGGAATGCGTCAAACAATAAGGCTCCTATCCAGGAGCCTATAGCTCCAGGTATGATGGCAACATTTTGTTGTGACTCTAGTAGGTATTTCTCTTGTCTTTTCTTGATATAAGTTATGGACTTCTGAACTGGCTAGTTATTTTCCCATGAACATCCATGATCAGCTGCACCACCACCGCGACCAACCATACAACCGAACATACCAGGAACTTTCTCCCCAACCCCAGATGAGCAAGAAAGGAACGCGTCGAACAATGAGGCTCCTATCCAGGAGCCCATAGCTCCAGGTATGATGGCAACATTTTGTTGTGACTCTAGTAGTGCTTCTCTTGTCTTTTCCTGATATGAGTTTATGGACTTCTAAACTGGCTAATTATTTTCTCCATGAA
Source organism: Tripterygium wilfordii (assembly GCF_013401445.1). Taxonomy (NCBI): domain Eukaryota; kingdom Viridiplantae; phylum Streptophyta; class Magnoliopsida; order Celastrales; family Celastraceae; genus Tripterygium; species Tripterygium wilfordii. Next base: position 12,650,701 of record NC_052240.1, on the reverse strand, counting down.
CATCCATGATCAGTTGCACCACCACTGAGACCAATCATACAACCGAACATACCAGGACCTTTCTCCCCAACCCCAGATGAGCAAGAAAGGAACGCGTCGAACAATAAGTCTCCTATCCAGGAGCCTATAGCTCCAGGTATGATGGCAACATTTTTTGTTGCGACTCTAGTAGGGTTTTCTCTTGTCTTTTCTTGATATGAGTTTATGGACTTCTGAACTGGCTAATTATTTTCCCCATAAACATCCATGATCAGTTGCACCACCACCGAGACCGGCCACACAACCGAACATACCAGGAACTTTCTCCCCAACCCCAGATGAGCAAGAAAGGAACGCGTCGAACAATAAGGCTCCTATCCAGGAGCCTATAGCTCCAGGTATGATGACAACATTTTGTTGCGACTCTAGTAGGTGTTTCTCTTGTCTTTTCTTGATATGAGTTTATGAACTTCTGAACTGGCAATTATTTTCCCTATGAACATCCATGATCAGTTGCACCACTACCGAGACCAACCATGCAACCAAACATACCAGGACCTTTCTCCCCAACCCCAGGTGAGGAAGAAAGGAATGCGTCAAACAATAAAGCTCCTATCCAGGAGCCTATAGCTCCAGGTATGATGGCAACATTTTGTTGTGCCTCTACTGAACATCTAGTAGAGGTTTCTCTTGCCTTTTCTTGATAAGAGTTTATGTACTTCTGAACTGGCTAATTATTTTCCCATGAACATCCATGATCAGTTGCACCACCACTGAGACCAACCATACAACCGAATATACCAGGAACTTTCTCCCCAACCTCAGGTGAGCAAGAAAGGAACGCGTCGAACAATAAGGCTCCTATCCAGGAGCCTGTAGCTCCAGGTATGATGGCTACATTGTGTCATGGCTTCATTGGAAACCTAGTATATTATTTTCTGAGTTGGACCCTGCATTTCCTCCTCAATATATGTTATTAGTTGTACCACCACCACCACCAACCATCCATCCAAGCATTCCCGCAACTCTGCCACCAACCTCCCATCAAAGAAATGAATCAAACTATGAAGCACCTATTGTGGCACCTGTTGCTCCAGGTATATGATCTCTCTTTAAATGTGCCATTGTTGATCTGTTAGATGGTGTTCTGAAGTGGTTTCTTTCTTTTTCCAATATATTTAATCAATAGCACCTCGTACTAGAGGGGATTCACCACCAATTCATCATCAAAGAAATGTATCGGATGATAAGGCTCCAGAAATTTCACCTACCACTCCAGGTAAACTGTCATTGTCATATTGTACTTTCACTAGACATCTGATAAATTGTGCTTGGAACGCCATTCTTTCCATAGATTTTACCCACATCCTTGTGGATCTAAATTGTGTGAGATTCCATAAACTTCACAGAACTTATTAGACGAATCTGTAAGCTATGACTCTTAAGATATATTTCATATTCTTCACAGAACTTATAAGATGAATCAGGAAGCTACAGCAGTATGAAGTCTATCTATTTTGTCTCCGTATCTCTATTTAAGGATAGGTATCCAATATGCTATTCAAGAAATTATTAAAGCCTATGTGTTATTTGTGGCATTTGGACAAAACCGGACATCCGACGTGTTCTGACCCCATTCCTTGGTATGTTTCAAGTTTCTTGTTTTTGTTGTATTAGTTGGTCATTCTGATAATATTAATACAATCAAGATTGTAATATATGTTTATGATCACTAAAATAGTTATCATTCAATTGGTGGCTTCATTTGCTTTAAATAGAAATCTGTATCTGCAAAAGTTCCGACTCTCTGAAATCTGAATAGTGCTACACTGAATATTCCAAATATGAAGTTGCAGATACTGATGTCTCTCCTGCGGCTACTCCAAGTGTTGACTGGGAGGAAGGCGGAGTGCTAGTTGCTGCACCGCCAAATGATATCCCCAAGCTATTGCCACCTGTGAACCATTCCCCAACTAAGGGTATACATTAGAACATCAAAATTTTCTGTTGACTATTATAAAGTTGGCAAACCCCGGAAACAGCCTTTCCGCATATTATGCGGAGGAGGCTGCATACATTTTGTCTGTCCCCGACCCACTGCGGTTCCCTTGTGGACGGGAGTTGTTTACCGTTAACTATTATCAAGTTGGTAAAGCTCTGAGTGTTAACTGAAGGTCTTTTTCGTGCTGTAGCTCCTTCAAAGCACAATGCTATAAGGCATCATCAGAGTGCCCCGGTGCCATCACTTGTATCTCACAGACCTCCACAAGATAGAGACTATCTGTCTCCTGCATTATCACCTTCTTCCTCATTTCATAAACCTCATCATGCAAGGGACAGAATGAACATCCCATCTCCGGCATATGTGATACCTCTTCCTCCAAATCAGCAAGGTTTTTTATTTTAACTAAGACATACCCCGAAAGAACAGCTACTCATAAGCTAATCATCTTATCCTTAATATTCCTTACAGGTCCTGCCAGTTCTCCTGCATTTCTTCCATTGAGTAAGCGGAGACAAAATGCTCATGCACCCGCACCCTTTGATCCAGGTACTGTAATGTTCATGTGTTGTATGCTGACTAGAGCCAGAGCCATGAGTTAAAACACCCAAGTTAACTACTGACACCATTTCTGTTTGTAGGTTCTTTAATTTCTCCATCTCGGCATCACTTTCCCCCATCAATAAGCCATGCATCACCTACTCCTTCACCATTTCCAAGTTCTGCATCTGTCTGGACCCAAAGTAATGTTTCTTGCTTTTTTGTATATCTTGAATAGTATGCTTCAATTAACCCTTTCTCCCCTGGTTGTCATAGTCTTAGTAGCATAACTGTGTATTTTATACGTACATATGTATTTTTCCAGTGCCCATTCTCTCCCCTAAGGCTTCTCCTTCTGGGTCTCCACCAAGAAGTCCAAAGATTCCACTTCTGCCTCCAACGCAATCACTACCACCTCCTCCTCCCAATAAAGGTAGTTCTCTAAATGTTTCTCTTAGTCTTTGTCTTTGTTGTTGTCATTGTTCTTCATCTTACTGCCGTGTAACTCATAGCTTGGTTATATCTACAGACTGTTCTTCTACGGAATGCAAGGAGCCATACACAAATGCTCCTTCTGGGTCTCCCTGTGGCTGTGTTAGGCCCATTCAAGTTGGACTGCGCCTCAGTGTTGCCCTTTACACTTTCTTCCCTTTGGTTCCACAGCTAGCCGAGGAAATTGCTGCTGGGGTATTCTTGAAACAAGGTCAAGTTCGTATTATTGGAGCCAATGCTGCCAGCCAGAACCCAGAAAAGACAATTGTCCTTACTGATTTGGTACCTCTTGAAGAGATGTTTGATAACACTACAGCATTTTTGACATACCATAGATTTTGGCATAAACAAGTTGTCATAAATCCTTCCCTGTTTGGGCAATATGACGTATTATATGTGCGTTACCCAGGTATTGAATAATATTAAGCCTCACTCTCTCTTTTCCCCACTGCCTTCTGGGTGTTAATGCCGATATACTTCATCTACAGGTCTACCTCCATCTCCACCCTCTGCACCGAGCGTTAGCATGATAGATGGTGGGCCATATTCTGCTAATGGTAATAATGCGCGGGCAATAAAGCCCCTGGGGGTTGATGTGCGGAATGGGCAGCATAAAGATGATCTTAGCGGTGGCATAGTTGCTGTAATTGTTCTGTCAGTTCTTGTGGCAGTTGTTTTATGTGGCGCAGTTGCTTGGGTTCTGCTGTTCAAACACAGAGACAGTGCTTCCCAACCAGCATCCATCCAGCAGTCTTTTCCCGCTACCGTCCTAAAACCATCACGTAATGCACATTTTTATACCCTCATTGCTGTTTCGACCGTTTGTCTGTGTTGCAAGAACCAGAGCCCCCACTGAGTTAATGGCCAAGATAAATAGGAATATTGCAGAAAAAATGAAGAAATGTAGAGCTTAAGCAATTAATCTTTCCATATGGTTGGATTAAGGGAAAATTGTGTAGATCTAGTAGTTGAGCTAGATATGATGTTCCGGTGTCTGGCCTTTTTTACTTTTCTGTGACAGATGCTATGTTATAAATTTAATATCTTCTTGCTATTATAATATTGACCACAGGTGATGTGGGGAAAATTGGGTCCATTGAGAAAATTTTGCCTTTGATAACTTGCAGGTGCTACTGGGTCAGTTAAGGGAAGTGGTATCAGTTCTACATCCTTATCATTTGGATCTAGTATTGCACCTTACAAAGGATCTGCTAAAACCTTCAGCACTGCTGATATAGAGAGAGCAACAGACAACCTTAATGCTTCGAGAGTACTTGGGGAAGGAGGCTTTGGCTGTGTTTACAGTGGTGTTCTTGAAGATGGGACCAAAGTGGCGGTCAAAGTTTTAAAGAGAGATGATCAGCAGGGTGGACGTGAATTCTTGGCCGAAGTCGAGATGCTCAGCCGTCTACACCACAGAAATTTGGTCAAATTGATTGGCATATGTACAGAGGAGCGCAGCAGGTGCTTGGTTTATGAACTCATTCCAAATGGCAGTGTAGAGTCTCATTTACATGGTAATGATGTTGCTATTTTGTTTGGGTTAACTGCCTATTTACTTCTAACTGATGGTTTTTCTGCAAAATAGTCATGCTCGTGTCTTGTTTGTTGTCAGGAGTTGACAAAGAAGCTGCTCCACTTGATTGGGATGCCCGGGTGAAGATAGCTCTTGGTGCTGCACGGGGTCTAGCATATTTGCATGAAGATTCGAGCCCCCGTGTCATACACAGAGATTTCAAGGCGAGCAACATCTTGCTGGAACATGATTTCACACCAAAAGTGTCTGACTTTGGTTTGGCACGAGTTGCCATGGACGAGGACAACAGGCATATATCAACGCGTGTTATGGGAACTTTTGGGTATGAATTTCTTATTCTGGAAACCCATGCAGATTACTCTGGAATGGAAATCGTCACAACTGGCTTCTATATGGCTGTTTTCTGGGAATTTGATCCATCTTTGACATGGCTATCATTCCTTATTCCATGCATATTATATATTACGCATTACTCCTCTGGATTTCTATTTCATGTAACTACCACATTGATGTTTCAATTGTTCCAAGTTATTAATAGTCTTGCTTCATTTAATACTTTTGACCAGGTATGTAGCTCCCGAGTATGCGATGACAGGGCATCTTCTGGTGAAGAGTGATGTTTACAGCTATGGTGTAGTCCTTCTTGAGCTTCTAACTGGAAGAAGACCTATAGACATGTCACAACCACCCGGTCAGGAGAATTTAGTGGCATGGGCACGTCCACTCCTCACGAGTAGAGAAGGGTTGGAAACAATTATAGATAAATGCTTAGGACCTGATGCCCCATTTGATAGCATTGCTAAGGTAGCTGCAATTGCTTCTATGTGTGTACAAACGGAGGTAACGCACCGTCCTTTCATGGGTGAGGTAGTTCAGGCATTAAATTTAGTATGTAATGAGTGTGATGAGGCGAAAGAAGTCGGTTCAAGAACTTCTAGCCGAGAAAATTTGTCAATTGATGTGGATGCTGGAGTCAGTACTAGCTCTAGACAGCCTCTGGATCCCTTGCAAAGCCAATATCACATGCCTCGCTATGATTTTGGGCCGGATACAGAGATGGGACTGTCAGCCTCAGATTTGTTCAGTGCATCGGTGAGACTTGACAGGCAGGCATCTGGATCCTTTAGGAGATATTCCAGTTCCGGTCCGTTGAGGACTGAAAGGGGTAGACAGTTCTGGCAGACAATAAGAGGGTTAACCGGGGGTAGTTTGAGTGAACATGGAGTTATGTTCAAGGTACAGCCGGGTTCGCATTGAGCATTTGCAGTCTTTTTCCATGCACAAAGAGCCTTCCACTCCTGCGACTCCTGCATGCACATAAGAATGGTATTCCGGGTCCTCCCAACAGAGAAGCGTGTAAATTCTTCATCTTGAGTACATAATTTGACTGTCATAGCCTGGATGGAAAAGCTGCATTGGATAGAACCATAGAAATTCTCCCTTATTGACTATTATCATTAAGAAAAATCAGATAAATGCAGGAACTTATAGGAGGAAGAAGGCTTCCACATAGTACTATACTAATCTGGCAGGGTTTTTGAATCAATAATGCAGTATGCAGAGCGATTCTGATGTAGGCTTTTATGATCTGCTTGAATTGTTGATAGATGCATTTTTGTACGGGAAAATACCAGGAAGATGAAAGCAAATCTTCTTGCTAAGAAAATGTATAGTTTTTGTGTTGTGTCCGTGAAAATTAAACTATTCCCTTATAAATACTCTTTTCTTACTGTTATCACTTTCTTTTTTTTGAAACAGGGGTCTAGGGATCCACGCCTTAACGGGTCTTTAATCCCTTACATGTACGGGAATTATCGTTCAACCAACTACTCATTTGGACTTACTGTTATCACTTAGCAAACCAAATTTTACGATTGGATTTTTTCGATTTTTAATATAAATTTAATTGATCGATTTTTTTGTCAATGCTTATTGATTGGTTCTTTAAATAAATATATAAAATTGTTTGAAAATGATTGAGCCATGAGTTTGGTTATCAACCGATTCGATTATTTAGTTTAGTTTTTAACAGCCCTACTCTTGGTTTCAAGCTTTCACCCCATATGTCACAATGGGAATTGAACCCAAGACCAAACCCACTACTGGGATCTGTTCGATTACTACGCCAACGAATGGACGGTCGAGATTGAAAACATCATCCGAGCGACCATGAACTTTCACGTGCTGCCGTAACATCAAATACCTAAAGCCTAGAAATTAACGTTCTCTGTTAGAGAGAGAAACAACAGCTCTTCAGTTGGAAGCGTTCCTCGCGCGTGAATTCTCAGATCGGAGCAAAGATCTGACATCCTCCTCTGCCTTGCAGTCATGGTAAAGCTCTCGATGCTATAGTTCTTCCGGCAACATTTCACTATTTGCCCGTAAATGATTGCTTTCCCTCTGAATTCTGATTCTGCAATTTTTTTGAATTTATTTTTCAAGGCTCCGAAACCGATCACGAGTCCCGTACCCGACTCATCGTACCCAGCCCTAGCCTTCTTGATGCTCGCAATCGGCCTCGTGATCACTGCTTCCTTCTTCATGTAAGCTCTATGTAGATTTCATAACACTTTTTTTTGTTTGTTTCGTAAAAACCGATGATTGCTTCTTGTTCTTTTTTTCTTTGAATCGTTGGGGATTTAAGTCAACTATTTTGAGATTGCAGATTAGTAGATCTGCGCGATTAGATAGTGATTTGATGAAAGATTTTATCTGTTTATGATGTTTGATGGTTTGCGATAACTCACTATGGCAAATTCGATGTTTCTAAAACTGGGGGTGGTGTCTGTGGTCTATGCGTTAATCTGTTCACTCGGGATATTACTGGATTGTGTACCATGTCCGGCTTTCATGAATATTGATTTAAAATTGTGTGAGAGAGAGAAATATAGTGTCTAGGAGGCAGTGGGCAAGGTTTGGAACTTTGGTCACAGCCTATTGTAGCTGCTGTTTTCTATTGAACTGGTCTGCAAATCGTTTTGTTGCTTCACAGCTTGCTGTTTGCTTGAGTTCTGGTTTATGATAGTAGGGATTCCATAGGTTGCTTCACTTGCTTATCTTCGTTTATAAGTTCAAGTCACTTGGATTTGGTGCGAGTTAGAGAAAAGCGATGGGCTACTTCAATTTAAGGCTAATCAGTTAAAACGAAAGGATAGGGAACCATCTCATGATGGATCTTCTGTGAGAATGAAATTTGAGACTTTCAATGGGTTTTTTTTTTCTTTGATATTTTATGCCATGTTTGAAGGAGTGCTTATACAGAATGTAGATATGATTTATACATTGTGAGCCAAATACTATGATATTTACGTTGCATTCATGTATATCTTTCATAATTTTCATGGTTTTTGCTGGAAAGCTAGCTTAGTTTTCAAAGACCTACAAACTGAATTTCAGGAGGATGTCTTAAATTTATGTCAAATACTTTCCTTCTTGAAGGCGTTCATTTTTTTATCCATTTGTAAACATTTATTTATCTTGGATATGAGGCTTTTGTTTGGGGTGTTTGGATGTTGATTTTTATTTTTGTTCGAATTTTCAGGACTTGCTTTTCTCTTCTATGCATCCTTTTGTGGATTGATCTCTTTGTGGAAAAATATTAAAAATGTTTTAGAATATTTCATGCTGGAATTTTGTCCTCTATATGTGTGTCATTTGCGCAAATAGTCAATGTGTGGATAAACAATTAAGAGCAGCATGTCTTTAACTTGCAATGTTTAACATTTGTTTGTTTGTTTGTGTGTGTTGTGTGTGTCTGGTATGACTTAACTTGCCATCTTATTTACTATGTACAAGACATGAATACAATCATCTTCAACGGTTTAGTGGCCATCCCTTCTGATAAGGAATTATCAGTGGAAGTTTCGAATTGGTGTTCCTTTTACGATCATTATTGCTATTTATCGAATCATGCTAAGGGACTTCTTTATACTCAGCCTACTTGAATTCCTCATGTTGCTTCTAATCAGTGACTTTGTATCTGCTTGCAGTCTCTGATGTGATGTTTTCAGTCTGTTTATTTCCTGAAATGCTTTTATCATTTCCTTGTGATTAGTTGATTCATGTTTATATAAAGTTCTCTCAGTGTATTTGGTACTTGAACTAGTGAAACTGATTCCAAGGACTTCTTTTGAGCTATGCCTTCCTGAGAATACCATAGTGTCTTTTGGTTGGGCAGAGGCATTCAGAGGATGAAAATAGTTTGGTGGTTGTAAGCTTAGCTTGAATAATATTCGAGAATGATTACCCTCAGGAGGTGTTTGGGAACCTACTGATTCAGCCTCATAGGTGATAAAGTCTATAAGGGTATTGTTAGTATTATGTGGGCATTACTTCTGTTTTGTCTATATTGTACAATTTATGGTGTACTTCTATAGGCCTAAAATATTATACATAAGATTTTCTTGTGTTAGCATATACCTTCTTGTGAAATATGAAATGTGGCAATGCTGTCAAGCCACGTCGTTGAAGAAAGAATTTGGCCTACAGAAGAAATAATACTAACCCACATATTTGAAGAACGAATATCAATCCCTTTTAGTACACGTGCATGTGTGTAGCTGTACTTTGTTTCAGGCTGTGGCTAACATTTGAGCTGCACCATGCAACACTTATGCTTGTGTTGACACGTACATTCACCTAATCTATACTTAACCTGTCTTATAAGGATAACGTTAAATCAAACTTTATTTTTTCAGCTGTAAAAAAATTATTTGGATTTAGGGCACCAAGGGTTGCCACATGTGAGCATTTTCTAGATTTGTGATCACTGCACTATTTTCAGTATACCACTTGGACTAAATTGCCATGTGTCTATGATAAAAGAGAAGTGAGTTTCTTCACATTGGATTGAATTTTCCCGGGTGCTTCTTGTGGGAGGTTGGCTGATCACCATGTTTTCTTCCTGTGCTGAAGATAAATTTTTCTGTGCTGCCATTGACAACTCATTGATTAATCCTTAAACTTATCACAAATCATGGCTGAGAGTTAGTGGCTCCCTTAACTATGTGGACGTGAATCAAGTAAAATTTTGTGTGGTTCATCGTCGATTTCTTTTTTCTTTGGGTTCATAATGTTGCTGAATATTCTCTGCAGCTATGAAGCAACCTCATCAAGGCGAAATCGCAGTCTTGCCAAGGAACTTATAACAGGAGCAGTGGCTTCTGTTTTCTTGGTATGACTTGTCAAACTATTTCATAACGTTCTGGTCTTGCATAATAAGTGATTTTGGTGAGTGGCTGATACCTGATAAGCTAATACCTTTCTGTGCAGGGGTTTGGATCTTTGTTTCTTCTACTATCCTCTGGTGTTTATGTTTAATTTCTGAAGATTGAGCTACTTAAGTTTTGTTAAATGACATCAATTAAAATGGAGTATCTATTGTTTAAGATTGTTAGTTTAATGAATCCTTGTTATTTGTGAGAATGAGAAGTTAACATTTACGGTTTCCCTCCCAAATGTTGCTCGACTTTTCTAGACACTGCTCGCCTTACCATTAATGCACGCCAGTACGCCACCCACATACACTAGAAGGGAAAAAGAGGATTACCATTACTTTAATAGAACAGTAGCGTATCGGGGTTGCTCTGCACTAGCGGATACGGCCGCGTTGTACTATCTCCTCACCAACCACTTCATAACACGCACAAATATTCCCGCCTTTTTAGTCGAGAACTGCCACCCTGGCTAAATCACACTCCTGAACCGTCTAGATCAATCATTTCTAGATATAGCGGCTAAGAATTCATCTGATGACCCCACAAAATCACACAAACAACAAATATTAGAGTGGGATTGTGACAAGAAATTACAACTTTTTCCTTAATCGGCGAGATCCTTCTTTCTCACGTTGCCCGGTGAGCACTCTCAAAGTCTCAGTGGCAGCGAGCGACAGAGTGATTATTTGTAGAAAGTAACAAACTGTACGGCTCCCTACCTCACACACTCTCTCGTATACAACAAACACGCAATCGCAAATCGCGGAAACGTTAGTCTTGTTGGAGAGTCGATGGAGGAGACAAGGAAGCGGCAGGCGGAGGAAGACCTAGCCAGTACTGAATCGTCGCCGAGGAAATGCCGAAGTGTTTGTCCGTCTGAAGGGAAGTCGGAGAGTAACGGGGAGGTCGGAGAGGACATCATCTCTTGGTTATCCATAGACGATGAAACGGCAAGTGAACTATTGAAGCTTCTGGACCCCAACTCGGAAACCTGCGGTGCAGCAGCGACGACTAGGGTTAGGTTCATCTACAACCCGTACTCAAGGCCGTTGATCTTCCAGTCTTCGTCGTCCTACGTCACCATTAACAGCAACGAAGAGAGCTGCGGCTCCTCGTTCTCACACTCCGAATCCTCGATGATGGCGAGTGTAGACGCGCGTGGTATCAACATTTCCCGCCATCTACTGAGTGATGAAGGAAAGGCGGTGCGATTGGGGAGTCAAGTAGAGGATATTGGCGGCGGGTTGGAGTGGAATGAGGAGGAGGCGCGTGGGTGGGAAGCGGTTGAGGGCTACGATGGGATTGACTGGAATGATGATATGCTAGCAAGGTTTCTGGGTGAGTAGTCCTTTTATTTTAACGTTAATTCTTTTTTTTTTCTTTTTAGGGTTTTAGGATAAAAAGTAGTTTTCTACACCTGTTAATAGAAACACAGTAAAGGAATATAAGAGTTTTCTCCCCGAATCATCCACTGTTCCATTAACTGTGGTTTGATCTCGAATCATCAAATTCACAAGATAAGAAAATTAAGTCAATAAAAGAAGAAGTAGAAGAAGAAAAGTGTCCTTTGCTGGTAAAATTCTCATTCCTAATAATAGAAGATTTGAACATTTTCCTTGCTACCTTTCAAAGTTCAAACATTGCTGCGGAAGCCTGAAGACCATTCGGTGGCCCTATGAATAAGTGAGATGATAAAAGACCCCAGCCCAGCCATATGGGCTGTGGTTCAAATGAACTCGCCTAAAGAGGCCTACTTATTACTTGTATTGGGCCGATGACTGACAACAACGAAATTGTTTAAGGCCAGAAGCATTAGATCCATTTTGGATGGATCGATTAGAACGAGTCTTCACTTTTATCATGCCATTTTCTTCCATCATCTAGGCCACTCAAATTTGACGGTCAATACTCGGGTCTTTGTCGTCCCCAGTAACCAATACCGGTAATCTGACTAAGCTTGTAGAGATTGTTTGTTTCTAACCACTTACTTGGTAATAGCATGGGGGTAAATCTTTATGAGGTCAAACGGTATGAATTCGGAAGATCCTGAACTCGATTATAACTAGGAGCAATACCCTATAATCAGTTTGGAAAACTTCTTTGCGTGTGTTGAATTTGCAAAGTGTAAACTTGTATAATTTCGTTAAGGTTATCGAAAAATTGAGATTTTTTTGTATGATTTAAACGTGTCACGTTTAAGTTGTGGTGAAGTGAAGTAATTTTTACTGCTACTCTATTTAATTTTTTGATCAAGTAATGAAGACTACATATTGAAATAGTGTATTAATATTTAAAAGGAACTTGTAGCAAAAATAAAGAAGAATGATGGTCGATTATATATATTTATGTATAGTACAGTTGACAAGGAAGTATGTGAACAAGGCTAGTGTAATCATCTTTAATTAAGCTATGATACTTACATATCTTGCACTGCCTTTCATGAAGATCTTGAAGAAAGTTTAAGATTAGGATAATGTAAATAATTATGCAATAGATCTTTGTTAAAGAGATTGACAAACATATATATATATATATATATATATATATATATATGATTAAAATAATTAATTACGATGATGGGTCATAATAATAGAACCCCTAGCTATCATAGTGCTTGGAGCCACCAAGATTCATAGCTGATTTTTCCTCAAATTACTTATAATATAAATATGTTGCATTCATGACATTAGAGGGAAAAAATAGTTAATAATGATTAATGACCAAATTTTAGGGTTCATAAAATTAAACATGGTTCGAAAAAATCTACCACATATGAAATATCCCTCTCTATGTTTTTTTTTTTTAATTACATTTCACATAATTCATGACATTGACATGAGTGAAGTAAATTATAGTAAATGATATGTGTTGTCATGACCAATAAACGATTTAACACATGATATATTCTCTTTTAGTTGATTTGGTTACCAATAGAAGTTGTTTTTTTTCCTTAATAATAAAATAAGAATAAGAAAAAGAAAAATTTGCACGAGAGAAAATGGTGTAACCCATCAATTGAATGTAAGCCTTTCAAGTTTAGCCCTCAGGTACCTTCCATCAAAATAATGCTAATGCATGCTGAGTACTAACAATAATGGCGGCCATGTCTCCAAGAGAGAAAATAGTGCTTGAAGCCATAAAATATTGAATGCCAAAAAATTTCAAGTTTTAGCTTCTACACTGACAGATGTTTTAACAAAAAAAATTTGATTTATTTTTCTCTTATGTTTTCAATGTGGTGAAGTTTTACATATATGGGATCCCCCCCTCCATTTTGATTCATCCAATGACTTTGCATCAGTGTCGATAAGGACAAGTGACTTGTTTAGTTGGTGGGCCGTACCTTAAAATCAATTTACATGTGATTGGTTGGTGAGAGGCACTGTCAACCTTTTATTGCTCCTAGCATCACCATAATTCAATTGCCTTCGCAAACCTTAGATTTTTTCTCTCATTTTGGAAAACTGAAATGGTTATTGCAGCTTCTAATATTCCTGCAAATTGAGCAGCAGTGATCGAAGTAGATATGATATAAAGTCAAAAGAGTTTTAGGAAGATTTATTGAGTGAGTTATGTTTTTGGGTATGAGCTATTTTTACTAGAGTTGAAGAAAAAGTAGAGTCCTGTCTTTTACTAGAGAGAATAAATTATTATTGTTCTCGCTAAAAAGCCAAAACACCCACCTCTTATAAATTCTGCTTCAGTAATTCAATCTCACCCCAGAGTAGTCTTGGATATCTTTTGTTTTGTCTCTGTTTTTTCTGCAACAATGGTGGCCAAGAAGCCAAGAATTGTGATAATTGGAGCAGGAATGGCTGGTCTTACAGCAGCTAACAGGCTCTACACTTGTACTGCTTCAAAGGACTTGTTTGAGCTTTGTGTTGTTGAAGGTGGAGAGAGAATTGGTGGCAGAATTAACACTTCGGAGTTTGGTGGTGACCGGATTGAGATGGGTGCGACCTGGATCCATGGCATTGGTGGTAGCCCAGTTCACAAAATTGCTCAAGAAATCAATTCACTGGAGTCAGACCAACCATGGGAGTGTATGGATGGGTTCCTGAATGACCCAAAAACCATAGCAGAAGGTGGGTTTGAGCTAAATCCATCAATAGTTGAGCCTGTCTCCACCCTTTTCAATAACTTGATGGGTTTTGCTCAAGGAAATGTGATTGAAGATGTAGATTTAGTGACTAAAGCTTCCAAGATTCGTTCAACCACTGATGGTGATAAGCAGCTTAGTGTTGGTTGTTTTCTACGAGAAGGACTTGATGCTTATTGGGGTTTTGAGAAAAAACCAGAAGAGATCAGAGGTTATGGTAAGTGGACTAAAAAGTTACTTCAAGAATCCATTTTTTCAATGCAAGAGAACACCCAAAGGACTTACACTGCAGCTGGTGATCTGTACACTCTGGACTTCAATGCAGAGAGTGAGTACCGTATGTTTCCAGGTGAAGAAATCACTATTGCTAAAGGCTACATAAGTGTAATCGAGTCATTAGCTTCTGTTCTACCTCCTGGTTTGATCCAATTAGGCCGAAAAGTTGTGAAAATCGAATGGCAGCCTCAATCAACAGAGATGGTGAATGGGCATTCAACAAGTCCTGTGAAGCTACATTTCTCAGATGGGTCAAATATTGTTGCTGATCATGTTATTGTCACAGTTTCATTGGGTGTACTGAAAGCTAGTATTGGCCGTGATTCAGGTATGTTTAATCCTCCTCTTCCATCTTTGAAGGTCCAGGTCATATCAAGGCTAGGATATGGTGTAGTAAACAAGATGTTTGTGCAATTGGCTCAAAGAAATGATGACACAGAAGGTCCTGATCCCAACAAGTTTCCATTCCTGCAAATGGCTTTTCATCGACCGGATTTCGAATTAAGGCATAAAGAGATACCATGGTGGATGAGGAGGACAGCTTCTCTTTGTCCAATTTATAAGGATTCAAGTGTCTTGTTATCATGGTTTGCAGGGAAAGAAGCACTTGAACTTGAATCTCTTAGTGATGAAGAGATTCTTAGTGGAGTTTCAAGGACTATTTCTTGCTTTTTACCACAACCAACCCACAAGCACAAGCAAGTGAATCTTGATTCGGATGGTGATCAAGTGTGCAATGGTCATGCCAATGGAAGTGATGAAGTGAGATTCACAAAGGTATTGAAGAGTCAATGGGGCAATGATCCTCTATTTTTGGGTTCTTACAGTTATGTGGCAGTTGGATCAAGTGGTGATGATGTGGACAAATTGGCTGAGCCATTGCCAGAGATTGATGATACCTGTGAGAGTGCTCTTCCACTTCAGATCTTGTTTGCAGGGGAAGCAACACATAGAACCCATTATTCAACAACTCATGGAGCTTATTTTAGTGGTCTTAGAGAAGCCAATAGGCTTCTTCAACACTATCATTGTGTTGGGGTTTAGATACAATTAGCAATTTAGTATTTTATTTGTTTTTTTTCCCTATGAAATGGAGTATTAACTATTGAGTGAAGGAGGTAGACAGGGACAATTATTAGATGTATCGGCATCAACTAAAGAACCTGAAGTTTCATTTCATTTTTTTTTTTATAATCTCTCTCTTTAAACAGTTCTGGTTGATATTTAAAGCAAACCCATCAACATTATGTGTCTGGAATTGATTATTTGAAAGCTAAAGAGTAACGAACAACCGAACAAGAAAGCTTTGGATCCCACCTGTGTCTCTTTCTGTGTCCAAGTGTTCTGCTTTGTTTTGCTCTCTTAGAGGGACAGGATCCGGTAAACCCGCCTCTTTCCGTCAGCTTATTTATATCCTCTCGTGTATTGTATTGTATAGACTATAGTACACTGAAAGCCAATGGCTTATAAGTTTAGGGGTGCAAACAAGCCGAACCTGCTTCACTTTTAGGCCTTAACTCCTGCTCTTTTGCCTTAGAAAACCGAGTCAGGAATTTCGTCGAGCAGGTTGCGTGCATTATATGATTACATTGATCATTAGAGAGACTGGACCCAATAAGGAAATGAGAGGTCCCAATCCCATGCATACGTGAGATGCTTTGTACAGTAAGACAGTTTAGCTTCTCCCAGTAGACACTAGAACAACAAAAACAAACAAAACTTGGTACAGCAAGATTTTTCTCAGGGGCAGAATCCAATTACTCTGATTGCTAAAGACACAAAAATGAATGTCCATATCAGACTAGATAGATAGATCTACCCCCAGGTTTTCTGACTACTTATGTATCACATGAATCTAATTCCTGCTCGTCGGATCAGATTTTATGAATCCAACCAACGGCTACAAAGGGATCCCATGTCTCTTATTAATGGACCTTTGCTCAAGTTAGTCGATGAATCTCTGTGTCTAAATCATATTGACTCTAGATATTTTGATTTCTGAGTCCAATTTTCAGGGACATCAACAATATTTTAAAAAAAAAGACGACTTTTCTTAATCAATTAAGGTTTTTTTTTTCTCTTTTTTTGAGTGGGCCCAAATATTGCTGAGCTTTACTGCTTTACTGTTGTGCCACTGTATAGTCTAATCAGAGGAGCTACTCACAGAGACTCCATTATTGTATAATTTGTAATAACTCTCTCTCTGGCTCCCAAAGTAACTAGGGATGGTCCTCCTTTTAAATTTTTGTGGGCTTCAGTCAGTCTTTGATGATTTCACAGACCAATCTGTCTCACCCGGTACTTTTCTGGTTCAATAAGCAAACGAAGTAGAATCTACATTCCCCCTTCAGCGTACCACTGCACAAATGAAATCCTAACATGTTAAATTAGTTTTACTCTAACCTTGACTCCCTCCTTCGTTTTTTACTTTTTACCCTCTAATCATTCATCATTAATTAACTTCTTCTTTTTTGTCTGATCATCATTAATTAACTATTGAATGCTTTTTTGCTAAGGAACATAATGCGTTTTGGCTAATCTATGTCTAGTCTATTATTAGCTTTACCACAACATAAAGATACAATAGGGCATATCCAAAACTATTATGTTTTTTTTTTTGGGTAATCAAGACCAATACTATACAACTTTATTATTTTGACATCTTATATAAGTCAAAAACTCAGCCCGTCAAATCCGCTCGCACAGAAATTTTTCATCTGACGACAATGTAAATTGGGTCAAAACCCAACGCATGGCTATAAGAATATTACTTTTAGTGAGAATCGAATTCAAGGCTTGACGAGTTTCTACAGTTTGGACTTGGAGAGTGTTATCATTATACTATTACAAAAGTGGTTCGAAACATCCGGGACCCTAAACTTTAAACTTAATATTGACACAAAATTATTTCTAAGAATTTCATCATGGACTCAAATCTTCAAAGTAAAAGAGAAGAGAAAGAAAGTTGATACGGACTATATGGAATTATATATCCTAAGAAAAAGAAAACAATACATTGTGATGGTTATCAAGATAAACATCTATTGATCATTATTTTACTATAATTGAGACTCTTAGGCTTAATTAATTGATCAAGTTAATTATCTCTCATTGCTTTCTCCCCCCTCCTTTTTAATTTAGCTTTCTTTGAAAATGATTGACAATTACAAAATAAATACAGTGGATGCAACATAAACACTCATGTCATTTTTTAAAAAATGTATAAAAAAGGTTATTGGTGGACCAACAATTAATAATTTCAAATATTTATAGTCAATATAGTACTTAATATAGTACTTTTCTTTCTATTCAATTTATGGTGTGTGTTTGATTATCTTTTTTCATTTTGATATTATGAGACCAATCATACCCCACCTTAGGACAACATTTCATTTTCATTGTCCAATATCTTTATAAACCCAACAATGAAGTCCCTACTTGTTTATTTGCAAAATCTTGGATTAAATTAAACATAGGTGTGTCCACTTTGATTATTCTTTTCTAAATGATAATCACTTTTCTATCCTTAAGTGAGCCAATCAATCATGTCCAATTAAATAAAGCTACAATAGCATCCTTTAACTGGGCTAGGCCGCTACAATTTTTTTAGCTAGAAATGATTAAAATCACGATTTTAGATGTATTATTAAGTATTTTTGGTACTCACAATGTTAAAATATAATAAATTTTTGAAAAAAATTCTTAAACCCTATTTTTTTTTGGTAACGTGAAACTTATCCAATTACCCACAACATAATCTTAAAAGGAAATTGTAGCTAATTCTAATTAAAAGAATTGTAACCCCTCCATCGCAACTCCCTGTAACCCTTAATTCACTTTTTATTTTTTTCAAAATTGAAGAATATATCTACACATTGAATTGAAGTATTCAAGAAGACAATGGTTAGGGTTGATGGGGGGATTTTTGGAGTCTTGTGCAGCTTGACAACATAAATTACTATTTTTTTTAATTTATAAAAGTACTTGATTGATGATGCTAAAGCACAATCCTTGTAAAGATCTGCCCCCACATCTTTGATTTGTCCTTTTTCAGAAATACACACATCCTGGCCCATGGGCTTGGACTTTTATGTAATTTAAATTGGGCTTGAATTCGCCAGAATTTGGGCCCATACCCTACACTGCAAAAAATTTAAATCAGCCCAAACACTAGGAATCTAACTTGATTGCAAGAACTGAGAGTTTGGCTGACAGTTTCATTTGACTGAACTGATATTACAATTCAAAGATTTTGATTCAACAATCAAAATATATCAAATTTTGACACTAATCAGTGAAGAACATTGAATATCTGGATCTAATTTCAAATCACAGCTGATTGAGCATCCTTTTATTATATAAGATGATCAAAACATGAGTCTGTCAGTCTGTCTCTTCATCAAGGTTCTATTCACTTTGGTGTTCTCATGACAAGTTTGATCCAAGTAGGATCACCACCCAACTCCTCAAAGACAACCAGAGTGTTCCCTTTCGGCCACATCCACGCTCGCGGAACATGGTACCTGAAAATTGGTTTACATTGGATTTGTAGTTTATATGAAAACAAAGTGAGACTGATGGATAATGGATAGATTTTCTGCTACCGATGAATTAACTTTTACCATTTCTGAGATGGCTCGCCGCAACCAGCTAGGCACTTGGTCTCAGTATACCAATCAGCATAGTCACATTGGCTACATTTACCAGAGGCTTTGTTTGCAGCCCAGTGACGTCCAATGCTTTGTCCATTTATCCACATCTGGCCTTTTCCCATGCTGCTCATGTCTAAGGCTAATGGGTCATTGCCTAGCGGTGCATCGAACGTCGTCTGCAAAAAATGTGACAGTAGTAAGATCCTCTAAGTTAATGTATTGGAATATTAGATCAGTAGTTGGAAGTTCGAAATGACTACTGGTTCTTAATTACCTTGTACCATGTCAATGGCTTTCTTTTGGCTATCCAATTTCCTTCTGCCCACTTAACGAATGAGCCTTTGGGTGAGAAGAGATTCATTGCTTCACCTTCTAAACCAATCTGCTTGAGCCATTCAAATTTATTGGATTGTGGTATACTGGCATTGGAAGACATAATGAGCAGAAGGACAAGTAGGGAAGAAATAATTACCTTGTATGTCCATTTCCATCTTGACATGTCCCAAGTACCGGAATTGAGACCCTGTAGTGTTACAGGGCCAAGAACCCCAACATTCCATTTCTCAAAATGCACGCCAATGTTCTTCGATCAATGGTCGATAGATAGAGAAGAAAGATGTCAGATTGCAGACCAAATTACATATATATATATATAGTATGAAATTTGTGTCGGAGTACTGACCGCAAGGCCAACAGAAACACTAAGTAATGCAACCTTGTTAACACCGGCTTTCAGGTTCACTTTACCACTAAATGTTATTCTTGGATCTTCCATGCTACCATAAACAGTTCCTGCAAAAGAATTTCAGAACAAAAAGATTATGAAAAAAAGAAGAAGAAGTCTTTAGGATAGTTGGCATAAAAATGATGTCCTCATACCTACTAATTCCCAGTTTACGAAGACATTCAAAGCATGACCTGCAGACTTTACAGTAAGGACAGGAAGTTGTCCAGTCTTTAGAAATCCTTCATTGGCACCTATGGTGACACTGAAGGTCACAAGCTTTAAGTAAGTAATGTAACCATAGAAAGAAAATGTATCATTAGAGAGTAATTGAAGCAAACTTACTCTGTCATGTACCACAAGTAGTCTGTTTTGTCCCAAGTCACGCTTACTTGTTCGCGTAAACCGTCTGCTGTAAATGTATTCTTATCAGAAGGAGATGCAACTGCTTCAGTATATGAGTGCCAATAGTATGACCCCTTATTCGCAGGCCACATTCGCGGCCGCATACCGCTGGACGCAACCTACAGAATGATATCAACATCAGAAAAAGAGAAACAGGAGCTAAAAATGGTACTGAAACCATACAAGTTTTTTTTTTTTTCTGTTTCAGTCACCTGTGCAGTGTTGAATAGTACTGTCTTGCAGTCAGGGAGAATGCTGATGGACCAACGGGGAAGGGTGTACGGAAAATGTTGATAGCTCACATTTACCTCCCAATGAGTGTCATAGTTAGCTAGGAATGCACAACAACCCCCAGCTTTGTACCAGAACACATGAGCCTTATAGCACAAATAGAAGAATTTATCAGCTTAGATGAACAAATACTCGAGTTTTATCGCTGGGAGATGAAAAGAGAATTACTTCCTGATGCTTCCCAAGAGATGTTACAGTGGGATTTCCATTGGTTAATGCTGGTTCACACTGCTTGATGGCTCTATGCATGTTCTTTAAATGGCTCCATTTTGGTTCCCTTGCCATTCCTATTAAGTTTAAGACAACCGTCGGCCATTAATCCATTTCTGGTGATTTGGAAGTGAAGTAAACAAATATCTTAATCAAGATTGCTATGAATGTTATACCATATTCATCGATTGGAGCGTCGTAGTCATAGGAAGTCGCGATGAAGGGGCCACCAGATGTTCTTCCAAAATTAGTCCCTCCATGATACTGTTAAGCAGTGCAGTTCACTGGTTCACTTGCTGTGATATCAAGTTATGCACTAGATTGATGGGATTGATTACTCAGTAAAACTCACCATATAATAATTCACAAATGCACCTTTGTTCTGTATAAAACTTGCAACTGAAAATGCCAAGTCCTCTGCAGGCCTGTACGGAACTGGACCGCCAAACTTCGTTAACCTGATAGAATCATCATTGGAAAAACTCATAACAAGGTCAATGCATGCATGTATCAAGTTATTATATGTAGGTTGTATTTATATGGGGAGAATTACCAGCCACTCCAGTTCTCAGTCCATAGTTTGGGCTTATAGTTCTTGTTAGGATAGAACTTGTCACAATAGAAACCATTGCAGGTGTTGATCTGTAAGACCAAATTAACATGTTAGTAATCACTTCACTTGTGTAACGACGTAGCGAGATTATATTTCTGTACTTACAATTGGATCAGGAGCATCCATTTGCTTGCACATGATCCATGGAACTCCGACTCCGAGACTTTCAGCAAATCCTGCTGCCCATTTCACATAATTTTTTGCAGGTTGTCCAAGTGAATACTCCACAAGATCATATTCATTTTCTATCTGTCATCACATCATCAAAAGTTGCTTGCAATGGAGAAATTCTAGGACAATTGGAATCAGGATCAGCAGAAAAAGAAAAGAAAAGATTGAAACCTGAGCCAGAATTATAGGACCTCCTTGTGGTTCAAACAGTTTCTCTTGTTTCATCATATATACAATTTTTTCAGTAAATGACTTCATTGCTGCCTACAATGGAGTAACAGGAGAAGATCATGACGAGTCGATGATACAAAGATGCATACATGCATTAAAACGTTAGGAGAAATAATAATTAACCTTGAAAGGTTCATTGTCTGTTCGAAAATCGATACCCGGAACAAACTTGAGCCAAACAGGAAATCCCCTGAAATAGAACAGATCAGTTTGGTTGGGCACAGAACACATTGTGTACAGAAATGTATCTCTTTCATTCTCATTACCCATAATTCCATTCAGCACAAACATAGGGTCCAATCCGGAGATTAACGTAAAGGCCAGCTTGCTGCACCAGTTTTATGAATCGAACCAGATCGTACCGATCCTCAAAATAGTACTGGACAAACAAAAACAAGAACTTGCGAGTCATTGATCAATGGAGGAAATAAAAAGAAAAGCAAATGTGAGAGATTTGCATTTACTTTTCCCTGAGAAGGTTCATGTCCATTCCAAAACACATATGTCTGAATCACATCCAGGCCTCCGACTTTCGCCTTTTGAATAAGGCCAGGCCACATCTGTGAACGAAACAAGAAAATCACAGAATCAATGAACAACAATAACCCAGAAAATTCTACAACAAAATATGTATATATATACATACATCAGGAGTGCTTCTTGGGTAGTGAATGGATCCTGACATAAGAATCCTTCTTTGGCCATTGATGAGGATAGCTTCTTTGTCATAAGACACAGTGGCCTTTGTAACAGAGATCCATAATGTACACAAAACTAACAACAACAATAGCTTCAACATTGTAAAAACTCTTGAAGACATAATCACTTGTGTATGTAATTGAGATATATATATATATATAATATAATACTTGCAGAGACTGATCAGTTTCTTAAATATGTGAAAGAGTGGAGAAGATGTCGGATGTGTATGGTTAGGTCAAAATCACTAATTGCCTTAAAATAGCAGCGGAAGCGATGCTTGAGGAGAGGACTACGTGGATGTAAGCTTGATGGAAGAAACCTTTGAATACTTAATTATCATCCATGATCCATGAATGGCCATGCAAAGAATATATATATATATATATATATATATATATATATATATATATATATATATATATATATATATATATGTTAGTTTAGATAGACACCATTAATGCCCAATTTTCGCAAATTGAGTGTTGTAATGCACTACTTTATTTGTTATTTCTAAGGAAGGAAGCGTTTACGTTTTGTTCTTGCATAACTGTACGTGGCTTCCAATTTTAAAATTCTGTTAAAAGATGTGACTTCTTGTTATATATTCTTCCTTGTGAAGCATATCATAAATAAATTAAGGATTTGTATTGGTGACTAGATATGATTAGGCCATGCAATTGATGAACATTTAAAACACGTCATTTGTAAATCTTGATTATCTTGATAACTACTTGGGCGGAATACGGATGATGATCAATGTGAATGCCACTTTTCATTATTTTCAAGCACTGGGTATCAGTGATTAGTCCATGTCACAACTAGTGCATGGGAGTTGCTGAGTTTTTCATGTGGCCCGGGGTTTACTAGTCAATTGTCCGGTAGAAAATTGAGTGGATTTCACGTTACAAAAAAAGGGACCCAATATAATCTCGATCATAATCCCAACAATAACAGAAAGAATAATGTTTCATCCATCCAAAATGTGACTCTCATTTAACCCTAATTAATGTCGACTATTAGATGTTAAGTACGCTCTACATATGTGTTTATAATCAACGGTTATTTCACATGTCGCATAGATTTGAGGTTAAAATGAGTGATTTATTTTGAGTGAATGTAGCATTAGTCAAAATGAAAATTGAAAATGACTCCAAATATTTGCCATTGAAGTTGCTTTTGTGTAACCCTAAAAAAAATCACAAAAATAAGCTTCAGGGGAATCTTTGACTAAAATCTATAGATTGTATTGTTGTAAAGATTAAATTAATTAGCGTGTATTTTGTCTGAGACTAACAATTTACACAAGCCCAAGCCCAAGCACAATTACCAAAAAAAGAAGCCGAGGTCCAATCTAGAAAGAAAAAGTAGCGCGAAATCTGATAATCGTAGTTTATATATGTTCGCATTCATTGACAAACTCCATGGGGGTCTCTTCTCCAATCTCGCTCTACAATTCCAAAACCTAAATCAGACTTCACCAATCTAAGAACAACGACAAGAGATGACTCGCTTGACGTTGCTTCATCAATCTCTCATTAAGATTCTGTTACTTTATCATTCTTTATTGGGTTGAAACATTTCATGTCATTTATAAATACATGGCTTAATAGTACATTTGATCTCATATTCTCATGCATGTTTGCGGGCTTATGAAAATGGCCTTTACGTTTTGCAAACTATTTCTCATTAAATGCGACTTGGGCCGTCCAGGTTACAAACTTGCGTTTAATAGCGGCAATGCACCCCATGAGGCCCAAAGGATTTCGCGTCCAGCCAATGATACTATTCGGGCCTAGATTTGGCCCAATCAATCCACATCCCTTCCGGGCCCTGCCTTCTGCTTTCTCTCAACAATCTTCTCACCACAGACTAGCCACGAAATCCAGATTCTTGTTCATGCATATAAATGGCAGAATGTTCTACTTTTATACATAGGTATATACACAGTAAGCATTATTGGATATTTGATTAATTCCACTTTTATACATATATATACACACACACACACAGAGTAAGCATTATTGGATACTTGGTTAATTAAACTAGCTAGTCAGGGACCTCAGGGTTTGTGATTCAAAAGGCACTTGTAAAGTTGTAATCATTCACACAACAAATTGCTTTGTGCACTTGGATTTCACAGTTCATCATGTCCAGCTTTTATCAGTTGGTTCTGACATGTACATGGTCCGATCGGAATGCAGACAAAGTCTGTGACAAAAAAAAGTACAATATGTTATAGGCCATTTTCTTCCCGTCAGATCCCAAAAAAGCTGTGTGTACCACCATGAATCTTCACCATCATGATTGATAGACCAAAAAAAAAAAAGGACATACACAAATGACAACTGCTTTCCTCATGACCTAGCTAGCTAGCTTGTCATCATAAGATCGGGAGGCTCTACAATTCTCATATAATGGTTTGGGATGTATGTTATATTGCACCACACTTTTGTATATATTTTCTCTATCAGACTTATTCTCCACCATTGAACGAGAATTTTAAACTCTGAAAAATTCCAGAATTCTTTCATCCGTCATTATGTATCAATGTATGGATGTACACACCACCATTAATTCCATTCACTGAGTTAGGGTAACTATATATAAGGGTCAAAGTACATTCAATTGTGTGCGTATATATAATTGTTTGAATTACGAACCTCAATTCCAAACAAAATATATAAAAACTTAAGAACCTCAATTGATAAATTAAATAAATAAAAAAAAAAAACTTGGCGCTTACTAGTTGAAACTATCAGTATTGAGAGAACAAACTGATCAAGCACATGAGCAAAAGAATATGAAACCTCAAGTACCCTTAGTAAATTTATTGATTTTCCAAAACATAATAAGAAATGTAGGTGAACAAGGGACCCAAAATCTTAGTTATCAACCTCTTCAAAACCCAACTATATCCCAAAGAGATATGATCACACTACTATATATATATATATTCAATCTCATTACTAAAATTCTCTCTTATATCACTACTGACAAGCTTTCACACACACACACACACGACTCTAGCTAGCTAGATATCTATAATACTAATAGTACTCAATTAACCACGAATAAGGCCATAAGATAAAGCCATTAGCAGGATTGCGGCTTCTTTCTCGTCTTGAGGAAATACTTGCTGATAAGCTGTGCTGTTCTTGCTTAATATCATCTGCAAATCTTCGAAACATATTTTCTTTCTTCCTCGACTAGGTTGGGAAGTGAGCTTGTACCTTTTCTTGATTGGAAGAGTACTGTAACTTTCATCTGATGATCTTTTGTTTTTGTTCTTCACTTTATGGTCAGTACTCTTCTTCATACTTGTTGTTAGTGGTGGTGGTGTTTCAACTGCACCATTTGCAGGCTTCGCCATAGCTCTCCTCGCCTTTCTTTGCCTTATCCCGCAGGCGTTGCAAAGTGACTGCAACAATGTATACAAGAGTGCATTAGTTACCAAATTAGGTTAAATCACCATCACTCACAAATAACGCCAAAGTTGCAGGCACATGCGTTAAGAGATTCAAACAACCAACTTAACCATCTGAACCAATGATTTTTTGTTAAAATCAAAGCTTAAGCTACTAGAGGAAAAGCACACATAATTGGTATATACCTTGGGACCTGTAGGTCCACTTCTCCAAAGAGGGGTCTTAGTTGTGTTGCAATCAGTACAAACCCTAATTGCGTTGTTGCTATTGATGTAGGGATTGTTAATTTCTTTGTGATTATCAGTTTGTGAAGTTGTTGATCGGTGCTTCTGAGTCTCCGACGAATGAGTAGAGTGATCTGTGACCACTATTTGATTTGAATTCATCATCTTCTCCATCAACCTCATCTTTGATGACATCCACTTGACTGAGCTACTACTCTCACTCGGATTTCCATTTCCATTTCCATTTCCATCGTCGTTCTTCCAATCAATACATAATTTGTTGTCACTATTAGTATTCTCAGTCTTTAGCATCGATGGGCGATCACATGATCCGTTGTGTGAAACAAATATATTGCCCTAGTT
The DNA here is from genome assembly GCF_013401445.1 of Tripterygium wilfordii. NCBI lineage: Eukaryota > Viridiplantae > Streptophyta > Magnoliopsida > Celastrales > Celastraceae > Tripterygium > Tripterygium wilfordii. The sequence goes on along the minus strand of NC_052240.1, from coordinate 12,624,549 downwards.
AACCAAAATCACATCAGAAAAATTAGCAATCACAACACTATATCAAGAAAAAAAAAAAGAAGAACTAGCAATACTTTACTGCTATGTACAATCCACTGAAATTCAACGCTAATTTAAAGAAAAAGAGTTACCTGATGTTGTATCTGTTGCGATTCCCTGTAATAACATGGTTCTCCTTGTTCTTGATTAGAATTGAATAAGATTGAATTTGAAAGAGGACATGATGAAGATGAAGACAAGGATGAAGCTTGTGGTTTTAAATAGAAGAGGTGTTGATGATCTTCTTCATGAAGCCCTAAAGGGAAAGAAGTAGAAGGTGAATGAAAATTAGTTGAAGTCATTGATCAGACAAAGATGATCAGAGAACAGTGTACTTAACCAATAGGGGTTTGAGGAGATCGATCAAGTACTTGATAGATAGAGAGAGAGGGATCAAAAGGAAAACCGTGAGTAGTGAAATTGAAAGTACAAAATAAAAAATAAAAAACAGCTTAATTAATCTCTTAGAGAGTTCAAATTATATAAAGCAGTCTTGTGAATAAGGAGGACACACGACATATATATGGGGGGCCACAAGAGATTCACGTGACTCTAGTACCTCCTCCATGATTAATTATCAAAGCAAAGACAATCAGAAAAAGAGGAATATTATGTGTGTTTGGTTACCATTTGGGTTATACGGTCGTAGTCTAGTTGATGAATCTCTCTAGAGTTAAATCACATAGGTTATAGTCTAGTTCGATTATCACTGGGAGTAATACCCTTGCAGCAACGCTTTGGACTTTGTCTCACGTGCGAAATTTCTGCAAACGCAGGCCTAACAACCCGAATTTAGACCCATATTAGATGTCTAAATGACAAATCTGTATGGTATGCACGCAGGCCTAACACCCCGAGCTAAGCTCATATTGAATGTATAAATGACAAACTTGTTTGATATTGTTTTTGGTTAAAAAAAACAGAGAGAGAGTGTGTTTAATGTTTAATTGCAGCCCCATATGACAAAAACCCTATCTCTCTGGACCAAAAGTCTGCACCAATATATCCATAATGTCCATCGTCCAAGCATGATGAGAAAAGAAAAGTATTATTGGTTAGTCCAAGAAGGAAATTCGATTTAGACAGGATCATCTATATTTGATTATTTAATGCTAACATCTTAGACCAATTATATTATACATACATCTTATCTTGCACGAATATCACTAAAGAGAATTTAGATGTTATTAAATGTATGGACTAAAGAAAATTAATATTTGGTTGATTCCAATGGTGTATATACTGTATATATACCTATATCATGTACTGATGTACAGAGACCTCGTTGAAGATGACAAAAAGGTTATCTTGCATGGTATCTTCTGTACATACTACAGACAATCCTCCATATTATTGTTGCCAAAAAGCATTGAATGCTTGTGTTGGGCAAACGACTGTGTGGACAGATACAGCATCTTCACTCCACAATCTTCCTCCCCTACTTGAAGTTACAAAACGAAAAAATGACTGGTCATAGAAGCGTGGTGCGGGCTTTAGCAGGCCGCTCGAGATTTACATCCACTTAGCTCGAGATTTACATCCACTTAACTGTGCAAATGGCATGTTAGGTTGGTGATTCCTCGGTTATCAAGAAAAACCCTCAAATTATTGGAGATTAATTAAAAACCCTTCCATGGCAGTACTAATTGATTGAGGGTTTCTATTTTTGTATCTTATCTAAAAAAAAAAATGAGGGGTACTAATATTCCTCAATAATTTACAGTTTCTCCCAAGCTGGTTCAAGCAGCTCACATCACATGAACAAACAATGACTTCACAATCTCTATATATCTGCAACGCACGCATTAATTACTCCCTTCATCACTACCCTTTGTCTCTGGATCCTCTCCAGTCTCCACACCGATATATATGTCCGTGTTTGTGAATTTTTGTTTCTTAATATATATATATTCTGGCAGGCATTATTTTGTTCTTTTTTTTTCCCCTGTATATATGTCCTCTCTATGTGCCATGTTCACGTCACACATCTGAATGAGTACTATTTGTTGATGAGGGGATTGATATCCGCTAATGTTCACGCCCAGTGGTGTACCTGAGTTTACAGGAGCCGCGGGTCAGCTCTAGAAAAGGGGCCCGTGTTTTCTTTTTTATTTATTTTAAAATTAAAAAATTTTCTTTTATTAGTTTTTTAGTTGAAATACGTGGAGAATTGTTAATTTTTAATTAATTTTTTATGTTTATATTAATATAAAATCAATATTTTTTTAAAAATTTGGGGCCCGGGGCGACCCCCGCGTCGCCCCACCCCAGGGCCGCCTCTGTTCACACCCAGGAGGGTTGCTATACTGATCGCTGCTGCCCACCCTTTTCCAAGAAAAGTAATATAAACCATAAAAGATTGACATTTTTTACAAATTTGGATTTTAAGAGTATTGGTATGTCACATACTATTAGAATTAGAGCCTTTACCTAATAATATGGGATTTGAATAGTGTAGTTCTTCCTCTTTTCGAGCTTAATACTAATGGACTGTCCAAACGACACGCTTGCTAAGTTGTTCTTGATCACAAAAAAACCGTAATACTTCTTTTTTGAAATGACATTCAAAAAATATCTTAAGTGTGTAGATATATAAGTTATTATTATCTTAAACTATTTGTGTGTATGTGTATATCAGAAAATAATAATAATATATATCCATATAAAAAAAAGAAATGAATTATTTCCGATAGTAAGATAGGCTACGTGTGTGGAGTAGGAATCACTCACTGCAATCTGCAATCTGCATGTCAAACAATAGAGACAAGGACAACGACATTTGTGAAACAAAATGATGGTGTAACTTGTCAGGTACTATATAGTATATCTCCAAATTTAGCAGGTTGTTTTCAATACGGTCCTCGCCTTGTCCATTTGAGCTACATGACACTGTATCCTCATTGGCTTAAGGTCCCATATATTCCCCCCTCTCTCTTAATTTTCTTTCTCTCTCTAGATAGATATATTATGGATCTGATCATCTTATGGTGGCTGATTTTGTTACCCCGCGGAGCACACAAGAGCCAACCATGTCTTTTGGTTTGTGTGAATCATTTGATGACAACTCCACATGCAATACATAATATATACCAAGTTTTGACCTTTAGAGATCTGATCTGACGTGATTATAAACTAGGGTCATCATGCCCACGTGCACATAAATTTTTTGTATGACGACATGATAAATTGGATCAAAGCCCAGCATGTAACCACATGAATATTACTCTCAGTGATAATCAAACTCAGTGCTTTCTGAGTTTAGACGATTTGATCCCAGAGAGATTTACTAACTAAACTATCACCGCGGCACAAATTAAATTATATATTTGAAGACTAAAAAATCAAGAGAAGATTTTCCAAGAATTTTATTTGGTGACCTGTTATTGGTGGAATTAGCGATAATGTTAAGATTAGTTAGCGAATCTAACTGGGGCATATGTCCGAAACAATAAATGGATTGAAGAAAATGGATAAGGTTTTACAAAGGGTACTTGTTCCTAATTCCTAAATGTGGTTGGGAATTAATCAGGTCCTTAATCTGCCAAGTAATGGAATCATTAGTTTGTCTTTATTATAAGGTACTACAGCTTGGAGCCATGGAATCAATATACATATGGATAGTCATATATGTGGGCTTTTGATCAGACCAAACTTTAGTCAAGCCCAAATTAGGAAATCGATTCTGGACCTGGTACTTATGTTGGGCTTCATGGGCTATGCTCTCATACAAGTCCAACCATCCCGTACCTTCCGGTTATGTATGAGTCGGCGAGGCCGGTATTTTTATTGGGCTATGTCATATGGAAACGATTTACGGCCCAACCAAAAGTGGTTCGCGAATTGGAGTTGGCCGTTGGGAATTGATTTTTGGTAGCGCCGCGCTCACTGGTCTGTCCCGATTCCGCTCTCCCAGGTCAGTCCCGCTATCCTCATTCATTTACTGAAACCCTAGGTGAGACGATGTTTGATTCGTGTTTTAGGGTTATAATTCTGTTTGATGGTGCATCAACTGTGACATCAATAATTATGAACCAGCACCATGAATGTAACTATTCAAAGGAATTGATGGTTTTCTTCTTTTTTTTGTTGTGTTTGGAACTAGAGTGTTAACTGTCAACAGCAATGTCCATGCTTTCCTATGGGCAGTAAGAAATACTGAATTGATACTAAGGAAAATATGTTCTTTTGTGAAGTGTCGATAGTAATTCTCACCAACTATCATCTGAAAAAAGGTGAAATGGTGTTGGAGCTGATTTTACAATTTTTTTACCAAGATCTTATCAATTTTTTGGCATTTTTGATGCATTGAATCACGAGGAAACAGCTTCGTTCATGTTGTTGTGCATGTAAAGCTGATTTTTCTATGGACTGCTTGATGGCGCTACTTGAATCTCAGACAACTTCATGATCCCTATTTTAGTCTTTCTTATCTTCTTATTCTTCTTCAAGTTGGAGCAGAATAATCCTAAGAATTAAAGAGACATGTGCATAAGCATTCACTGTATGTAATTAGAGTTAGGTTGCAATGTTGAATGGGGTAGAGCTAGCAATCCTGCAAGTTAAATGGTTTCTGAGTAATGGTCCTTATGATGTGAGGCTGTGAGCAACTAACCATACTGGCTTTCTTATACTTTACGACTTTGGACAGTTTGTTGTGATTAGCTTTAACAATGGCAACATTTTCCTTTTGTTCTTGCCTTCAGGTGGTTGGAAGATAAAAAAGGTAAACAACACCCATGCATAGGGCTCCCGCTGTGGGCGGGGTGACGGGGACAGAGACAAGCAATATGTACACATACCTTACCCCTTCACAATATTTGGAAGGTGAAAAATTGAATTTTTCCTATGTAAAATTAAAGAATAAAGTTATAAACACCCCTTTTTGTCGTGCTTATTATCATTACGATTTCAGGATTCATGGGATGATGATGTTGCTGTTGATAACATTATGGCAATCTTGAGCATTTTTTTCCTTTGAGAAAATGGTGGCTTTTTTTTAATGATGTGCTATATTTCAATTCTCAGCTCTATCTATTTTGCTTTTCCTATTAATTTTTCTTGTGCTAGCAAGTTTTGACATCAAGATTTTTCTTTTTGCTGAAAACGTGACTGCAATTTATTTGCTACTGTAGCAGTTTCCTCTGATCCTCATGTAAGGAGTCTGTCCCAAAGCCCGCAAAAGAGCCTGTAAGGGCAAAGCAGCTCTCCATGAAGATAAGCAACGCCGGCGTTTTAGCTGGATGTTCAAAGCTAAGAATCCTGAATAGAAGACACGATTTGATGAAAAGAAATCCATCCTGAAACGGCTGATATGTTCAAAATCCATTTCCAGTATTTGATTGATACATGTCTTTCAAATTTCTGAAATTACTTTGAATAGAAGAACTGAGTTACAGAGGATACTCATTTTGATGTTAATCCGTTGTGAAACGACCATTTTGAACATATTGTCAAAGGTCATGAGTGATGACAGATATCAGATGCAACTGCTTGTTTAGTGAGGACATTTTATGTGCTTTTCAATGAATTCAAATTGATTTCCCAAAGAAGCAGCTTCTATCTATACTTTAATGGCGGAAACCCATGTCAATAATCAACCCATGATGGTCTGCCTTTCTACTTGTCGCAGAACGATGACTCATACTTGTGAGTCATTTCAGGGATGTAATCCATCCAGTGTTCGTTGACGTTTTACCTTTCCTGAGTAGTGAGTACCTTGGCTAAGGGTGGATGCTGCAATCAAGAGCTTATACGTGATGATCCCCCCGATGAGGTTTATGAACTTAGTGGTAAAAATTGGAGAAAAGAATCAGGGGTGCAACATTGCCGCTGGTGAAGTGTAAAGTTTAAACGTCAAACAATACTTGTGGTCCGAACCGGCCCAATCAGGACTTAAGAGCCAGCGTCAGACAAAGATAGGGGCTTGGTCTCTTTAAAGTTTGAGGTGGCTATTGGCTTGGCAACTATCTAATTCCCACATCGTGTGGACTGTGGACCCCTGTACGTAATCTTTCCTGAACTCACCCACATCCACAATTTCTCATTCAATCTCCATTTCTCACCTCTCTCTCTCTCTCAGGTGATCTGCGCTTACCACAGCATAAAACATTCATATCTCTGGAACCAGTCCAATCAAGGTTCTAAAGTTAAAATCAGCAATACACACGTCTGCCACTTTTTAGGGAGCCGTTCTTCAATGCCAGGAACCATACAGGTTTCAGGTATTAACAGCCCTTCTTGCCACTGTCATTTAAAAATGGCAGTTGTTTTCATTCTAATTCTTTCTTTTCTTCTGTTGCAACTCACTCTAGTTCTGGGTTTCATTGGCCTTGAGTCGTCATCAACACCATCACAAACATCCATAAAGGGTAGATCCGTAGATGACCATTACTTATAGATTACTTCTTTTTTAGTTTATTGCATAACTGCTGCATTGGGAGAAAAAAATTTATTGGGTTCATTTCCATGATGCAGTTTCCATGGGGAAAAGAGCGTATCAAACCGTGGATAAAGGAGACTTCTCTTTGTAATGATTCTCAATAATATCTGAACTTCACGATTTCTGCGATGACACATATGCTTGAAATATCAAAGCTTTGTTTCTTAATCCAACTTCTGCTAATTTTTGTTACAGCCCCTTAGCAACATTCCGTGATAAATTGGTTATTGCACTTCAGGATGCTGAGGGGAATGAGATATCACATACAGGTTTGATATAGTGTTCCACATTCGCTCTCATAATCATGTGCATTTGATGTCAAACTAGCATTGAGGATTATGTGATGATCATGTTCATGATCAGGTGTTGATACCAGGCTGGTGGTTGAGAAAGGTACGTGGGATGACCGATTTCCTCTAGGAGGTGGACATGTCCATCTGAAGTTGCAGTTCATTCTTAGTGAAGAAGATCGTCAACGGATTCGATCTAGGGTAATGCTTATTTTTCAATTCTAGTCCTTTTTCCGGCCCCAAGAAATTGAATCATTGCATTTTCATAGATTTTGCTCTGCTAGAGACATATCAAGTAGACCCACAATTCGAGTCTACCTGCAGAACAGAACTAACCTTACTAGAGTAGTGACCCTAAGTAGCTCTTAAGAGGTAAGGTTTATTGCTGACTGTACATTGGCATAAAGAAGTTACTTCAATATTTAGTCTAATATCTCTTCTGGAACAAAAGTATTAGAAAAAGATGTCTCTTCTAGTGCATTGTAGAATATATGCTGTCTAGTCTATACAGGATATGTAGTTTGTCAATGTAATCGTGCTCAAGTTCTCTTGCAGAGAGAATTGGCACTAAAAAAAAAGAAACACCAAGAACTTCCTAGCAGCAAGCAGCATCAAATGAGAAGATCTTTTTCACATTCAGACGTTGGTACATCTTTGTACCTCAACTGCGAGGTCTCAGGTTTGATTTCTTTAAAAATAAATAAATTAAAAACAGAAATTTGAATTCCAAGAGTCTTATATTGGCCTTGACCTCAAGGAATCTCTTGATTTTTCTTACTTTTGAGTTTTCCATCTTCAAGATTCACAAGATCGCCTTATTCAGATTGAGGCAGAGCAAGCTGATGGAGTGTCAAACCCTCCAAATTTCTTCGGAATTGGAAAATCAGGTCCAAAGGTCATAGAAGAAACTCATTCTGTTCACAGGCCAACCCCAGTTAAGGATTACCCAACATTTCAGTGCTTCTTATTATCTTCATCACTAATGGAAAGTATTGTTGAGATTGTCTAATGGTCATTCCACCTGTTTTAGAATGATACAGATATATACAAACAGACTTCAACAAACACCCATGTTCCACAAGAGTTTGATATCCATCCGGCTGAAGCAAGCAACAAGAACTCAGGTGAGAAGGTTGAGACTCAAAAACCTTCCATTGATGTTCCCATGAGAGCCATTTCTTCAGAAGGAGTTTCAACATCATTCAAAAACTCTGGATCAAATATTGCTGCAAAAACTAAGTCCAACACCCCAAAACTGGACAAAGATAAGGCTAATAAGTCCGAGAAGCAGAGCCCATCGGAGAAAACACCTAGTAATGTCAGGAATATGATAAGTGCCTTTGAAAATAGTCTATCACAGGTACATAGAATGTGTGTCGTTGAGAAGAATTTTTGCTACATGATTTTCTTGTTAGTTACTCAAAGTTATACTTCACTTGAATTGTTCTTGAGCAGGACACGAGACTTCAAATAACAGTGCCTTTGGAAAAATCTCAGCCAATAAAGACTGGTATGAATCTGTTTTGGAACATTCAGAGTTATTTGAAATTAAAATGAGAACATTATGCCTTCCACCTATTTCAGGTAGGATCGCAAGTCCTTTGCCAACAAAGGAGCTGCAAGAAGACCCAACATATATCAGAAAAAGAGGAGAGCTGACTAATTTTCCTGGAGGACCTGAAGGAGCTACACCATCTAAGGATAGTGGGCAGCTAAAGGGAGTAAACCCAGCAAAAAGTCAAGCTGACGGAATAAGTGTTGATTTGAAGAATGAATCAAAGGTTATTCATAAAGAAACTGAGGTAGAGGAAAAGGAGACATCTTCCCAGGGTACGATGAGAACATCCACAGGTGAAGTGGCTTTAGTTTCCGAAAGAAGTGTTGATTTGAAGAATGAATCCAAGATTATTCATAAAGAAGCTGAGGTAGAGGAAAAGGAGACATCTTCCCAGGGTATGATGAGAACATCCACAGGTGAAGTGGCTTCAGTTTCCAAAAAAACTATTGATGACCAATCCAGTAAACACCGACCAATTAACTTGTCAGTCCAGAGACATTTCAGAAAAGAGAGTTGCAAAGGTGTTTGCCTGGATGATTCAAGAGGGGAAGATGTTCATAAATATTCTAATGAAAAACTGAGATCGAGAATGGCTTGGGAAGATGAGCATAATTTCTTAGAAAGTTCTGGTGTGTGGATATATCCAGATGGAGTGAGTAGGTTGTGTATAACAACTGGTGGGAAACAAATTATGGATCTAATGGATAGTTGCTGGCCTGAAGCTGAAACCCAGGAAGGAAATACGAGTTCTGCACCATATAATGTGGAAGAGGTATCAAATTTTGTATATAGCATTTTTTTCCCTCTGCAATAAATTACCTGGTAAATTAGTTTTGAATTATAGTAATCTGGGCCTGAGTTGAGCTGTGAAGCAGAAGGTACAGCTCTTGGTGTCTGGTGTTAGTATGAAGTTTCAAATTTCATATATTGGGTATTCAAATTAAATTTGGTAGGATGAGAATATACTGAAATTTAATTAAGTTTAGTTTCTTACTAAGTTAAAAGATCTGGTTAGTTAAGGTGACTTGAACCAGCCAATGCTGTTTAGTTCAAAATTGATGACAATCAGAATACTTCCCATGAAGGTAAACAATGGAGGGATGCCAAGTGCCAACTGTTCTTGACAATCTGAAGGAGTTTTGTCAGGAAAATTGCTTCCTGACAGAGTGAATAGATATATTGATAAGTTTACAAGCTTCATAGGTTCATGCAGTTCTTCATTAATGACTAATGACCTAAACAACCAGACTGAAGTCTGACCAGTATCACATCGTTTCAAGTAGAGTATGAACTACAGAATTATTTACACAGGATACATTGAATATTCACAAAAAGGGATACCCATTTGATTCAAGATCTTAAAACTATGTTACGTATTAAATGAACTTTTATTCTTTAAGTACCATCTCCATGCCTTAATACGCACCAGCGGAATATTGTTATAATCTTCTGACTACATAAAACCTCGGGTATCAATGAAATTTCCTGAATTTGTAATCTTTTTATTGAAGCTGCAGGAAAGTGTGCATTCTAGTGTTGATATTAAAGAGAGGACTTCTCAAAGACAGAGAAGCTCAAAAGTTGATAGATCAAGGAACATTGAAACTCCTGGAGGGCCATTTGGACAGGTTTCATAATTTTCTCTTCTGAAACCTTGTCTTAGTTTTTGTTAATATGTTGCTCTGTTGTTTACGGAATTTTCTTTGGATTGCTGAAATAATGAAGAAAATCTCTGACATGCCCTTGGATAGTTTTGACTCTTTGCAGTTCCAAGATCTTTATACCTATGAACTGCAATTACACATTCATTGCTGTCTTATATGCTCAGCCAAGGCTAGAAATGTACAGTGTTTGCACTTTTAGTTACACTTTGGATGGTTATGGCAGTATTTGCAATAAATTTGCCATCTGGCCCCTTAAAAGTAAGCCCTCCCAAAGATAGCTAGATCAACGCTTACCATTCAGCATTGTACTAACTCTATATAGTGAAGTTCTCTTTTGTTTTTCTATTCATCATCTATGATATCATTAAATCTTAGTCCTAGTTATTTTTGTGGTCAGATGAATCACTATGAAAATTATTTGGAGTATTTTCTTTTGGATTGATGTTTGTGGTTTTTCACAAAGTTTTTGTTTTTTGAATGGAATTTTTTTTGTTGGGTGTCAACCTACTACAAACCTTATTGTTTTACCTGGACTTGAACAGCTGAACCATGTGTGTAAACTAAGTTACTCCGCTTCCCTAAGCGTGGTTGCATCTGTTTTTGCGTGTTTGTTAGCAAGGATCACTGCCTGGTAAAATTTAATGTGGTTATAGGCTCTCTAGAATCCATAGAAATACTCGACGAGTGATATATCTTTCACTGTGCTGTTTTCTATCATATTGTGCAGGAACAAATCCTGTTCGATTCGTCACTACAGTTGAAATGGTTCAATTGCCATGAATATTATAATTGAAGTTTTTCACTCTCCTTCTGTTTCAGTGGAGGAAAATCGCAATTATGGTAGGCTTTGCTACATTTGTTCTCCTTACAAGACAAAGAAATGCAGGTAAGCATCTTTAACATGGATTTTTTACATAATGCAACGCTCAAGTGCCATGACTTTTTAGTCCACAGTAGGTGTAATGACATGCCATAGTTTGGAAATTTAATTATTGAATCTCTTCTCCTTTCTAAAGGCAAAATTGGCCAGAGCATACCAACTGATAGATATCTTGAATACCCAGTTTGCTGATGTTTGGTCTGAATGTTTCTGATATAGCAGATGGATGAGCTGTTGGAGGGATATATAGCCATCAATCCATCACACCATGTTCATGTGCCAAGAAACCATTGCTCTGCACCAGTTGCTTAGATACTCTTGAAAAATTCTTTTTTGTTAATTGAATTAAGATCCAAAAGGCCTTTCTGCCTATCAATGTAAAAGCTGCTTCTCAGTGTTCATGGTGCTGAATGTTAACCTTTCAATGTAGTTATGTTATTCCACATTATTTTGTGGTGCTTTTTAGGGCTTGCCCTTTTAGGTGTTGGGAGGCGTTGGGTTGGGAGGTGTTTGTACCAACGGTTTCGAACGCCTCAAACAGTCAAGGGTTGGGAAGTGTTCGGGACTAACCCAACCCTCCCCAACACCTCCGAACACCCTAAACGGGCAAGCACTTAGGGTCATTTGGGCATTTGAATCCACAACCCACAAGTCCATTCATCAAGGGTCAGATTCAGTTAAGAGAGGCAAGCAGTCTGTCTGTCTGTCTGTTAGAAATCAAATTATTATTTCACATTAACCTCTGAAGCCTGTAATAATTCAGGGTCATAGAATAAAATCAAGAGCTTTATTTTGGGGCCGTTCAATAATTTTGTTAAATTAATTTATCAGGTTCGAACTGGTAGTAACAGTAGGTAACCAGTGAGTGGATATCTAATATTTTCCAAAATGTTTCCACCGTTTGCAATTATGCCCAGGTGGAGTGTATAAGATGGCGATGACAATACCCTAACCGATTCATAAACCCTGAAACCAGTTAACAATCAGACAAACTCACTCCAATGGTTCGCAGCATCAAAAACCCTAAGAAGGCTAAGAGGAAAAACAAGGTATGGTTTTTCGCTCTATCAATTCGTTAGTTAATGCAGTGGTTTGGGTTTTTTTTTTAAGGTTAATTTCGTTGCGTGGGTTTGCAGGCGAAGAGCGGAGATGGGTCATCGTCTTCTTCTGCGCATTCGATGCCTACAAAGGTGTGGCAACCAGGCGTGGACAAGTTGGAGGAAGGAGAGGAGCTCCAGTGCGACCCCTCTGCTTATAATTCTCTTCACGCGTTTCACATTGGCTGGCCATGTTTGAGGTGATTCTACTTCTTCCTTTATTTATTTATTTGGTATTTTTTTCTCAATTTGATTGCTGAGAAAGGGTGAGGAGAGAAGTGAATAACTGGAAATTCTGGAGTTTTGGGTCTATGGTTGTATGAGATCGAGAAAGTTAAAAGGGGAGTCTACTTTAGAAGCTAGTTATTTTTCGCTCCATATTCTTTGGTTCTAGTTTGATTTACTTTCATAATTTACTTGATTTTGGCCCACTTGTTTTGATTGCCGGTCTACCTTAGTTGAGAGAGTACTAGATGTGAATTGAAATTGAGTCTTTAAATCTAAAAAATATCTTCTTTTTGTGACCAAGAAATTACAACTTTTTTTCTCAACTAAAGCTATACAGTTCTTTGTTCAGTATTCGTTTGAAGACTAAAAAAAAGAGGCTGAAATATTGAGTGGGATTGAACCGTTATGCTCTACTTTATTATTCTTGACGTAATTTTTGTTATGAGGATAATTACTGGCTTTAAGGTTTTCCATTGATTGTTTGAAATTTGAATGATTCTCTTTTTCAGCTTTGACATTGTACGGGATTCGTTGGGTTTGGTTCGGACTGCATTTCCGCACACAGCATATTTTGTTGCAGGGACTCAGGTGGGATGTCCATAATTATTTTGATGTAATTGAATACTGTTTATCTGTATCATAATTGGCCCTGGCAGATACTTATAGATTGTCATTGCAAGGGGTTCCCTTTAAAAGTATTTCCATGAAATCTCAATCCTTTTAACATGAAGATCGTGTAATTAATATGGCTTGTGGCCTTTTCTGAGATTTCTGCAAATTTTTTGTAGTTAGACGGTCTTAATTTGGATAATGTACATGGTCCAACTAATCAAGGAAAAATAAGCGGTTAGTCACCTTCAAATGCTTTTTTCAATGGATAAATAGATTACAAGCGTCTCTATTATTGGTAAAAGTAAAGCCCATAGATTAACATTTTCTTAACCTTTGATGTCATTTTTATGTTATTATTCTTTGAGATTGTTGTAGGCCGAGAAAGCTTCTTGGAATGCTATTGGGATATTTAAAGTGTCAATATTTCTGGTATAAGACGCGAATTAGTGCCTAGCAAACCTGCATCTGGTGATTCCGAAATGGACAATGAAAGTGTGAGTGACGAAGACAGTGACGATGAGGAAGATGGTGGATCTGGGATACCTGTTTTGCAGGCAACATCTACTTTCTTTTGACTTGTTTTGAATGGTTACCTATCTCACTTGTCACTTTTGCCAATGATACTCAATTTTGTTTTATTGTTGACACATACAGTTGCGTAAGGTAGCCCATGAAGGATGTGTTAATCGTATAAGGGCTATGGTACAAAGTCCACATATATGTGCATCTTGGGCAGATACTGGTCATGTGCAGGTCAGCTATATGTCCATATAATGTAAAAACTCTTCATGATTGATGAAGTTGTTCTGTAGTATTTTTTTTTCTGTAGTTTTGTGTGGTCTGCAGTATTCTTCATGGAAGACAATCTAATGTAAATTGAAAGGGTTCTATCACTGTATTAGTGAGTACTGTGAATCTGGTACTCACAGACCTGAGATATCAGTGACATGGAAAATTGATGGCATATAATAATTCTATAGATACATTTACTTCATTGTTTTTGTTATATGATGCCTAAAATCTTTCTCCGTATGCAGATATGGGACCTCAGTTCACATCTAAATGTTTTGGCTGAGTCGGAGAAAGAAGTTAGCTTGGAAGGTTCTTCGATTTCTAACCAGAAACCGTTAATGAAGTTTGGGCACAAAGATGAAGGCTATGCTATCGATTGGAGTCCTCTTGTACCAGGACGGCTCGTATCTGGTACCGTAGGACATATAAGAAATATTATTGTATATGTTCACATTTTTTTCCCGTCAAGTAGTACTAGTAATCAAACTGCTCTTGATTTAAGATGGTTAAATATTTACACTGTTCGTACTTTAGGTGATTGCAAGAGTAATATACATCTGTGGGAGCCTACAAGCGGGGCATCTTGGAATGTTGATGCCACTCCATTTAGTGGACATGCTGCAAGTGTAGAAGACCTACAGGTATATTCTTTTGGGGACATTGGGAATTGGGGGGAGGGGTATGGCATACCAAGTCTATGCAGACTAATATAACATAAATGGCTGCCTTAATTACTTAATTTGTTCAATCTGTTTATCAGTTTGTTTCATGTTATTTTTGCAGTGGAGCCCAACTGAAGCTGATGTGTTTGCTTCTTGTTCTGTTGATGGCAATATTACGATATGGGATACCCGCCTGGGGAAATCGCCTGCAGTTTCCTTTAAGGCACATAAAGCAGATGTCAATGTTATCGCTTGGAACAGGTTTCAAGAACTCTAATTTTTCATTTATCTCACACCTTTGTATTTTCAATATAAAACATGTCATGACTTCAATGCTCAAATTTTTTGCTAGGCTGGCTAGCTGTATGTTGGCATCTGGAAGTGATGATGGGACGTTTTCCATCAGGGATCTTAGATTGCTAAAGGTATTTCAAATCTAATGTTGGGTACTAGTATAATATAGCATTTCTTCAGACACACATGTTAAGCCACTAAAGATTTTTACATCTGCCAAGTGTTAAGCAAATGCCATGCTGAAGATTTGGCAAAATGAATTACATGAGAAACACAAGTTTGTGATTTCAGAAAGAGATCAAAGAAAAAGATGGAGATAGTTGCTACGCATTGAAATGCTCAGGCAAGTTCAATTGTTACTGGAATGCCTGATGAGAACTTATGCAGGAAAAGATCTGGAAAAATTACTGCTGCCTCTGTATTGTAATCAGTTACTGTGGAAGTTGTATAGTTGGGAATTATGTTCCTTTGGGTAAATTATATTTTATCTTGCAAGCAAAAAAATTAGACGAAGGGCTAACATTGAATTTTATACGACTTTAGAGTTTCTTTTACCACAAACGAGGTTGACAGCAAATACTGAAAAATATGTTGATCAATAGAAACTTGACTAATTTTTCTTGATTCTAGCATCCAAAAGAGGTTTCTGATTGGTTTACTTGAAGTTTTGGTTTTTATTGAACTTCAAACTATGTTTTTACGGCTGCCCTCGTGCCAGCTGTTTTTAAGAGTGATGAATTTTGAATTGGAGATATTGTCATAAGAGAATAAGTCTGATTATTTTGTTTTCATTTATGGGGGTTTTTTTTTTCCCGTGGTACTCCACTAATCTCTTTGTGGTTAGGAAGGAGAGCCTGTGGTGGCACAGGCAGTTTCATCATCAGACAACCAATTAACGTAAGTGATTAACAGCTTTTGACATACAGCAGACGAAAGACGATATCTTTTTCTCCTCCCTTTTTGCTCATGTTTGTCTTACATTTTCAGAATATGGGACCTGTCCTTGGAAAAAGATGAGGAAGAGGAAGCAGAATTCAAAGCTAAAACAAAAGAGCAAGTAAATGCTCCAGAAGATTTACCTCCTCAACTCCTGTTTGTTCATCAGGTAATTACATTGAAGCTCATTGATCAGAATGTTCAACTCCTATACTTTACCCCGTAAACTCATAGTAACTTCAACAGGGTCAAACGGATTTGAAAGAACTTCATTGGCATCCCCAGATTCCAGGAATGATTGTATCTACTGGTGGCGATGGTTTTAACATCATAATGCCTTCAAACATTCAAAGTACCCTTCCATCTGACGTTGCTTGAGAGTTGAATTTTGTCCGATGGCATGTTTCTTGGGACATTCTGGTGGCGTATTCCTAACATGCATTCCCCGGTCTCATTGACAGGATAAAATAGATGAGTTTTTGACATGATGCATGTGTGTGTATATATATATATGGCTCAATTGAGGGTCTATACCTCAAGTCCAGTTTGTCCCCCATTTTTGGTTGTGCATCTTGAGTTTTTGTTCGTTTGTTTTTTCTTTCCAAGAAGGAAAATTTTCTGTTGGTCTCAAGTTTTCATTGGAAGCTTCTAGGGGTTTTAGTTCCATATTTATTGTCTCTTTTCAATGTTTGAAAAGTTCGAGTTAAATCGGCAGTGAATAAAAGAGAATGGACGAACATGTATTTCTTCACTTATGACGTATCTCACTAATTTCTGTTCCTACCCAATGACTGCAGCTGGTTGTCAGCTTTTATCTTCTTTCTTTCTTTAGATTTTTTGGAGTTCCCACAGAACTGGGCTGGGCTAGGCTCAATAGGCCAGGCCTGATTGAAGGACTGGGTTTAAGTTTGAACCCAAGTCGGGTCTATGGATGAAAAAACTGGGGCAGGCCACCTGGTCCATGGGTACAGACACAGTTGTTGATTTGATATGAGTTCATTGGACGTGCATTAATTTGTTACCACTTTTCTATGTATATTATTATTAGATTGTACGTACAAAACTAATCGATATTGGATGTCATTGTTAAAGATTGTTAGGATTACATCGACTTGTCTTACATCTTCATGTACGGTATTTCATACTTGCATGAGCTCAACAATCTCTAACAATGGCAACTGAAAATGTAAGACAAATTGATGTAATCCCAACCTCTAACAATGGCATACAATATTGGTTAGTTTTGTACATACAGTCTTATAACAACAAACGTGAAAAAGTACCTAGTAAATCAATATATGTAGGATGAGTCCACATCAAATCAACAACGGTGTCTATACCGTCAATAGAAGATTTATGGTTTGTGCTTGAAAAATTTACCTAATAAATATTGTATTTGTGTCATTCCCGCCGATGACTCCGTTCCCTTGACGCCCATTATAAATAGTTCTGAGTATGATTGCATTTGATGAAAATCGATTTTTAAGGTACAAAGAATTTCCTTTGACCGTACCAAATTCTTACACATGTCTACCATCATTTATATATGCTCATGTGTCAATCTCAAGCATTCTGCGCAAGACCCGTGATTAATTTTCACCTTAACTATCATGAAATCACCAGCACTAATCTTCACTGCATGCCTGGAATGTGCTGGTTGATCTCATTGGTGGGTTCCTACGTGACTCTTAACAAGCTGCATTGCTGATCACAAACTGCTTGGAAAGCCTGAAATGTAACTAGAAATCCAGAGTCCCAGTCTTGGAGGACCCTGAACAACTAGCCGTTGTGCCATATGAACTTCCACTTGACCCATCGATAGGAGCTTGATTGAGACATTCCAGAACCAAGAACCTACGCTTTTGCAATTTTATTGAGAATGTTGTTGCCTCAAGAATAACGGGAACCTGCAAATAAGGTTGGAAAAAAGCAAACTTGAGATTATCTGCAGTAATAGGAGGAAGGCATTTTTTTTATCGTGTGCCAATCTTAAGAAACAAGAAACATTTTTTAGTTCAAATTCTATGTACAACTAGATTGAACAAAGCAATCCAGGTTTACTAGAAAGAAAGAAGACCCAAAATAGGTTAAAAGGGAAAAGAAAAAGAAAGACCCACAATAGTACTTGCTTGCATGCAAGCCCCTAAAAAGTAGTTGGAAATTGGAATGGCTCTGTATCATGATGTCGGTGTCATACTCACCTTCACCTTCAGTACGCTGAAGGCTTGGGTGAATATATTACTATTACTACACATGCATGTAGATGCATGAAGTCTGCAGTCGTGCATGCATGAGAACTGGTATGCATTGAAAATTCAGAATTCAAGAAAAAATAACCATCACACAAGATTGGCATGAAGCTGCTCTTATGTTACCTGTGTATTGATACGCACAACTTTGTGTACATTGAGAAGGCCAACCATATCCTGGTAGCCCGTGAGGAGTTGTGCCAACTCCTTGTCCTCATCTGAAACAATCATCCGATGAGAACTTGGACCAAAATAATATACGAAATGTGGACAATTCTGGAGATAAACCTGGGATTGCTTTGACAGAAACCAAGGTGTCAGCCATGTGCTGCCATCTTTTAGAGGACGATGGCGAAAGAAGGGAAGGTTATCACTGCAACTGCATATGAAGATCGTAGCATGCCTTTCAGAGACCTGATGAAGGAAAGCATCTCCCATTCCTATGATAGTAATGATACGACAAGATGTAAAAGATAAAACAACATCAGCATAAAGCTTTTCCAAATAGGAACCATGCAGAGCCGAGTCGGAAATTTTTGTTCTCAACATAAAGCAAATGAAACAAGGACATCCTAACAAGGGATTTCAAAAGTTTAAGCCCATAATAAAAAATGTGTAACTGCCACTAACCATGGTGGAATACCCACATTGTGGAGCACAAAGTGATTGGATAGCAAGTCGGCCAACGCGTGAAATGTTGTCATCATTTCTGGGGATATAACCAAGGGAATACATACATTATTTGTTTGGATTAACATAACTACATAAAATACAAGGAAACAAAATATAAAACTATAATGCACCCAAAATGAATGTGTTATAAGTCTATTTTCAAAGGAATCTTAGAAAGAACCAACTGAACAAGTTTCTTTAAGCTATACATTCATTTCTTTGTTGAGCTGCAAGACAGATGACATGTAACAAATGATTCGAAAGTTGTAAAACAAATAAATTCAGAAGGTAACTGAAACCATTTGAAAAGTACATACGCTACACAACTTGTAAGAATACCTTGGAAACTGAGCTAAGAATGAGGCACAATGATCCTGGAGCGCACCAAGATTAGAAAAATTTTGTAAGCTAACACAATCCACTCGACATCCACCGAGAAATTGCCTCTCCAGGGGCTTCCTCAAGTCAAAGTCATTGCAGAATTCTTGCTTACCAACTGCAACACAAAAATTGAGATAACGACTAACATAAAGTAAGATATAAATTCAATTACGATGTCCCTAACACGAGTTATGTCTATTGCACTTGCATCTACCCTCGAGCATGGTCACTTCAGATGAGAACCATGTCCATGTGATTCCTCCTCAAGGCTGAAACCTCACTGGCAATCCAACTATTGGTAAGGGCCCTCTTTGAACGTACTTTACAACTTTGGATGACAACAATTATAATTTATCTGTTTTCTAGGGGAACTAGACGCATACAAAGCTGATAATGGAAAGGACCTAATGCATTCAGTTTCTAGGCAGGCGACTATTTGGAATTATTTTGAAAAAGTAAAGAAATAGACAAGGAATGGACATTGAATTGTCTAACATGGAACGATTAAGCTCAATGAAGTTAATGGAAACTAAATTATTCAATATGTAATGACCAAACCCAATGGGGTTAGATTAGCTATAAATCACCCCTTGAGAACATATATAATACATGAACGATCTTATGGAAATTAAAAAGTGAAGCCAAACGTATACCATGGGGATTTCAATATAAAATAACTTCAACACCCTAAAAAAAAAAGAAAAATATTACCTCTATGACTATCATAATTTTGCTGATTTTCACCAAAGTACTTCTTGTACTGCCAAGCTATCCTCAATCCTTTATCCTGAAGTTTGTTCCAGCACACCATTCAAATTCTTCACCTAGACAAAGGAAAAGAAAATTAAAATGGACAACAAAGAAGAACATACGAAGGAAATTGAAGAAGAGGAACACCTGTTCTGGATCCTTATTATGAGATTTATCATCTTTAGACAAAACAGGACTGGGCAAAGTACCCAAAAATTCTCTCGGGTCTTTGGCAGGACTGGCATATAGAAGAGGTTGGTTGTGAACAAGTCCTTGAGACATAAAGTTCCTCAAGAGAAGCATGTGATGAGGCGCTTCTGCATCTTCCATCACCATTACTAGGCTTCCAAGAGGGAACCCACCACCCAATATCTCTACAAATTAACAATAAAAAAACAACAACAAATTGAATTTCTCCAGAAACCAATAGAAACAATGCATAAGGAAAGAAATGCAGTAGTTTTACTTACTGTCAAGGTCGGGAATACCAGAAGATACAAAGATTGTGCCATTGGGAACAAACTTGATTCCGGGTGTCTGAGACGAGGGTGCAGCCGAGAAGCTGCTTGTTCGTGTCTTGTTTGCAGCCATGGCCGATTCACCACTCGAAGACACTTTCGACGGTTGTGTTTGAACTTGCCCTGCTTACGGGTTTAGGGTTTTAGGTTTGACGTTTCATTCGTATAACGGACTCTTTATAGGCGGACAGAGACAGCGTGTATCATTAGCCCACGAAATTCTTTTTCGTGTCAAATGGGCTTGCTTACAGTATGTTGTAAATGGGCTTGCAAAGTAGGCCACGCAAAAATGTTTGGACTTACACAGGCTCGGCCCTTAATATACCTCAAATGAAACTTTGACCCAACAAAGAAGCCCAAAACAAGAGCTTGGTAAGAGCAAATGCAATGGTTTGTTATTTGTTGGACAATAAAAATGTTGGTCCGATCCCACCTCTAACAGAGCAACCATTCATACCAATGACAATGGTTCGAGAAAAACAAAGTCGTGGACAACTTTGACCCAAAGCGATAATATCAATTTGTAGTGTTTGAGTTGAATTTACTAACAGACTCTTTATGTTTTTTTGTAAGTGGAAATGTGTCCCTTTTTTTTCTTCTTGTGGTTGGTTATGGAATATTGTGCTGTGCTTTAGATGTTTGAGAAAGTAATAGTCGATTCAGGGTGACCATTGAAATGGAAGAATCTGGTACTCAAATCAATAGGCATATGGCTGATATAATTGAGATTCTAGTCTCATGCGTATCTGAAAAAACTAGTGGCTTATTTGTTTGGCCATACATTCTAGATAAGAAAGAACAAAGGAATATACACTAAACACTGACGAAAACTGACACAGAGGTACGACAGAAGATAAGAGAAACCACGCAAGAGAAAGAAAGACAAAAAAAACCATCACTATTAAAGTGGGAACGATGTGTGTTTGGGTTTGGCAACAGGTGTATTTCAAGTCCAACCCTGTTTGTAACGGCGGAAGAGGTCTTCAGTTTGGGCATTTCTGAAGGCACTGCAGGCTATAAGATAAACCCAAATGAGCACCACAACTGCGACAATGAGGATTATATTGGCTTTCCTCCATTCCTTTCTCAGATTCCCCAACAAACCAGCCTTGCAGGAACTGCAATTGTAGCAGAGTTGGCTCTGATCATTGTTCCACAAAAAGCAATCTGGGTCTGCTGTTGGGGATGTGGGGTTTATCCACAATGTTGGGTTCACATAGCTGTACCCACAAGCAGTTGGTGGCTTGCAACATCCCGACTGCATCACACACCAAAGTTACAAATAAAATAAAAGGGAAAAAGAATATATGCCAAAGCTGGCATCCACAACATTCATTTCCTATCTTATACAGTGAAGACAAAGCTGTTACCTTCAATAATTCAAGGTCTGGGTCACTTTATTTTGGTCTTAGATTCCATGATTTCTCGTAATTAGAATTAAGATTGGTCTATTATCAACCAATAATGCATGCTCATGTCATGGTGATTAAGCTTTGACAAATTGAAAGATGTGTAGTGATGTGCATGGACCCACATTGATCCCCTAAAAAGGGCACACATCAGTATGGGATAATAACATGGACTGGACCCCCTAATCAGAACCAAAATAATTAACTAATTCACTAAACCATTAAATTTGTCTAAGTAACCTTATTTTAATCTGATGTAGGTCCTACTTTGATCCACTGACCTCTAGATCTGGTTATGTCCTATTCCAGCATCTTCCTAAGAAACAACCTAAATTTCCTCTGCCACATTTACTGTCAGTGCCTTCGAAGCAACCAATGACAGCGTGCCAGGTCACAGTACAAAAGTTGGTAAAGTAAAATATGGACACCGATTTTTAATCTTAGGAAAGTCAAAACCAGAGCTTCCCTTCTTTGAACATGGTAGACTGAAGCAAACTCTCCGATTCAAGTAAATATGAACAAAAATTCTAACCCAATACTAACAAGAAAGAGTTGTTTACGAAGGGAATGAAGAAGATTTTGTTTGTGGATGTAAAACAGAGTAAGATGAACTTGCCTGCAAAGGAGAGATGTTAGAGGAAAATAATTGGTCAACAGTGAAGTAATCCTGAGCCAATTTGGAGCAAGTATCAGATTCAGCAAGGCAGGGTCTGATTTTATCCCAATTCTTGCTATTCACAACGTGGTTTCTAAGCCAGTCCGAGAATCCATCCAGTCTATACTCCTTATACGCCTTTCCTGGTACCGAATAACTCCCGTCGGGTCGGGTCACGACGAAAGCGAAGATGAGGAGACTGAGGAGGAGAACGATTAGGATAGCCATGAGGCAGAGGTAGACGGCGAGGAGAGTCTCTTTGTACCAGTAAGCGCCAGCGAAGCCAGTGAGGGAGACAACGAGAATTAGGATCCCAAGGACGACGACCGGCCACCGAAATAGGTGGACGCACTCGTTGTCGGGCTTGGAGGCAAGCCAGATTCCGGCGGCGATTATGGGGATGGAGCAGAGAGTGGCTATGAAGTTGAGGACTGCTGTTATGTTGTTGGCTACTGCCATGGCTTTCTGAATTCTCAAATCTTGGAAGTCTGAAGATAGAGTTGAGAGAGAGAGTGTGAAAGATGAGGATTTGATGTGGTGGTTGTTAGGGAGTGATGTTTCTGTGTTTGCTGTGGAGTTTTAATTCTAATTGCTGTTCATATTTGGGGTAAAATTAAATTGCGTGGTTTTCTGTGGTGAGTGGGGCGGTGTTAAAAGTGGAAAAGTGTGTCCTTTCCTTTGTTGTGCACTTGTGCGTGTTAACTGTTGGGAGTTTGGGAATTGGAAGGTTTGGTTTGATTGACCAATAATTAAGAAATTTGAGCACAAAATGGAAAGTCGATTTGGTTAGGGGCGTTAATGGTTACCGCGCTACTATTTATACCCCAGCTTTCACTTATTTCACCCCTTTGTCATATTTAAATGTCAAAAAGGTGTCTTTATTTTTGTTATGTGTGATAGGTTTTGAGGTACAAAGAGAGTGACGTCAAACTTCTAACTAAACTTATTGTTTTTAAAAAAATTTGAATGACACAAAATGATGAATGATATAACAATAATGGTCATATCACGTGGTAACAAATAGACAAAAAAAATGGTGAATGACACTTCCACAGTTGATGGTCACATCTGGCGTTCAAATTGGTTAGATAATTTTTTTTATTTCTCTAACATAATTTTATTATATTATGTTGTGAGCTTAAAGTATGAGAGGAGACAATGATTTATTTATTGAATGCACATTTACGCATGTTACATCTTTATTTTTCCACTATTCATACAAATTATGTAAATTATAATACAATGATTTCAGAAATAAATATAGAACTACTACACTGATTGTATGCTGCAAGTTGTTCGGTATATGGTGTAACCCATGTAGCTGCACAATCGTATTTGTATATAAACCATTGAATCATAATGGGAGGAATCGGATGACCCTCTATCAAAGCAACCTGTACGAAGTGATTATTATTTAACCGATCAAATGATCGATTATCAACAATTATTTCGATCAATTATAAGTTATTGAATGGTTCTCAATAATTATTATTTTTTAGATTATGGATCAATCAATCGGTTTGGGATCAGTTAGGTTTTCAAGATTTTTTAACACCTTTACGTAAAACTGTGAAAGTCACTACTTTATATCATTTGGCTTTGACCATTAGGTTTTTGGTTGAGTATTCAACAACGATTTGAGTAAATATGCTACCAAATGTCATTGTGATGATTCCAACTTAGATCTATACGCTAAAAGGATTTATGCTAAACCAACTCAATTGATTTTTTTTTCTCAATAATTTATCTTTCCGTTACTTCGAAGTCTAACACAAAATATTAATGGTTGATCATTCAATTGACTTTTCTACAGCACAAAATTGGTAGGTTAGTTAATTGAATTGTCAAGTTTGTCACGACGTTGCGTTTGAAACTCCGTATAAGATAATATAATATCATATCCAATGTATAAGTTAATTAATGTATAAATTTATCTGAAAAAAATGATATTAGACCTTTATAGTATATTAATGTTTGGTTTGTTATTAGATAAATTTATAGTATAAGATTTATGAATACATCTGAATCACCATCAACTAAAATAATTATTATTTTTAATTATTTTATTCTTATCAGTGTTCCTAAGATAATTTAATGTTAAAAATCATCAAATGTTGTCTATATATAATATCATTACAAACGGTTTCTAACATTTGGAAACCCGGAATAAGTTAACCGTGTTTCTGTTTGGTAACAGGTTTTGTATTTCTCACATAGCGCGCATATTTTGTTTGGAAAACATTCCCGCTTCTTCCCAGGAAACTATTTTCTGAGAGACGAAACAAAGAAAATATGTTAGGCGTGGCTTCCACTCTTCAACATCTTTCATGAATTCCCCCCTACACCCAAGACCAAGGCCTCCGTCTGGCTAGAACAGTCCTTGATTGCCTCTTACTCCTGGCCATCCACTGCGACAGCCCCGATCACCACAGGCTATTTCCTTTCACTTCTCGCCAAACCCTTTGACGCCATTACCAATCCACCTTCTTCTACTCCTCCTACCACAAAAAGGTAAATCCAAATCTCGATACTCATTCTCTCACAATTATTTCATTTTCTTTTCTCAATTTGAATTAGGATGGGTAATTATTTTATTGCTTTGCAGGGTCATGTTAATACAAACCCTACCGGACATGGTACAGTCACGATTTTTATCGTTTCTTGCCTTTGAGCGTCAGAGGTTTTACGCGAGGTGTTAGAGCATGACTTATTATACTCTGGTTTAGCTGTCAACCTGTAAGTGGTCGCTCTCTAGGGTTTCTCATTGTATACTCAGTATAAATGAAAATACACATCACTATCTCAGCAGCCGTAAACAATAACAATATACTGCTGAGAAGTGTTCCAGCAAACCTAACACTCTTGATTTTTTCTTGGACTTCAATTGGCAAGGGACATGGTTTTTTTTTTTTGGGGGGGGGGGGGGGGGTTATTTTTGGGTCAAGGGATCTGCACGCAACCTGCTTGATGTGGTGTCTGAACCAGGTTTCGAGTGAATATCGAGTTTCAGTTCAGATTCTGCGGGAGAGCAATTGAATGAGAAGTCACAGTCGTTACCGGATTGGCTTAAGGATGCTGCATGCGACAACGAAACAGTTCTCCCCTGGCTACCTGTTTCACCTGATAAATTGGATTCAATAAAACATCGGTTGGTCCCTGTGTAACTAATCGACAATCATGTACTCTAGTTAGAGAGAATGGAGAGGGTGATTTCGAGGAAGCAGGGGAAAGAATTTGAGACTGAACCTGCCGTAAATGTTGAAATAGCACCTGAAATTCAAACAATTACGGCTAGTTTGAGAGACGAGGTTATGAATTTTTAATCCAGTTATAAAACTCTAAGATTAGCAAATGAGATGCGCCAACTTTGCTTAGAAAGGGGAGAGAATACCATTGGGGTTTTAGGTTTGATTTAGCCTTGGGAAGCTGATGATGAGACTACTTCAGTTCTGATGTCTCACCTTTTGGATGGCACTGATGATATGTTAGGTAGGCCGAGCCTGGTTCTATGCTCGCTAGTCCTTCCCAAATTGTTGGTACTGGAACAACCAGCTTCTCGCATATCAGTGACTGCCACAGTAGAGTACTGCAAGCTTCACCAAAGGGCAGTGGTATACGCACTAATGCTTCCACTACAATGCAAAAGGAGGTCATCAACAAGCCTATATCTGATTTAATCACAATTTGTGATTGTGAGAGATTGCTTGCACCCCGCTCAAGTTATTGCCTTCATCCAAAAGCTGCTATGTGGACCAGAATCTGAGGAGATTCAGATGTCTATCTTGCCACCAATGTCTTATATCCCATGAATTGATATGTACGGTAACATTGTTTAACTTGTTCCACAACATCTTGAATCATAATGTCCACCTAACTCAGGAGACCGTTGTTCAGCTTGTTGACTGTGCTTGTGAATTTGAAGAAAGATTTTCTGTTCCTGAAAGTCGGAAACTTCTTGCCGTGTTTGATTACAAAATGTGCTAAGTCATTGAACTCTCACAAACTGGTATTAATTGAAGCAGTTGAGCACATCAATACTCTTGTGACCAAAACCATCTTAATCAAAGTTGGCGAGTTTATAGTCATCAATTCAACACATTTTTGAATGATATTATGGTCTCATTGGTTTATATACATTTCATTTCAATATCTGTTTTATATTATGGTTGAATATGTTTCCAGTTCACTGCATGATCATAACCCATTTTCTTTTTTCTTTTTGCAATTTTTTTCCTTTATTACCTGTCATTCTTAATCATGATTATGCTCTCATCTTTCTAGTGGAAGATTTTAAATATTTCCGTGGTAGCTTAATGGAGAAATATAGTTCAGGCAGTTCCCCCCAAGTTGAGGTTGAGTCTTTGTGTTGAGGATCACTCCTCCCTAGAACATACAAGCACTTTAGCAAACTCTTAGATTTTGTGTATACAGGCGGTTGGTGCCTTCTGTTTAGCTGAATTCTGGTCACTAGTCTCCCTTCCTTAGTTTCATTTGTTTGGGGATTCCATTTGCAAACGGATGGTTTTTCTCTTTACAAAAGTATAAAAGAAATATTCAAATGGGGAAAGACGAAAGTAGTTGAAAGACATATCATTTATAATATTTTATTGATGTGAAAAAGAAATAACTTCCTCTTTCCTGTTATTTCACCTGATTGTGGAAGACAACATGTTTTTATGGAGTGGGGGAAAAGTACAGAGCTATTGGAACGCGTTTAGTGAGTAGTGCACTAAACTTATTGTGATTTAGATAGCATGATGACCATTGGCCATCTTCATGGATTCAAATCTGGGGACCTTGTCTGAAAACTTTGTGGTTGCATAAAGCTTCAGGTAATCTTGAAAACGGAAGTGACTGGGATACAAGAGTTTGGGGGCGGGAGAGATAATTGCTTCGCTAGCAGGATTGTAGAAAGTAGCAATGGAGAGTCTGCTTCCTATCTTGTCAACCATCACACGGTGCAAAGCACTTTTGTACCTTCCATTGGTCAAAACTTCCACTTGGTCACCTGTGTTTACAAAAAAAGTGTTATTTGCAGATGGAGGGATCTCTACCCATTTCCCATCTTTTAAGAATTCCAGGCCAGGGACTTGGTCATCCTGGAGCAACAGTATGATCCCACCAGCGTCTGTATGCTCTCGTAGTCCCCTCACAAGCTCTGGCTGGGGGCATTCCGGGTACTTTGCGACTTTTGTTCCCACGGAAGGACCTGTGTTGCCCTTGAATGCTTCCTTTATGTAATCTGTTTCCAAACCCAGATTTTCACTCATGAGCTCAGCCAGCTTCTCTGCTAGCTTAATCAGTTGATTGATGTAGTCATCCATTGTTTTGCTGCATGAATGCAAACATTCCCAATTCATTATGATTTGAAGGAATTACAACAAAACATATTGCATTTTATTTGACTCACCCGAAGTCCTCTGGCAGGTCATTGATTTCGTTAACATTGGACGTTGGGCGATGCCGAACAAAAAAGCTGCTTTCCCAGTCCATATCAGATGTATTTTCTCTCTTCCGCAGTCTCCTAGGTATGTCTGAATTATAGAAGCATTCCTTCAAATTGAGCTCATAGTGTGAGTTCACCAATTGCTTCACCTTCTCCATCAACTCTTTGTCAATTCCATGATTGTCAACCTGCATACATAAAGCAATATCATGATTTACATATTCATTTTACTTTGGAGTTACATGATTCTTTCTGTGGGAGTAATATCACATGCTCTTTACCTGAAAGAAGCCCCATTGCTCACAAGCCTGGTGCAGAAGTGCCATGGTTTTGCTCCTGTTCTCACCATTGAGTTCATTAAAATCTATTAGGGGAATCTCCATATCTACTTCTCTCTTTGTATTCTGATTGTGAAAAAGTTAGTAGCATAGAGTACTATTTATAGCAGTAGACGCAGGGTCAAGAACAAATTCTAACCGACACTATTATTAGTAGGGCAGTTAGATTTCAAGCAATGGTAGTTGGAAGTTTAGCGGTAATTAACATCGGTTCCAGGAGATTTGATTGGATGCTTTAAGCACAAGCTGAGTAGAAAACTAGTTTAGTCCAAGTCAAGTTCATGACAGCCATTTTACTTGGTCACTTTGCTTTCGCAACACTGATAAATTATTCAATCAATCTCTCTTGTAAAGTAAGTATATTTTCTTTTATTTTTCTAAGGAAACTTTACGGATTCAATGGTTTCCAATTTTCCACTGTTAGTGTATAGTATTTCACGTCTTTTTTTCTTTCTTTTTCCTGCAACTGGGCTTTATTTTAGTGATTTTCTGTGTTTGGGAATTAAAAAAAAAATCAATTTGATGAAAACTAGGGGCCAATAAGGCACTGCAGAAGTTACCTTCAACAACTAGTGGAAAACTATAGGATAGAAATCCATTGTGTTTCCAGTGGGCGCCTTTGGTTTCAAGTCTTTAGTTTGTAAAGCAAGTGGTTTTCTCCTCTCTTTTTTAAAATGTGGCAAAGGAGGGCTTGTGATTCAGACTTGGAAGCTGGGTATATATTTGTCATTTTCAACCACGGAGAAATAGTTTAGTTGGTTATATCTTTGGGCTCAAGGCGAACGACCCTAAAGTTGAGAGTTCGAACCAATTGGAAGTATTTCTATTTCCTCGAGGTTTTCTTGGTTTCGTAGGTCTGCCCACTTTTGAGGAGGGATTATGAGTCTCATTTTTTTCGTATGGGCTTCGATCTAGTTTTACCCGTCGTCAGCGTGGTTAGGGATATAGCTAGGATTTGCAATGGGGGCACCTTGCTGCCCCTGATTTTTTTTTTTTTGAGGTATTTTCTATATCGTTTGTTAACATACAGTCCCGTAAATATAATTTAGTGTGCAAGACTAGAGCCATTGTAATTGAATTATATACATTATTTTGTGTTATTAAAAATTGACAGATACTAAGTAAAATGAAAAATTCCTTTTATTTTACAATTTAACTATAATTATCTTTGTTTTTTATACCACTGAATTAGTCAGCATTCTCTGTAACATGTGTAGAATAATAGGGTATATGTAGTGAAAATTTTTCAAAATCCAGTGGCACGTGCCCCTTCTCCTTTGGTGGCTCTGTCTTTGAGCGTGGTGCAAACTGTTATGGCGGTCCGAAGTTTACGCTCACACAACTACCCGAAAACTATGCTGGATTGAATGGCTTCTCAGTAAAAAAGAGAAAGAAAAGAAAAGCCATTTTCAGACTCCACAATTGTAGTGAGAAACTGGGATAAGGAACATCCATATATGCGTGCTTCAACTGCCAAATGAGTTACTATGCTGTGTATGAACTAATATTAATTGTCAAGCTTTCTGTTCAAAAGTGGAACGCATACTAGTGCTAGAATTTTAGGGGCAGATCTGGCCACCACCTGCACTGCATCCATAAATATATATGTGTGGAATCCAAATACTTGTAATTTTCTTAACAATAAAAAGATGAATCTTTTCAATTTAGGTTTTGAAAGTTGAAATAATTACATTGACATTTTGCTTTGGCTCCTTCCTGGTACTCCAATTGAGGTACTATATATATATATATCCTTTTGACTGTATGTGACTATGAATTCATGTGATAATTGCGTGGTTGTTTCTAGGCTGTTTGTAGTCGGCAAATTCCATTATTTTAGATCCCAATCTGCTTTTTCTCGCGGTGGGATTACAAAGGAAAGATGGATTACATGTAAAAACCAGTCATCATGTTCAGGGTGGAGCCTGGAATTTTCGCGAGGGGGTGCAAAAAGTTGGTGGAGGTTCAGGGGCAACATCTCTGAATTTTTTTTTAGGGTTATTTACTGAAAAATTAACTAATTTCTCAATGATTATATAACAAAATTAAAATGAAAAACAAAAATTTCATGGAATGCATAGAGATCATGTACTTACAAAGACCTTGATCTTATTTGCTCCTCAGTTTTCGGACCTCAATCCCCTCGAAATCGCACTCGGATATGAGTCACGACACTTCCAATAAAACGGTAACATTTTAAAAAAATAAAGAAATGTTGAGAGGTTTAAAAAAAGAAAGAAATATGGGTCAAAGGAGATGAATAGATTTTAAAATAAATGTTGGTAGGTTTAAAAAAAGAGATAAATGCTGATAAAAGGAGAAGAGTGGGTTTAAAAAGAAAAAACAAAAAGATTAAAGATGTGTTAGAGTTAAGATTTGAACTCAGCACTATGATATAAAAAACGCTGAAGGTTGTCACTAAACCAATTGATAAAGTTCTGTTTGTAATGTACAATAATTTTTTTTCCAAAATCCAAGGGGGTATGGGCCCTGATCTCTACATGGCTCCGCCCCTGATCATGTTTCTCATCCTAGTCCTGGATTGGATACAAAGGAAAGGAGAGAGCTTTTTCACGCAGACACTCACAGTGCTAAACATATTGCTTTGATGGTCTTTGATGAACATGATTATTCATTCATGATATTCTCTCTGTTTTTTTTTTTTTTTGAGGAAACATTCATGATATTCTTTAAACAAAGCATTAATCACAGAAATTCCAAGAAAAAATAGTGATAGTAACAGACAGTTGATAAGACATGCTTGGTTTTTTGTTCGTTGAAAAGTCTTTATAGCTTTAAATGTCCTTCTCATTACACTTAGAATCCAATGAGATAATATAACCCAGAGACAGACCTAGAATAAAAGGAGAGACAGAGACTCAGAGAGAGATCATATCATATGCAATCAAATTAGATACATAGAGAACCCTACATATATTTATTTTTGTTTTGTCTTGCTATGTATAGGTAGAAAGATTAGGAAGGCAGCCACTAGCCAGCTACCCTTTTCCTTTTCCTTTTATTTTTCTTTCTTGTGGACAAGCTTCAGTATTTCCTTCTTCTCTTATCTTCGAACATTGAGGCTTGTAGGCTGTAGCTTTTGTGCCAGTGTTTTGTAGTCACACTGACACAGTACAGTTGACACTTTTATATCTATCTGATTCATGTGGCACACATTTTTCACAAAACCCACCAAGTTCAAGTTGGAAACGTAAGCAAAAGAGTCGAAAGCCACTTCAAAACTTTTTAAAACTAGTTAATTTATTACTTAGAGCTAGGCTCCAAATTAACTTAACTAGTTGGTTCTCTACTAATATTAGATATGATAATGTCTCAAACTTTGATGGCCCATGAGACTAGATTCATTCAATACCTTATAAATAACACCCAAAGACTTTCATTTTTTTCTATGCGGGATCTTTGAGTGGAAATTTCTCTCCAACTAAATAGGTGTCAGCAAGCCATCTAGCCTCACCCATAATAATGTATAGTATAGACATGAAGTATAAACTATAGAGAGAGCGCTTTAAGATTGCTCACCTAAAAATCCTGATTAATTAGTTTCAAACTCATTTTGGATCCTTTTTTCTTCTCTCAATTGTGTCTCTAAGTCCAAACCTACCCCTTATACATTTCTTCATTGTCTCAATCTTGGGTGATTAATCTTTTATCCACAAAGAGATTATATCTTTTTTTGCTTGCAAGAGTAAAACAACTAACAACTAAAATGACTCAAATTCAGACATTAATAATGATGATGATGATATTGAATGGTGAAAGCATCAAACTCTAGAAAAAGAGTAACAATCTTCATGGTCCCATATGCTTCATGTTAGGACAATATATACTTATTGAGTTGTCTGTATCTATGTATTTATTCATATACATAGTACACCACATTATTCTTATTTTGTGTGGCTGTATGTGCTTTTCATGCAAAAAGTGCACACTCTTCTTGAATCTTCTGCTGCTCCTCTAGTGACACAGAATAGATCATGCAAGAACCAAAGACTCTTTCATTCCTCATTCTCATTAGCTAGGAGAAAACAAATGTGAGAAGATTAAAAACTTTTTTTTTCCTGATTTTTTTCTTTTGATCTTGAGGAGACTTTGATGGATTCTGATATGAATTCCTTGATCAATTATTGAATTTTGTTATATTGTAGTTTATATATATACATGGTTCTCCATTCCCACATACCTGCACAGCTTACAAGGTAGCTTATAGATAGGCTCAGGATGAACGATGGCGGCATGCTTAACACATGCAAGTCGTACGGGAAGAATTGGTGTTTCCAGTGGCAGATTAGTTAGCTTACAGAATGTTTTATAATTGTTGAACCAAATGGTACCTAAAATGTAATTAGTTAATCCCAGTAACAGTATTTCTGCAACAGAGTCATCTAACCTGTTCATTCACAGTAGACACTGAAAAAATGAAAAGAAATTGAGAAAGAACAGATATGATTTTTCTCCATTAGGACTAAGAATACACACTGGCTGTAATGGTAGAATACCATTAATAATATCTTCAAATGATTATTGCTATGCAGAATTTCTTTATCAGGTTACACTAATAGGTCTGATAAGATCAGGATGAGAAGAAGACGACTGGTTTGCTTCTAAATGCCTAGTAGGAGCACCAAGTGTGAGATCCAAACTGGGTTTTGCAGCATTTGGTGGATTAATCTTTCTGTCTTCTTTATCAGACCCATCAGACCAGATTTCTCCAGGATTATTGGAACAACCCAACTGAGACAACCCAGTTTCTTGATCATCTAAATTGATATTTTGTTGAACAGAACCAAGGCCCAGCAGAGTCAGAGTGGTGTCACTTGACATGGAATTACTTGTGTTGACATGATTTCCTATTCTGTTGATGCTCCCAACCTACACAAAAAAATTACCAAACCCAGTTCATAAACAAGATTTGAGAGATGAAAAGATGGTAAATTAAGCCAAAATTAGATTTATGTACCGTGTCAAAGAGGCTTGAACGCCTCTTCTTCTTGTTGAGATTTGCTTGCCTAAGAAAGTACTTTTGAGCATGACTTGCAACTTGTGTTGGAGTTCTTGTCGTCACAAAATTTCTAGCTATGCCTCTCCAATCACCCTTCCCTAGCTTCTCTAGCCCGGCGAGAAAACTCCGGTGCTCCTCCTCTGTCCATGGAACCCCTGATCATCCCAGATTACATGAATCACACAAAAAATCATACCAAATAAGTAAATAAATAACAGATAAATTAATTTTTGATGTTGTGAACTTACCTTTCTTTCTTTCTTGGGCTCGACCGATGAGGCCATCGGAGAGATAACCAATGTTTATTTTCTCTGAATTTTCATCTCTTGAAGAGCACAGTGAAGAACATGATGATGGAGATGAATACAAGCTATCCATGCTAAGACTCTTCTTCATAACAACAGAAGAACAACAAGAAGAAGAAGAAGAGTTAGACATGTCAAGTTGTACCCCAAACAGCCTAACCCCCCCAGCTGCATCAAAACTATTATTAGTTCCTCTGTAAATGGTGCAAGTCCTTGAATTATGGCCTGTGTTTCCACAATGTGAGCACTTTCTGCCCATTTTCACTTAGACAAAAATTCTACACACTTTTAACAATCTATCAACACCAACTCTAACAAAGTTAGAGAGAGAGAGGGAGGGAGAGAGAGATGTAAGTATCGGTTTGGTGGTATATATGATGATTGGAGGGTGTGGTGGGGTTTAAGAAAATGGATTGCACACCAAGTGAAGATGATTGGATAGACCATTTGTTTTTTGGATGGCCATACTTCATTCACTTAATATATATATATTTTTTCTTCTTCTTCTTTAACTTGCATTCTAAACAATAGAAAAATGTGAGCACAACTTTCTTTCCCATAAAAAAGTTGATTCACGTTAGGTGAGTTGGAACACTTGAATTCCCTTTTTTAGTAGAGAACGACATCATATAAGTTTGTCTCTGAGGATACGAACATAAATTCAAGTGATATTATTACATCTTTTGATTAAAGTTGTACAGTAATTTAGATATTTTAATTGAAAGAATGGAAGAAGAATCTGCACAGAAAATGTGAACTTTGAATGTCAATGTTGATCAACTAACAAATTTACTATTTTGATCTGGAATTTGCTTTGAATGAGTGAATTTTATGGGTTTACCAAGAATAAAAAACATTCCAGTCTTTGTTGGTGAATATGCATAAAGTCTGTCTTGAAAGACTAACCAAAATCTGTATATGAAATTAGGTTAACATTTTGACTCTTAACAGTATTTATATATATATATACACAGCAATTCTTTTATGCAGATGTTAGCAACTTAATAACTTGCGCACTCCATCTTTTAAGTGTTTTCAAAAGTGAAATGACAAGTGTGGCCCACTACTTTGGGTCACATATGTTTCAAATCAATGGTGAGTTAATATAACTTGTGGGTGTTCGCATAAGAGAATTCCCGTATATATATATATATATATCAGAAACTCTCCTATGTGAACCAAAAGTGTGGATCAAGTTTGTGGACTTGTTTTTCATAGATGTGGTAGGTTTCATAATAAATGTGTGGCCCCACTTATGTTGTGTTTTATTACAATCATTGGATTTTGGTCCACAAAGTTCGTCCACATTTTTTGATCCACATAGGAGAATTCCTATGTGTATATATATATATCAATAAGAAATCAGAAAATAATCAAAACCAGAAATGGTTTCCTTTTAAATTAATTATTGTCACAAAATTTATCATGAGCATTAATGGTCAAGGTTAATTTTGTTTTTTTTTTTAAACGAGGAGGCATATTTGAACCCTGATCACCTGGGTGATACACACCATCTTTATCACTCCAACTAGTGGCTTGAATGTAATTTCGATTTTGAAATAATAATACCCAACTTTTTTTCTTTTTTTATTTTTATTGTGATGACCATCACTCTAATCAAGTCAATTAGGGGATGAAATAAACTCAAATATTCAAGGGTTTTTTGACAAATCACGTCCCTAATCCTTTTTTTTTTTCTTAATCAATTATATATAATCCTATCATGACAAGTGTTTAGACAAATCACGTCCCTCATCCTTTCTTTCTTTTTTTTTGGTTATCTTAAATCAATTATATATAAGCCTATCATGACACCAGATATTAGGCTGCAATTGCCATAAAAAAATCTGGGGGAAGAATATTATTCTCTTTCCCTATGAGCACACCAAACACATAAATAAAAGTAACAAATCAGAGATAAAAATATATATATTATATAGCATATAAAAATTAAAAAGGCAAACAACTCCTGTACACAAGACTCTCGCGATGGACATGCAAGAAGTTCACAACCTCCTCTACATAGGTAAGATGTATGTAACCTTCTCTTGCTCACAAAACTCTCGCAGTGAATATGCAAGATGTTCACAACCTCTACTGCATAGGTAAGATGTATGCAACCTTCCTCGCATAATATGTTGAGATACTTTTTTTTTAAAGAGTTTGAACACGTGACCTCTAAGGATGCAACTTAACCACTAGGCCACATGTTTGCTTGTATTATATATATATATCCCTAAGTATCTTCTCAAACGGCATTTTTCATACTTTAAGATAACATAATATAACATGTGTATATATATATATTTATAAGCCAACTTGTTATATGAACACAAAGACAATTGTTAAAAAAAAGAACAAATAATAAAAAAGAAAGCTGAGGATTTTATTGGTCTATCCCAGGTTGAACGACTTAACGTGCGACTCAACCCATTTGGCTCTATTTTTAGAGAAAGGAATCTTCCTCCCTACAAAAAGGAAGGAAAATTTTTTTAAAAAAAATCATGCCATTTAAAAATTATTCTTAAGCCTCGTTTGGCTAGATAATAAACCACTAAATTTGACAGCTACTTAGCCTAATTATTTGTTTTTGGATATCCATTGCAAATTGTGTGTGCAAGATTATTGTTTAAGCATTCTTTTCTTTTTTCTTTTTTTTTTTTAAAATTGAAACTCGTAGGCACTTAGGGCCATCATAAAGATGGAGTACAATCAAGATGACTAAAAAAAATAACTAAAAAAACATTGTCAGACGATTGGACAACACCGTATTACACCAAACACCGCAGGACAACTATTGAACGAGTCGGACTACACTGGTCTACGCCGGATAACAAAAACTAAACACAAAAAACACATAGATTGCAACTTGAATATAATGTAAGTTGCAATTGTTTTTTTGGCCAACTCCCTCGACGTTCAAGTTGAAAAAAAAAATGAATCAACCAAAAATAAGAATAACACTCAATTCGCTGCTTTGAACAATTGTTCAAACTAGTCGGGAGAATGTGCAATTTCCAGGGAGTGCCAACAAAAAGGTATGAGTGATATCGAGGTTGGAAAATGCATGCTTGACATACAAATTTTAAAATTTTAAAAATATTATATATGAAATTATTTTTTTCCCATTGTATGTATACATGTCATTACTAATAGAATCATAATCAATTTAGAATTACTAACACATGTTGACTAAGTCCAAATACAATTATCAGAGAAATCACATAGATTTTTATTTTTTAATAAAAAATTTCTTATTGGCTACCATGACATGGCTACAACCTCTAAATCTTTCAACTTTTAAGAATGGTAATTTTATATTGAGATAGGGCCTTTTTTTATATACACATATAGAAATAGGGTTGTGCCTAAAAACTATTTGATAACGTAAAATGAAAGACATATCCTCACTGTAAATGAATCGGTCCAAGAAACGTAATACGTTATGAACAAACCCTATCAAAACAATCCATCATATGTCATAAACAAATCGAAAAGGCCATAAAGTTTGAAAGGAAAAGCAAACCAGCCGGTTGTTGAACGGAAAATGGTTAGCATGTGAGGGATGATCCACACATTAGGGTGTGGGTTCGAGTCCCACCCCTCCCAATTTCTCTTGAATAAAAAAAAATGATAGGTACTTTTGCTAAAACAATGCGACCTTTCATAAGCTTTGAACTTTTGTTTAGGGGTAGAGGTAGCTAGAAAGAGCATTTTCCACAAACCCACTGCCTACAAGTACAAGGTTTGTATTTCATTGAAAATTCCTACTCTGTGCATATTGGTTATACCTTCACAATATATAAACAAAGTTCACAAACACCTCACACTTCAACATTCCAATAAGTTCAACCCTAAAGATAAGGAAGGACACTTCACCATGAAGAAACTTAGAGTTCAAGAACTCTGAGATGACACCAAGAACCACAGAAGATTCTTAAAATAGTACAAAATCCTAGTCCTAGTACAAAGATACTCGATTAAATTTGTAATATAAGATTTGATGCGATTTAATGACGATTTATTCAATCAAACATGGTTACTGATATTGGTCCTTTTTGGGTTGGTGAAAGTTGTAAAAGCAATTGCCACCAACCACTTGTGTTTTTCATAAACAATAGGAAAGGAAAGGCAGAGAATCCATCAAAATTTGAAGGTGGGCAAGGAAATGAAAGGACCAGGTTACCATGCAGGTCATACTCAAATTAAGGGCATCAACCACTACTTATGACAGCACATGAATGTTATGTCACTTGGTGTATCATATTTATCCAAATGCGTATTTCTTACTGTTCAGTAACACCATCAAAAAGTAAGCATTGCATCAGAAATCATAAATATTCATAATCACCTTTCAGTATTAGAAGGACTACAAAGGCAAAGGGTAGACATACCGGGTGCTTGAAACAGTGGCTCCAATCTTAAGCACAATATGCTCTACATTGTGAGAGAGAACTCCAGTACCATTCAAGTTATAAGTGAATTAATCGAACAAATCTAGAAGTTTTAACAATAAAACCAGAGACACAGATTTCAAGTAAAATTCGATCGAAATGCATATGCTCATGCAGTTGCATGCCCCTGCCACTATTCGAAATTACATCATCGAGAGCAATAGTTGGACTGCAGTGCAACAACTCAAACATATATCTTCTCCATATAAACTACGGAGTACGGACATCTCTTTCTATGTAGCATCAACTCTGGTATCCAATTCAATCATAATCCAGTTAGAGATAGTATAAGACTGGTGACTTCAAGGTAGGTAATATTAATCAAGTAATCAACAGAAAACAGCTACATATATTGAACACGAGGCATACATACACCACACAGCAGGTAAAATAATCATTTTCTCCTGTAGTTAACCAATAAATTCAACCTCGTGATGTTAAGTATGAAATGCAGAGTTCAATAGAACCATTTCAGCAGATAAATGACAGGGATAAGGGTCACGCAACCAGGGGGACCCTGGTGATACGTTTTGCAATCGATATGTACCTTCAAACTTCAAAGTAATTATGTATTCATATAACCGATTACTTGGGACTTGAAGTAAATGTTACAACAATTCGACCACTTTTCAATACACCCTTTCTGGCAGTGTTTTGACTTTTGATAATTAACACTTTCTAATACAGCAATTTTCTGTATTTCCAGTCTAATCTTCCATTTGCAGAACCTCTGCAAATTAATCTCTGTCAGAGATCAACTGAATGACACTTGGGATGATTTTTATACTAAGATTAGTCTACAAAAGCTGTAAACCAGAATGGTTGTCAATCAGATTCTGCAAAGAGACAGGCCCAGAGAAGTCACATAATTGCAACGACAGCACCAGTATTATATTTGGTAACTTGAACATTGTAAGGACCTCAGAATCTCAGATGTAGAACACTTTCACATGCCACAGCGACTAAATGCAAGATTCAAAGTGCAAGGTGGGATTTCCACAATAAAGTAGATTACCATCATGAACCGCTCCATCGTCTAGAGTTGCATATTCCACGACAACTTTCAGTAAAGGGGCCACGAAGAGACTGCAGCATCCAACATACAGCGAGCACACAATTCAATTCTTCATCTTGCTCATGTAAGATCAATATAGAATCATTTTAGTGAACACTTTAAGAATTAAGACATGACTTGCTTAGAGAGACATATGATGAAGTTAAAAACACTGATGTTGATGGTTGAAGTACACAAAATGGCGGTGAAGAGGATAATCTGCCCCAAATGGTGTCAAGATAAGCAAGTTTTAGCCATTTAACAGCTGGAGAATCAAGTGGAGCATATGGATACTGAAACTTAGCTTCAAACATAGCAAATTTTTCAAAATTTGTGGGACAATATACATTAAGCAATAAGCAACACATCCCAAATGCAAGTCTCACCAATGATTCATGGCAATTACTTACGCTTGAAACATGGACAGCACGACAACACACAAGCAGTGAAACCTAAGAACTGCTAAAAGTACATTGTTTAGCAACAATGAATCAAGCAATCAACCTTGTATTTCAAATCTTGACATTTATGATTTCACACCAACCACAGAAATGACGACCAATAACATTATTGCATCCTATAGCAGTACTCCCAGGAAGATCATCATCAACCACAGCACCGCAGCCTGACAAAGATAAACCACTTAAACGACTCACATTGGACAACAAAGATCAAGCACTTTCAAAATCTAAGTATCATAACAAAACGTGAAGATAAACAGAGATTCGCGTCATTAAAACGCAGCGCTCCTCGATTTTTCCGTCTCCAAAAAAAAAATGGCTTGAGAGATATCACTTACAGCCATTGCCAATCTTTGCAGAGGAGCCAACAGTACAAAACGGAAGGACCGAGAAACCCTGCATAGTCAATAAAAATTGAACGAACTCCAGTCTCTAGAACCAGAAAATTGAAGACGATTTCTCTAGTATGGAGACTGAAGTTCGCCATTGAGGAGAACTGAGAGACCTGGCCAATAATGGCCGACGTTTTGAGAAGACTCCAGAATGATTGGGCCGATTAAATGCCGAAATGGGCCGCTTCCAGATCCATATCTAGTAGTATTTCGATTTTGGACAGCTCATGATCGTACTGGGCCATGATTTTGGGCTGGGCCTGGTGACTGGCCCTACTTTTTCCAAATAATAAATTTTAAAAAAAAAAAAATCAGCAACACACACGAGAAAAGGCCAAAAACCAAACAATTCATTGCTTCTCAAAAGAGAATTACAAACATGAAAAATTCCACATCATTTACAAAGCCTGGCAACCAGTGGCACTGCTTGTACACGATTTGCTCACAAACAAAATTTGAATCCATGTAAAAATTTGCTACCATCATATCTAATGACTGGTTCTCATACAAGTCATCTTGCTCTCTCCAAACTAACTAGCAATGCTACTATCTGGAAAAGCTTCAGCATTGTCAGTCAAAATTTCATGTGTTGTTTCCGCAACTTGCTTTAAGTTCTGCTTCGAAATCGTTGGAGTTCCCACACAAACTAACCTTCCAATGTCCGAAGGACCTTCCGACAAACAAAGCACACAAGAGATTTAACGCGAAACTTGTGCTCAAAGGTGCGCAAAAGCGCGCTTAGGCTTATGGGAAAGGGAAGAATTTTAATGTTAATTTAACAGGAACGACTTGCAAGCACCAAATGCCTGAATGCTGCTGTTAACTGATATTGGATTACAAATAAATGTTTTGGTCTACTTTCAGTCTGAATATGTCTATTAAAAAAGTTTTCAAATTTTTGAATTTCGATTCACCAACCTGAGACATTCGAGGCCTTGAATGAGGCTCCGCCCGGATGCACAAGGAGGCACATTGCAGCATGCTATAAACTTGCTGTTCTGAATAGTGATTCCTTAACCGTGGATCAACGATCACATCAATGGCATCCTTCTCTAACAACGGTCGTGCCTGGTCCAGTTTTGACAAACATAAGCAAAACCAGATCTGTAAATATGAGCATTACCAAGGTAGTAAATGATTTTTTCTTTGAGCACACGCATTATGCTGCAATCCAGGGACAATATAAACCCAAAAGCAATATATTGCCCCAACAAAGTGCTTAATTTGTGTTTACAATTAGATTTTGATCTTTCAACAGTAAACACTATAATATCACAAATTAAATCTAATTTTAAAATCATACCCACTCAGTCAGGCACTGTTGGCCTTTCGGCCGTTTTATATCGATAGCTTTCCGTCCCGTAACGAGCTCCAAAAAGACTACTCCAAGGGAATACACATCAGCTTTTTCTGTGATTTGGCCACTTTGAGCATATTCTGGAGCCAAATACCTATACAAAATAAAGTCTGTGATTTGATATGCCATTTTTCAGAAGTAAAACGACTGGGGTAATAATCTTCTCATAGTTCTACCCAAAAGTTCCGATTACTCTTGTTTCCTCCCCCATATCGCCATTTGGCTGCCACCTTGCCAGTCCAAAATCTCCAACCTGTTTCCCAGGCGAGGGGGTTAGTTCTAACATGTCTTATCACTAAATCTAAGCGATGGAAAAGTGGATTTCATGGGCAGATATTATTTTTTCAATAAAAGAGTAACATTTTCTACAGAAATGCATTGTTGACCAAGTATAGAAATAATATAAGTTCAGTAAGAACATACTAAAGGTTCAAAGTCGTGGGTGAGTAAGACATTGTTAGGCTGCATGTCACGGTGAACGATACAACCCATTCTGCTTTCTTCATGAAGGTATCTCAATCCTCTACCTATACCGAGGGCAATTTTTTGCCTTGCAGGCCATTCCAATGGAGCTTTGCCACATCCCGGAAATTTTTGATACTGTAGTTAACTTGTGTGACCAAAACAGGTGCCTCTTTTGTTTGTAAAGAAATGATTTAAAGCCATACAAATAATCCACCAAAAGTTCAAGGCAAAGACACTGACTAACCTTAGAGACACTTCATGCTAATGGAGTTATCTAAGTAAACCATGGATTCTTCAGAAAAAGTGAAAAACAAAAAATAATGTGGGAAGGTAGAGCAGATTGTAAATTGTTAGACAGTTCCAGAGTCTAGTTAATCAAGGACAACTATTGCAACATGTCATTGAGCATGAACATCAAGATTATTATGTGTATAGAGGCATGTGGTCTCTTAACTTCTCTGAATATCAAGTCAGCCAGGTCCGTTAATGCATTAATATTTGAGTTTTCCGAACTTAATTCTATGATAGATATTGAAATGCAATATCAAGTTATAGAAAAAAACCCTACAACTATGACATTAATACCTGCTGTTCACTTTTTAAAAATTGTATGACCATCGAGATATTGATACAGGATATACCATAAATGAGGATGTTCAGACTTACCATAAAGATGAGAATCCAACGACACATTGCAAACATATTCATAAACCAGCAACCTTTTCCTTTCCTCCATGCAGAAACCAATCAGCATCACAACATTACGATGCTGTGCACAACTTAGAACCTCTACTTCTGAGCAAAATTCCACATCACCCTGAGAACTAGCAAATTTATGTTGCTTCACAGCCACAACCTGGCCGTCTTGAAAGACACCTCAGTGAACAGAACCAAAACCACCTTCAGCCAGGAAGTTCGCTTCTGAGAATCCGTCTGTAGCAAGTTTCAGTTCAGCAAAGGTGAACCATTTTGGAGGATGACCAAAAGCAGGTGCCTTGTGTTGACATACTGTACATAATGGAGGAGGACCATGACGTGCATTTCTGGACAAAGAAACTGCTTCCCTCACACTTTTGCTTAATTTAAAATCAAGTTTGTAATTCAGCACTCCAACATGAGGATCCTGATCTAGTGTAGACACATTATGCAGTAAAAGTTTATAAGTGGAAGTCAGAGCTGTATCACTGAGTCTTTGCAAACCTTCAACTGAGTGTTTTGATAATTCACCACTAGAACTAAAAACGTCATCTGTCCAAGGCTGGAAATATAAAGTTGAGGATGGAGGAACCATATCTCCGCCATCTGTATCAGAGTCAGATTCATACAGACTCTGATTCTCTTCAAGGATAAATGAATGCCAATGGTCTTTCTTCCAGTTCCTGTAATTTCCAGAGAGCAAAAATGGTGAAGTCCCTGGATCCGAGCTCGATATTGATGAACTCCCGGTATCTGTTGTAGTCAACATTGACTCTTGCTCAGGACTACTCACAGGAGTCACAAACGGTCCTTTCAATATGTCCAACTTATCATGTTTGGCTTCGAAATACTGTGAAGATGGTTCGGAACCAAATGGCAATTGAAAAGATACTTCAGGTTCCATCTTCTGTGATTCGTTTAAATTCAGTCAGAGGACCTCTGGGCGTGATCGTTTCATAACCACAACATTGCATTGTAGCTCTTCCATGCAATATTTCTTCTCATTTTTCAGTCGTCTGTTGAGAACCATGCCCATTAAATTGTCAAAGAACCAACAGCAAGACAAACAATACTACTCTTTGAAAAAAAA
Source organism: Tripterygium wilfordii (assembly GCF_013401445.1). Classification (NCBI taxonomy): domain Eukaryota; kingdom Viridiplantae; phylum Streptophyta; class Magnoliopsida; order Celastrales; family Celastraceae; genus Tripterygium; species Tripterygium wilfordii. Next base: position 12,581,346 of record NC_052240.1, on the reverse strand, counting down.
CAAAATTTATTTCAAAATGAATTAAGAAGAAAAGTGATAAAGAAAACTAGCACATATGTCTATTACTTGTCCAATATAACCCAGTTTGATTGAGATCTCTTTGCTTCAGCAGCTACTACCCCAAAAGGTGAGTCAGAAACAACTTTTATTCTGATTTTAATCTGCGAACAATGATTAGAAGAAGTGAAGTAGTCAATACTTGACAGGTAACAACTAACAAACACAACTAATTCTTGGAACAAAAGAATTTTGCTGACCTTCTCAGGATCATAAACATAGTGGAGTTGGCACATCATTTGTGAGCAAGATTCTGCAACATCATCCCTCTGATCTAAACTAGTTCCTGATAAGGACATCTGGTGACTTGTAGCGCAATCAGTGGTGAATCTTGAGAAACCCCACATCTTTTTACCTGCTAAGAAGTGATGCCCCTCATCAGTAATCAAAAATTAGAGAGATAAAAAAGGAAAACAACACCCGGACAGAGGGAATTGAACCTACGACCTCTAGGTTGCAAATCTAACACCAGGCCACATGTTCACCTGTTAATCAAAAAAACAAGCATCATGGGACTTGAACTGAAACATTGAAATGAAGAAACCTATGCATATTATATGCACATATATTTGGACATATTGTGCTTAAATTAACCTCCTAATTTTAAGCATTTAACATCAACAATGGTCCTTCGCAGCTTAGGCTGGGCGCATAGCTAGTTCAAATCTTATCCCAGGAAGAGGTATACCAGATAAGAGCGGAGTTGAGCCCAAGTGTGGTGACCCTAAAATTCAAGGTCTAGACTAATTGTTGGTGAATTCCAAACTGTTACATTGAAAAGTGCAGAGTTGGATTCCATAGAACCCTTCAATCTTTGTTCCCCATCAATTAAACAATTCAAGAGCTGCGTTTTTGCTGTTTCTAATGCCTAAAATGCTGTTACCTCATCCCCTACTGCTTTAGAACATTTAAGCCGAAATCTTTAATTACAGAAGATGTGGCCCAGTGGAAACAGCCTTGTGAGGTAAGCTCTGCCTACAGATTACATACTGCTTGTCCCCGACTCCTACATGTGGGAGTCTAGTACACGGGACTGTTTTTACAGGAGATGTAATTAATCAGTATTAAAGATGGCCTCCTAGCAGTAGAGTGATCGGCATAACACAAGCAGATGAAACAGAACTAATTCAGAAAATTTTAACACCGCAGATAAGGCAAATGACGTATTAACATCAATGGCAAGAGATTCAATATGTAAATGGACAATTTGACGAAAATAAGACGAAAGCAGATTACTTGAGGAGTGAGAAGGAATGACCACCAAGAGCTTAATGCAGTCTTCAGGTTGAACAACATGGGTCAAAGCCCACATCAAAACAGTTCTTGATATCTTTTTTGATGCTTTAACAGCAACCAACACCATTTTCCCCACCACCGCATCTGATACATCCTTCTGTTTCTGCTTCTTATCAGACCCACCTCCAAAAAAATCCAAACCCCCAACTTCCTTCAACACACCCTATAGCCAAAACCCACATGAAATTTCACCATCAAACAACGAAAAGACTCCATTATCGACCCAATGAACAGAACACATCAACTGTAGCAGTCACAGACATGAAAGACTCTTTTCAAATAGTGACTAGATATAAAGCAGGAGGACGATAACTTCAAAGCACCCTTTTCCCAGATGGGTTGAAACCGTAAAACTCTCTATCAGACAACTTTGGATCAAGAAAAGAAAGAAAGGTCGGGCTTTTGTAAAAGCACAAAAGTTTCTTCTTTCACAGAAATCAAGGCTTGTTTGCTTTCTTCTTTTAATCTCATCTGAAGCGCTTGAAGACAGAGAAAAAAAAAACAGCAGCCACCAAACCATATGGAATGGACGTGTTAGGCATGATATATATGAGGTTTGATATTCGGTCTCAACTGGCCTTTTGGGAATAATTACAACACAAAAGGCGGTAATGCAAGAGAGAAACCAAAACGACAAACAGAAACCGATGCCCTTTTCAGCATATCACGTTTGTTTTAAATATCAAACAATAATGCATCGCATTGGGCTTTCTGTCTCCTCCTGTCCTCCTATGAAAAATTTTAAATACGCTGTTTGTGACAAGGAATTAAATCAAGAAAGTGAAGGATTAGGTGGTGGACTGGTGGAGGAGAGGAGAAGACACCCGAGTCACTAGTTAAAGTAATAAAGATGGTGTGTGTTACTTTAGTAATAAAGTTGGAAGCTCTCTTCCTCGTTTAAAAAAAAAGTGGTGGAGGAGATGATTTTTTGAATTATTTTGTCACTTTCTCTTATGGCCATTAATCTCAATATTAGGTGTTGTTAATGCTGATGAGAAAAAATGAACTGGCATGTATTCATTGGAACAATAGATAATCGAATAATAAATAATTATTAATAAAAATAATTGTAACATAAGAATTTTAAAAATAGATTTATATAGTAAAAATTTCCTAGCAAGCTTCATGCCAAGAAGATTTCAACAGACTTCGACAAGCGAACAAGTAACGAAGATATCAAAGCTAAATCGAATAACAATGTCAGAACTTAACAATAACAAACAATGAGGGACAGAAAAATCCCGGAGTTTACACGAAACAAAAAATTAAGGTACTAGAGGCCAATAATATATGATGACTCCTACTTGGATAGTATTGATATGATTTTTCGATCCACATGGGCCTAGTCATTGGGCTTTAGGCCCATTTATTTCATTGTTTGGTCAAAATCAACTGTGTTAAATGGGACAGGGTCACAGAATGGACCCAATTCTCTCAAATGGACCTATTTTCAGTTATGGAATGGTTCTGATTATAGAAATTGCAAATCTAAATAAATTTTTAAACCATGTTGGTATCGGATAGTTTAGGGGTAATAGCATTTTTGGGTATTGAATAATCTAGTCCAATTTAACTCGGTAACTCATTTTTCAAACGTTTCAAGTTAGGAACCCAAATTTCATATTTGGTTCAAAACACCCACATGGACAGCTTTCAACCTCTTCGGACAGTCAACTATCCTATGTGGCATTTCGACCCGACGAAAAACGTAAAATTCGTACAACGTCTCTTAACGGTGCTTATGTGGATTAACGGTGCTGATGTGGCTTCATTTTAGGCGGGCCAAATTAACCCCAAAAACCTCACTCCCGCATTTATGTACGAAACCCTCATTTCATTACTCATTATCATTCGTCATTCTCAGTCGTTCAAAATCTTCATCTCTTTGTAATTGTTCTCATACTAGAGTCTCCATCTACTGCGACAACTCGGGGAGTGCGAGGTTCAACACTTAGGTGAGTTTGATTCAAGGCTGTTTGTGGTGATTGATCGCGTTTTTCGCGGTTTTTGATATTAGGTTGTTAGACAGTTTATGTCTTATTTTGATGCGTTGGGTATAGTGATCGATGGGTTTTTATATTGTTTTGTTCTCCGCATGTCAATTGTCTTCCACTCACACAAGATTATAGTTAGATTTTATGGTTTGAATAATCTATGTGGTCCCATTTCTATTATTTTTTCCATACTTGTTGTGGTCCCATTTTTGTTTTATTTTGTTTTTATATATAGTGTTCATGGGTTGTTTCTTTTTGTGGTGACATACTGATGGAGAACATGTTCCACGTTTAATTTCAATGGTTTTCTTTTCGTGTTGCATTATGCAGTTAAGATGAAGCATGTGGCGAGGAGGCCAATGACTAGATCAAATTCTGTTAGATTGAATGATGTGGAGGAAGGTGTGAATAATTTGGGTAGAGGTGTTGTGATGGGTAGAGGTGCTGTGATGGGTAGAGATGGAGATTGTCATGCTGATACAAGCAACCCCCGGATTGGAATTTGCAGTATATTGGAGATTACACGCCATGACTCAAGTTTCCGTCCTAGAAGACACTTCAGACATTTGATCCACAACCAACCACCGGCATTGCAAAGAGGACCAATGAGAGTGCTAGGAGGCTTCCAGACACAAATTTCGCACTCCAGGCCACTACATCCACTGTCAGATACAAGGAAATGATAAACTCAACTCAAGAAGGTGCCACAAACAATGAAAAATAATCTAGATAACATTATTATATAGCAGTTGCACTTAGGATTTCTTGTTTCATTGATGATGCAAACTGCTTTTGTATGTATTTTGGACAACTTTGTTATATTGATGCATTAATATTTAGGACTTACCAACATCATTAAAGCTATATTTTGATTAATGGATTGATGCCGGATGATTTGACTTTATTCTATGTAAGATCTGGTATTTTGAAACCTATATGGTCCAATTTCACAATTTCGGTGAGTATTTTGGAACATTGGAATTAGTTTGAGGTTGTTAATAACTGCTACACATATGTATGGTGTAGATTTCATCTTCATTTACTTGACTTTAAAAAATACAATATTTTATTCCATGTCAGCAATTGTCAGGCCACGTGTACAACATTTGACAATATTTTACCACCTAGGATGGTTGACTGTCCGAAAGAGGTTGAAAGCTGCCCGTGTGAGTGTTTTGAACCAAATATGGAATTTGAATTCCCAACTTGAAATATTTAAAAAATAGATTTCCGAATTAAATTGGGTCAGATTATTCAACAACCAAAAGTGTTATTATCCCGATAGTTTGGATGAAAACCACTTTGGTACATAGGAATAATAGGATAGTTTAGATGAAAACTATTTTGGTATTTCCCTAATTGGAAGGATATCCTACCAGTTCCCAACCCCACAATAAGGTCAACATTGATCACCAATGAAGTTTTGAAGCTATTCATTGATCGATCCTCTTTGCTACAACACGCCTGCTCTGGATTAAACCTTGTATCAACGCGATTATCAGGATGCCGGCCGGCGAGCGTCTGTATGAGTCGCTTGTGGATTTATCGGTGGAAGAGAACGAGGCTGTCCTGTGGAACCAAATCAAGGCGGAGGCACGGCGTGACGCGGAGGTGGAGCCGGCCCTAGCCAGCTATCTATACTCGACTATCCTCTCGCACTCTTCGCTGGAGAGGTCCCTCTCCTTCCACCTGGGAAACAAGCTCTGCTCCTCCACTTTGCTCTCCACACTCCTTTACGACCTCTTTCTCGACACTTACTCGTCTGACCCCGGCCTTCGCACCGCTACTGTTGCCGATTTGCGTGCCGTTCGTACGCGTGACCCAGCCTGTGTGTCCTTCTCTCACTGCCTTCTCAATTACAAGGGTTTCTTGGCCTGCCAGGTATCATAGATTGTGTTTCAATTTGATCAATAGCTCTTTATAACATTCAGACTTAATGTTTGCGCTGATGGTTTTCTGCATCTAGATTATTTTTCTGTCTAACTATTGGAAGTATTCGTTTAAAATTCTGCAAATGTTATCGAACAACCTAGCAAGCTCTGCGTCTGAATTTTCATTGATTTAGGACTAAAAACAACAACATCGAGCTCCGTTTCCTTCTTCATTCGACTTGGAAAACTCTGACTCTAACATTAGGGGTTTTTTTTGTTGCAATATTTGGCATTTGGATGGTTTGAACCATTGCATTTAAAAGAATAGGAATGTTACGGTTTGATGGGTTGACAATAAGATCTGAACTTGTGGGTAGCTGCTCATAACATAACGAAGAAAAGACGGGAGAGAGAGTCCGTGTTCTTCATTTATAAAACTCTCCAGGTTTTACTTACATTTAGAGAGCAAATTATTCTACAACTACAAGTACTTCAAGTATTTTACTGAAAGCTAGTTAGACGACACATTGGTTTAGAGTTTGATCATTCAAAAAAACAAATTAGCAAATACTGAATAAAATAAATATCTATGTCACCATCCAGACAATAACACTGCTTTCTGCCATATTTTTCTGAACACCAAACTATACCAAAGCACTTATGTATTGTGTTTATGAGTGATATCCAAGTATTCTTTTATCATCATTTGAGTCTTCATCGCATAAGTTTGGGATTGGCTCCATAAGTCTGTGTGAAAATCAACGGAAATCCACCACTTATGTTGTTTACCTTTAATTGAAGAAAAAGTGAAGCTTTAAATGATCACAAATATCTCTATTGCATTTCATGTTATCAGGCTCACCGAATTGCTCACAAGTTGTGGGCTCAGTCCCGTAGGCCATTGGCACTGGCATTACATTCTCGCGTCTCAGAAGTTTTTGCTGTTGATATACACCCAGCAGCAAAATTCGGGAAGGGGATATTGTTTGATCATGCAACTGGAGTAGTGATAGGTGAGACAGCAGTGATTGGGAACAATGTGTCAATATTACATCATGTTACACTTGGTGGGACAGGGAAGACATGTGGAGATCGGCACCCGAAGATTGGAGATGGAGTTCTTATTGGGGCTGGTGCAACCATATTGGGGAATGTAAAGATTGGGGCTGGAGCGAAAATTGGGGCTGGTTCAGTGGTTTTGATTGATGTGCCACCACGGGCCACAGCCGTGGGGAACCCAGCAAGGCTGGTTGGAGGGAAGGAAAAGCCAGTGGTACATGAGGAGTCCCCTGGGGAGTCCATGGATCATACATCATTCATTTCTGAGTGGTCAGATTATATTATTTGATGAGGTTGACCTCAATTTTTGTTTTCTTAATGGCAGAATAAGTTATGTACAATAGCATTGTTATCCTAGTCACATACAATAGCATTATTGTTGTATTCCTTCTTTGCTTATAGGCTATAGGCTTTGATTGATCAAAGCCGAACAATTGATGTTGTGTGTATTGGATTGAAATGTCATCATACTTGTTTGAATATAGCAGTGAATTAATAACTTTAAAATCGAAGGGATGGAATTTTTTTAGTATGCTTGCTCATAGCTGGGTAGAAGATTTACTATATCATGTAGTTCATTCCTTGCATGGCCAAGCTAAACTTCAATGGAGCTTGGTGTGGCAAGCTGGGGCATGTGCTTGGATTTTGGATTGGCGAATGATACAAGTATTGTGCAATTCCTGAAATAGCAGAGAATAAAAGCCAAGAGCCACATTTGCAATTTGAGTTTCTTGGGACATGCTGTAGAAATTTCTGATGATGTAAAAATGTGTCTAGATTGACAGGCACTGAATTTGTTAAATGGTAAGACCCTGCATCTGTTCCTCAAGAGGTGAAGATTTACTGGGGCATGGTTTTACTGCCTCTTTTGTTGTTCATTTCCTTGTTGGGTTATAAGTTTAGTGCTATAAGATGATTCTTCACAACAGAGCAAACAGGTTCAAGGAGTGAGTGCTGATTATATTGTTGGATTCATGTGCGGATTTTAAGTCCTCGCTTGAGATGGGTAAAAGGGTTCATGAATTCTTGAGGTAGTCAGCTTTCGTTGGCGATGTTGAACTGATAAGTTGATTGCGTTGTATGGGAAATGTTCCAAGATGAGAGACGCAAGCCATGTGGTCGATAAAATGGCTGAGCGAAATATGGATTATGGGGTGTAGCATTTGACGGTGAATCATGTTCAAAGATTGCTGGGAGGAAGCTTATTGTTAGGGATAGCAAGCTGTTTCATCATTTCAAAGATGGAAAATGCTCTTGTGGAGATTACTGGTGAAGCTTTTAACAGTTCCTTGGACGTACAAATTGTTCCCATGATTGCACGACTAGACTATGTGAAAGTACATAAGCGTTTTTCCCTGTCCCTAATCGAACAGAAGACAATTTCTCATTATTCCTTAGTTCCTTTTGTACATCATATTTCCACTATCGAAATGTATATTCAATATGATTTGATCACTGATTTTTCAAGAGGGTGTATTTAGTATTTACATGAAAAAAAAATCCATTCGCAACTGCAGTGAAAATGATTGACAAACTTGTTTGATTGCGTACCTAAAACATAGAAGCTTTGCTTTTGATTCACAGAAATAATCAGTGTTCTTGATTCAAATATGAGTAGGGTTATCAAATGACTCGTGAGTTGAGGCCCAACTTGACTCCGGCCCCAGTTCACAAGCAAAAAAACTCAACTCAAACCCGAAAAGACATCAGGCCTGGGAGTCCGAAAATACATATGAGTGGGTCTTGGTTGTTGGGTCAAGCCCCGCTCGGGCCGGACCCGGGCCCAATAAGTAAACACAACCAACAATTTCCGGTCAACAGAGTAAAGAACCACGATCAATCAGCCAATGCAGTATTGTACGTAATCTTGATCTGAAACGAATATCTTATACGTTCAAGTGGCGCAGTCACGGTCTTGGGCGAAGTCACCGGCATCGCAAGAACAGACATGTTGTTCGCCATTAACACAGAGAAGAATATTTATCAAAAAAAAAAGAACACACAGGAGGAAGATGGCCGTTATCTGATTGTTCAAGGAGGGGCTTATCCAGTGTGTTGCAAAACATTTTCTATTAGCCACATGATCTTGCCACGCAAGCATTAAGAACATCGGACGGTTGTGATAAGGAAAATAAAAACCCCACGAAAATACGTGTTATCCTGCACGCTATTGGTCGAAACATCTGGGCCCACTTAATTAACCAATGAGAAAATTCGAAACACGTAGTTTTAAATAGGTAACAAAATAAGCGTAAAAAAACTATTTATACAACCGATCAACATTTTTAATGAAAAAAAATTGTATAAATAAGAATTCATATTCGACAGCACAAGCAAGGTCTCATGGCGGAGGCGAAGCAGATACTGGGTTTTGTATTAGCATTGCTGGTAGTGTTGACATGGACACCGACCTCTTACTGTGCAAAGAAGCCAGTAGCAGGGCCAAGAAAGGGTGACGTACCGTACATCAAATGCCAAGTCTGTGAAAAGATCGCAACTCAGTTGTACCAGCAAGTGCAGAAGAAGCAGGCCCAGATCTCTCCCAAGAAGGTGACTTTCACAAATTGCGAACCTTTGATTTTTGTGGGTTTTATTTGTTTTATTGAATTTGATTGTAAGGTTTGTGCTTTACTTTTGGGTTTCTCAGATCTCTGAGTATCAGATTATTGAGATTGCGGAGAATGTCTGTAATCTGAAGAAGGAGGAAGCTGATTGGATTACACGGATTGATATAGTTGAACAAGGGGATAAGTTGGAGGTAAGTTGATGATTGTTTTTTGATCGAGCTTTTGTTGGGTGTTTTCTATTGTGTGCATTTGTTTGCACCAAGTTGGATTGAAGTGTAGGGTTTGAATAGAAAGAACTATGGATTTGACTAATATTTGTAGTGTGGTTACGGATTGCTAGAAAATTGTTTAAACCCTGTGTGTGTGGACTACATGACTCACACAAGTGTTATCCTTCTTTATAGTTGGTTGAACAAGACACTGAAGGAATATGTAATTCAGAATGCAAGACGATTGAACGGGCTTGTGAGGAGGTGAGATTTTGAAGATTATTTTGCATTTTGATTTGATTCCATCATGTCAAAGAGGGTTTATATATTAATGTGATTCACTTGAAATTTTTACTTAATATTATATTGAAGGGATCCTTTGAGAGTACAAATTCAATTGTAAGAGCTATTGTTATGTTTGCTGGATCGTCCTGAATGCATAGTTCGAAGTATAATTGACTACACTTGAGCACTTTGCAGGTTATGGGGTATTCTGATACTGATGTTGCCGAATATCTTTATACAGCCAAGCCTCAGATTGGATCACTGGTAGATTATCTCTGCAAAGACCTTACTGGGTCATGTATTGGCAAGCCACCTCCCCTCCCAAAGGTTAGTTTCCTGCACATGATACTAGAAGGTAATTTGTTGTGCTTGACCATCCTTTGTAGCTTTTTTTATGGGATATATCAAGAAAAGTTGATATTGTTGCTAATTTTTCATTCAAGTTTGCTAATCTCAAAGCTATATGTCTTCAATGTATGTTACTAGAGGGATTCTTGGAGATAAAAGGCGACTGCTTATCATTTATGTATGATATTATCATCATCAATATTCCTTTTCATAGCCTTATTTTTAAATCACATTATATCACAAAATCCATGCCTGACTGGCTTGAAATACAAACTCCCTGAAGGGATGGTCCCTCATATTGGGAAACATAAATTTTCCCTGAAGAGATTGCTTTTGCCTTGAAAGGGATTATGAAGGATCAACTGAGGGTGGACTAGGATCCCTTATACTTATTGCTGGGTTCCTGCTCTCAGCCACCGGATGCGGTATTGCACCATGCTAATAAGTTTAGAGGATCCACATTCCCAGAGGGAACAGGAAGCGAAATCCAAACTGGCCGGATGTGGGCTATCATAGAGCCTCATGTTGGCTTCAAAATTGCCTCTAAAATTGTGATACTTTTCCTTGTCATTCCCATATCTGATAAAATGTAATAGAATTCAGGTGAACTTATGATAAAGATGTTTGGATTTTTGATTTCATCAACCATCCTAGGATTTTCTGTGGTCGGACCAAGAATTCTATCAACTCACATTGTCACTCTCCCAACCTTGTAATTTGGACTAAAACCATTACTTCATATTCAAGGTCCTCTAACATCAACCTGTTTGTATAAGACTACTTTTCTCAACCATGTAAGTTGCCACTTCATCTCACATTCACACGGGATGTCCTTTTTGGAATCTTATATCCATTGTTGAGCAGAAGGAACGTTGATGATCACTGATATTTGTCGTTGGAATAGTGATTCATGATGTCAATTTTATGTGGAACTGAATCTCTGGTGCACATGTCATGCTATTCTTTTCAGTTTTCCTGAACTTCAACTCCTATGCGCTTCATGCCTTATGTGTCTGTTATACGTTGAGGAGGAGATTATAGTCCCTGATGCCCACATTTGTATACTATCATTTCTTTTGATATGTACAAGGATTGATTAGATCAAATTTCATTTTGCTTTGTATACATTACAGGATAGGCTGGCAGGAGAACCTTTTATGCCTAAACCATCGAAAGATGCTGAAATGGATAAAATGTTGCGTGATATGCAGGTAGATGTCCTTCCCTGGCTTACGATGTATGCTTTTGTATTTCATCTGTTTCCATTGGTCTTATTCCATTTCATTTTGCCTTAGGGAATGCCTGGAGCACCTAACATGCAAATGTATTCAAAAGATGATTTGATGAATATGAAAAATTTTGGTGATGATGGAGATGTTGACGAAGACGAAGATGAAGAGGAGGAAAGCATTCCCTCAAAGTTGGTAAGAACAAAATCTGCTGCCAGTTATTAGACTTCTCATCATAAACTCATTCTTCTACTTATTACAATTTTATCTGTTTCTCACTTAATGTTAATCATCCATACAGGGAAAAGTTCTGAGAGAGAGCAAAAATAAGGACGACTGGAAAGAAAAGATCAAAAAAGGAGTTGTCAACACGGGTGAGACGTTGAAGAGCCATGCGAGAAAGATCTCTAACAGGATACAGCATTGGTGGAGTGGAACAAAAGCAGCTCCTGCAAAGAAGAAATCAAAGTCCGGCAAGTCAGAGCTTTAGAACCCATGTATGATACCATTCTGTACGGTATTGCAGAGGATCTACTCCCTTTTGTTTACTGTTAACATTGTAGGTTGTTAGGCATGGCATGATCTGAAAATTTTTATACGAAATAGGAACTCAAGGGCAAGTCAAAATTCGAGGGCAAATCAAAATTGCATCTTTTAGGAGTGAACAAAACTTTCTCGACGAACAAAATTACGCGAAGTTTTTTGATCCATTGCTGTTAACTTTCTCTGAGTTGTGTACTTAGAGAAAAAAAAAAACACCAACAAAGCGAAACTCTCTGGAGGTATTGTTTGAAAGAATACGTTTTGATTTATTTTTGAATTCTACCCAAAATGTGTCTGCTTTATATGCTCTATCTATCAATAATTTCTCCTCATCTTGCACTGTTTAATTGAAAAGCAGTCACTTCACCTGTGAACTAGTCGATCAAGTTGGATAAAAGCCTTTAGCATTAAGACATTCACCACAACATCCCACAAAGTGAATCATAGACCTTGATCGTCAGTTCTTTAGATTGACATGGACATGCTCTTTCATTCATCATCAATTCTTTGTGCCAGTTCCTTGCAAGTTCTATAGAAAAGAGCATGTCAATCAAAAGTATTCAAAAGAACCAGAAAATAAACAGCCACCTAGCCAGATTAAACAAACACCTGAAAAGTTGGATGGAACAAAAGCACACAACAATCACCATTGTAATGAAAATTGCATATTATAAATCTCAACCTGTTCTTTTGAACAACCGGTTGAAAGGCAGTGGTCAAAGTTACAGAAACTGAACGGCAAACAACAATTATGAATCCAACGAAAAAACAATAGGAATACAATTGCCAAACAAATGGAAGTAGTTATAGATGGGGGGTTTGGGCAAGGCAACAGCCCAAGTGGCCGATGCACCAATTGTTAAGCATCAGCGCATCTTATACTGTTGACTTTTTGAGGCCGTGCAACGACGACCATTCAATGAATATTGGAGCATTATATCGACATCTCGGGGATTCTTCTTGTTTGGTGCCACAGTCATGCTACCAGTCAATGCTTCCCCTTCACATATGGTTAGAACATCTTCCAGGTAAAGGACTGTTTGCTTCCAATGTGTGGAGCGAGATTTCGGCCCTGCATTGTAGATCAAGTTTATCAGTTTCGTTTTCAAGTCCATCACCACCTAAAGTCGCTACATCTACCATAGGTTTCTTTATCCAGATATCTTTTGACAAATCAAACTGAACTTTTGATCCAAGAAATGAAACAAACCAATTACAAGAGACGAGAGGAACACAGCAGAGAGACTCGCCTGTAGAGAAACCCATCAACTTATGACACTTGGTAAAAGATACATCAAAGTAAGCCACCAAAGCATGGATGTAGTCATCACGTTCTGCTACAAGCTTAAAGGGAGCTGTGAATGAAGCATCCCCAGGAACCATCTTAGAGATGTCCATTGTCTATACAGATCAAAGAAAATATACAAGCACGTGTTAGGCAACAGCGCATAGACATATCTATAATCTACTGGTAAACGAACAGCAACATGCAAAATGAAAATTATGCAAGTATAGATATTTCGATATCCCAACCTTGAGTAGTTGGCAGTTCGTAACGATTTGATTCTGGCCAACTGTGTCAACAAGGGGCTCCATCATGGCTTGCCTCTTGATGCAGCTCATATTGAAGCCATACACATTATTCCAAACTGGATAAAAGCACAAAAAAACACAAGTCAGAACCAACCAATTCATATGACAAAATCAGAAAGCAGCTGAAACCTCATCCACAAGTTTATTCTAAGTGAATGAGCTCATGCAACTCACGTCCTGAATAGAAAGGAAATATAAGTTCATGTATTTGTGTGTTCAAAAGCATTCAATGGGCTCACATTCAATTTTGTCTTCTTTGTAATCTGCATCCTCAATGGCTGTCAAATAGAGGGAAGCTTTATCTGGTAGTATAACTCCATCATTGACCTAGGAATGGGTTTGTGAATAGCAAAATTAACTTCACTGATATTAAAATATCATTTCGAGTTTTTTTAAAGGATAACGCTTCCGTGCACAAAGCTCCCGCAATGGGCGGGGTCTGGGACATGCATGATAAACACAGACCTTACCCCACATAATATGTAGAGAAATTATTTCCAGGAATTGAATATGTGACCTTTACGTTGCACCCCTACAACTCTACCACTAGGCCACATGTTTGCCTATTATAAAAAAAATTGATATAATAGGAAATTTTCGCACTAGATTAACATAATGTTTACTCTGGAAACACAAAATGGCACTAGCTGAACAGAGTTTGTTTATTCACTCATGCCTGAACATATTAGAAATTTGATGTGTTTAATGTGGAGCAACTTACAAGCCACTTATCCCGAGCATAGAGGACTGTGTTTAACATATTCTCAAACAACAAAAAATATCCCATCCACTCTGAAACAATTATGTCCACTTTGGCTATTGGTAGGTCAATCTCTTCTATCTTTCCCTTCAAAACTGTTACAACTGCGACAATTAAATTGTCAATTAGAATTCAGAGAACAAATATCTTAAAAGCCATAGAAGGATAAAAACAAAAGGATGAAATTAAGGGGACATATGCGGAAGTCACCATTAGAAAATCCATTAGTTTCAACAATTTCTTTTGCCATGTCAGCCATATGGGAGCATTCAACCTGCAAATTGAAAATTTCAGCCACCATATTTCGTGAATATTGGCAAAATACAGGAAGAGAAAGGGACATGCTAGATTTCTCAAGATATAATCTAACGAAAATATACTAATAAATGAACAAAGTTTGTGGAGGAATATGCAAGAGTGAAAGACATACAGCATAAACATGTGCTGCCCCTGCTTTGGCACAAAATAAGGACAAAATTCCTGTCCCAGCTCCAACATCCAGAACTACTTTGTCCTTGAACAGAAATTTATTCTGGTAAATTACATTTTGATATGTCTTAGTTCTCACAACATCTTTCAACATTTCCTGCAACACCAGCGAAGTCAGGGAAATATCAACTATACAATTCATGTTCTGCATCAGGAAAACCTAATTTGCCTAACAAGTTGTCAGTCTAGTTAGTAAAAAGAGCATTCAACATTATACATCAACTCTAATTGTTTTTTGCAGATTCAGGGTCTTATAATCTGTAGTGTAATCAAGTTTATGTAGCCAAAACCAAAGCACCACAACAATTGACTAAGCATAATTTATAAATATCTTAAAATAGGCAAGTTAAATCCAGAGTAAAAATCCACTATAAGATAGACAATAAAGATCACAAAATCTAGAAGTCTAGTTAATAACGTAAGCACAATGTTCCTCAGATGCTCATCCATACAAAATCAAAAATTGGAAAAGTAGAGCAGTCTTTTGACTCGTAAAACAGAAAAACAGGTAGTTTAAACTTTAAAGTATAACAGGTTAGTAATTCACGCTAAGTACAGATCCCAGGGTCAAAATACATATTCTTTTGGGTTGCATTTTAGCAATTGGCACATATTAAACATCATATCCACATCATAACACATAATCATCAGTCATAATTCATGCTACATGCTACATGCATAGGATGGTCAAAACTAAATTTCGGAAGAGATGAAAAAAAAATGAAAATACGCTCAAAAGAGTTGGAAAAAAATATAAAACTGCTCTGCGTCGAAGTCAAGCACACTTACTTCATGAATACCTGCAAACACAAGACGCAAACAGAAGGACAACAATAAGTTTTGCATCAATCATGAACCTATAAATGGAGATGAGAGGGAGACAGATAGAGACCCGAATAGATTTTCGAAACAAAATTTATTGAGCAACAATTACGTGCGAGGTTATCACACAAAGTCAACTAACAACACCCAGCACCACAACGTATATCTATTTTTAGCAAATTTATATTAACAACCGCCAACTACTTGCACTGATATCCGGGAGAGCATATAATATTATGAACAATCTGTCAAAGGATACTTTTCTAAAGCAAATTCTAGCTCCAGGTTCTATACTGAATTAAAATTACCATCCAAAGTTCAAAGACATAAAATTTTCTACCATTAAAGGACACAATGGAATTTCCCTAACTGCGATCATGTTAATTAAACCAATATCCAAAATCTCAGTAAAACCATGACAAAAATAACAAATCTCGAGACTTTCAAAGAACACCTAATATAAACTCAAAAGGAAATATACCAAAGTGAGAGTAGGAATCGAAGTAATAGTCAGCGCTGGTCTTGCCATCATCGGCATCCATAAAGGACACATCGTCAGGCACACACGTCGAATCGTCCTCCATAGCTTTGTCGCTCAATACAACAGAGTTTTGGAGATTGGAGCTCTCTGTGGTCAAATCCTCGTCCGCGTCCTCGAAACGGCTGTGCTGTTGTGAGTTGCTGAAGCTCTGATTGGTGCCGCTAACGTGGTTGTTCTTTCGGCGAACCATCTTTGAGACGCGGAGACGGTATTGGGGTTTATGGAAGGGTTTTTCGTTGGACGGTCGGTGGCACAGTGTAAGCTCCGCGTCCAAGTTCCTGTGCTTGCGTGCTGCTTGGGCTTTATGGACCAATTGTGGTAAGTCGACGCAGTACGATAATACTACTTGATAGTTGATACTCGGTATGAAACAGGAACGTCATGGCTTCTAATGTAACAACAGAGCCCAAGCCCAACTATGCAGGCCTGAATGAGCAGAATATCCAGTCCGGCCCAATTTAGTGATCCCCTTTTCTCTTTGGGATTTTTGGAGGCCGGTACACTAGATTATACTTAATTGTAAAAAAGTGCAATCACTAAAACATCCTTTTAAAAAAGTACACAGGGGATCATCTTTTACCAAAATAACCTCAATTTTGATTTTCTCTCTCCACGAATTGTGATACAATAGTGATACTTTTAAATAGAAGATCCAATTTAGTGTTCAATTTATATTTTTGGCTCATAAAATGATGATATGAATGTTAGAATGTAAATTTGATAGCATTACATGTCTTTCTGGTTCAATTATGTCATTTTAGTGGATTTTTGATGTTCGTGATACTATAGTGATACATCTCTGCAGCTGTAAATGTTTTTCCAAAACGAGCAAGAGATGTACAAACCAATAAAAGAAAACCAAGAAAGGAAAAGTAATTAGGAAGAAGAAGTATGCATATTGGTTCAATTGTATCATTTTAATGAATTTTTTGTGTTCGTGATACTATAGTGATACATCTCTGCACTTGTAAATGTTTTTTCAAAACGAACAAGAGAGGTAACCAAGAAAAGAAAATCAAGAAAGGAAAAGTAGTTAGGAAGATGAAGTATGCATACTAGTTTCATCATTTTAGTGGTTTTTTGGTGTTGGTGATACTATAGTGATACTATAGTGATACTATAGCGATACATCTCTGCAAAAAACGAACCAGAGTCCAGATCTGCAAAAAAACAAAGCACAACCCAGATTGAACAACGAAGCATAGTCCAGATCTGTCAAAAACGAAGCAGAGCAACTCGACGCAATCCAGATTGAGCAATGACGAAGAAGGAGATGAAGAGAGGAGAAACTCGGCCAAAAACGGAGAAGAAGACAACGAAGAACCAGATCGAGAACCAGAAGAAGAAGAAGAAGAAGAAGAAGAAGAAGAGGAAGGAGAGAAAGAAGGAGATAACTTTTAGTAGAGAAGAATGAGAGAAAGAGAGGACACACTAGAATTGGATAGTTGGAGGGAGAAGAAGAAGAAGAAGAAGAAAGAGGAGGGTATTATAGGTATAAACTAAAAAATATCTTAAGTCAGATGACCAAATTACCCTTAAATTGCACTTTTTTACAATTTTAAAAATGTACATGACCTTTTTACAATTAAGTTGTCTAAAGTGCTCTTACTGCCAATTGTCCGTTTCTCTTTATAGGCAAGCTTTTGGGATGAGGAATTGAACAATTGACACTGTGATTATGGAGATGAGATGGTAACCACTTAGAAGTTAGAAGGTCAATTAACTCATGTAGTCAGAGGCGGATGCATGATTTTATCTTATGGGCAAAGCCATGTGGGGGTCTGGAGGCAGCGTTTCGGGAAAAAAAATTATGATATTTATTAGTTATGCATTTAAAATGATAAAACAGGCATAGAATAACGATAAATAATGATTGAAAATTGATTCGGGTCTTTGACAATTGATGGTTTGACACACCGCCGTTCACCACCTCATGTTTGCCATTTTGTGAAATTAAGACGACACCAACAACAAGTGGAACAGTAACGCGATGGACTTGCACCAACCAGCGCCTGGAAGTATCAAGCCTAACACTGTATTACACATTTTATCAAATTAGTTGCATAATCTACTTCCATCGCTGCATCCATTTAGTTAGACAGATTCTCTCTCTCTCTCTCTCTCTCTCTCTCTCCACTTTATTAGGTCTTGTTGAGTGGCGAAGGTGCCCCCACCATAACAGCATTGATCCCCACCATCGCCCGAGCTACATTAGTCATGGTTCTTTGCAACCATGAGCAGTCAGATGCTACATAAATTACAATGAAAGGAAAAGAGTAATTAATCACTTTAGCCCATATATGTACTAGGCAATAACAATGAAGCCAGCGTATGCAACACAGGTAGAGATACTATAGCAGCATGTACTGCATTCAACAAACCAGACAGCTTGTTGTTCTGAGACAACAGCATCTGATCGACCATGGAACTCGTTATGAGATCTTCAAGGAAAT
Organism: Tripterygium wilfordii; assembly: GCF_013401445.1. Lineage (NCBI taxonomy): Eukaryota > Viridiplantae > Streptophyta > Magnoliopsida > Celastrales > Celastraceae > Tripterygium > Tripterygium wilfordii. The sequence goes on along the minus strand of NC_052240.1, from coordinate 12,563,230 downwards.
AGAAAACTACCCAAAGGGCTAGGCAATCCAAATCTTACCCATACTGTTTGGGTTTGACAAATATTCATCATGTGTCATGTGTGTAGTACTGTAGAATTACTATTTCTATTACCATAGATGAACCTTCTTTTATGACCAAGAGAAGGTGATTTCATTCACGTGCTCAAATTAAAAAAAAAATGCGCAAACGCCACCAACTCTCTCATGTTATGATGCCCCAACTGGTGGCATCATTGAGAATCAAAACCAGGTTACATGCATGACCATGAATGATCCAGTATTTTTCCCAAGCCAAACAGCAAAAGATGCAAAGATACTAACTTAATTGTTAATCAAGAAAATCGACACACTACTTACTTAACTTGTTAATTTCAAATATTCCTTTTCTAGTCCTTTCTCTCTTTAGTTGCCAAAGTTTCAAAAAAGCTAAACATACCCTTTTTGAAAAGTAACTTCATTGCCTAACTAACTTAAAAAGTGATAGGGATCCCAGTCATCCCATGAGTGACTGACATGTCGCTCTCTAGTTTAACAAAAATGTTAGGGATCTTAGTTATCCCAGTAATTCATCTTGTCCTTTGATTGATGTGAATATAGGGGTTCACAAAACTTGGTGATTGAACTAGAGAGTGACATGTCAATCTCTGGGATGACTGGGATTCCCTATCACTTTTGTTTTGATACAATTATTGGCCTTCTTGATACATACGTATGTATCACATAGTCAAAAAGATGCCGAACCTTTGAAAAATGAGTGTACGTCTATACAACCCCCTTTGTTGTATATATCACCTTAGTTTGCTTATATATATACACATTGTTGTGTATCTATAGACTATAATGAGATTGAAATTATTCAAGAAAGAAAAACAGAGAGAGATGGGTTCAGTTTCAAAGGCTAATGCCATGATGCCTATCATAAGCAAGATGTACTGTTCTTCTTCTCAGACAATACTAGTGGTGAGGAGAAGGCCTCATGTTGTGAATGGAGGAGGTTTTGTGGTGACAGACTGTTCCCAAAAAGTGGTTTTTAAAGTTGATGGATGTGGAGCCCTTGGTGCAACAGGGGAATTGGTTCTACGTGACTCCAGGGGAGATGCTCTGCTTCTCATTCGCCGAAAGGTGAATTATTCTTGGATTAGAATCATTGTTTCTTCAATATATTCAACCTCCCTTTTAATTCAATGCATATTTTCTTGCTTTCTTTTTTGAATGTACTAGGGAGGGATGATTGAGGCTCTGAGTACGCATAGAAAATGGAAAGGCTATGCTCATGACTATGAAGGATCACAAAAACTGGTGTTCTGCTTAAGAGAACCCAATTCATGCTTTGTGAGGAGCGATGCAATAAGAGTCGCCATTAAAACACAGGGAGAATTCGAGATTAAAGGCAGCTTTCCTGATAAAGATTGTACCATTGTTGACTGCAGCAGAGGCAACATTATTGCACAGGTGATTCAAGTATGTTTACATCGATATATAACTATACATATATATGTATACACACCCTATATATGTGTATATATATATGCTTAGTAACGATCATTAGAGAGGTGGAAATGAATTAACTTTGTGAATATGAAACAACAGATTGGAGTGAAGAAGGAGATGGAGAAGTACTTGACGACAAACAAGGATTTCTATTACGTGGTGGTGTATCCAGGAATTGATCAGGCTTTTGTTTTTGGAGTCATTGCCATTCTTGACTACATGTATGGTGAATCAACCAGGTGTTGATGACGAATAGTGCTTTCAATTTTTTATTATTTTTTTTTTGAAAAGAAATTGTGTGATTAGATAATATTATTATTACCTTCAATTGGCACGTGATTGTTATCGATTTGTTTGTAAATAGCATAAACAGTTATTTATGACACCTCATATGCTTAAATTAATCACCCACGCAAACTAAACCAATCTAAATACGTAGTTTGGGTTTCTGAAATATTAACTTTGACACGCATTTCCCTATTTATTTCAAAATAGAGGTGACTCAATTATCAATTGACTTAGTCAGAAATACGTATGCATAAGATTCGATTCCAACGAAAAATATATTCCTCAACGATATTTTAAAAAAAAATTTAAGTAATAGAACTGATAAAAGAAGAAAACCTTTGCATTCAAAGCCCATATAAGCAAAAGAAAAGGTAAACTTAGGCCCAAGCCCAAGCACAAGCCAGTTATCTACCAAGCCCATAATAATTTTAAGAGGAGTCCGTTGAAGCTGAACATAAGGCCTCAGCGGTCCCATCGGCAATACAGTTTCAAAGATAATCAGCCAGTGAATTCTAAACTGCGCAACGCAGATATGAGAATTCGTAAATAGTTATCCAATCATAGAAATATGACCATACAAATTGAATTACACTTTCATGGGATTAGGCACAGGCACAGGGGCTATCGACAGCCACGATCTCTTCATCTCCGGCTCTGAACACGAAATACCCAACGGAGAGCCCTAACACGATCGCCAACAGCACTCCACCATTATACGACATGATTGACAGCATCAATAAATAACCGATGGCCGAATTTACTCCGAAGAGTACGGCGTTTACGAATCTCGCAAGCCTTCCGCCGCGAGAGCCGCTGAGTTTGACTAGAAGTGGAGCGGCTGTTGAGGCTGGGGCAGATGGCGTGGAGGTGATGGCTTTGAATTGGAGGCGTCGATCTTCCATGTACTGATAGAAGGCGGAGAAGAGGAAGCAGGCGAGTAAGGTGAGTAGGTAACTCGGCCAGGAATTGGTCTTCCATGAATCGATGAGAAGAGTTACCGTTTTGCCCCAGTATAAGGTCATGTGCATCATCTTCGATAGCGTGTTGTGTTTTGGGGGAAACTGAAGAGTGGAGAGGAGAAAAGAAACTTGAAAGTTGGGTTAGGTTTCGTTTGGATTGGATTGGATTGGATTGGCCGAGACTGGTAGATAAAGAGAACTTTTGGACCTTTTGGTCTTCCAACTACAAGACTAATCTGCAACAACGCTTGATTGTTGCAATCCATTAATTACACGTGGATCCCCAATTGACGGCATGTCTACTAAAGTACACAGGCCGAATGGGCCCGTTAGCGAATGGGCATGTGAGTAAACGTCAGGTAACTTTAGTCACACCCTATATTTATTAAAAACACTGCTATTTAAATTGATTATCCCTTATAAAAATTAGTTGATGGGGTATTTTTAGTAAATATAAGGGTGTGACTAAAGTTACCTGTAAACATATATATTGAGTGGATCAAAGAGCGTTAGAGTAGGCAGTTGTAGTATGCCAATAGGCCCAAGCTCAAGAGTCTAGTGAGCCCGCGCCCCGAAGTGGAAACCTGCAGTGCACACACAGGTAACCAGATTCATCAATTGTTTTTTACCAGATTTATAGGCTTGGTTAGATAGTAATTGCGATCCCCTGCTTATCGCTTTGATATGTTTCTTTCTGGCATTTAAGCTTTGCCTGATTGAAAAAAGAAAAAGAAAAAAGATTCTTCTTTTGGGCACAGCTCGGTTCTGTTAAGCTAAGCCCGTTGCCTTTGTCGTGGTCTAAAGGATGATAAAATAGTAAAAATGGGCCGAAATGGTCCAGTGGGCCGGACACATTGTTACTAACTTGTTAGCGTGTGTGCGTGAATGTTGAATTTTCGGGCATTGAAAATTTGAAGGAAAAAAAAAAAAGGGTAAAAAAGTTGGCAAGCACTCGGTTTTCCGTAGAAGAGGTGAGCGTCCTCTTGTGACTCGTGAGTCGTGTAAACAGTCCAAATTGGTTGGAAGCTCAGCATTACAAGTACGTAATCAAGGTTATTTGCATATGAATTTTGAGTTCTTATTTTATTGTGCTTTTTGAAAACCAGCGATCCAGATTTATTGCAGGAACGATTGTGGTAGAGAAATGGATGAAAATATAGATTATTCAGCATTAGTTTCAAATGCTTGAAGAAATGATGTACGAGGAACAGAATCACCAGATATTCTCATCACCACTCCTGATTTAGAGTTTTCACCTCTCTTTGTGTCTCTCCTTTTCAAGAATCAGCCCTAACCAATTATTTCTCATCAGATTTTGAAGCGATTTTCTGTATTTAGACGTTTGCCTCCCCCTTTTCCCTTGTGCTTTTCTGTTGTGTTCTCCCTATCCCTGCTTTGCTGTTGGTATGTGACATTTTTCGTTGTTTCAGATTCACTCCCTTGTTTATTTCGATTTGCCATTGTTTAGGTTTTATGTTTTAACCTTGTTGGCATTCCTTATTTACACATTAGATTAAATCTTGATGAACATTATTTGCACCCATTTTTTATTATGTACGCCACACTTTAGTGTGTTTTTAAAAAATTAATGGGGTGTACTTAGTAAGAAACGGATTGTATATAATCTTCATCTAAATCTTTCTACTTTTGGGGGGGGGGGGGGACATATGTGGTGATAAGAAAACAATGATGCTCTCAGTCAAAGTATAATATCCTAAAATTTTCAAGCTTTGTAATATTGTTTTGAGTGCACCATACATCTAATTTATTTTGGTTTTTGACCTTTTCTGGGATATGTATGTTATAGCATTAGCAGATCCTATGATGGTCGAAACAGAACCAGTTCAAGTAAATTCTGGTCCTAGGAAACCTCGAATCCTTCTAGCTGCTAGTGGAAGTGTTGCTGCCATAAAGTTTGCGAATCTTTGCCATTGTTTCTCCGAATGGGCAGAAGTAAAAGCAGTTGCCACAAGGGCTTCTTTACATTTCATTGATAGAGCATCACTTCCAAAGGACGTAATTCTTTATACTGATGAGGATGAGTGGTCCAGTTGGAGTAAAATTGGTGATAGCGTGCTTCATATCGAACTTCGACAGTGGGCTGATGTCATGGTAATCGCCCCATTGTCAGCTAACACACTTGCAAAGGTAATAGATTTGAGAAATCTTGGTAATTTTGTTCTTAATATGTTTACCTTGTTATAGTCAACAACATGATATACAGAGATGGTCTGCATGTCAATTAAGATGACATAGTTATTCTCTTTTTTTTTTGTCCTTTTAACTTTTTTTTGGAATACTCTTATAGTATGAAGAGATCAAGAAGTCTTGGTAATAAGGATTTTGTTTTAGAGAAAGTGAACTTGAAATTGTAGGTCAGCCAAGTTGTTGCTTACAGGGAGTTAGGGATAGAACTATGATACTGTTTCTGACTTTGTTCACCTTGATTTTCATAACCTTTTTGATTGATTGCTGCAACTGTTACCACTATTCCCTACCACTTTTGCTAACTTCAGTCTAGGATCGTGATTTAAATATGCTGAAAACATTTATTCCAAACTGTTGATATGGTTATTTCATAAATGTTCTATTGTCCTAGTTTGCTGCTTTTTTTACTGGCTTGGGTAATTTAGGATAAAATGAAATAAATTTCACATGATTAGTGATGTGTTCAAGCAAGATGAGGCGAATTATGAATTCTACCGTAGTCAATGCCATTTTTTTATCTGAGCAAACTGCTTTTTCAGATCATTAATTTTTATGGTGAATGTTAGAACTCAGTTCTTTTTTAGAATAATTTTGGCAAAATTACCCGTCATGTACATGAGTTTGATACAATGCAACACAAGATTGGTATGTCAATGAGTCATGTGCTTACCACGTAAGCCCCATTTTAGCTTCTTTTATTGTTTTATGAAATATGAATAATATTAATTTTATTATTAGTTATTTTTAGTATGTAGGAGGATTCTAACCTTTTAACCTATTCGGAATCCTAAGGAGTTGCAACTACTAGGCCAAGTGCTCCTTGGTTTCCATTTTGGCTATCTATGTCTTGTCTAATTAAGTAATTAGTATGGGTCATAACTCTTATTTAGAGACAGAAAGAATTTTTATTGCTGCGTAGGATATTTCATTGTAGACACGAGTATCTGAAATTCTATGACACTTTTCCTGGCACGATAATTTTGTGTGATATTTAAATGTTGCCTTGTCTAGTTGGTTATAGTAGTTAGGCTTTTTAATTTTGCTCAAAGAAACTAATCCTTTAACGTATGTTCCATTGCAGATTGCTGGGGGCCTGTGTGACAATCTCTTGACCTGCATTGTTCGAGCATGGGATTATAGCAAGCCATTCTTCATTGCACCTGCCATGAACACCTTTATGTGGACCAATCCTTTCACAGAACGGCATCTTATGTCAATTGATGAGCTTGGGATTACTTTGATCCCACCTATCACAAAGAGGCTGGCTTGTGGAGATTATGGAAATGGTGCAATGGCTGAACCTTCTCTAATATACTCTAGTGTAAGGCTCTTTTTCGAGTCACGGAATCAGCCAGGTGATGCAAGAGTCAGTTGATTTTGTGTGCACATAGTGGTAGTTTCGATATTGGGACTTGATAACTCCTTGTATGATATGTATTCTGTATCCAGCGCATTATAGAACAATAAGTATGAACTACATGTTTCCAACTGGCGTTTAAGCTGCAGCTTGGACTACTAGAGCTAATGACTTTTTACTGCCGGGGATTACAGAACCTTATTAAATTTCTGGGTGAAGAACAACATAAAGTTGGGTTGAAGTGGGTTTCAGAAGCCTGTTTTCCTTCTGGACATTTTAAATCCCAGTTCCCCCCGCAAAAACTTGCATTGTTCTTTGTATCAAGTATTATATGCTTTGAGCAGAATATATGTGTTGGTAAGGATGCCGTGTGAGTTTACAATTTTGAACTTTTTGTGGGAATTTTTTCCCACAACTTGGAAAAGAAAAAGAATCCTTGAAACTGGTACTGAGGTTCCTTATTTCATTGGTCTTCATCAAAGAGAGCATGTGGCAGATGGCACTGATCATGCTCTTTTCTTTATCTGGGTTGACCATGAGAAAAACAATGCTTGCCACGTGCTCTCTTATGGATGTTATTATTGCACAGAAGGTTGTGCATTGCTTTGTTCTTCTTTTTATACAGCACACGATTTCATCATTTTTTTACTTCCTTATTCTGGGCCTCTGTAGCCGTTCACGGTAATAAGTTGTTTGTTTAACAAGGCACCTGCTAGGCAGCTACGGTGATCTGATGTTGCCTTTTAACAGATTTTTCTTTAAAGTCTCTTTCAAGCGAAACGCCAACGGTCAACTTCTTTAAAATAATAATAATAAAGAAATAAAAGCCAACGGTCAAGCGTTTAAGTCCAAACAAATTAGGGTAATGGTAAATTGCCACGTCATCAGTAGCGACAGGCTGGGCCTTTTTATGACCCACAGAATCCACTTCACGTGTCCACCCAGGTTTCAACGGCTTAACCAACAAGTCAGCAACTATCAAGTGGTCCCACTTCTCGTGACGGACACCGATCATTGGGCCTCGGGTCACCATCAATGAGCTGACTCAGCTCGATCGTAACGATAAACATTAAACATTTTGAAAAAAGCAGAACAGAATTTCGACGAGCAACAAGAAGAAGAAACCATCTCCGCAAGTAATTCTTCTCAAAACTTGCTCCGTGTGTCTTTCCTTCTCTTTTTCAACGATCACTGAGATATCAGCACAGGAGATCTGCTTTTTGTTTATTGTTATTTTGGAATTTCTGTTTGAATCATCAATGGCGGAGGAGTTTGCGAAATCGGTGGAGGACGGGTTGAAGTTGTCGAAGAGGATATATATGGGCAAGGACAGGGCAGTGGCGGCTCCTAGGCCCCCGCCTTCGATGGAGAAGTCGTCCGCGTCTCTCCTTCCGGCGTCTCCGATGGTTTATGCTGTGATATCGAATCCGGTCATTGTGGACAACCCGGACATACCTAGCTACCAGCCGCACGTGCACGGCAGGTGTGACCCTCCCGCGCTGATCCCTCTCCAGATGAACGGGATCGAACTGGAGGTTGATTGCTACTTGGACACTGCATTTGTTAGGGTTAGCGGATCCTGGAGGGTCCATTGCGTTATGGGCAGCCGGAGCTGTCCGTGCCGGATCGCCGTCCCCATGGGCGAGCAGGTGTGCTTTGAATCAAAAAAACTTTTAAGTTGGGAATATTTCTTTGGCGCTAATATTGAATTTCTTAGCTGTTGATGGCTTAAGAAAGTTTGAAATATAAAAAAAATAATCAGTAAATTCTTAAGCATCTGGTGTTGTAGGCTTCATGTATCAATCATGTCTAACTCCAATATTAAATGAATTTACTTCTTTTATGAATTAAAATTCACTTATTTATGTTCTTAAGCACTATTATCTTGCTAACAGGGTTCAATTCTAGGTGTTGAGGTGGAAATTCCTCGAAAATCTTATTCCACTCAATTAATTTCATGGGATGATAAGAAGAGCATGGAAAAGGAAGCTCGAGCTGAAGATGGAGGATTTCTGAAGCAGAATATTTTCACCTTAACAATACCACAGGTGCTACTCCTTATTTTACATGTAGCTCAAGTAAAGTTGTTACAGTTATGGCTTCGAAAGTAGTTTTGAACTGTTTGACATTTCAAATTATGTGTTTTGATGACTATCCTTCAAACCATGCGTTTGTTATTTTTCAAGGTTGATGGGGGTTCCAATCTTTCAATAAGATTGAGTTGGTCTCAGAAGCTATCGTATTCCGATGGACAGTTCTCTTTGAATGTTCCCTTCAGTTTTCCAGAGCATGTAACGCCTGCTGTAAAGAAACTTGCAAAAAGGGAAAAGATACAGTTGAATGTTAATTCTGGCATAGGAACTCAGATATCATGCAAGATGAGTAGTCATCCTTTGAAGGTATAGTTTTGATTCTCTTGGATGTTGGAAATCTCCATTTTAGTTTAGTAAGACAATTAATTTGTTTTTGTTCTTTATAACTTTTCCCAGGAAGTAAGACGCCATGTAGGAAAATTTGGTTTCTCATATGAAGCAGATGTTCTCAAATGGTCAAATGCCGACTTTACTTTCTCATATGATGTAAGTTCCAGTTCCATCTTTATGCCACAGTGATCTATGGAACACAAGATTTCTTACCCAAGATTTTCAAAATATACGCTCTGTTGTTGCTTGAAAATGTTTTCGAGGAGTGCTTCCATGTTGTTTTCTGCTGGATTTTTGTTATTCAAAATACTGAGAGCTTTTATCAGGTCTTGACAAGCCATGTATTTGGCGGCGTTCTTTTGCAACCTCCATCTGTTCAAGATGCTGATCAAAGGGAGATGTTCTGTGTGTATCTGTTTCCTGGAAATCAGCGGACTAAGAAGGTTGGTTTAGTCCATTACTCGCTGAGTCTGATTTGTTTATTCTATCTGTGCTCATCATATTTAATTGATAGGTATTCAAAAAGGATGTGATATATATTATCGATATAAGTGGAAGCATGAAGGAAAAGCCGCTTGAGTATACAAAGAATGCATTATTTGGGGCCCTCTCTCAGATGGATTCAGAAGATAGATTTAACATTATAGCTTTTAATGGAGAGACTTATTTATTTTCATCATCATTGGAATCAGCTTCCGACAAAATCATAGAAAAGGCCATTCAGTGGGTTAACATGAACTTCATTGCTGGGGGCACTACGAATATAATGATTCCATTAAAGCAGGTATTTCTCTCCTATTGAGTTACTTGGTTATGGCTGAGGACAACTTGATATAAATCATTTTGGTGTACTTGGCCTGCATTTCATTCATTTGATGTCAACCTTGATTTCCATGTATCTAAAGCTTCATTGCAAATTTCTTATAGGCAATAGAGATGTTATCCAGTGGTCGTGGTTCAGTTCCTATCATCTTTCTTGTTACTGATGGGACTGTTGAAGATGAAAGACAGATTTGTGATTTTGCGAAAAGTCAACCAAGCAAAGGATCGATAAAACCTCGTATATACACTTTTGGCATAGGTAATGGCTCGATGTTTGCTGTTTGAACCTTTGGGCTGATGCCATTTTCTTTTCATTATGAGTGGCATATTGGGTGTTACCAATCTTTATAATTTACGTGGTGCCTAAGTTACTTTTTTTTCGTTTTGAAATTTTGTAGGTACATACTGTAATCATTATTTCCTGCAAATGCTTGCAATGATTAGTGGAGGCCTACATGATGCTGCTTATGATGTAGGTTAGTTAATTTTAATTTCTTTTTGATTACGTGGAACCCTACCAAGGTAGATATAGATAGGTCAATTATGAACTTTAAATTTAGAAAATAAGTTATCAAGCTCTTCCCTACAAGTCCACCATCTTACTTGAGTGGACAGTGGACTGATAGGTCAGTGATCTATGAAGATTAGGCGGGATTTGGTCCTTACTTGTTGGCCCAATTCCTCTATTTGGTAATCTTGATTTTTACTAGCTAGTCCTACCCTTTGTTGTATAACATACTTGAACTACTCTTGTGAACTGCCCTTTAATTTTACCAATATAGGGGTCGTTGTATAATTCACTCCAACCTCTTAACCCCAGGCTAGCAGCCGTACACATTTCTCGGCTTATTTTCTTGACCTCTGACCTCGTGTTCTTTTTTTTCCTCTTTTTTTATGTAAAGCATTAGCTGAGGAATTTGTCCCCAGAAGACCTCTCATACTGTAGACACTGATAAGCATATGCCATCCAAGAATGCAACTCTACCCAAGATTTATCGCCCAACACTTGGCATGCACCTTCACCCCATACCCAAACCCAAACCCCAGTAAGATAGGTTTAGCTAGCTTTGATGTATGATATGTATATTATACTTTCAATTAATTTAATGCTTTATTTTTCTCTGTTATTTTTTATCAGAATCAGTTGAGTTTCGAATGCAGAAGTTTTTTGCCAGCGCGTCATCAGCCATTGTTGCTAATATAGCCATTGACCTTTTGGATGATCTTGATGGCATGGAGGTATGTTTGTCATGCCCATCCCATCTATGTCTTTTAGCTGCCTCCCTAGTGTTATTATACTGCACAACACATCCACCATTTATATTTTTATGATACGAGTATACAACAATAAATGTTCTGTCATTGTCAGAGTCAGATTTTTTTTTCCATTTATAGGGGAGATATTTTATTGCATCCCAATATCTATTTATATTATTGAAAACTGAAGTTTTGACCTTCCTATCTGACGTATTCTTTGCCTTCTATTGTCCTAATCAGCCTTAAATTTAATTTGGTATCCATGTTATGTTGATAAGTTTTATCAAAATGATACTTGAGTTTTATTTATTAACTTGTCCAATAACTTCCTTCATTGGTTTTGGTTTTTATACGACATTTGTAACAGGTGTACCCTCCGCATATTCAAGACCTTTCATATCAAAGTCCATTAATTCTCTCTGGGAGATATCGAGGAAAATTTCCTGACTTCATTAAAGTTAATGGTGTCCTAGCAGATTTAAGTGCCTTTGCTTTAGACTTGAAGACAGAAAAGGCGAAGGAAATCCCTCTTGACAGGGTAAGCCGTCAAGTCATGATCATTTTTTCTCTTTCTGTCTCAACTAGTTTCATTTACTTTATCATACTAAGCTGCCGTCAATCATACTTGTTCTGTGGAACTTAATTACCCCATACCTAGCTGTTGATGTGAACATCTGTAAAATGCCACATTTCCCTTTATTGTAACTTGATGATGACCCTTACATATAAAATCTATTTTGCTTGCTAAGTACATTTACCTTTTGCTTGCATCATTCAAAATTTACTGACTACTGTACTGGCTTTATTTCTCCTTCTCATTGTGCTATCATGACCTTTCTATCTCTGCAGCTATTGGCGAGGCAACATATAGACTTACTCACAGCTATGGCCTGGCTCTCAGAAGACAAGAAGCTCGAGGAGAAGGTAGGTCGCTGGGTGTTTCATTTTTTTCCATCCCTTTGTTCCCTTTGTCAGTTTTTTAAATGTGTGAAAACAAAGTGCACTTTAACATAATCGTACTCAAGATATATAAGGAATTAATCCTGAATGAGATGAATACTTCATAGAAAATTTATTTGACTGTGTCTATATTCTTGTTTGCTTCCCTGTCTAGAGGTTGACCCCTTTATTCCAAACTTAATTTGGACCATATGCCATGTGTGAGCTGTGCATCTGAAAATTCTGATAGCTCTAGTTCTGCCCCATTTCTTCATGCTCCAGAAGGTATTTTCTTTTAATTACAGGATTAAAGAAAACATGGAATTTGTTGCTAATACCAACTTCAGGTTTCCTTGTTCTAGTAATGCTACAAGTTTGTAATGTATTTGATATGGCTACATGCTTGCACATTTCTACATGGGAAAATGAGATGCTTATATCTTTCATTATCAGGTTGCTAATATGAGTATACAGACTGGTGTTACGTCTGAGTACACCTGCATGATGCTACTTGAGACTGATGGAACAAAGGCCATGGCATTATCTGGGGTTAAAAAGGTATGCATCAGTATTGGAAGAGTGTTGCCGCTTACCTTGCATTAAAAATTTTGGTCATGACTGAAAATTCAGTTAGATTATAACTAAATCGATAGTTACTAATTACTAAGCCCACTGAAAGTTTAAATTGTTATGGTTCCCATGAGGTGGTTTCTTTTTTCTTTTCTTTTTTTTTAATGTCTGGTTGGTATATTGTATTACGGTTAGCTCTCAGATCATTGCAAATGAAAAACGACCATAACAGCGGGTATTTGACTAATGTTAACAGGCATCACATAAAAAAGATTCACTTGAAGAGAATAAAGGCCAGAGGGCAATATTGCTGCGAAGCCTTTCTATCGGGTTTGGCAACTTGACTGCAACAGTAGAAAATGTTCCTCCTGGATTTGAAGAACCAAGATTGCCAGAGGCTGCTGAAATCTTCGTCAAGGCAGCTTCGAATTGTTGTAACAGTATGTGCAACCGCTGCTGTTGCATGTGCTGCTTCCAATGTTGTTCGAAGATGAATGACCAGTGCGCAATAGCATTAACGCAACTCTGTGCTGCTCTAGCATGTTTTGGTTGCTTTGAGTGCTGTTCAGCAATATGTTGTTGTGGAGGTGATGGAGATTGAAAAACCACAACAAATTTATGATTGTCTTCATGTACGGTATATAAAAATGATATTCTTGTCATTCTTTTCTCACTGGCTATATAGTTCTTTTCTTGCTTTTTCTTACCGTCTTCTTTTAGGGTTTGCCCATTTGAGGTGTTCAGGGTGTTGCGTTGGGAGGTGTTCGGAATGAACACCTCCCAACCCTTGACCGTTTCAGGCTGTTAAGACAAAACCTCTCTATAAGGTTATATATAAAAATCCCAACACCTCCCAACTCTTCCCAACCCAACACCTCACAACCAACACTTCCGAACACCTCCCAATCCTTGACCATTTCATGCGTTTGAGACTGTTAAGACAAAACCTCTCTATAAGGTTATATATAAAAATCTCAACACCTCACAACCAACACCCCCCAACCCTCCAAACGGGCAAGCCCTTAGAGTGTGGGGATTTTGGGGTAACGGTCGGAATATACTGATTGTGGACTTAGTTATGGGCTTTAAGGAAGTTTATTGGGCCATAACTTAACTTAAAATATCCGACGGGGCTTAACTGGTTCGTGGGTCAAAGTCCATATATTGCCCTACTATTTTGGGCCACGAACATTCTGGAGGCCCATAGTGTCTTGGATTCAGATCCATTGTTATTATTATGAAATAAAAATTAAACAAATAATAAAAGAGATCTCGTGTCAATGATTAAAGATTTGATCGAACGGTGCAGAAAAAGTTCCCCCCTCAATCAAGGATTTCCATGATTAATTCCCTTTTATTTATCGTTTCACAAAGTCAAAGGGAGCTCTCTCTAGTCTCTACCTTGTTCGCACTTCCTTCGTCGCACAGTATCAGTCCACGATAGAGAGAGTAAGCGAGGGAGGAGAGTGATAAAGACGATATCTTTTCTTGTCAAAAGGTGTAAACCTAACTCTCTCTCTCAAAAGTCTTATCATAATTCGCTGTGATTTCGTTTTCTCCTTTTTTTATCTTCAAAATTCAAGATTAGGGTTTCGTTGGAGCTTGATTGATTGACAGGGATAGAGAGAGAGATTTGAGGGGGTGATTTAATTGGAGGTGTTGTTGTGAGCCAATGCAATTAGATTGGGTGGTATTTGGAGTAGCGAACAAAAGTGAACTCCATGTCGTGGGCTGGCCCTGAAGATATCTTCCTCTCGACTTCGCTTGCTAGCTATCTTGATAGTAACTTCTCTCCCCTTTTCCATCTGAATGTGAATGTTTATATATATTTTTATCCAAATACATCTATGGATATTAATGCGGTTGATTTCTCTCAATTTTGTGTATTTTTGGGTTTCAAGTCTGAACTACTGTTAAATTATATATTGGATCCAATGAATGTGTGCTTTTCCTATTTCTTAGGTCCATCTTTATCATCTAGCAATTGTGAGGATATTTAGCTATATATGGCATATGTGCTCTAATCTTTACTGAAATGTCTAACCAAATTTTCAGCAACTTGCTGCCTGCATACTTTATATTTCCTTGGTGGTATTAGATGTAGTAACTGTTCCATCGATACCAGTGGCATCTTACCTGACATAAAAAATGGCTGCCTGTTTGATGATTTTTAAACTACTTACTGTTTGTCGTTTGCAGAAAAGCTCCTTGTCTTGCTTCGAGATGGTAGAAAGCTCTTGGGGTTGCTGAGGTCTTTTGATCAATTTGGTATTCTTTCATGGATGTTACTTTTTCTTACAATATTTTTCCATTCGTATAGAACATTCACTGATGAAAGCTCTTTCTCCCGTGCTCAGCGAATGTTGTTCTTGAAGGTGCATGCGAACGAGTTATTGTTGGTGACCTTTACTGTGACATCCCCTTAGGCCTCTATGTAATCCGTGGGGAGAATGTTGTATTGATTGGAGAACTGGTATGATTCATCATTTTTATTTTGAGACTTGAGTTATCATTGATCACAACTGACAGAAAAAAAAAGTGATTTCTCTATTAACAATATAGGACCTGGATAAGGAAGAACTTCCTCCACACATGACTTGTGTGTCAACTGAAGAGATTAAGAGGGTCAGTGATATATTTTTTTATCTTAGTTATTTCTCGACTCGATATTTCAATGTACTTGTATTGTGTTTGAGTTTTTTACTATGTTGAAATTAGGTTGAAGCCATAAAGAGACATCATGCATGAATGCCCATGTGGTATAAATGGCTTTTTGTATTGTCCGATCCCTTGTCCTTGGGCATGGTGGTGAGTCGCATGACCGCCTAAACTAGTGGTGCCCTTCAGTATAGATTGATATTAGAGTATTAGACTCGTGCTAGATTGTAGTTCCACTGGTGGAGTAAGGAACGTATTGATACTTTATCATGATGTCCTTTTTTAATTTCTGGTTCTATGGATAATATAATAGGTACTATTTTTTGAACTGGCTTTGTTTTTCAGAATTTTTGGAGGGCTATGTCCACTAAAAAAGTCAAATTATCTTAGATGCATTGCTAATAAATGTTGATGAGTTGGAGATTGCAAGATAGTCTTGAGAGACAATGGGATGGGGCCTACAGAATTATGATATATGTTAGGAAACCATTCAAAACGCCACCTTGATAGCTAAGCCTATCCCTTATCCCCTTACAGAGCAACCAGACTCACCTGAAGCTGAATCCCATAAGAACTCTTATAAACCCTAAACCCAAAATTTCTAGACATTACCTTAAAACCCTCACCCTTCTTATACCCTAAACCCTATCCTTAAATTGTTCCCTAGATCCTGAACCCTAAAACATTGAGTGGGGATTCTTATCCCTAAAACATTCAACTGAAAAAGATTCAAAGTGCTACATTGATAGCTAAACCTACCCCTATTCCCTTATGAAGCAACCAAAGTCGCCTCTAATTGCATCTCTATAAAAGTTTCCATTGTGGCTTATCCCTAAGCCCTCAAATCTTGGATCCTCACCAATATGAAGCTACTGGACTCACCTCATCCCATGAACCTTTAAATCTTAGACTCTGAGCCCTAGATTCTAAATACTTTAAATCCTAGACCTCACGTCTTATACCTAAAATAAAATCATTCAAACCCTTGCAAAACAACTAGATTCAGCCTCCAGCCGAATCCTATAAGGGCTCCCATAAATCCTTTGTGAAAGATAAAGAGAAGAAACAGTTGCTTTTAAGTGACTTCCTTGCAACCCTAGCTGTCCTGCCTGCAGCCATATGCCCTGATGTTTTCTGCTGCCAGCCTTGCTTTGCCTTGCTGATTCAACAGATATATGAAATCTTTTTGCAAAACAATTCTACATGGTGGCTACAAATATTTGAAATCTTTTTTGACCTTGACTGTTGTTTATGTGCACATTGTTTCTGATTCTCATTAATGGTGGAATTTATATGACCAAGATAGAAAGGGATTGCTTTCTTGTATTGTCTTTGTTCTAAATAATTTTGTCCTCTTCTGTCTTGTTAGGCTCAAAAGGCCGAAAATGATGCTACGGTTCTGAAGGGCTCCATGAGAAAAAGAATGGAATTCCTGGATTACGATTAATGATATCGGTTGTTATGTTACTGCTCTGCTGTGTCCGCAAATATTTGTGCGACAGTGACCCAGTAACGATAGTCTGGAGTAAAAGCTCAGGTTCTTATTTTCTTCCTCTTGCTGGGAGTTCTGAAGACCGATTTTGATGAGGTTGAGAGTAAGTTGATTTTTTGGACTCTTCAAGGCAGGGAGAATGGTTTCATTATTTATGTAGAATGAGGAGTAAGTTGATATGTGCAATACATATTTTGGGTACTTCAGATTTGGTTACACTGATGATGCTTTGTGGCCACATGTTTAATCTCATTCCCCTCCCCTCGTCAGTATTTTCCCTTTCCATTGAACACAAGTTGAAATTGCTGTGGTTTGATGCTTTGGTGCCTCATTTTGTAATGGCACTTTCCCTTTCACTTCATTTTGTAATGTGGTTATTTATGCAATCCAGATGACATTTACTGGTAGAAAGTTAATGATTTTGCTGCTTCAATATGATTTCTATGAACCTGTATGGCCACATCTGTCTTACACAGCTTATTTCCTGCCCCCGTCCCCCAACCCAAATTCCTACTCCCTTTCTTAGTATTGCCCAATGGTTTTCTGCCGTGAGGATGTATGGGTCCTATCTTTTTTTGGCTGCTGGTTTGATAAGTTCCTTTCGATTTCTGTATGTCTATTCTGAGCTTCTGACCATACCCGTCCCTGGCTCTCAAAACATTGTAACATATAATGTTTAAGGAGATTAATCATGATGGCGTTTGTACTCTATACATCAGTTTGTTATCTACGCCACCCAATGCTAAGAGGGTAATGGGAAGGAAACTGAGAAGGGAAGTTGGAAATAGTAATACCCTCCTATCTATGGGCAAAGCAAATTGTAAGTGTATCCATATCTGCTACAAAATGCGGGACTTTATTGTAAGATTTCAGAGTTTGCAAACGGGACTTTATTTGCCAAAAACTAACATGCCAGTGTATTTCAACTAATACAGAAGTCCAGGAGTACAGCAACTTTCCTGGGGAAATACCGTCTCACATTACATTCAAGTTATACAAGCGAAAGAAAGTACACGCCTGCATCTTTCAGGGCATCAGGTGACTGACAAAACGTGCTCACTTTTCAGCTGGGTAATGTAAGCAAAGAGATGAGAGGCTCATATGCTGGAAATCGAGAAACAAGCTCGGAGTGTTTTGCCAGTTCGAAGTCCTCAAACTGAAAGGCAGGTGCACAGGTGCAACCTACAAGTGAGAAGTGGCTATCAGCATCCCTTGGAGCACCTTTGAGCACTTCCCCACCAGGATATATGTCGAAGTCCTTTGTTGGAAATGCACCAAACCAAACATTTGGGGGCACCGTGTACTGTGGTCGTTGATCTCCGACAAAATCTGGCCCGAGGCATGTTAATTTCAGTTGCCCATCTTTTTCATTCAATTCCAAAACCTGAAGTAAAATACATAACTAGTTAACTAAAATGTGAAAGCTAGAAGACAATCTTTGCTCCACAAAGGTCCCAATTGTCAATGCCATATCTCCTTCCTCTTCGTTATTGATAAAATGAAAAACATCTTCAGAGGCAACAACATGGAATGTAGCGTATATGTTGATAGTATATTTGAACATTCACTTGTAGAGACTATTCTACTGAGAAGGCTAAAATGCACAAAATATCAATTAGATTTAGGATGGATGAGCCATACCGTAATAGGTTCACCCAGATAAAAATGCCAGGTTTCTGCACATGGGATACGATGAAGGTGTGATACACTTCCAGACGGTAGCAAGAAGTAAATTGACGTGCTGATAGGGCGATCAACCTTGTCTGCAAAGAAGCTAGAGTCACATTACTGAACTGAATTATAAATGAAATCCCAAGGATAAAAGACCTGTTAGCTAGCAAAATGAATTAACCCAATTCCACAACTTGAAATAGACTGAACTGTTCAAGTTGCCCATTCAAAAAACTACAACTCCATGTAGAAGTGCTCTATAGCATACAGACTCATTAGAAACAGATATGTGCCTGACGTTATCGTCATATTCCTTTGCTGAATTTCACTCCAAATCAGATCTGCCGGAGCTAAAATAAGCCATTATTGTTCCATGTTGAACCTGATCCTAAATGCATACAAATTGAAAAATAAATGACAGCTGCTTCATGGGATTAACTTGGATTCCAATTCAATGTGATTTGCTGTTTCAAGTAAAGAATTTTTACTCTGAGACCAAGCAGATTAATTTTAAAACAAGTGATTGATAATTCACTTCATAATGTCAATATTCAATACTCTGAGACCAAGCAGATTTGCAGTAATGCGGCCATAAAATCCAACCCCAAGAAGTATCACTTCAAAAATCACCAAGAGGAGAAGACAAGGACAAATTTTACTGATTATTAAGAGTAGGGTTTCTAAACGTGTTTTACCACCTGAATGGAATTAGCCGTATTATGCAAATTGGATCATTTTGATCATCCGAAGTTGGATTATTATTATATGATCTATTGCATTTGCTCGAAAACCAAATTTGGAGATAAAAGTGTTCAGATTCTGAACATTCTTTCTTGTTGCTTATATAAGATACTTCATCTTCAACCAATCGAGCTTCATCCCAAAAATTTGACCCATCCATAGATCCGCCACACAGAACTACTATACCACTAAATCGTTCGAAAATCACTATATAACAAGTGGAGCAGACGGTATTTGGATCTAAAACACAATACAAGAAGCGAAATGAGATCGTGAAATAGTACTTACATTCAGGAGGAAGTTGAGACCTGGAGAGGATCACAGAAGTGTCCCTAAACGTCTCCGAATAAAACCCACCTTCCGGGTGTGGCTTCAGATCCAGTTTCGTCACAATCTCTGATGCAATAACCATCTTCTTCTTTTTCCTTTCTAGTTCTCGTCACTCGTCAGTCGATCAACACGATCTGATCCGCCTCTTAACCTTGTATTGAGAGTCTCCAAAGGCAGAAGTCCACGGTCAGAGCCCGATTGCTGCCCTCAAATTGTTCTAATTTCCCTTTTTTCCATTGGAGTGCTCTTTTTTTTTTTTTTTTGAGAAAGGAGTTCATTTTAAGATGTCTTGGTTCTTCCGAATTTTATGATAATAAATGGAATTTGCATCTTTTATACAATTTAGACAATCACTAAACTAGTTATTTGATTATCTTTTTTAACGGAAGAACATTCGAATCCTGATCACATACATATCATCTTTATCATTCCAATTGTATATCCCAATAAGGTCATTTCCGAATAAACCATTAATGGTATTCTCATCTTACTTTTAACAAATTTTAACAAATTACTGATACTACTTTTTTTTTGTTACAAATCTACAATAGTATTTCAGTTGGTGTATATCACAAAATATTTGGTCAAAACTATGCTCAATCAAACCGTATCTACTCATGTATATACTAGATACTAAATTTTATTCAAGAGCACAATCAAAATGTAAAAGACCTAATGACAAACTATAAGTATAAGTTGGTGGAGATTTGGACGGGAATTCTAATTACATTTTGATTGCATCAATTGTGTAAGAAGAAAGAAAGGGTAGATAATTCCTTATTAATGGACGCCCAGTATGTAAACAGCGGATGAATGCCACTGCCAACATATTTTGAACCATCTGTCCAGCAATTCTCATCTGTTAAAAACTCGATTCACAAATCCGCGCAAAGAGCTTCCCATTCCTGCACCCACAGTTTCTGCCAGATACTTGGCCTGCAACAGAAACTTCTGTCAATGCTCAACCCATTTCTAGAAGGCCCCCCGTAGTTAATGAAATCAACCAAAAGCAGATATGTAAGGAAAATTTTGAGAAATTACCTCTTGGATAGTCTTTTTCAGATCAAAAGCATCTTTCACTCGATCGTCCAAGAATGCCCATGTATCACGAAAATCTGTCAGAAAATGGCTATTATTGGGGATAAATGTTCACATAAAGGAAAGACCCTCTATCTTCATCAAGAATTTGTTTTCGAGACGTGCATAAGAAACAGAGCGAATCAACCAGAAAGAAGAGAGACAACACATTGTTTCTCCTTCCTGGCGGAATTCTTCACAATTCCTAATATTTTCATGCAATAAGCATTACAGAAATCATTGCATGATGGGCAGATGTGAACGGCCTGATTTACATTAAATTCAATAAAAAAAAAAGATGATGATCATTCAAGATAACATTTGCAACATTCCCAACGCTACTGAAATGAGAGTAGCTTTGACAATGATGACGGAAAAGTAACAAAAAAGGGCATCAAAGAACAAAACCCACAATAACAAAAGCAAATCCAAGTTATGAGGGAGCGAAAGAAGTAAACATAACAAACCTGGGGAAATATCTGTGAGCATGTAGATCTCAGTGATCGAGTATATTCCTCCAAGTACAGTGCGCTTCACATACCAATCCATGTCAGAGGCCTCATCACCAACAGCATGCCATATCTCATCCAGCAACATTGCACGCTGCTTAAAACTTGTTGGAATGTTTGGTGGCTGTGCCTGTGAAGGAATTCAGAGAACAGTATGCTAAGAATTGCAGCTCTAGCTATGTCAGCATTTTAACAAGAAAAAGGGCAATCACAAAAATTACTTGAATGCTAAGGGCTTGCGGCCACTTCGATATGTAAGGTGTTTGCATTTCCAAACGGATCCTCACAAGCTTGGAGATGCGCTGACTAGGCATCAAACTCCGTAGATCCTCTCCTGAGTCAATTCTATCGATAAGCCTTTGCAAGCAGTCATCCATGAAAAACTGAAAAGGGAAAATAATCAACATAAATCATCATCAAAGTAACTAGATGTGTTTTTGGCCTAAACCAAACACATGCACGGAGACAAGGAAACCTTTTCCAACCCATGCACCTAAAAGCTAAATATTCGAGGCTTGATGTAATAGAAGAAGATAAAAAACATGATCACACAGATTTAAACCTAGACATAGCAAAACAAAATAGATCCCTTTCAGTTAATAGAAGCAGAAAATTTTCTTTCCATTTGTCTCAAAGACACAACAGAGCCTTTTTACCATGGAAATATCATATTCTCAACCTATTCTTTTCCAGCTTTCACTACCCTAGTTGCTACCTATACATCTAACAGTTGAAGTAAAGTTATGCACTCCTGATAAACCATTCCAAATGTTTATCGGACCAGCGATCAGAAAAAGTTAGATAAACTTCAGGTTTAATGGCCTAAAATTCCAAACCTAGTATCCAGCCTCTCCCCTTAAGGTATTGAAGATTTGATACACATAATTTCCAAAGAAGACCAGACTTACAATCTCACAGTAATCAAAAAAATATTAAATATACATACATATTGCTGCAAATTCATACTTCTTTTATTCAAATAAGTCTTTACATAATTGATAAATATTCAAATCCAATGCACAAGGCTTGAGAGTTGAGCCATAATTGCAAGATCTAGGGGGTGCACATGCGCACAGCCTCATGCTCATGTTGCAAAGTGACCATTCCAGTGTTTTGAAGTTTGAACCGATAAACCTAAGTTGCAATGGAAAAACTTCCAACTATACCAATTACCAAGGCTCGTCTTCATTCCTTTTATATATGTT
Organism: Tripterygium wilfordii; assembly: GCF_013401445.1. Classification (NCBI taxonomy): domain Eukaryota; kingdom Viridiplantae; phylum Streptophyta; class Magnoliopsida; order Celastrales; family Celastraceae; genus Tripterygium; species Tripterygium wilfordii. The sequence goes on along the minus strand of NC_052240.1, from coordinate 12,541,233 downwards.
ATAAGAAATATAAATTAAAGACAATTAGCAGTAATTTCGATATGGATCCTTCAGATTTACAACAGTTCTGTAATAAGATACTTACACAAATGAAGCTCCAGCAAATTACTCATAAGAGCTACTTCAGAAGGAAAAAAGATAATAACAGTGATGACATTGGATGCAACAAAGATTACCCATTCACAACCTGTCTACCAAATTGAAGACACAAGATGGGCAGGGGAATTAGCATTACAGTAGAAGACAAGTTATACCTCAACTAGAGCAGCTTCTTTCCTTGGAAAAGTGCCAACAATAGCAGGTGACACACCAATATCTCTCGAGCCAGAAATCATGGCCTCTTGAGTCCATCCCAATACTATCTGCATCAATAAATTAAAAGAACCACATTAAACGCAAAGTTCTATAAGTTTACCAACAAACACCTAGACACGGTAATCCAGCACCATCCCTACTTAACCAAAATTTATGAAAGTTGGTTATCCAATTAACAAAAGGTTTGCCAAAATGAGAAGCGCAATAGAGAACTGACCACGTGAGGGAGGGAAGCTTGAAGCACGCGTGCTTGCTCATCCTGGTACTCGACTCTCGGTCTCTGCCTCTGGTAGCGACGAGCTCCCGCTCCCTCGGCCGTCGATGATGCCGACGATGAAGTTGACGAAGATGTTGTAGAATCTGCGTCATTAGGGTTATCCACGGGCGGAAAGGGGATTTGATCTTCATTATGGCTTTGATTATAGAATGACTGAGGATTCGTAGAAGTGGAAAAGCGAGAAACGCCTCCAATCAAAGTCTCGGCATACGGGCATCGAAGTCGTCCATTGCTAGAGTTACGCAAGGTTGCAACTGACAAGAGACGCTTCGCGGCCGTTCTGTACATGGTCCGGTCGAAGAGATCGAACTACGGTGGGAAGAAGGAATCGGCTTGATATATTTCTGCTTGGAGGAGAGAACGTAATTTTGGTTCCACGTAGGGTTCCATAACGCATCCACGTGGCATTGTCGCTGCCGCAGACAAACATTTCCGCCAAGTGTTCGGGTCAGCCTGACCAAGTAAAACGATGACGTTTCATGGGCATCGAAAACTTTTTTTATCTTCAATTCTTCAAAAATTTAGAAATTTAGACACAAATTTGCCCTCAAATTGGTAGATTGTATTTGAAAACTAGTTTCAGACAGGAAACATGAGTTATGAAGAGATGTTCCAGGAGATATGGCAAATGCAGTGGCTTAAGGTGGTGTAACAAACTTTTTAATTGTAAATTCCCAGAACAGCAAAAACTATGGTAAGAACTAGCTCCTTACTCCTTAGCTGCATGCAAGGTGCCTATCGATCTTTCATTTAGATTGAAGCGGGTAAAACACAGATAGAAGGAAAGAACAAACTTTGTTTTCATGGGTGCTTGCCATATACAATTTCTAAGCTAATCCATAAGGAAATCAACCAGGTTACAGAGTTCTGTTAATCTGTCACCACATCAATGATGGATCTCTCTCCAAACCAGCTCGAATCCTCAACGTCAATGCGAAGTGAAGGCCTGCAAGAATGAATTATATGCAAGTTTTAGTTACATGTCTGATAGTTGAATATGATCATAGGATAAAGTCGGAGAATTACTGAAAATATGTTGCAGTGACCAGGATCTGCAATGTGTGCCTGCAAGTTTTCGAGGGGGCTTTGGCCAGTGTAAATATGTTGAAACCAGAAGCCAACAAATGCTAGCATAGCAAGACGTCCATTTTTAATCTCCTTCGTCCTCAATACCATTACTGGTTCTGGAGACCCCATTCCCCACATCAATGGATCAAACCATAAGCCCCCTGGATATCCAACATCTGTTTTCGGGTTTGTTATATGTGGAAGCTTAGGCTCAATGTCAACGCACCCCGGATTAAGCATATCAGCCCATCTCCTGCCCTCGACCCATCCCATCAGGCCTAATTGAACGACAAACAAAGTTGTAGGATCTGCAAAGTATTCACGAGCACCCGCATCGAACCAGTTGTAGTTCTCGATAAAGCCTAAGTTTTCAAGCCATTCTGGTACAAGAATTCCAGCTATGGCAAGCATTGCCCACCTGGCATGCATTAGTTCAGCTTGTGCAAACCATTTAAGCGACTCTGGATCAGATCCTGAAATAAAGTTCAATTTACTTGCTATTTCTATAACCAACAAGATTGTACAAGACTACAAAACCATTCCTATTCTATGACTCCTGGAAATTGCCTGAATGAATTTTTGTTATCTAAAAATAACATTTGTTCAAGAAACAATATGCAATAAAGATGTACCTAATCCAAGTGGGTCAAAGCCAAAGTCTCCGGGAAGGCTGCAGTAAATACAAACGAAGAAGTCATCTTCTGAAGATACAAAGGAGCTTTCTCACCTCTCGCTAAGATTAATCAAAAATTCAAAAAAAGAGAAATAGAGTCCGAGATATGGCTTCCCCATAAAATTCATGCTAACAGCAAGTTACCATTTAGCAAATGTCATACTATATAATGGTTGATGGAGGAGTCTTGGATAATTCTGTACATTTTGAGCACCATGGTAATTTAGGGTAAACATTAGGCAAGCAACTCATCAAACTATTCTTAAAGAGAAAATGTTCTTCTTTGAAGAAATATAAAGGAAAAATATAGCTGTGAATGTGATTAGCATGATTAGAAGATGTTACAGTGGCTTTCAAATGGTAGAGCACAGCATTGCATTTCCCTATTGTACTTCTCTAATTAGGACTGAATATGGATAATCTCAATCAGAACAAATTGATTATAACGAATTACGTAGCAACTGATGCTTGCACCTAAGATGTTCGATAAAATTACAAAGAGGGAGAAGGAAAAAAGAGTTACCTGCCATCAAGCCACGGAGGAGGCGAACTGCCAGGGAACCACAACGGCCTATCTGCAGGAAGCGGTTCGCAAACACTTGACACCCCTTTTGTTGCCTTCACTCGTGTTTTCCCTACTGAGCATGTTATGGTCTTCAATGGGAAAGATTTCTGAGATACATCCCTGTTTTTCAAAAAGAAAACCCATTTCAGATTGAAAGAAGGATGCAATTAACTTCACCAAATATTGCTTAGCCTGTAAGAGATTTATATGACCTGATTGTAAAGCTTGACAGTGACGTGGAGGCAATGTTTAGAGCCATGGATGACAAACTCTCAGTGTTTCGAACTGGTGGCTTCCTTATTTTATTTGCGGCTTATCCTTTCAATGTTTTGAGGAGATGATTCAGTCATTCAGTTCGGGTTGTGTTGTGTTGTGTTGTTTGGCGTCAGACACTGCGTCGCCAATGATATGTTAACACGTGTTACAGATAGTGCACGAGACTGGGTTGGATTAACAGCTAGCCTGCCTGATCTGGAGCTGAGCCCACCCCTACAACTCTCCCTTGGGCCCAAAAACGCCAAAGGCCCAAAAGTTCGTCAAAAATTCAAAAATCAAAATGACCGGCTTTTTTTTTCTAATGAATCAAATACACGGCCGTAGATTATACGCTACCGGACTTTTGTTTCCTAATTTTTGCCTTCCCTTTGTATGTTTGGGGAAAAAAATATCCGTTACAGCTTTTATGCCCAAATCATGAATTCTAGTATAAAAAAATCACGATGATGGATCACTGGGATTTCAGCTATGGAGGAAAAGCTAATACAAAGTCCACTTAAGCAGAGAGTTCGAAAAAGAGATCAAGAGCCAAGAAACCCAGAGTAGTTTCTGTGTCAAACAGTCCGAATATCATGGAATCCTAATTTCGTGAAGGAAGATGGGGTGGGGGTGATTGTCGATTTTCTCGTGTTTTCCTAATTTGTTTAGGAGATCCTGGAAAATCCCAAGGAAACGTTCGTTGTGGGGTATAAAACACGGCCACCTCCCAGCAGCCAAACAGACAGCAATGCACACTGTCCATAATGTTTGTTGTGGGTTGTATTCTATTGCGCAACCCCCCGCCTCTAGACATTGGCACTAACCTTTTCAGAACTCCTCTCTTTCTCTCACCACTAACCATTATGTGACCCTCTCTCTGGCGACGATCAACCTTTTCTAGTACTTCAGGTAAATCTAAACTACGACAATGCATCAACTGTTCGGCTTTGGATGTTGCAAGATCCTGTTGCATGTTTTCTATGCGAGTTGATTATGTGATTCTGATTTTTCTTTAGGGCTTTGAATGGATGGTTGATTGCTTTTTTGTTGTTATCCATTCCTTGCTGTGCCTGCCGATTTGTGCGAGTTAGGGTTTTTTGCATCCGAAACTAGGTTTTGATTTAACAATGTCTATTCTGGAGATTGTTACATATGGTGACAGATGAGGTCCATTGATATTTGAGTATGGAATGCTTGCGTTTTGCTATTTCATGCATTGTTGTCCTCAAAACTGTCTTGATTCTAATCTGAGACTATTTATTCAATTTCGCAGATTTTTCATGGAATACCAAGGCTTAGCTCAGTTTGTTCATATGCTAAAGATAAGCTGAAATTCAAGAATTGAGGCACCACTGCACCAGTATTTAAGCATAATGATCCCGAACATGTCTAGTGAACATGCAATTTGTAAGATGTCAGTTTCCATGCTTTGCCCATTCTATATCTGTTTTATGCCTCTCCTTCAGATTTCTGCATTTATTTTATGTGGACTTTGGCGGTAAGGTTGTAGTTGTAGAAGCTTAAATTATGAGAGAGAAAAGTTGTTAGCACCATCAAATCTATGTTTTATTGCTAATGCAAATCTGTAGATAATTCTAATGATTTTTTTTGGGCAGACTACTGTTTAGCAATGACTATGTCAATAATATCATAGAACATGACTACGAATTTGAGGAGGGAGATATAGTCATATAGCTCTCTATTGTGTGTCCTTTCTAAGGTTCTGATATTTATCTCCCTCCCTCTCACTCTCACTCTCTGTCTATGTCTATGTCTATGTCTATGTTTCTGTCTTTCTCTCCCTTTGTATAGGACTCTACGTTTCTTTTGCTGTGGTGCCAGAGCTAGTATTTCTTCTTGTTATTTTTGTGACCTATTGTGAACATTTCCCTAAGTATGCTCTATGTCATTTTTTAACATTTTTTATCCTGTTCAATCTATCTTAATCAGGGCAGTGAGAAAGAGAATTGATTGATGCTCTCTTCTTTCCTTACTACAGGAATCAAAGAAGAAGCTGACTTTATAAATAGGGCAAGCAGGGATTCGATCCTAAGGCAGGAAAGAGAGGGATAGATCTAAGAGGTGCTAGTGGTATTCTGACCTAGGAACTAGAGCAGACCAGACGCAACAATCTTCATCTTCCGTCTGCTAGTATGATAGGAGAAATAGAACTAATAGTATAGGAACTCAAAGCAGAGAAATACTTTATCTTCTTGTGAAGGTTCATGAGGTGAGTTAAAGTTTGTTTTTCTAATGTATGTTGTTAATATGCCATTGAAAAATTTGCCTATTAAACTGTGGTTTTCAGTGGAATCTTGGCTTAAATTTCCGTGCCATTGAGTTTGTGTCCTATGCAAATGCAGTATGAGTTCAGTGATATGATTATTACTCGATAGTAGAGTTTAAATGGTATTTATAATATTCTGTAATGTGTTTTCTTTTTTAGTGGAAGCAGTGACTTTGAAACTTTTTCAAATACTTTTTCTTGATGAGAATATTAGCTAACCATCATTCCATCTTGTTAACTTAATTGCTAGATTAAACCTTCAAATGTAGGCATGAATAGTAATCTTAATGCTTTAATTCTTTTTGACTTGTTACACTTTAGAAATTTTTGTCCTATTTCTTCATTAATACTAAGAGATTGTGCATAGCATGTTTATTCAGAGATTGTACGTGTATGTTTATTCTAAAACTTTTGGGGGGGGGGGGGGTCATCTGAGTGTTAGAACCCTTTTATTTAGATTCCTTTTTTTAATGTGTTTGAGTTTTGCCGTTATTTTAAACATTGCTGGCTTCCTATTTACTTGATGCCATTAGTGAGTTAACTCTGTTGCAACCAATTTGAATTCTCTCAACCCTGTGCTGCGTTTGAGCCCTCAATTACTACTCGTTGCATTTGTTTAGTGGACAGTGTTAGATTCAGCTGCATGGTGTTCGTTATGATCGTATGAGAGGAGTTTAGAACACCTTGAAGTCCCTATTAAATATGCCAATGTTGTGACGTGTTTGTTATAAGCTATTACTCCTATTAGTTTCTTTTCAGTACATTAAGTTGTGGCAGGGTTTCTCATCACTCACTTGAAGTACCCTTCTGTGACTGCAGAATGGTACCCTTACGTGACTGCAGAATGTGGTTGTTTCATTTCCCCTTGAATACTGCGCCTTCTAAATTCGCTTGCCACGGGGAAAAGATGACACAGATAGCAATATGGGCATTAACTCTGAACATCTATAATTCTTTTGCAACCTTGAAGATGATAGGATATAGAATGCATATTTAGTATTCTGCAAGTATATCCCTTTGTGTATGCAGTTAACGATGATATGTTATCAAAGTATTTCTTGGACTTGGTCCGTACCCTAAAAGACCATTGCGCTCGTCTCAATGAACTTGTTCATGCAACATAGTATGCTTCATATTTTAATTATAGAAATATATTTCCTTACCGGAAGGTAGTAGTTGTATACTTAAAAGCAATGAACACGGAACTGGTCTGCTTGTTGCAGGGAGGCATGTACTGATGAAAGAATAAAGCAATTGCCTGTGGAAACTGAAAAACTTCTAGATGATCTGTATTATTTTATCGATGTGATTTCTATTAGTGAGGCTTGGTTGAGTGGACTGGTTACTGAATATCTTCCTAATTTGTTCGTCTTCCTCTACTGCTCTCACTACTCATGCTAAGGCAGAGTAATGTAAGATCTATTCTTCCTGGTATCCTTTTTTTTTCATTGTAAATGAGCTAAATAAGAATGTATTTTCTTATTGTTGGTTTAGATTTGTAAGGCTTTGTCATTGACCATGTGTTTGAGAAATTCCTAGAAATAACATGGTTTTATGCTTGTTAGAAGTAGGGTCCTGGGTTTTGTCAAGAATGATGAATATATGTTTTCTTTTTAGCTTAAAACTAGTGTACTTAGAAGCATTCACCATACAGTTTGATGAGATCATCCACTAGGAATCACATATGCAGGGAATCATTTGACCCTTCTTTTTTTTTGGTAAGGAATCATTTGACCCATGCTTTCCCTACAATTCACTGTAGAGCTACAGGAATCTTGATGACTCATATATGTGGAATATGCATGGTCCATGTAGGTCTTGCATGTCTGGAGGGTGAGATTCTAGATTGCTTGAAATACAATTAGTCATTGCAGGCAACAAAGTCCGAGAGTCACTGGGGCTGTGCTTATGGAACTGAGTAGTTTAAGTGTAGTTATGGACTTTTTTGAGCGGAAAAGTCATAATAAAATCTTGTGACGTAAAATGGACTTGCAGTTCAGTTGTTTATTCAACACTATTAGTGTCTTACCTCTTCTGCCGCTTTAGCTTGTTACTGATTAGTGGTTCCAATTTTTAAGTATGGTGGTGGTTTTATTCTTGATGTGGGATTAAGTTTTTTTTAACCTTGAAGATTTTATGAGCCTTTCCCTTTTTGTGTTCTCCAAACCAGATACGTATTTGATTGTAGGAAAACAATGTATATTTGTTAAAATATGGATAGTTTTCACTGGACTCATTTATGAATAAGTTTATGATTCACTTCAATCAAGAATTTTTATACAACCTTTTGTTTTTGTTTCAGAGGTCAAGGTCTATCTGCAATTACTTCCTTTTACATACTTAATTGTCTTCTTCAGGTTGTTGGTTGTAAAAGCTTGATTAATGCTGTTACTGGTGGTATATTATATCCCTACAAGAAATTAAGGTTGGGAGATGCTACTGAAGGGGGAAAGTTTGGCAGCACTAATGTTTCTAATTATCTTCTGAACTGTTTCAATGATTTACAGGAATTGGTTCATAATGGTTCTGACTTCTGAGTTTGAAGAGACAGAAAAACTTGATGCAGATCATATGCTTATCATCAACTTACCAAAAAAGAGTATGTATCGTGGAATTCTCAATTTAAAAACTGCCACGAGGAAAATCATATACATACGGAAAGGTTAGTATGATATTCTTCTTGATCTCAGATATGTGTCCTTTAACTTACTGACCGCTTACATATATAGCTACTTTTTTTTACTTATTATATTAGATTACTTGTTAAACTACTGAGTCTTGATATGGTTTATGAGTCATCTTGGGTAGATTTTCTGCCGTTGCCTTTTTTGTTTGAAATTGTGGAGATAGGACTGCCTGAGTTTTAATATGAGAAATTCCTGCAGGAACTTTTGAATCAGCAAATGGACAACTGTAATTTAAACTTGAATCCTGAAATCTATAATGTCGGTGCCTTGTTTAGCTGAGTTACTGTGATATCTATACATGGTATTTTACATTTACTTTATTTAACTTGCATTGATGCTTGGATATGATGGATGCTAAATTGCATTTCAAACAGGGGAATCTGATTAGTGAAAGAGACTAGGGACTTATTAGACTCCTCTTGGTATTGATGAATGATGTATGCATTGAGCTTCCAAAATTGTGGATTCTGCAAATGTATATGCTAACCTAAAAAATATTGGCAACACTTTTTCCTGGAGCAAAGTGAGCCTTTGCTGTACACTTGGCTTAGAATTTCAAAACTGAAAAAGATTTAATGAATGGTGGGAGAGGACTTTGGAATGGAGAAAAAGTGAGAAGCACTAAATGGGCAGGTCCGTTTAAATTTTGTGTTTTTCATGAAATACACTGACTTTTGGAAACAACATCTATTTCCTGGAACCTTTATTGTACAATTCGCTTGGAATATCAAAACTGAAAAAGAATGGATGAACAATGAGAGAGGACTTTGGCATGGGGAAATAGTGAGAAGCACTCAATGGCAGGTCTGTTTATATTTTGTGCTTTTCATGAAATACACTAACTTGTGGAAACAACTTCTCTTTCCTAGAGCCTTTGCTGTACACTTGGATTGGAATTTCAAAACTGAAAAAGAATGAATGAACAGTGAGGGAGGATTTTGGCATGGGGAAAAAGTGAGAAGCACTCAATTGATAGGTCCGTTTAAATTTTGTGCTTTTCACGAAATTCACTAACTTGGGAAAACAGCAACTATTTCCCTAAGCCTTTGTTGTACACTTTTGGCTTGAAATTTCAAAATTGAAAAGTCATAAAAGTGAGAAGCACTCCACTGACAAGTCCGTTTAAATTTTGTGCTTTTCATAATAGTCACTAACCTCGGTAAACAACTTCTATTTCCCGAAGCCTTTGCTGTACACTTGGCTTGGAATTTCAAAAGTGAAAAAGAATGAATGAACGGTGAGAGACAATTTTGGCTTGGGGAAAAAGTAAGAAGCACTCAATGGGCAGGTTCGTTTAAATTTTGTGCTTTTCACTAAATACACTAACCTGTCGAAAAAACTCGTATTTCTTGGAGGCTTTGTTGTACACTTGGCTTGGAATTTGAAAACTGATAAAGAATGAATGGACGGTGAGAGGATTTTGGTATGAGGAAAATTTGAGAAGCACTCAATTGACAGGTCTGTTTAAATTTTGTGTTTTTCATGAAATTCACTAACCTGGGAAAACAACTTCTATTTTGAAGTCTTTGTTGTACACTTTTTGCTTGAAATTTCAAAATTGAAAAAGCACAAAAGTGAGAAGCACTCAATTGGCAGGTCCGTTTAAATTTGTGCTTTTCAATTCACTAACTTGGGAAAACAACTTTTATTTCCCGGAGCCTTTGTTGTACACTTGGTTTGGAATTTCAAAAATGAAAAAGAATGAATGAACGGAGAGATTAATTTGGCATGGGGAAAAAGTGAGCACTCAATAGGTAGGTTCGTTTAAATTTTGTGCTTTTCATGAAATACACCAACTTTAGGAAACGTCTATTTCCTGGAGCCTTTATTGTACAATTCGCTTGGAATTTCAAAACTGAAAAAGAATGAATAAACAATCAGAGAAGACTTTGGAATGAGGAAAAAGTGAGAAGCACTCAATGGACAAGTCCGTTTATATTTTGTGTTTTTCATAAAATACACTAACTTGTGGAAACAAATTCTATTTCCTGGAGTCTTTGTTGTATACTTGGCTTGGAATTTCGAAACTGAAAAGGAAGTAATGGATGGTGAGAGTGGATTTTGGCATGGGAAAAAAGCGAGAAGCACTCAATTGACAGGTCGGTTTAAATTTTGTGCTTTTCATTAAATTCACTAACCTAAGAAAATAACTTCTATTTCCTGAAGCCTTTATTGAACACTTTTGGCTTGAAATTTGAAAATTGAAGAGGCACAAAAGTGAGAAGCACTTAATTGACAGGTCCGTTTATATTTTGTGCTTTTCATGAAATTCACTAACATGGGAAAACAACTTCTATTTCCTGAAGCCTTTGTTGTTCTTTTGGCTTGAAATTTCAAAACTGAAAAGGAATGAATGAATGGTGAGAGAGGATTTTGGCATGGGAAAAAAGTGAGAAGCACTCAATGGGCAGGTCTGTTTAAATTTTGTGCTTTTCATGACATTTGATGTCAAATGTCATAGCTGGTCAGGCAACAGAGAGAACTACAGATTTATGTTTTTGATTTCTTGAAATCATAGAGATATTGGTGGGGAAAAAATGGAGAAAACTATAGAACTCTGAAGAGAAGGGAAAACATTGGGGGGGGGGCACTTGACGGACCATTTATGGGAGAAATCACCCAATTTATCAGTGCCAAGGTCTGTTGTTTCTGTGAGCAAGGCTTGTGGTTGAGTGACTGAAGGTGATGATTTTGATATCATTATAAAGCACCATACCATAGCAGAGATGGAGAGAATTACGCTTCCCTAGTATTCTCTTTCTTGCTCATCTCAACCACTAACCCAACCTGATGGATTTCTCCATATTGTAAATGCTGATTAATCTTTGTATACTCTTGTCCCACCAAAAGATTTATTCTTTTACCTCTACAATGTCGAAAATTGTGAAAGATTAACTTTAACCTTGTCCTTTCTCTAACCATCCAATGCATGTTGAAAGAAACAACAATGCCTTTGCCCAACTATTTTCACTTTACTAAAATCAACAGGTATGCTTGCTGTAAACCTTCTAAAGTTTTTATTTTTTCTCTCATTGACAGGATTCACATGAACAGTCCCTTTATTATTGTCTTAAAGAAAACTTGATGGATGCTGGTTTGATTATATCCTCGATACTTTGAAAAATGAATGTACAAGCTGTGGAACAGTTATGGATTTATTTTGTTGAATCTGATGATGGTATTGAAGATGGTAGTACTTTAGCAGCTGCTTTAATGTACCCCATCACAAAGAGAACAAGGAAACCACAGTAAGTTTTCATTGGATACTCCAGGTAGGACAATTTCATATTCAGCTTGGTTCCTATTATCATATATCTTTTATGTTGTGTACAGCTCTCGAGGAGTCATCCCAATCCAAAGATCATCTTTTTGTTCTAGAAATTGCTGTCTGTCAATGAACTCCTAATGGTATAGCACATTATGGTGGTAATCACTAACTAGTATCAACTTTGATTTTATCGCTCATTCTATGGTTGATTCTGAATATTTTGGCATCGATTTCTTTTAATTCCGTAATCATTTGTTCATTGGCAAATTCCCGAAGATAAGACTTCTTCTTTGGTGCTTGGCAAAGGATGGTTTACATAGTGAAGGTTCTATATTGATTCCTTTCAAGCCTTAAAAAAGATAGCTTAATAAATTTCTTGTTGGCTAAGTTGCGGTGAAATTTTTTGTGGTTGCAAGATCTTTATTTGGAATTGATATTGGTTGCTTTTTTTTCTCTCTCTCTCTAATGTCAATCTGAGGCTTCCAATATGAAGCAGTTGTGCACTGACTGTTTGCTGGATGTCTATGAATTCTAGGTCGTCTTTAACAGCAAAGAGAGAGAAAAAAGATAGGAAGTCAATTGGTGTTACAGATGACTGACCGACTTCCTTCTTTGCTTTCAATCGGTGTGATATTTGATCAAACTCGTAGGTTGGTCTGTACATATGCATATATGTGAGACTGGGATCTCTAATAGTTGAACCCATGTGTGTTACAGATGATTGACCAACTTCCTTCTTTGCTTTCAATTCCTCTTGAATTTTTGTATTGTTTTCAATGTTTTAAATACTTGTGACATTCACATAGAAATACATTGTTTGTCTAACATTGTCCGTGATATATTATTCTTTTATTTTTCAGTTGGTTGCTGAGATGACGGAGGACAAGAGACTCCTGCTACTGCCAATCAGACTACTTGAGATTATAATATTTAACGAAATATTGAAAGCATTCGTGTCAAAGGTATCAGGGCTATGTTAGGGTCGAACCATTTTACTTCCCAGATTTCTTTGAAAATCCTTGATGCTTGAGAACGAAACTTGTGGTTGAGTTCTACTGGAATGATACATGGAGAGGTCTCTCTTGTCATAATTTGACATTTTTGTATAGTTGTTGACAATCTGAAATTCAGGTTTGAGAAGTAGAGCCAGAAAAAGATGACTCATTGTTGAGGGCAGAGATGCTTTGCGAGTAAGTAGACAAAACTAGAAGCACTTGAGTTTGACGTTGTTTATAATTATCCCATTTTGTTTACTGTAAGAATAAATTAAGTTTTTTTTTTATTTATAGGGGAGTCAGGCAACAAAATCTACAACAGTACAGGGAAACACCAGACATCTTATAACCACCAATTTATCTTATTATCATCCTTTTCAAGTTGGGCATATTAACATGGTCTTCCAGGTACAAAAACCTAGACTCTAATCTTTCATTGCTTTCTCCCACATGGTTACATATAGGCTATAGAAGCTATTTTCAAACTTAAAAATGAGCGGCCGGCCCTTTTGAGTAGATAATGCCATATTTTACTTTTAATATTGCTTTATGAGAGTGCTTTACTTTGATCAAAAGAAATAACAAAAACTGAATATTGTGTGAGGGTTTGAATTAATGCATTATGTATGTAATTCCCATGAAGAATTAAAGGGTCTGTGATATTGAAAGAAGAGAGAAGCTATATCACCAAAATTCCCATGAAGAATTAATGTTACCCCAAAATTAGTTCATTTTGTATTAATACGTTAAAATTGACTTGTGGTAACCGATATCTGTATGTGGTTTTTGGTTAGGACATTGTTCTTTTTATTATTTAAAATTTTAGTTATCATTTCAAAGAAATAAATGGTAGAAAAATATTTTCAAATGCCTCTACAATTATTAATCAACTGGAAAAGATATTCACAGTATTAGTTATAGCTTATGAATAATAAATACATAAAAAAATAAGAAGAATAATAATAAAAGAATAAGAAAGAAAATTAATAGAGCAAGTATGTAGAGGTAATGGGTTTGTTTGGTAAAGCGTATATGCTAATTTATAAGTTAGCATAGACCTTTTTACCAAACATATCATATACACTCGAAAAAATATAAGTTCTACCAACGAGTTTGTTCTGAGAATACGCGAACCTATGGTAAAATTATCAAATATAAGCCAAGTTATAAAAGTATTACCAAACACACGACATCTTATAAGCTTATAAACTACCAAACAACCCCCCTCCTCCCCCTGTTTCAAATCATGTCATTCCTGTAAGCAAAACGTTCCCTGTATTTTATGGTTCTTTATTTTTGTTTTGTTCTTTTATTATGATTGTTATATTATTTTGTGTGTGTTTACTTCTCATAGCATGTGATTGTTGGAATGGGAGGAATTAGTGTATAGGGTTTAGATTTTGGGGCTTAATTTTTAGTCTTTAAGGTTTAGTCCAGAATCAAATATTTATATTACATTATGAACAACAAAAATACTCAATCTCATATTTTAATTCATGATTTAGCATAGTTTTGGAGTAGAATTGAAACCGGAATTGGAGTATCCTATCCCGTGATTGTTATATTATTTTTCTGTGGGCGTTTAGTTCTCATAGGCTGTGCTTATATGACATTTTTCTTTTCTTTTCCAAAAAGCCATTTGCAGATTTTATTTTTTTTTCTGAAGTAGTATTATATTTCAAAAGGTCACTTTACAATGACGGTAACAACATTTCCATTAAAAAAAAACATAACATGTTATTTCATTAATTCATTTAAATTTATTGATTTCGGTTTTTTAATATATTTAAGATTAGGATAGATTTTACATTTCAGTATATATCAATATCATTAATTGTACTTCTAAATATTGATTTTTTTATTTTTGATATACACATGTAATTTAAAAAGATATCTAACATAAAACGGATAGCATATAGGATATATATCATATTAAATAGAATGAATATTGAATAAAGGTCTATTTATGAAATTAAATTCTCGAATCGAAAAGCCATGTACATTCTCATAAGATATTAATTATAGTCTATATGATAATCTCAATTTAAAATTATATTCAAAAGAAGATAAATAAATAAAAATGAAAATTATCTAAGAAAATTATGAATAAGAAGAAATATAAAAAAAATAACACAACGTTGTTAGTGGTTTTTTTTTATTGTCGTCGTTATCTTGACATTAAAAAACTTGAAGAAACCAATTGCCTTGCAGATACTGGTTAAGGAATATATCTATATAAATATATAGATAAGTGAATTTAGAGGAAAAATAAAAGATATTTCTGTATATTTATCTTCTTTTAGATATTATTTCTTATTTGCGCTTTTATTTTTGTTTCATTTTAAATTTTCACAATATTTTTATCGTTTTTGTTATTTATCTTCTTTTGGAGGTAATTTTAATTTGACATTATCATATAGATTGTAATTAATATTTTTTATTTATTAGATTAGATCACATAATTATTAATATTTATGCGGAAGCATTACTTGTCCATAATCTAGGTGGTTATAATGGCAATGCACGAATCCAATCTTTGTTTGTTTAAATTAGACAGCTAATTTTGTCGTGGCTACACATCACCGAATTAACTTAATTTGTTTAAATAACCATCGCCTTATCTTATCCAATCTACCCTACCCTACTCTAGCGCCATAATTAGTCCCACTATATATATATATATATATATAATTTTCTCACATGTTCTTAGAGCATCCACAATGGTGCTACTTGTGCACACACTCCAAATTTCACTAAATTATATTCTCTCTCTTCTCATTTCTCTTAGGTGGCACAATTTAATTGGGTGATTGGGTCCCACAATCTATACTATTCATCAACACTCCATACATTCCAACACTCTATATTCATTTTCTTTATTTTCTCTCTCTTCTTTTTCATCATCTCTCTTATTTTTCATCACCTCTCTCTTCCTTTTTATCTTCTCTCTCTCTTTCCATCATCTCTCTCTTACTTTTCATCACATCTCTCTTCCTTTTTCATCACCTCTCTCTTCACTATTCATCAATTATCATACACTTCAAAGATCAAGTATGAACTAATTTTTCAAGTGTCATTTTTTATCACAAGTGTGCATGTAGTGCTTAACTTATCAAGAAAGTATCATCTCAAGTACCCATTGTGAACATCTAGCGCTTAATTTATCAAGAAAGTATCATTTCAAGCACTTCAAAATCATCCCATTGTGGATGCTCTTACAACAACTATTATTATTACTATTAATTACTCCTATATATAATCAATCAAATTTTACGTTAGGATTTCCAATCAATCACACACTTTTGCGTTGTTTTGGCACAGTCGTACACATTGCATCACATGCGACAGATCCAAGTCCACGTGTTATACTGGTATGACAAAAATCTACGTCAGCATTCTCCATTACATTCATGGCAGATTAAAAAAAGCTACAAAACCAGCACGTTTAATTTTATTCTCTACAATTTGAACCACTACAGTTTAAACAATTGCTCCAGCTCCACTACTAATAGAACAAATCAAAGAATATAAGACGATGAATGGGCCATACCAAAAAAAAAAATTGGCTCCATTCATACATACAAAAAATTGCCCATTATACGTGAAGTCAGTAGCTCCGAAGCTTAAAAATGTCCGGATTTGCTGACCCGTTTTAGAAGTTCCAAAGAAATGAATCTTGACCTAAATATTGGTCCTGATTCTCGTCCTCATAATCAAGTGTAGGCATTGTTGGTGCAAGAAAACTGTCATTAAAATCGGTCAATTCAGGTAATAAACCGTAATCTATAGGGTAATTACCCGAACCCATATTTGTAAATAGGTCCGGAAACGTCCCGTCCAAATTAGTTTCATTATCCAATTGGACTGTCCCATCCGAAACTGAAGTAGAAGGCGAGTACTCCATTTGCAATTTGGGTACGGACCGATCTATAGAATGACCCGAGTGGCTTCTCGGTTGGTCCGGCTCTGCATTTGCGAACCTAGACGCCACCAATTGAATCTCGGGCGGACTCATCGACCTACCACCGGGAATATCCGGTGGATTATCGGGGAAATTGAACTTGGCGGAGGGGCCACGTAAGCAAAAGAGTGACGCATCGAAGGCACGTGCCGCCTTCTCCGCCGAATCAAAAGATCCCAACCAAATCCTTTCCCTGCTATTGGGTAGTCTGATTTCGGAAACCCATTTCCCCCATTTTCGCTTCCTGACTCCCGTGAACTTAATATCGCTGCTGCTTCTCTGATCACCTAACTTTTGCTCGGTAGTCGTGGTGTTGTATTTCGCCATAGCAGGAGCCGTTTCAGGTGATGTTTTTGATTTGATTGATTAGATTGAAATTGAATGGTTTTGGTTTTGGTTTGTCTGTGTATTTGAGGGGAATCAAGTGGGGGTGTGGGGAGTACATATACATATATATATATATATATGATGGGAGTGTGTATATATATATATGGGGAGGGTTGTCTTTTTAAGAGGGTGTAGAGTTTCTGACTGTGAAGGGTCAACACGGTAGAGGCGCGTTGAAAGGAAAGGAAAATAGGAATGTACGGAAGGCACAAATAATGTACACGTGGAGTGGTGGGAGGCCACATCAGTTGGATTACGCGGGCTAGAAAAATCGACCACGTGTTTCTTCTAGAATTAAAATATTATTACATTTTGGGATACTAGTTCTTTTTGTTTTTCAAGTGGCACTAGTTGTTAAATATGGGGACCACGTAGTAGATGACCACCTAAACCTCAATATCAACATTCTTCTTTTCGTTTTATGTTCTGAAGTGCGAAAAACGATAAATGGGGATAAGGAATCACTATTTACAAAACCGGGGTACTTGCAGTAGAATAGCCTGCAGTAGGGCTGTGCAAATGAAACCGAAAACCGGATCAAAACCGATAATCGGACCGGTCGGTCCGGTTTGGATCAGTTAGTTGATCGAGTTTGGTCAAACGGTTTCAAAAACCGAAACCAACCGAGTTAAGTCGGTCCGGATATGGTTTGGAATTTTTGTAACCACCGGTTAACCGGACCGGACCGGTATATATAATATATAATATTTAATACTATAATGTCTTTAAATATGGACCATTGAGATATAATATATAATTACTAATGTTATGTACCATTAGATTAAGACATTAAGTGATTAACTATGAAATATTAATATAATATATATCATTCCTTGAGATTTTTTTTGAAACATTTTTATCAATCCTTTAAGATTTGCTTACAAAATAGATATTTTACGAAAAACCATAATCGGACCGAAACCGAACCGGTTAGTCGGTTAACAGTAGTAACGGGTTTTGATGGTTTTGGATTGGTTTTGGTTTCAGAAAATACAAATCCGTAATTTCCGGATTGGTGACGGTTTGGCCTCCACGGTCCGGTTAACCGGACCGTGCACAGCCCTAGCCTGCAGTTTTGTGTCGCTTAAATCATTGTCGTCCAATCTATTTATTAAAAGTATAAAAATAGATTGAGCCCCGTAATGATAAGCACAATCCAACTCTTTTGATTGAAATTGCAGGGTCACTATAGTGACTTCTCGCCCTTTTAACTCCACTATTTACATCGCCTATGTAAATAAGGCTGTAAATGAAAATTAATCAATGTGACATGTTAAATGGATCCCACATTTGTGTTTTTAAACAATGATTATTTCATATGTCAAATAAATTTGAGGGGTAAAATGAGGATCATTTTTTGGGGGTTGTAGCATGACTCTTTGTGAACGACCTTAACAAACTTGATTCTTTTGATCATTTTACTAAACGAATAGAGTTAAGTTTCATAAATTTTTGGTTATCTCCTTTTATTTATGCCTTTTCTTTTATTACTGCATAGAGATGTAATGTGGGTCAACCAAGGCCAACTCGAAAGTGGCATGCGAGTTTCATGGAACGGGACGACCCTCTCATTGAGTTTCGCAAAACCCTACTGAGTTCCCAAGGGGGCAGGCCCCCAGTCAAGTGGGCCTTACCTAGCCGACGGTCGTGGAATCGGTATTTTTTTTATATACCTAGGTGGTATTAACAAATTTCATCTTCGAATTAATAAGAAAAATATAATTGTGATTGTGTGACATGTGAGCGTGCGTGTCTAAAACTAAAAGTTTTATATCAAAGAATGATACGTGATCATGATGAAGGATACAAACTAAAGAGACGCTTTGAAGCAGCCCAAATAGTAATTTTGATTAATCTAACTTTTGAATTGGAGTCAAAATACAACGGTCTCTATACATGTGTGAGGAGTAAAGGTATATATATGTGTGTGTTGACATGATAAGTAGAATATTTATATACCCCAGTGATCAGTTGAGACAACTATTAGACTTTGGAAGGTCCATGGTTGCTTCGAATTCCCACATCAATTAAAGTTGAGACCAACCTCTCATAAGCTCATTGTTTGGACCGTTTGGCGCTTCATTTAATTTGTTATGATCAGTCGCCAGGGTATTATTCTACGCGGATGTGTCTTATTTGACCGAGTGATTAGATTCTGGTTCTGAACACACGTTCCCTTGCGCACGCACTCACTTACGTCACTTGTAAAGCCTCGAGTCATAGTCAAGTCCCTCAACTGTCAACTACCAACAAAAAAAACGACTTTAATTTCACCATTCGGCTGTCTTCTTCTCTGATTTCCATCAATACGCCACGTGTTTCTTTCTTTATTTCTTTCTTTTTTGTAGCAATTTTTTTTATTACTTTGCTTCGTTAAAAGTATAGTTAGGTTTTATTCCAATATTTTGAGTAAATTAGTGGATTGTGAGTTTGACCGTTTGTGGAGTTGTGGTACATTTTTTTTTTACTGTGTTTCTTGTTGAAGAACTACTGTTTCTCATAATATGACGACGATAGTTCGTTATTTTTGAGCTCTAAAATATGAATGCATGCATGAAGCAATAAGGATACATATATATACACGTCCGAGTACGTCTAACCTGTAAGTTGACAGTCCAAATCATCTAGAAGACTATAAAAGACAAACTTTAATCAGTCAAACCCTAAAACTGTTTAAGGAAATGATGTACGAGGTTACGGAAATAGACTCTTGTAATACGAGTTAAGTCAACTTTTGACCATTGAAATATATTTAAAGTTTCACTTTGGTCATTCAAATATCAAATGTTTCAAGTTGGTTATTTAAAGATTTTTTTTTTATACACTTTAACCACTTGGTTAAATGTTGAGGATTCCGAGCAATCAACTAGCTTATGTGGCATTTTAAAAATAAAATAAATCATTTTTTAAAAAAATGTGATTATGTGGAAATTTGTAATAGATATTATTTTTTAAAAAAAAAATTGAAAACTCCAACAACAAAGAGAGAAGCCAAAGAAGACTGAAAATCAGCCCTTATGGCAACCAGAAGGGGGCCCGCCTCTAGCCTTCAGCGGAATAGGCTGTTGAATTTGAGATTGAGGAAGACTACCAACTTCAACTTCTAAACCCAGGATTTGAATCAAAACTATTTGATTTCGAGAGAGAGAGTGCAAACAGAAGAGAGGGAAACTTTGATTACGAGAAGCTACATCGTCTTCAAGAGGAGAGAAGCCACCATCACATAAGCTTTGTGCTGATTCGACAAGGAGGATGACGGGAAGTTCGAGTTCAGACAATTGAAGTTGCGACGATGGAGAACTGGAAGGACAATGCGCGACAGTGAGAGACCTAACCTAAACACAGAGAGTTTATCTTATTTTTTATTAAATTAAACATGAACCGTCAAATATAAATCTTAAGATGTAACGGTCTTAAAAATGAATATGTTATGAGGTGTCATACAATATATATATATATATATATATATATATATATATATATATATATTAATTTATTATTTTCCATTTTGACATTTGGCAGCCACACAAGCAAAATGTAGTTGTTTTTAGTGGTCAGCGCAACATGTCAGCATGTTGATTGACCAAAATACCCATAATCTGCTTGAGTGATCAAATTGTATTAAAAAAAAATTTGAGTAACCAACTTCAAACGTTTGATCTTTGAGTGATTAAAGTGAAAAAAATTTACTTAACCCTGTATAATACTCCATTAGGTAAATAGCCATAAGCAGACAATATTCTCTCACAATTAATTAAGGATCTCTGATTCTCTATCAGACCCACCTCGTGTCCCCATCAGTATTTGACTTTGCAGCACACGAGTCAAAAGTACATATATAACAAAACACAGCGGTAATTACGATATATAATGATGATTATACTGCATTTCTAGACAAAAAAAATTATACTTGCTTGGGAGCAAGAAGAAGGAGAAGAAAACTGGCTTGCCAGTGTGTGTTTTATTTTATTTTATTTTGGTCATATTCTATCAAAATGAAGAGCATGCACGTGTCCCCGTGGAGTAGTCTGGGTGGCAAGCCGAATCTTGGTATGTGTGGTTTAGGTGTATGTATTTGGATTTAATTTCGTATTTGAGATTATATTTACAATTGAAATTGAAATGTGACATGTTTCAGGGCGCACCGCGGTCTTCGAGGTTCATCATGCAGGATTGGTCTCAGGATGGGTTGGGCTGACTCTTGGTTGTGTTCTCTGGAAAAAAAAAAAAAAAAACCTCCAAACACTATTATTGGGCCCGCCCAATTATCTCCTTACTTTGGGTTGATCATTGATGACAGTCTCTAAGCCCAAGCCCATAATTAATGTTAGACTACATTTGAATTCCATGTTTTCCAGCGCGTGACGACGAATCACTCCATTACATGCCAAAATTTTCTAGAAGTCTCTCTTATCATCATCTGATAAAACCCCATTAAAAACTTGCTAGGGTTTTATTACTCTCTCGAGTCTCTGCTTTGTTTCAGCGAATTTGCACCAACTCAGGACGTCTCCCTCCACCGGTATCCGAGCCAATCCTTCAATTTATCCCAACGGTATTGTTAGATTTTAGTGTTTCAATTTATTTTTTTTGAAGATTTTGATTGATTCGTGGATTTGTTTTGCTGTGAAAATGGAGGAAAAGGAGAAGAAAGAGATTTAGGAATTTTGTGTTTATGTTTCAGGAAATGGCGACAGCTCAGCTCACAGGATCATCGATCTCCGTTTCAGCGAGAAACTTGACATCATTTGAAGGCTTGAGACCCGCAACGGCCAAATTCGCGTCGTTTGGGGCACTGAAGGCTGGAGCTCTCTCCCAAAGGTCATTGCGGGGGCTGGTAGTCAAAGCAGCGACTGTGGTTGCGCCAAAGGTATAATTGATTACATTTGAGTAACTTGTACCCTTTCATTGACAGTAGAGTTGGTTCTTACTTGTTACTTCTTGTGGCATGTTTTATGACATTGTAGCAATGGTTCTTGTCCGTAATGGTTTTTTAGATTGATGTTGTGTGGTTCTTTAGCTTTTTTGGATAACCTTTGGGAGCTTTCATGAATTTTGAGTGCTAGCTCTCCTTGAATATTCCCCAACCATTGAATATTATGTACGGTAGAGTACAACTTGCTTGGATAATTTTTTTAGAATTTTTGAGAAGTCGGTTATTTCATAAATGTTCTTGGTTTTCATTCTCGTACTCTCTGTTACATGGATTTTATTTATGAGTGACCAAATACTGGAAATGAAAAAAAGAGGTGTAATTCTGTAAGCTTTGGTTTGGTGATGCTGAGTGGTTTCTACATCACAATTGAAAGCTTTCTGTGTTCATGAATTCAGTATATTACTCATGTTATATGGTGGTGTTACCATCTTCACTAATTTGATATGCCGCGGCTTATAATTTGGTTTCTCTGCTGCTGGTGCTTTGTCTAACTGTGGCTTTCCAATTTTTACAGTTTTCTTCAATTAAGCCCATAGGTGATAGAGTTTTGGTGAAGATCAAGACTGTAGAGGAGAAGACAGATGGTGGTATTTTACTTCCAACATCAGCTCAGTCAAAACCCCAGGGAGGTGAGGTTGTTGCCGTCGGAGAGGGGAAGACACTTGGGAAGACAAAAGTGGATATTTCTGTTAAGGTGAATTATATAATTGATGACTTACCTCCCTGCTAAATCTCTGCTATACAATACTCGCACTAAAATTGCCCTTCCTTGTGTAGACTGGTTCCCAGGTGGTTTATTCAAAGTACTCCGGGACTGAGCTAGAATTTAATGGTTCAAATCATCTTATATTGAAGGAAGATGACATTGTTGGTATTCTTGAGACAGAAGATATAAAGGATCTGAAGCCTCTCAATGACAGGGTTTTGATCAAGGTCTGTTTATCGGGTGAAATTACTAGCTTATACACTTGGAGATAGTTTAAGTGATTTCAGGAACACTCTGATATTATGTACGCTTCTTTTGTTCGTGTTTGAAAGATTAGATTGACCATATTTTTTTATCCATATTTTCATTATACTATAGATACTGGTTCTTTACAATGGAGTAGTCCATGCGTCTGTCACATCGACATGAATAGAATGCATTTCATAATTTTGTGGCCAACTCATTGCTATAACAGTTTTTAGTTGGGCTTCTGAATGCAGGTTGCTGAGGCTGAGGAGAAAACTGCTGGAGGTTTGTTTCTAACGGAGGCGACAAAGGATAAACCGTCAATTGGAACGGTAAGAGCAAGCTTTCTTAAGCATTTGCTAATGAATGAATGAAAACTTACTGAATTCTTGCGTACAAGTATGAAGCTTTTGCTGTGTTGTTTACTTGTTCATTTGATGATGATGCACAGATTATCGCAGTCGGGCCGGGTCCTCTAGATGAGGAAGGTAATAGGAAGCCTTTACCCGTCTCTCAAGGGAGCAGTGTTCTGTACTCCAAGTATGCTGGAAATGACTTCAAGGGCAGTGATGGATCTAACTACATTGCTCTTAGGGTTTCTGATGTGATGGCCGTTCTCTCGTAGTTGTCATTTTATTTTTCTCGAGTAGGTGTTGTGAAATTTCGTCGTGCTTGAGTTTGGGCAAAGGCATACGAATTTTGAATGTAATCCTGTTTTGAATATGTATTTTGATCATTGCTTTAGGTTATGTTTATGCAATCAGGTTATTATAGTGAACCTATGTTAAGTTTTATTGTTTTTACAGACATGTAAAGTTTTAATTGAGCCGAAGTAGTTTGAAGAGAGTACACTCGAGCATGGTAAGTGAACTGATCTCCAGCGTCCTTTGCTTTCGTTTCTCCGTTAGGATTTAGGGTTTATGGTTTACTGTCCGATGCATTGTTATCTATTAAATGAAGCAGCTAAGTTATCGCCATACTGTCCCCTCCATGAATTCCACTACATGCTTGATTGGGGGGACTGGAATGTTCCGCAGATCTCCATCCAAGCTTATCTGCTGAACATCAGCGGCTGATGGTATCCTTATGCTCTGAACGCAACTCACAAATTCCCTTAAAAGACATTTTGAAGAAATATAATAACAATTGAGATACATCAACAGCTGCTGAAATCTGAAGCTCTTCACTTACTACCAAGGATCTTCACCGAGGAGGAGTACGTAGTTTTCATAATCTACATACACTCTCTGGATCTTCTAGCTGGCCCTCAAGGCCAAACATCCTCGGCAGATCATGCCTGAGCTCGTCATAACCTTTGTAACGGGGGACATCATTGATGCCCACATCACCTGAACGCCCCAATGACTGAGAGCTTATGGCAGCAGTGGACAGACAACTCTCACGATATATCTCTTGGTGTACCACCTTCATTACTCATTGGACAGCAAGTTTTGGAGATATTTTAGAGGCGGGAGCTGTGGACCACGCCGCTTTTGCGGATTAGGTACTAGAATGTAAGGCCGGCTGAAGGTCCAGACTCCAGAATGTAAAGCCAATGTTACGACTTTGGAATGGGTTTCAATTGAGCCCACTCCCGTAGACTCTGGGCTTTGGAAAGATAACCCATAGGCCCTGGTCGAATAAAACCCCCTGAAGGTAATGCCCCTCCTCTCTCGCTCATCACAGAAACGCTGCCAGCGAGAGAAGCGTGGTCCATCTCTCCGTATCTCTGCAGCTCTTGTCGCGGAAGGTGAACAAATTGAATTCAATTTCTCGGCCTAGATTGTTGTTCTATCTTAGGGTTCTGTATTGATTGTCTTAAATCTGGATTTCTATAGCGTATTTGTATCTGTGGGGTTAGACGTTATAATGGTGGTAATTTATAATGGTAATTGAGAACTAGATTTTCTCTTGTTCTTGCTTGTTAATTATGCTTGTAGGTCTGATGTTTTTAGGACTAAAATGTGAGATTTGACAATTAGGGACGTAAGTGTAGAGATGCGTAGCTCTGCAACTCGGCTGATGAAAATTATATCATTTTGTAGAATATGATTTAGCCCCTGTGTTTTTCCTTGAATCTGAATAAACTTTGGGACTAATTGTGCCCAACTGATGAACCATCACTTCTTTATCATTCGTATTTGGTTGTGTGCATATACTGGTATATAGGTTTTTAAATTGGTCGAATGTGTCTATGTTTGTAGGGGTCTGATGTAATTGAAGTCTCTGCCAGTCTGCCTCTGACATTAGGGTCAATTAAATGTTTTCACACTTCTCATTTGTTTGTTTCTAGGCTTAAAGCAGGTAGCTGATGGCATCAAAGTTGTTACAGTTGAAGTCCAAGGCATGTCAAGCATCACAGTTTGTAGTCAAGCATGGAACTGCTTACAACAAGCAGTTGTTGGAACAGAATAAGCAATACATTCAGGAACCAGCGACAGTGGAGAAATGCAACGAATTATCGAAGCAGTTGTTTTACACTCGTCTTGCTAGGTTAATTCCTTTTTTTTTTTTTTTACTTTTGATATCTGATTTTTGAAGTCATGTCATACTTTCACTTTATGGTATTTCAAAGTGAAGCCAAGTTTCTTTCATTTGAATGCCAATTATGCCATCAGTTGATGAATACCACTGTCTGTCTCTGTAATGATTTGCAAGGAAAAAATGGTTTATGTTCAGATTTGTTTTAATGATTTTTTGTAACATTTGGATGACATATGCAGCTATCTAATTCATTTTATGGCATCATAAATGTGATGGGATGTAATTTTACTTGAAGATGGCCATATTTTTATGTGGAATTTTATTCAACTTCTGGACTTTTTAACCGTGGGTTTGAGTTTCATTGGGTTTTTGGTCCATTAGAAGTTAATGTTATTTTGCATGTAGATGGTGTATCAAAAGCCTTCTAAAGTCTTTGGTTGATTTGCAGTTTTCTAGTTTGTTATGGGATACTTCATCATGGGTGATATTAACTATAGTAAAATGATATAATTAAATAATTCTAGAGAGGGAATGCTTTTAAATAGGCTTTTGGATGAAAGAATTTGTAATCTTTTTTTATTATTATTTAATAATGAAAACTGAGTGAAATTGCTTTGGTTGTGTTTCTCAACTTGAGGTTGCTGCTGTTAGGACTTATGTGACCCCATCGATAACAATGTATATGGTCTTTGATGCCATTTTAGCTCTTTGATACATGCCTTTCGCCTTACCAATGAGTTAGCTGCTACTTGTTCAAAGACTATGGTTGAGTTTCATGTATTATGGTTAACCATTATTTTGTGGGTATATGTTTTTTTTCCTATTTTTTCCATGGAACTATGAGCCTTTTTAGTATTTTTCATTGTCCTTTTATGTGCTCACATGAACTTCTTCCTGCTCAGCATTCCCGGTCGTTACGAGGCATTCTGGAAGGAACTTGACTCTGTCAAGAATTTGTGGAAGAACAGGAAGGAACTGAAGGTTGAGGATGCTGGCATTGCTGCTTTGTTCGGATTAGAGTGCTTTGCATGGTATTGTGGCGGTGAGATTGTGGGAAGGGGATTTACTGTCACCGGTTACTATGTTTGAGAACCACCCATTATAATTTGTTCAAGTGGATTGAATTGTAAGCTTCTCATGCCATTTGCATGACTAAACCGCGAGCACGGAAAATTTTTGTTTTCTGCAAAATCAGTGGTTAACTGTGATGCCCTCAATAATTTTTGTGTTTGAAGGGGTTCAGGTTCTCTTGTTAGAAGACAATGGTCTCATGAATTATGACATTGCCACAAGTCTCTCTTGAAGGTTTCTTTTGATACTTAATGTCTGCTAATGGCTTTGGCAAGAATACTAGAAGGAAAAATCATGTCAACCAAACTATTGTGGACGTAAATATTTCTCTATTGGAGTCTCTCTGAACTGGTCTCTTGCTCGAATTGATGTTTCAAAGTTTTTTGATGGTTTCTATTAACTTCTCCTAGAAGTAGGTTTGATCTGAACGTGTTACCGATCGTCTGCGACCTAATAATTCTCTTTCCTATAAGTTGTATGGAATTGGGGTTGTGGGTGGCATGTTAGTACTGTGATTTGAGTTCTTGGTTGGGTGATGGTGTACATTGTGATTGTGAAGTCCATTGTGCAAGTTGATCCTATGAAATCTGCGATTGGAAGATCAATCTGGTCTTCGTTTTTTAGCCTGTATGTTTCCATTGTGGTGCTTGCTACCACGGTGATGATCTATTATGTCCCAACGCCAACAGCTTCAAACCCTTGTCCATCTGGTAAAGTTAGGAACTACAGGGGGGGGGAAGCATAACGACGGATAGGAAAGTTAGCTCCCCATCTTTGGGCTCAATGGCTCATCATACGGAGTCCACTAACGGGGGGTTTCCGAGAGTCCAACTCGAGACGTCTCGCACCCACTGCACTTTGATAGCCAACAATGGGAACCAACAATGAAGGACAAGATAATAATAATATTTATATATAATGCTTTATTCTTTAATTATTAATTTATTATTACCTTTTTAATGCCCGACTGCGCAGGCTAGGGTTTAAGAACGTTGATATAAATTCGGCACTCCTTCCTCTTCCTGCAGTCGCCGTCGCCAACTCATCTCTCGAACCCTCTCTCTCTATCCGTTCCCTTCGGTGAGTTTTTCGACTAGGTCCTTCCTTGATAGAGCTTTTGAACGAGAATCATTGTCTATCTTGATCTGATTGTCCATCTTCATCATTGTAAACTGTTTTGTTCTGATATCTGGTTTGATCCAATCATCTATTTTGGTGTTATAGTTTGTGTAAAAAGAAATGGCGGCGGTTCCTGGACAATTGATTTGGGAGATCGTCAAGAAGAACAACTCTTTCTTGGTGAAAGAGTTTGGGAGGGGAAACGCTAAAGTCCAATTCAGCAAGGAGAGCAACAATCTCTACAACCTTAACTCCTACAAGCACTCTGGTAAGCTTCATCATCGAATAAATATGAAATCTACCTTTGATTGATTGTTCATTTGGATGTTTAATGCCTTTGTTTTTGAATTTTAGGTTTAGCTAACCGGAAGACGGTGAGTATTCTATCAGCCGGAGATAAGGAACCGTCGGTGGTATTGGCTACCACGAAAACAAAGAAGCAGAACAAGCCCAAGAGCTTGCTCCACAAGTCCGTCATGAGGAAGGAGTTCTCTCGCATGGCTAAAGCTGTTACCAATCAGGTATAATAGACGCCTTTTTTTATATGTTGATTCACACAAATATATGTTAGGAGAGAGATTTTGAGATCCTACTGGCAACCAGCAAAGGTGTTTCAATGTGAATCTGTAGCTTTTGTTTTATGCTGGCCTGCTGGGGTGTATTTCAATTTCTGCTTGTTTCATTTTATTGTCTCTACAATTTCATTTATACGAGTCACTTGCAATCCCTTATAAGCAGGGATGAGAAGCTAACATGTAAGAATACCCACTTGAGTGGATTTTTCAATGAAATCTTCTTGTTACGCTTGGCTTCTATGCTTTACTTCTCAGTCTAGTTTGAACATTTTCTACTTGAATGATTGGACTAATTGGAGGCTTTTTGTAATCCCTTCCAATGTTAATATACATAAATTTATGTCAAGAAGTGAGATCTTGAGGTCTGTAGTCTCCCAGAGGTGTCTCATATGTGAATGTAACGTCCAAGTTTACACATTTTTACTGTTGTTTTGTTTTCAGATGTGTTTGATGTAATAATTCATGTTTTGGTTATATGATTTTTGATGGTAATATGTTCAATGTCTGCTCTCTTCCCATCTTGCGTCTTACATTATTAGTTAGAGAACCAAAATATGCAAGTCCCTGGGATTTATTTATTGTGCATTAAGCAATGATGAGAAGCTAACATGTAAGAAGACCCTCTTGAGTGGGTTCTTCAATGAAATATATTTGTTACGCTTGGCTTCTGAGCTTTCCTTCTCAATCTAATTATATATTCTTAATTCTTACTGCTTACACTTTCTACTTGAATGAGTGAAATAGTTCTAATTTATTGGAAGTGGAGTCAGAACTTAGAATAACAATAAATTCGCGTGTTTTGGGTTATACATGCCACCTTATGATTGAGTGGAATTAAAATTAAGTAGAGGAACTTTCATTTTATCCAAACTGAATCCTGCTCCATGTTGGGATATTTTATTATGAACAATGAGGCTGATGTTTGGGCATTTTTTCCCCCCTTTTCCTGTACACGTTTTTCTTTATCATAAACTAGGAAAATAAGCAGTTTCTATTGATCTAAATTTTACTTGTTTTGGTGTAAAATAATTATACAAGCTTAATGTTCTTTGAACGTAGCTTATCTGATGTAGCAATTTTTTTGATGAACAATGATGTGTATTAGTTTGATGTCAAGTTTTGCATTGTGTTATAATTGTTTTCCGTCCGATATATACAGGTTGCAGATAACTACTACAGGCCAGACTTGAAGAAGGCAGCTCTTGCAAGACTTAGTGTTGTCCAGAGGAGCCTCAAAGTTGCCAAGTCTGGTGCCAAGAAGAAGAACAGGCAAGCTGTTAGGGTCCCTGGTAGAAAGTGAGAGATCTTGGAGAGTTGTAATCCCTTTTTTCGTTTGGGTGCTTCGCTATTAGTTGCTGTTAAATTCCAGAGAGGCTAGAAGTTATACACTTATATTCGGTTCTTTGGAATTTTTACCTTGCTGGATTTGGTGAATCCTAGATCTTGACATGATTTTGTGTGTTGTCTAAAATCAATATGATTTTTGAGATCTTATTTTAAGTCATTAGACTATATTGTTTGCTAAACTAAATACCTATTGTGTGGTTTGATTTGGCTAATTGCAGTTCCATTTAAAATGCATGCTTTTGCCAGTAGTGTGGATGACTAGCTTTGATAGCTTTTAATCCGAGCTTCTGGAGATGACTTAATTTTTTTGGCCTGTGTGCCATGTTTCCAAGCAGCTTCCTCCTTGAGGCGGAGGTTTTGTCCCAATGTTAACACAAGTCTGGTTACTATGAGATGTGTTGTGGGCTCATAAAAGTATGATGTGGATTATTCATTTGTATAAGTAGGCGCTTGTTTGTTGGTAACAAAAACCTGTATGGAAGCAGTTGTATTAACTTGTTAAGTGTCACTGGACGTTTTCCTTGGTCTGTATGCTCTTGGGCATTTTTTGACCTTTTTTTGTAAGGCAGTTGTCGTTGTGCACAACACTTTTACTCTAGTTGGCTCCTATTTTTGACAGTTAAGGATGGCTTATGCATTCGTTTAGTCGCATGGGATGGACGGATTATTTGCTCGCTTGTTTGTTTGTTTGTTTCAGCACAATAAAACCAGACTTTCTAAAACCCATGTATGTGGTATCTCGAGTTCGAACATCTCTCATCACTTTCTCTGTAATTAAAAAGAACATCAGACTTCCTCAAACCCCTCGACATGATTAAGCCCATTGAATCTTGTCCAATCCTTCCATCAAAAATTAATTATAATTTAAATGAATTAAATTGGGATTAGGAAGTTGAGACCCTGAATCCCGAATCAAGTTAAACATAACGGAGCGTGTCCTTTCGGGGTGAGGTCGTCCATATTTAAGCCGGTTTTGTCCCCTTTCGGTTATGATAATTTCCCGCGTCCCTGTCCCTCATTTCCCGCTGTGAAATTCCTAAAACCCTAACAATCATGGGAAAGAAGCAGCAACTCGCCGGCGTTCCGGCTGCCGACCCCGGGAAGAGAAGGCGTGTGGGCTTCTCCGAAATAGGTGAGCCGAGTCAGCTTAGCTCCTCCGATTTTTCCAGTATAAACGTTTCATTATATCTATACTGTTTTCAGTGTTTTGAAATGATTCATGCTTTTGGTTTTTAGTTTCGTTTTCAGATTGCCTCACAGTGTTTTCTTGTTTGTATTTTTTGGACTGTTGTATTGCAGATGCTGGGGTTGAGGCCAAGGACTGCATTAAGATCTATCTGGGTATGGCGCGTTATTTATGATTATTAGGTTAATTCCTGCCTGCTGTCTGTGACAATTGATCATTTAGCTGGTAAAAATCCATTTGGAATTAAGGGTTTAATGATGTGATGACAGTTGAAAATCATGATTTTCTTCATTTTTCTCGTGTTTTTGTATTAGTAGTACTCTTGTTTTTAGGTTAGCTTGCTTCCTAGTGTAGAAATGTGAGGCGATTAAAGAATTCAAGTTTTGTGCTATATGTTTGAGTAGGTGCATTGGTGGAACCCCCAGATCTTGGCTTTCCGGACTGTAGCAACTTCTTGGATGCTCTAAAGCCTTTCTAGTTGACTTTTTTTGGGGTTCTTTTTTTCTTTTATTTGATGTCTCTCTCTTTTATTCTTCTTCTTTTGGCTGAGGAACCTGCATGGTGCCTGTTCTTATCAAAACTTTTCTGTTTTTCAAAAGAAAGACATAATAAGCCAATCGGTTCCTTGTTTGTTTTATGTATATTTTGAAGTTTGCTTTGTATAGGTTTTGGGCACTACTAAGCTTCTGCTTGGGCTTCCCAATTTTGGTACAGTTTACTTTCATTTGGCTCCAACAAGGTGCAGCAGAAATTAAGTCTCTTCACTAATAATATCCTTCACAGGCGAACATGTGGTCCAATGGTAGAGTTGCACCCCACGTAGAGTTCACAACTTCAATTCCTGAAATAGCCTCTCTACATATTATGTGGGGGTAAAGTCTTGTCTGTCCCCGACCCCCCTAGTGTGGGAGCTTTGTGCATGGGGCACGGGTGTCTTTTACCTTTTTACTAAAAATATTCTTTGGAGATCTATTGTAATTTATTCATGTAGGTTGTTTCTTACCAGAAAACCATGCTAACATTCAGTTTAATAGACATTAATTAATTTGCTGTGAAATTGAGCTCTGTGTTGTTAGAGATCATGCATATAAAATAAGCAGATGATTTTTTCCAGGCTTCAATCTGATGGAGTCGTGCTGACGAGCTGACTATGTCGAACTTTTAATATGAGCTGTTAGGATGAAGAGTGCCTTCTAAGTTTTAAGCTGATTATTTCCTTTGTAATGTGTCCAACATTATTTTGGTTGAAATTTTTTACCTGATTGCTGTTATTGTAGTTTCTAATGAGGAGGAAGTGGGTGCTTTAGACGGGATTTGCTTAGAGCCAATTGACTTGAATGGCTTTTTCGATGAAGATGGGAAAATTTACGGATATCAAGGATTGAAGGTAGTATGCAATTGTATTAATTTTCTAGTTATAACAGGTCTATGCTTTGTAAATGGCATAAATGAGGCTTAACCATCTTTTGATGATTTCATAGGAGTTATTAATTTTCTGGAGTAGTATTCTTATGCTTTTTTTTTCCCTATATGTCTGTACAGATAACAATCTGGGTTAGCGGCGTGTCATTTTGCTCATATGCTGATATTACATTTCAGAGCACATCAGATGTGAGTTTTAAATATGTCTTGCCTACTCTAACCCAATGTGTTGTTTTAACTGTTCCTTATTTATCAAATTTGAGCTTTTAGTCTTAACTTAACTCACCTTAACAACTTCTGTTGACTGTTGTTATTTGTTCTTAGGGAGGTAAAGGAATCACGGATCTTAAATCTGCTCTTCAGGTATAAATCGATTTCCATATGGCTTTATTGCTTTGATCTCCTTTATCTGTGGTGTGTCATTATCTAACTATCCCCTGCAGGAAATATTTGCTGAGACACTTGTTGAGAATAAAGATGACTTCCTCAAATCATTTTCTGCTGAGAGTCATTACATGAGGTATTGTATGATGGATGTGAGTGGCATGTGGAAATATTGTTCTTGCGTCTTTCTTTTGTTGGCCCTTTGTTTAATCATAGTTTTTACGTTTTGACTTTGACAGCTCCATCGTATCCACTGGGGAGATATTGCAGCTAAAAGTCTCCAATGGACACACTGGTGATTCTGATAACGTGGAAGCTACTTCCGATGTTGAGGTACTCCTGCATTAATTAGCCTTCATCTTTATTTTACATCTAGATTGCTTTTTGATAGTCTGGTGCTATGTCATTGGCCACAAGGTGCACATTTTTCTTGCAAAATATAGTGGCTAGTATGTTTTGACTTTGAATCACCAGTGTAACCTGGTGATACTCCGCTTGCCAATTCCATTGCCTCAAGTAGGTAACTATAGTCTAGACGGAGGTGTTCTGGCTCAATACAGGACAACATTAGTCTATGATAAAAAAATCATGAGATTGTTACAAGTTCTAGTTGAGACCAATTGTCCACATATTGGGTGTTACACAGATGAACATGTGGTTCAATGGTAGAGTTGCGGGGATGCAACTTAAAGGTCACATGTTGATTCCTGAAAACGGCATCTTCATATATTATGTGGGGGTATTATTTATAATTATCCCATTAGAAGAAGATTTTCTGCATACATCCTGCCTCTCCCCGTTCTCGCCTATTGTTGAAACTTTGTGCATGGGAGTTGTTTTACCTTCTATTGGGTGTTAATAAAGTCAATAAGGTTTTCCCATTATCACATGCTGACGTTGAGCTAAGAGGTGAAAATATGAATGCTTACACTTCCCCTTGCATTTTCCCCTTTGGTACTTTCTTTGTGAGGCTGAGTCTGGATGTGTTTTTGCCTCACAGCAGTGGTATTTTTATAAGACATGGCTTCTATTGGTTAGAGTGCATTTGTATTGCCATATTATGGTTTCAGGCTTTCAGCCTTCTGATTTATATAAAATTATAAATGATCTAAGAGGAGCCATCTCTTGTACCTATCTTTCAGATCCCCCAGATGGAGTTAAAGGTTTTTCATTTTCTAACTTGTGATAAATTTGTTAGGTTATGGAAAATCACTATGGAAGGCCCTAGTTTCTGTTTCTAGTTTTGCCTTGGTAATTGCAAGAATTGTATTTGATTAGATTGATGATCTTCTTGTGATCAGGTTTTCCGCATGGGCATAAACAATGCAGCTACAGGATACCTTTACAGCCGCTTGATACCTCTTGTTCTTCTGCTTGTTGATGGTAATGCCTTTTACTATCTTGGCTTGTCTAAGAAATTTGTGTTCTTCTTTGCTGCATTTTTACAGTCGGAATTTAAGCTGTGTTATTTTCTCCGTCAGGTAGCAATCCAATCGATGTCACAGATCCAGGATGGGAGTTATATGTCCTCACTCATAAGAAGGTAGATCCGCAGGTTGGCACTCAGCATAGGCTACTTGGTTTTACGGCTGTATATCGTTTTTACCATTGCCCTGAAAGCTCACGCCTGCGACTCAGTCAGGTTCAATCTCCTTCCGTTGTCATCCTATTAATTAGTTGGTAGACATTTGGAGAAATGTAATTTAGTCTGTTTTGCTGAAGTTTTCTTGAATATTCTGTTATCCAAATATATTTCCCTCTACCCGTTACGGTATTTTAATTTTTTCATGGAATGTTTCCTCTTCTTCAGATTCTTGTATTGCCTCCTTACCAATGCAAGGGTCATGGAGCTCGTCTTGTAGAGGTTGTGAACAATGTGGCAATATCTGAAGATGTTTACGACTTGACAGTTGAAGAGCCGTTGGATCGCTTCCAGCATGTGCGCACTTGTGTTGACATAAGGCGACTACTTGCTTTTGAGCCCATCCAGAATGCAGTTACTTCAGTGGTTTCCCAGCTGAAGCAAGAAAACTTATCAAAGAAAACGTACTCCCCTCGATTCGTGCCACCTTCGACTGTTATTGATGATGTTAGGAAACACTTGAAGATTAACAGGAAACAGTTTCTGCAATGTTGGGAGATCCTGATCTATCTTGGCCTCGATCCGATTGACAAGCACATAGAGGACTACGTTAGAATAATTTCAAATCGCATAAAAGGGGAAACCTTGGGGAAAGATTCTGAGAATGCGGGGAAGCGAGTAGTTGACGTCCCTTGTGATTATAACCCCGAAATGTCATTTGTCATGTTCAGGTCACGGGATGGTGAAGATGGTACTGTAAAGATAGATGAGAATCATACAAATCAAGCAGAACAACTGCAGCAATTGGTCGACGAAAGGGTCAGAGAGATCAAGCTAATTGCAGCAAAGGTGTCCCAATGAAATATGTGAAGCATTGTTGAGACTTTTACTGGACCGTGGTCTATATATCATCTCTCTATCTGTAAGATGAATCTTTCGATCGATCGGTTGAATCTTCCATGTTTACTTCAAATGGTACTGTTAATTGATAGGTAAAGTTTGGGAGTTGCATGAATTCATTGCTAATTTCATGAGGTAAGCATGTCTTAACATTCAGTGGTGAATATACCTTAATATAGTGAGGGTGGTTGGCATACAAAATAGAGAGAGATGCAATCAAAAGCTCTTCTCTAAACCTTGTGAATACTGAATCCTGCTTCTTCTGATTTCAAGTTCTCCTTCCAATTGTCAAACGCAGATCCACCAAACATCAATTGCTTAATTCCGACATGGCTGTCAAAGGAAATGGGAGTATGTGTGAACCAATTTAAAACCAAGAAGCTTAAACAAGGTCTATTATATCAGCAGCATGTTGTATTAAAGAAGGGGAGGGTAAAAAGGAAAACAAGGAAAGGCTGCACTGATGGAACCATCTCACGGTGTGCGCACCATGAAATATATCAACTGGTTCCCAGTCACATTCTAGAACACCCAACACCAACTCAGATCAACTTTGTATTTGGAGGAAGGCTCGGGATTGTAAATGAGTATATATTTCCTCCAAACCCAATAACAATGGAGTTAAAGTACCAAAAGATTGACAAAAGAAGAAAGAAAGTATTGAGCTTACTCAGAGCTTATCTGCGTCAATGCATTTATCAGAACATCCAGAATCAATGGTTCACTGGTTCCAATGTCCACCCTGTCGAAAAAGTATGAGCAAAAAACTTCGAAATTCCCATTTCCAGTTACAATTGATATGACTGCTAAGACAAACAAGAAGAGGAAGGTTAAGGTTAAACTTCCAAATTGAGGCTCCTACCATATACGCGCTAAGTTGTCTTGAATTTCAAGATCCCCAATGTTGTAAAATGTGGTCGGAGTCACATTTGCTCCCTGGATGGCATCATAACTTGGTCTTTTATCCCTAGGAGATTGTGATAACTGCAGGAATAGCAGGTGTTAATTCTAATTGCAGTGGACCATTTACATGTCGGAAGACTGTGTGAACAGAATACTCAATGATATAACTTAGTCGTCGGAGAGGATTCTTAATATTATAAATTAGATGGCTGAATTGAAACTTACTTGCATATTCATGGAATTACATCCACCAAGGCGTCCAATGATGTGCCAAGCTCGAATTGCCTACAAACAAGCCACAGATCAACCAAGCAACTAAAAATTTCTTGGAAAGATCGTCTTTGGGGTGAAGCAAAACACTTACATCACAAATTAAGGAGATATCTTTCTCCAGCGGAGCATTGTAGAATTCGAACCATATGTATGAATTTGAGAACTCAAATCTGGACTACCAGCAATACAAATTTAACACAGTAGGGTCACTGAAAGTTTATATTTGCACGAAGAATTCTATATAACAGAAACTGCCCGAGAAGCAAGAATGACAAAGCAAAAGTAACCATATCCATCTGAAAAATTGGCAATCATCCAAGCCTGAAGTTCATGGAATCATAAATGACCTAAATTAGGAGAAGAGAGAGAACACAACACCAAGAATGAGGGTCAAAATGAGTATTTCTAGCACTGTTTTCCTGAAGGAAATTTATAATTGGGAAACATGGTTATAACCACACAAGCAAACCAGGGGTGTGTGAGCGCATACATGTATTCTCCATAAGATCACTGTGACTAATCAAGTAAAATTCATTTGAAAATGTTGATATGTGAGACCAGAACTTCAAGTCTCAGCAGATTGGTATTTTGAGTGTAACTGTGTAAGTAATGCAATGGTGCAAGCTTGAGGAAAGGAATTAAGAGTCTTGGAAAGTTGGAAAGGCCAGTTAGCTTACATGCAGACGTCAATGATTATATTTTAAAAATCCAGGCAGTAAACACTTCCACCACTCACTTCACTGCCATGGTAATTACTGTCAGAAGTGCATGTAGGACAACTTCATTATTAATAGGGAAACAAGCACAAATCTTAATCAGAATTTACTAATTTAGAGACAGAGATGGATATGGTAGCCCAATCTCAACAATAGTGAAACAAGCACAAATCTTAATCAGAACTCAGAGACAGGGATGGGAATTGTAGGCGTAACATTGCCATATCATGTGATATAGATTGCATAGTCAGAGAAAAAAACCCATCAAATGCCCCATTCAATTTGTTAACTTACTTGTTGAATGTTACTTTCATGGGTTTTGCTGAGCCCGTCTTTGTGTGCAAAATCTTGTTCCTTTTCTTCCTCACTCTCTCCTCCATCTGAAAATTCAATGACACCCATCAATTAAAAAGACAACAAAAACATAATTATAAAACCAGCAATTACTGTAACCAAAATTATCAAATCAATGCTTTGCCCACCTTAGACCGTGCTTTCTGGGGGTCATCAAGGCAACTCCCAAGAATTTCAGCAAATTCAGGGTCTTTATCGTAATCCTTCTCCTCTCCTCTCCTTCTAAATCTTCTGTGAGCCGGAGATTCATCTTCATCGGCAACACCATCATCATCATCATCATCATCGTAATCAAATCTATCTTCCTCAACACGAATTTTCTGTTCTTGTGCCCGTCCTGGTCTGGTCACATAGATCGAAGAAGACCTGGTTCGAGCACCATAATGCTGCGCTGGGACTGCAACTGCCTGAACCGGCGAGTATGAGTTGGGGAGGATTGGAAATTCGGAGGGTGCAGTTTCATTGGGGCGTTGAAGAAGTTGTATACGGTAATGAAAAGCAAGCATCTTTATATTCTTGACAGGGGATAATGTCTGAAGCTGGTGCTGGTTCTGGTTCTGGTTATGGTTCGTTCTTGCTTGCTTGCTTGCAAGAAGAGGGGGGTTGCGCGTCGCTTTTCTGGGTGCAATGGATAAAGCCAGGATTTGTTTATTCAAGTGTTGAAAACAAATTACTGAATTTTGTGATTAATTAATTATTGGGAAATACTATTCCAATATTTTTGGATAAATGACATAAACGTATTTTGAAATTCGAAAAAAATATTTATTTTAAATATAAAAAATAAGTGAGAAAGTGTTATCACATTCACATATCACGTATTGTGATATACTATGAATATTTAATTATTGCTCTTCGAACACTCGTTATCAAGACGCTTAATTATTTACCATGATTATATTTTGATCATTCACTACAAAAATGTGATAAGGGGGCCAATTTTGTAGACCAATCTAGATACCCTCCAAACAATGATTTTAACTAAAAAATGTGATATTGACTAAATTCATGTTAAAAAATAGCAAATTTTGACTAAAATAATGAAATTAGGCCTAAAAATGTGAAATCTATACTAAATTTATATTTTGAAAATTAGTAAAATCTCACAAACACAGTGAAATTTAACTAAAACTATGAAATTAGGAAAAAATAGAATTTCAAAATAGAGACACATGTATTGAAGAAACTACGTTAATTTACTTCTTTTTTTCCTTAAAGAAATTTCTCTCAAAATACATATGAGATTTCAAAAACAAACTAGATATCTGGAATCAACAAAAAAAAATCATTTCCAATGAGACTCACTATCAATAATTTCAATTGTTAAAAAAATAGCCATATTTCACTAAACAGTGGAATTTCAAAAAAACATTAATCAAGAATTAATGAAGGCGATTAAATATTTAGTGATGCTTACGTGGCAAGAAAATAAACTAAAATAAAATATGACTTTTGACCAATTGGTGGGTGCCTGCGTGGTCATCTAGATATTGATGACGAGACCCCAAAAATAATAATAAAATATGACTTGACCAAATGGCTTGTGTCTTGAAGAAGTAAATATAAAATGGACGAGTCCTAATTGGTCTCTGTAGTCTACGGAGAAAAATGGAAGAGAGCCCGCAGATCGCGAAAATGCACGGTTTCCGGTCCCTGAAACTGGTGAACGTGGAAATGGAGCAGCTTCTGGATCAGTACCCTTTCGGAGCTCAATACGGCCGTCTCGACAACGGCCTTACTTACTATGTTCGCTGCAATTCCAAGCCCAGAATGCGAGCTGCTCTTGCTCTCGTTGTCAAAGTCGGGTAATTTGTTCTTTCACTGCCTTCCTTACTTTCTTGTCTTCGATACTGATTTTTATTGCAATGTTTGGCATTCTCATTTAGCATCAGTTAACTGCATCTTCTTTCACCGTAAACTGAACTGAACTTGTTTCGACGTGTAGATTAGTTTAGATTAGTTTCTGTGCTTATGTGTTGATGATGGATTCTATGAGTAATTATAGCTAGCAAAGCAGTGGAACAACGTCTTTCTGAAATAGAGTCTTTACTTTCGTTATTTGGTTGTTGTTTCTCTGATTTATTGAGTTTGAGACAGCTCAGTTTTGGAGGAGGAGGATGAGCGTGGTGTTGCACACATAGTCGAGCACCTTGCATTCAGTGCCACTAAGAAATACACGAACCATGATATTGTAAAATTTCTTGAAAGTATTGGGACGGAGTTCGGTGCTTGCCAAAATGCATCAACTTCTGCAGATGAGACTGTATATGAGTTGTTTGTTCCTGTTGACAAGCCTGACCTGTTATCCCAGTCTATCTCGGTCTTAGCTGAATTCAGTTCGGAGGTATCAACAAATTCATTGTTTGACATGTTTCGAAAACCTTAACATATTTTGGTATATAATCAGCTATGGCATGCAGATTCGGGTTTCGAAAGATGATTTAGAAAAAGAAAGAGGAGCTGTCATGGAAGAGTACAGAGGCAGCCGGAATGCTAGTGGAAGAATGCAAGAGGCACATTGGGTA
Organism: Tripterygium wilfordii; assembly: GCF_013401445.1. NCBI lineage: Eukaryota > Viridiplantae > Streptophyta > Magnoliopsida > Celastrales > Celastraceae > Tripterygium > Tripterygium wilfordii. Next base: position 12,501,766 of record NC_052240.1, on the reverse strand, counting down.
TTAATGATGGAAGGCTCAAAGGTTCGGCTACTGAATTTCCACAGTTTATTAATCAGATGCTTGGGGATTTTGTTCGCAAGCCACCTTAGTAATAAATGCTAAGATTTTTGCACCTGAATTGATGAAGAATTATTTTTGTTTATGACAAGCCTTCTCATATGCTATTACGAATGGTGTCCTCAGATGGTAGGATATGATTGCCTTTCTATGTTCTTTTTTGGCTAGACTAATAGTGGTGACTATTGGGGTTGAAATCACCGGGTTGTCTTTATCCGTGGAATTTGAATTTCATAGTAAGTGGTTGGGACCTTGATGGGGTTGAGCAGTAGTCTTTAGTCATTACTGTATGCTGAGGCTAAAAGAATCTAGCAAATTAAAATTATCATGCAATTAGTTTCATATACGATTTGGCAAGCTCTGGAAATGATCTTGTATTTGTTGCTCTAATTTTCAATTCCTTGCTGGACTGCAGTATGCTGAACGTTTACCAATTGGAATAGAGAAGGTAATCCGGACAGTTTCTTCTGAAACTGTGAAGCAATTTTATCACAAGTGGTATCATTTACACAATATGGCGGTAATAGCAGTTGGTGATTTTTCTGATACAGAGGTGTGGATTTATTTAGCTAAAATTCCTTATTAGAGTTATGATTTTATTTTGTGGATTGGTTTTTAAAATGACATTCTGTCCCTCTCTATCTCTCTATAGAGCGTTGTTGGGTTGATTAAGACTCATTTCGGGCAGAAAAATTCAGTCCCTGATCCTCCACCTAAACTGATCTTTCCAGTCCCTTTCCATGAGGAACAACGTTTTTCATGCTTTGTCGAATCTGAAGCTACTGTGGTTAGTATGCTAAAATCTTTTTTCTTGGAAATGTTAGTGTCTTTGAAAGTCACAACGACACGCAATTATATCAATTTTCATGTGCTGTACTGCTGTTATCTTAAATTTGCTTATAACAGTCTGCAGTAATGATAAGCTATAAGTTGCCGGTATTTGAACTGAAGACGGTGAAGGACTACAGGGATATGCTTGCAGAGTCCATGTTCCTACACGCTTTAAATCGGAGGTTCTTTAAATTATCTCGTACGAAGGATCTGCCTTACTTTTCTTGCTCGGCTGATGCAGAGGATCTAGCTTTTCCTTTGAGGGCTTATATAATCAGTTCATCTTGTAAAGAAAAAGGGACTCTTGAGGCCTTAGAATCAATGCTTCTTGAGGTGTGCGTCAGAGTTTTATCTTCTTACCTTCTTTGCTTTTGCCTTTGCCTTTCCTTCTTCCCATCACTCGTTCACAAATGAGCGTCTATTGTGTTACAGCCATTGTTTTTTTAGTAACTTGTATCTTATTTTCAGGTTGCAAGAGTACGATTAAATGGGTTTTCCGAAGGCGAGATATCTGTTGTTCGAGCTTTACTGATGTCTCAGTTTGAATCTGCCTATTTGGAGCGTGATCAAATGCAGTCAACGAGCTTGCGAGATGAATATTTACACGTATGTTGCACTGTTTTCTCTTGGAAATATAGAACTTTTCATTGAATTTGCCAACTGAATTTTCCTTATCTTTCTTGTTGCAGCATTTCCTCCGCAATGGCCCGGTCATTGGTAACGAGTATGAGGCTCAGCTCCAAAAAACCATTCTTCCTTGTGAGTAATAAATATTAGGATTTATAATGCTCAACATGTGTAGCAAAGTGAAGATAGTTTATCATGTCATTTCTCATATCATGGTTTCTGTGTGCTAGGTATATCTGCATTAGAGGTATCCAAGTATTCAGAGAAGTTACTGACATCATGCAGCTGTGTCATAAAGACAATTGAGCCTCGAGCTTATGCTTCAGTAAATGATCTCAAAGATGTGGTGTTGAGGGTCAATAGTCTTGAGGAGGAAAGAAGCATTTCTCCTTGGGATGATGAAATCATCCCAGAAGAGATTGTCACTACAAAGCCAAAGTCAGGGTAAAGTTGATTGTAATTTTTGTTTCTATTTTCTATCTGAAGGATATTAAACCCGAAGACTTTTACAGTTGCTCGACTATGCTAATCTCTTTCTCTTCCATTTGTGATGGTTGAAAATTTATGAATTAATGTTCTTGGTAATGCTTATTTTAAATCGGTTAAGTTACTGGATGGCGATTTTTTTAACACCTCACTGGACTTGCAGTCCCTACTTGTCACTTCACTTGTGTTGTGTCTACCACAATGTCAACAAGCCTTGGTACCCGCTGTTTAGAGTCCGCTATATTTATTTTTAGTAAAAACTAAAAGTACTTGGGACTTGGGAGTCCATTGCATGAATTCTCTTTTCCCTACTTTCACACTGTAAACTAATCCTTCCTTCATACTTCATTCATGTCTTTTCAATTATCTCCTGAAAATCTCCTTGTACCTTTCTTTCCCATCATTTTCAGTAAAGACACTTGCATCCCTAAATTGTATGTCTAAACCATTTATACATCTTTTATTTTATGTTCTATCCAACTGGAGTTACTTGTATGTTGGATCTTATTTAATTCTTATGCTGTCTCTCATGTAGCTTGATTTTCTTACTTTTATGTACATTCACTTTTTGAACATGTTGCCTCTTGTCAGCCCATATTCCAATGACATTAGCTATAGCAGGGCATATAGCATATTGTTGAAATTTACTTCTTAGACTTGGAGTATCATCTACTCACACGAAGAGCCATACGCAGTTTTTGTTTTATACAATAATTACTAGAATTATAAGATACATTCTGTTTTAGCTCACTATCATTTTAATTATTAGCCCAAAATACCTAGGGAAACCTCCTCTTGGGCATTTTTTCCCCCTATATCTTTAAACAGCTCGTCATCTATTCTCCTATATTCTTTTTAATAATTTGCCCTAGGGAAATCTCCTCTTAGGCATTTTTTTCCCTATATCTTTAAACAGCTTGTCATCTATTCTCCTATCTTCTTTTTAATAATTTGCACTCCATAATATGCTATCTTAAGATTCTACTGTATATCTCCATGTTTTCAACTTCAGACCATTTTCTGCTTTAGACTCATCAAGACTATCACTTGCAAAAACATCTCCTGGGAGACTTCATCTTGAACCATGTTGTAAGCTCCTCCATCACTATGGCAAGCAGGGAAAACTCTACGCAAATCCTTGATGGAGGCTTATCCTTTTGGGAATTCTCTTGTGGATTCTATCTATTCCTTACAATACCTAACTACTTCTGTTTTTTTACATTTTCTTAATCAAATTAACTCAGATAACAAAGTCTATTATGCTCTAAGATGCATCACATCACTTGATTCACTTCCTTTGTTAAACCTTCTCCTAATCAATGGACACCATACCGTCTCTTTCTTTATGTACCTCGTCATACTCTCTATGATAGAAATATGACTTTCGTGATATATCATACTGACTACCATCATCATCGAGCAACCATTGCCCCTTTATGTATATCTTACACTATTGTTTCTAATTTCCAGTCTTCATCTTCCTTCGGCTTCTTCATACTTTTATAGATCTACGGTTCTTATACTCAAAAAGAATATGTCCTATTTCCTCCTTGGTCTCCGTCGAGCAATTTATCTAATTAGTTACTCAAGTCTTTCCTTAATCGTTATGTCCTTTGTCAAAACTTTGTTCCTTACACTTCTAGTGCACTTAAAAGAATTATTGTTTTTTTAACATTTTCATTTTTGTAACTTTAGAAGCTTATAAATAGCCTTGTCTATATCTTTTTCCACTAATTATGTAGCTCACCAGTTCACATACTTTATCTAGCCTGTTATAGTATCCTTGTTCCTATCCTTACGAAGCTTTCTATGACATTTCCTGTTTTAGTTTCTTCTTCGACACCCTTATTCCACCACCATGCTTGTAAGCCTCTGCCTGGGCTGTTCTTACTGTTACATAGTCAATGCAGGCTATCCCGAACACTAATAATAGAAGGCTTCTTGAGATGATAGCCAATGCAAACAATTGTCAAATGATACAAACGTGATTCTCGCTTGTTTTCACATGCTATTTATTTACTTCTGCTGATAAAATTCCCGTCATAGAGGAGTGAGAGCACAGTTTGCTTAGTGATATCGGTTTTCATTAACAAGAGTCCGTGCATAAAAGTTTGTTTCGAGTTGTTTTTGTTCATTAATTCTCACCATTCTTTATTTATCTCCATGAGGGTTGCCTGCATCTATGGATATGGTTGCATGCATAGTTCGTGTTCATACCTTCTTTTTTATTGCCTAGCTTTCTCATTGAGTGTTCTTATCTTCTTTTTCTTCCTAACTTTCTTTCGCAAATTTAGTTTTACCCTTCGAAATTAGAAAAAGAAATTGCAAGTACTACTTTCATGGTTATCAAGGCTAAAATAAGGTAAGGAGTTTGATGTTTCTTACCCCAATGTTTTCTGAATGTATGATTTTTCTCTTTTTTCTTCAACTTTGAGTTCTTGTTACATCATGGAAAGAAGTATCCTTGGACTTGTATGTATAATCAGCCCAAATGAAGTGACAAATTTGTAAAAGCTCATGCTAAATTACTAGAATTATTTCTGATTTCAGTATCTATAACTGTAAGCTTTTAAAATGATTTACTACAGGGATATTGTTCAGCAGCATGAGTATTCTAATATTGGAGTAACTGAATTAATTCTTTCAAATGGCATGAAGATATGCTATAAATGTACAGACTTCTTGGATGACCAGGTAAGGATCAATTTTGGCACTTACAACATCCATAACTAGCCCTTTGACAGTACAGTAACATGGCTATGCTGTTTCTTGACTGTTAATTTTATCTCTAATTATTTATCTCTGCCATGCACCTCATTTGTTGCTTGTGTGCTTAAGAGTTTGAAATGGTAAGATATTCCATGTCCTACTTGATGTTTGGTGCAATAAGTGGGAGAGAGTAGATGAGAAAATTGCCATTATTATTCACAGGACATTCTCAAGATTCTCTACGTAATTGAATAGTTTTTGTCATGGGACATAATGTGTCAAATTCATAATCATGTGTGCGTATGGAGTATGGTCACTGTGCCTTACCCAACTCTTAGAAGCATTCTCACCTGAGAACGAGAATGTTTTTTGTGTTGTGGCTGCCATGCTCAGCGATAAAAAAAAGTTGTTTTCTTGGCTCTTGGGGAGTGTTTGTTGATGATGACTTGAGAGAATCAGAACCCAACTCAATAGGTCATAACTCCTTGCATTTGGTGACTTGTTTGTTTCCCAATCAGCTTTGTGTTGGAGCCTCTTTCATCTCGTCGGCGATCTTGTCTTCTCTGTCTTGATGCATGGATGCCCTTTTGGCTTTTCCTATGGTCGCTCGCACTCAACAACTTTCAATGATATCATCTACTCACGTGAGAGATTTTGTAATCAACTGCCAGTATTTGAAAACTTACAAATTGAACTTGGTACTGGATTTCATATGATGATATTGGCACCATCAAACGATTCAAACCCCAGAGCTGTAATCTTATGAGCTGATTTCCTGATTGCCCATAATGGACATAAAAATTGGAAGAGCAGATGAGTTTGCAGAATCTTATTTTCTCCTAGTTGTGTAGTAAATGTAGTAACCACTAACTTTTATCTTCTGCCTGCCCAGGAAGTAATTCCTTTTGTGATTACTTAAATGAAACGATAAATCTCTTAAATATCCATTTATCTGAATTGTATGATTCATATATAGTGTTTCTTTCAACAGGTTCTCTTTACAGGCTTCTCGTATGGAGGTTTATCTGAACTTCCGGAAAGCGAGTACTTGTCCTGCTTGATGGCTTCAACCATTGCTGGAGAGATTGGTGAATTTGGTTATAGACCAACTGTGCTAATGGATATGCTAGCCAGTAAAAGAGTCGAAGGTGGTACAGAAATTGAAGCGTACATGAGAAGCTTTTCTGGTTGTTGTTCACCCTCAGATCTGGAGACTGCTTTGCAGGTTTTGCTGCATTTGAATTTGCCATTCCCATTATTGTTCTTTTAGCACTCTTGAAACAGAGGATGGTGGACTACTGTATAAGCTCGTAAATGGAAAATGTCCACTAACTTTGGCTGAGAACTTCGCATTCAAACTATCTTCAATTAATAAAACCTTTCCTTTTAGTTCTGGTTGACTTTACACAAATAAATTCATGTTCTTGACTTGTAAGATTTGATTATTTATTTGGGCAGCTTGTCTATCAACTGTTCACAACAAATGTAACACCAAGAGGAGAAGATGTCCAAATAGTGATGCAAAAGACGGAAGAAGCAATTCGTGCTCAAGAAAGAGATCCATATACTGTTTTTGCTAACAGAACGAAGGAGCTCAACTATGGGAACTCCTATTTCTTTAGGGTATGGTGGCTACTTCTTATGACTCTTGCTTTCAGGCCCATTTTGGTATGGTACTGGCGAATTCCAGTAAAGCACTTTATATGAAATGTCTTTGTTGCAAGAGTTTTTGATAATCAGTGCTTGTCTGTGACTTTTAGTGAAGCACTTTATATTAAAAAAATAATATTTTTCTTGTAATTTTGTATCCAAGGATGATATTTTCCATTTGAAATGCTGATTTGCTTTCTTCCTATTCTAGCAAAATCATTTTAAGGGCCCCAGATATTTGATAAACCAGCAACTTTTAGTCAAGTAGTTCACATGAACCAGCTTTGGTGGAAAGAGATGACAACAAAAAATTGGGAAAAGTTTGATACATCGGTGGCTTCAACAAAGCACATATGAATAAAATATTTATATTTTGTAGTATATAAGGATGATATTATCTGTATTAGAGTATTTGTTTGTCTTAAATTGGTAGGTGATGATAAATTTTCCGAACTTTTACATAATTTCTTATTCTATTCTTCCTTTTCTTGCTAGACAACATAATGTGCTTCGCCTAAAAAAGTTCTTAACCAACCTGTTAGTTTTGAAGTGCTTCTCAGATGTAACAAAAAACATAAAACGTGCTTTGAACCCCACTGCACCACAGGAACAAATTGGACATAAAATATGCTTCTGTTATTAAGTGTTAATCTTCTTTCAAGTGCTTCTCTATTGTTAACCTTCTTTCAAGTGCTTCTCTATTGTTAACCTTCTTTTAAATGTTACCCCCATGCATTGCATTACCAAACAGGGACTTCACATGGACCTGTGTTGCTTAAATTTGTTCTTTCATGTATGATTGTGCAGCCTATGAGAATAAATGACCTTCTAAAAGTGGATCCACTAAAAGCTTGTGAATATTTTAACTGCTGTTTCAAGGATCCATCAACTTTTACCGTTGTGGTAGTTGGAAACATTGATCCTATTACTGCACTTCCTCTAATATTGCAGTATTTGGTAAGTTCGAATTCCTATCTGAGATAAAAAGACATAGGTAGTTAAAACTTTGCATTAAGAAGTTCTGTGATTTGCCTATCAAAAAAAAAGTTATGTGATTTTCCATGCAGGGTGGAATATCAAAGCCTTCTACACCTGTATTCGATTTGGACCGTGAGGATCTCAAAGACTTACCATTCACATTTCCCAGAAGAATAATTAGGTAATTACTCATAATGCACTGGAAAATGTTGTCAAGCCTTGCCCCTCCCTTTTGAATATTGGCCAACCAACTCTCTTGTTGATAACTGGCGCACTGGTCCATCCGTGTCTGGCTTGAGTCAGAGTAGCAATACTCTGTGGTGACTCTCTTCTGACATTTGAAATGGTTATGGTTATTTTGAGTTTATTATATTAATTCTCAGTTTATTTGGCAGACTTATATGTGTATGTCTGTTAGCGCTGGTAGACAAGCATTTCCTTACTGTTGATTGAATGACCTTTTAACACATTGAATATTCTTCTAGAGAGGTAGTTCGCAGCCCTATGGTGGAAGCACAATGCTATGTCCAGCTAAGCTTTCCTGTGGAGCTAAAGAATGGAACGATGGTTTGTATCCCACTCTTGATCTGTCAATTAGAGATATGACTTTAGCAGGTCTTCTAGAGACCTTTTCACATAGCCATTTTATGATTAGTGATTTGCTGTTGAGAAAAAATGGCAGGTGGAAGAGATTCATGGTGTTGGGTTCCTTAGTAAAATTCTTGAGACAAAACTTATGCAGGTTCTCCGTTTCAAGCATGGCCAGGTGGGAGTGCCATTTTTTCCCCTCTAGTTATATTTTTATTTTCTGGCCTCATTTTTTAATTAATTCCCAATGCACCAGATCTATTCTGCCAATGTTTCAGTATACCTTGAAGGTAATAAACCATCAAGAACTGGTGATATACGTGGTGATATAAGCATAAATTTTTCTTGTGATCCTGATATCTCCTCAAGCCTGGTATGGATATGTAATCTTCCATCATCAATTTTTCAAGTCTTGATCATTCAATTGCTAATAGCTCCTTTCATCACCTCTATATACTTTTTGGTAGGTTGATATTGCTTTGGAGGAAATATTACTTCTTCAACAGGAAGGTCCTTCGGATGAGGATGTTTCAACTGCACTAGAAATTGAGCAGAGAGCACATGAAAATGGACTACAGGTTTTAAGAACTTTAATGTCAATACCACTGCGTTCCTTTGGTTAGCGAACAATGGGGGATAATATTTACACATTTGGAATCTTACATTTCATCATCTCTCTTTGTAAACTCCTTTTCATTTTCCTACGCGTTCAAACTACGCAATTAGTTCCATGATGAGAGAATGAAATTTCTTTTCTATCCCTATTTCTTTTCTGTGCTGAATCTGCTCACTATTGATCTTTCAGGAAAACTACCACTGGCTGGAGAGAATTTTGCTTAGCTATCAGTCAAGGATTTATACTGGTGATGTTGGGGCTGCTTTTGAGGTGGGCTGGATGTAACGTGTTTTCCTACATTTTTATTACTGTTGCCTCCGTTTTATGTCTGCATATGGTTTCCCTGCTATTTTCTATTAGAGTTACTTCTGTTAATATATTCTTTATCTTCAGTTTTCAATCCTCTTTTTGTTTTCAAAGTTTTCCTTTTCTGGGAAAGCTCTGTTTATCCTAGTCTTTCTTTGCCTTTTCTGCTGTGGCAATCAAATTTCTCCTGCATCAAATGCAATTGCAGCAAGCACTTTTTCCTTACGATGCTATTTTTTAATGATAACTTGGCTTCTATTATTTCTCTGGTATAGGTCATAGATGAAGGGCGCTTGAGAGTTAGAAAATCTCTGGCACCATTAACGGCGAAGTCAGCATTACAAAGGATTCTGCCTTATCCTTGCAAGAAACAGTACACTGCAGTTATTCTTATGCCCCAGAGGTCACGCTTGGGGGCACTCGTCAAATCTATTCCGACCATTTATAGGAACAACGCGAAGGTCAATTATGAGTTTTCTCTTTGTTTTTTGTATCCTACTAATTTTTTTATTCCGACGACTGTAAGTCTTGAATTACCAGCACATAAATATTTTATGCATGATAATGATTCCCCACAAGCTGAGACTAACATTTGATTTCTGCCTGCTTTTTACCTTCCGAGATACTACATTGCTTTCTACTTTTAAGTTTATTCTAATACCTTTGATAACACAATTTTTGTTGTTGACAGCAGGTTCTAGCAGCAATTGCTGGCTTAACAGTTTTTGGCTTCAGTTTATGGAAACACTCACGGCATACTGTAAAATAGAGGGAACATTTTATCTCAAGGGTTGAGTCAGTGTACATCAAAATCTACAAAAGGATTAAGCTGGATCTTTAATACATTTATACATTTGAGGTTATTAATATTTTGTAATAATAAAAGAATAATACTTGAGACCTCCAAAAAGTGACCCCCAAAAAACCCCTATTTAATGTAGAGTATTGGATGTAAAGTGGGCCCCACATGTGTGTTTTTAATCTATGACTATTTTAATGCTACATAGATTTGAGGGATTTTTGAGGATCAAATTTTGAGAGTCTCTAACATTGTCCATAATAAAATAGCCAAGTGCTTAAAACTATGGTTTGAACTTTGAATCGTTTGATGTCACTGTTTTTTTACTTTTTCTGGTCCGCCGGGCATGTTAGATCGGCAACAAGGCCCACTTAACATGATTTGGTGATGCGGCCCCACACATTGTCTTATGCATTGGACTTTGTGTTAGATGGGCCGAATCTCAGTTTTCTAGCCCATTCATCCTAATTATAACAGTTATTTGGGCTGTAAGAGTACCCAGCCCATCAAAACCTTTCAAAGAGACAAAGGACCATAAGAAAATCAGAATAGCCAATACCAGTGCCAAGATGTGAGACCATATATATCCTGGGCGTTTACTCTTGATAATCAGAGTGGAAAATAGCCAGAAACGAAAATGACAATTTAGCTGCCTTTGTAAGCATACATGTAACTTCGAAGTTTTCTCACTTCTTCCGATGACTCAGATAGAAGATGATCCACGTAGAGAGTTATTCCAGCTCCGCTACAATATCATGAACAGCAGATACATTTCTTATTGAACTTACAAGATAAGAAACACACAAGGATAATAGTATATATAAATAAGGAAAAATGAAGACTCAGTAACCTCAAATATATATATATTTACCATTTCGCCAGTAAATATAAAGTATCTTGTCTCAAAGAAAATTTCTTGTTTTTATTTGAGGTCACTGGACTTCAATTCCCCTTGTAGATAATACTAACCCGAGAGGCCCAAAAGGAAGCCAAATCACATCCCAGCGGAATTTTGGCAATCTGTCACGCAATAAGTACCAAGTGAGCAAATGACCAATATATCAGGAACCTATCTTGAAAAGGCATAATGCAAAATTCAGCAAGAATTGGAAAATCTAAAAGAGTGTGAAACCGAATACACAATCAGAAGAGCAGGCAAAGTTTCAACTTTGTTAAAATGTATGTTGTTTTAAGGTTACGTATGGAAACAGAATTGTTAAGGCCTATACCACTCAATTTAGAATTATGATACGAGAGAGAGAGAGGGGGGCCGCAAGGGGAGATTGAAACTCGATACTTTTCCTCTCTCTTCTATGCTTCGCAAAGAATACAATCTATTTGAAGCTTTCAAGGCAATAGCAAAAAATTTCACAAGAATCTGAGGAACATAATGCAACTAACAATACATAAGAAGATAAACTTTTACCTCAGCAGGTAATGTGACCAGAATACTGCCAGTACAAGGCCAACAGAAAAGGAGTACCAAATCCATCGCCTGTGATACCTTGACCCCTGCAGCAGCCCTATGATAGCCATTGTGCATGCCGAAACAGCTACCAAATCTGTCAGATGCTAAAGTTAAATGACATCAAACTTTAACAACATGGGACACTTGGTGACAGCAACAAAACAGAAAAGATGCCAAAATCAGGATGCAAAATTTCTCCCTATGGACGGTCAAGATTGGTAGTTCATGAATATTCCAACTATAGTGGACTTAGTAGCAAATATACACATTCACATAATCGCCATTACACTAGGCATCTAAAATGAAATTTTAAAGTTCAGTTCACCATTGAATATTCCATTGAAGATTGGTAGTTCATGAATATTCCAACTATAGTGGACTTAGTAGCAAATATACACATTCACATAATCGCCATTACACTAGGCATCTAAAATGAAATTTTAAAGTTCAGTTCACCATTGAAGATTGGTAGTTCATGAATATTCCAACTCTAGTGGACTTAGTAGCAAATATACACATTCACATAATCGCCATTACACTAGGCATCTAAAATGAAATTTTAAAGTTCAGTTCACCATTGAATAACTTGTCAAAACTGCTCAAGTGTTTTGCCTTAGTAGGTAACAAAGCAATATTCACCTAAATAGCAGGAGAAAAATGTGAAAACAAACAGGAATAGGAAAAGGAGCATATTGAATATCAGGAAGGCAAGTTACCAATTTTTTTTAAAAAAAGGCTTCAGAACAGCAACATGTAATGGATCAGCAACCAACCAAAGGAGTAAAGATAACATATGTTTATCAAAACCTATGAACAAATAAGCAGCAATCTATAAATTTCAACGAAAGATGTTACAAGTAAGAAATGTCAGTTGTGGCAGGAGCCAAATTTGGAATAGCGAAATCAGTGTTTTCAAAGGCGTTTTCAAAACGCGTTTTGCCCTTAAAACGAACTGATGCGCATGGATAAAACGAAACCACGTAAACACACGCCTTTCATCTGAAAGCGTACAAAAACACGTCGATGAGTGAAGCGTTTGAGGCATGCATTTTGTAGGCGACTCGTGAAACTACATCGTTTCAAAGGAAAAAGTGAAAAAACCAGAAACAAAATCGCGTGAGTGAATTCTAGGTCCGATACAGACCTCAAAACTCAATTCGCAACTGCTGTCCAAGACTTGAAGACTCGAAGAAGACCATCTACGGCTCTACGCGAGTGATGCGACTCCATCTACTCGAGTCTCGCGACCTCCACGGCTCCACCTGACCATCTACGCAACTCCTCCACATTAGGTCCTACAGACAGATCTGAAAGCTTCGAGATCGACCTCTCCGAAGTCCGATCGACGATCTGCGAGACTGCGACTCAGTACCCACTACCACTGTGTAAGAGACGAAGACCATTGCAGGTCAGTTTATACTTCTACTTCTTTGTCCCGCTTTCTCTGACCCACTCCCACTATCGAATATCGATTTCTTCTACTTCTTTGTCCCACTTTCTCTGACCCACTCCCACTATCAAATATCGATTTCTTCTGTTTCTTTCTTCGATTTCTTTGTTCTGTTCCACACTCCCACTTTCCTTGTTTTTTGTTCTGTACTTCTGCCCCACTTTCTTTACTTTTATAATTTTTTTAGTCATTTAAGTGTTCAATTACAAATTTAGAATCAGTGTTTATTTAGAATTTTAGAACCAGTCAATTGTATTTACTCTTTAGTGTTTAATTAGATTTACTGATTTAGAACCACTGGACCAGTGAGTGAAGTTATACTATACTTTGAAGTGAACTTTGAGTTTATTGTCTTTATTTGAAGTATGTAGTCTTTAACTAAGTTTTTCTAGTATGAGAATGACTTGTTATTATTTCTATCTCTTTTTTTTATTATATTTATATATTTAGACCCACTGAACCAGTGAGTGAAGTTATACTATACTTTGAAGTGAACTTTGAGTTTATTGTCTTTGTTTGAAGTACGTAGTCTTTAACTAAGTTTTTCTAGTATGAGAATGACTTGTTATTATTTCTGTCTCTTTTTTTTATTATATTTATCTATTTTTAATGTAAAAATATTTTTTCCTGAAAAACCTATGCCTCAACGCATCAAGGCTTACGCCTCGCCTTGGAGAGACGATAACGCCTCGCCTTGCGTTTTCGCCTTTGAAAACTCTGAGTGAAATCAAAAGATGTCAAAACACAAACCATCAAATTCAAAAGATACAAGTGCTTTATTTGATGGCTAGAGTTACATTCTTGGTAAGTTTATTCGAGTGATTAATATAGATAATATGAAATGTTCATTACTGGCACAACTGAAAAAGAGAAACATGCATCACGTATAAGCTCGAAAATAAAATTTTCAAAGTTGAGGATGGGTTTCCACAATCTAGGTTATGCAGACCACAAGAAGATGATAATGATGTACGGTTTAAGAAGCTCAAGGAAAATAAAATTTTTACTTTTCAATCCTGTGCCCTAAATTACTGAGATAAAGTAGCCCTAGACAAAAAAAATTGAAACCCTCAATGCCTTGTCAATATAGGATTGCTTAGGGCAACATATGATTTTATTTATTTAATTTAGTAAAAAGATGATAAAAGCAAATACCAACCAAACCAGCATATAATATGTTCTTCTAATATCAGACAAGTGCATAAATGCTACAATGTTAATCTTATAATATACAGGTTGAGGCTCTCATATCCAACTTATCAACCACGACTAATAGCAACTTAAACATTTTAAGAAATAGGAATTATAAAAGGGAATGATGATGTATATAGAAACACAAGTATAAATTAAATAAGTCAACATACTTAAATGAGAATTGCATATACCATAAGCAATCCTAGTTATATTAAACAAAATCTCAGCACATGCAATCTGAATTATGCATTAAACTGAAGGATGAAGATAAATGAACAAGTGTAGGACTGAACCTGCAGCTATAACCATCCATGAGGCGATGTCCTCCATGAAGTAAGCATGATAACGCTGTTCATCAAAAGAAAAGGGATGAGAAGTAACAATGTCTTTTTCCCTATTTGAAGAAGCCAGAAATATTTAATTCATGCTCCACTTGATTTCCAGATTTTCAGTCTTCAATATCATATTATTGATCCTATTCCATTCAATGTGTGTGTGTATATATATATGCCATTTCATGATCCTACCATTAAAAATTCAAAGAGAAAATGTACAATCCTCCAATTTTACGTTTCATATAATTGTGGAGAAATTACGTGCTGGAGATTCAAAGGCACCATGGATCCAATCCCCTAAATTGGACTTCTACGATTTACTCAAATAACACCTCGACCTAATTCAGGCGCCAAAAGTCTCTGGTAAATAAATTTAAAGATCATGTGTTTACTAAAACATCCAGTTCACAATCACGACACACAATAGTTAGGCATGGTTATGCAAGCTAAATTACAAGGAAAATTATAAAATCTAAGGATGGCAAATCATACCAGTTCCCATGGAGATGTTGCCTGTTGAATCATGGAGTACACAACAAACGCATCATAGCAGAAAAGAAATGTGGCGAATACACTCTAAAAAAGGAAAACTATCCATTAAAAGGGAAAAAAAAGAAGAAGTAGCAAAGTGACAAATAATTCAGACAAAACGACGGAAATTTACCCTCCATAAGCGACTGTGCTGAGCTTGTTCCCTCTCAAGTGATCGAACGAACTCCTCCTGTTCTGTAAATCACAAAAGCAAATGACAACGAAAAAAAAAAAGAGTAAATGACAACGAAAACAAAAATTAATCTTAGTTTGAATGAGATACAAGAGAGTCGAGATATACAGAGACCTTGGGAATCCATGGGACGAGAATCTTCATCTCGCGTTGGGAGAGAGAACTTGTCATCGCCGGACTTTCTTCGCCAATTTTTCGTCAGCTTCTTTATCGCCCTAACCTCCATTTCATCTCCTCGTTCTCTATTTTGTTTGGCAGTAACCAAACCGATGCCGCGATGCGTGATGTGCTATTGTGCTCTTTCTTTTCTTCCCTTCCTGAGAACCGGTGTGGCGGTGCAAACGGATAGACCCGGTCGGCTGGCGACTCGATCTGATTACTAATCATCAGCATGGGCCGAACCCAATTATCTAACTATTTTTACCCGATCCAAGCCCATATATTTTGATGAACTTTATTTGCACCCCCATTTTTGCTAAGTACACCCCATTCTAAATAAACTCCAGCTCAAATTAAAACAATTATGAGTTCACCCCATTTTCTTAGTTTTTCAAAATTTACAACCTACACCCCATGCACAACAGTTACAAAAACAGAGTATATATACAAAAACATATACAAAATGAAACCATAATCACGTAAACAAAATCATTTCAATAATTCAGATCAAAACCTACACAAAATCAATGTTCTTCAGATCAGTCCTATACAAAATGAACATAGTCTTCATATCAGTCCTAAACATCAGTCCTAAACAAAATGAACATAGTCTTCATATCAGTCCTAAACATCAGTCCTAAACAAAATGAACATAGAAGTCATCACAGTCCTAAACAAAATCAGTTGAGACATTGCCCTCAATCAATCTATCAACTCCACAGTCGCTATGTTACTTGGTTTACACCCAGAAAGTGTCTTGAATTTTTCGATCCTAGAAGAAAACATTTTTGGCCAACCTCTGGCATTGGATTGATGATGATCTGTCCACATCTTTGAAACAGGAGGTATGGGACTATTTTCTGCTAACTCAAGTCTGATGAAGTGAGAGTCATTTATATACCCGAATACCATGATCCCTTGCTTATAATCCAGTGGCAGTGGGTCCCTGAGGGGGAAAAATGTGAGGCACTGTTCTTGTGAAATTAGTGCAACAACAACATTGTAACAGGTAGCTACCACATTTCCCATATAAGGCATGATCATCCAATTCTTTCTATCTGCCATAGTGGAAAAACACTCAACACTGGATAACAGCTCAAATGTGCTTGAGAAAGGAGCTAATACCTTGTCATATTGACATTCATTCATCCGAAGCTCATTTGCAAGATCTCTCCGAGCTATTTTCCAACCATCGTCACCCCAATCATAGAACGATGCGACAACTCTGAACCCACAGTGGCCATCTCCAGGGACATCAAAAATTTTGAAAATGTAGTTCTGTAAGAAATCAGGAAACATGGACACCCACTGATTGGTGTTTGGCTTCCTAGTTCTATGAACCTTCAACTTTCCCTTCTGTTTGACACTCTGCTTGGAGTTCTGACTTTGTTGAACATCTTCAAACACATGAGACTCAACAGCATGCTCAAATGCTGAAGGATCACGCTTGGTTGATTTTTCATCAGCTTGAGATGCTTTCAACCCCTTCTGCCCCTTCTTCCTCCCCCTCACATTCACCTTAGGTTTTGGCTCTAATATAGAAGTGTTGCTTGCCTTGCCTAGTGACTGGAGCTGTCTTTTTATTTCTAGCTTTTGAGGCACAGTAGCAAGCGCAAATGTCCTCCACACCATCTCCATCTCAGTATCAATCTTCACTTCATCTTTAGGGTCTTGACTGAATGGTTGGATGCACAACTGTCTCCAATATGGATGTATGTCACTAAGTGGGATGGCCTTACCTTCGTTTCTGTAAATTGTAAGCATATGACCACATGGCAGACCAAAACATTGAGAATTTGTATGGAGACAGTCATCAACACTAACTCCTTCACTCCCAATAGAAGAACATTCAGTTTCAATCTTCTCCAAGGCAGCAGTAGATACCACATTCACCAATTCCTTGTAGAAAGGTATCCTGAATCGAATTGGCACTCTAGTTAGACTGTCTTCAAATGAGGCCTTTATATCAACAACTTGACCTTGAAGTAACAAGTTAATCTTGCTAAAAGACTGGACAAATCCACCAACCGAGTTAGACAGGTACTTCTTAAGCTTAGAATGGCTGCTCTCAACTCTATTTGTTGTTGTGTTCCCAAGATGAAAAAACTGATCAACCCAGGCAGCCACAAAGTATGACCTGTATTTACTCAACCATGAATCATTGACATAAGCCAGGGCTTTAGGATGAGCTTTAAACTTGTTTTGCATGTCATTCACTGCCTTATCAAAATCTGCCAATGTTTTGGAATGCATGACAGTGCTCCAGCAGCTCATAAAGTCATCAAACTCAGCTTTAATTTTGAATAAACCAACACAGTTGCTAAGAACATTCTTAGATACATGTACTCGACATAGCATATTCTTTGCATTTGGAAAAACAGTCTTCAATGCATTCATCAATGCAATCTCTCTATCACATATGAAAACACCTGCCAATACTGTCTCAAACAAGTCTTTGAAGCAATTCAAAGCCCACACATAAGTTTCTTCTTTCTCTGCACTCATATAGCAAAAACAAACAGAGAATGTCTTCTTTGTAGAAGTAACTCCAACAATTTGCAGCAAAGGTAGCCTATATTTGTTGGTCTTGTATGTGCAGTCTAACATAAAAACAAAAGGAAATGCTCTGGCCAGTTGAATTGAAGTAGAGTTACACCAAAACAAGTCTTGTAATACCTCAGTTTCTGGTTCATAACGATGTCTTGTAACATACCCATTCTCAGTTAATAACGTGAACAACTGTTGCATATGTGACTTACCAGCAGTCTCAGCAAGCCTTAGAGCAGTTCTGGCATTGTAGACTGTCTTGATTGTTGTTGCATTTGTAGGATCCTTCAGCTTTAGGTGATTTAATATTTCTCTTGCCTTCACCCCTGACCTACTTAGCCTCTCAACAGTGTCCTTCTCTTCTGCAGTTAGTCTACCTACATATGAATGCCCTTCAAAAGCTTTGACCAAAGCATGGTTGTGCTTCCCATTAATAACAACCAACCCCCATGTCCCAGTTGATGCATCTGTTACTTGAGCTTTCAGAGAAAAGGGGCATTGGCATTTCTTTGTTGCTGATTTTCTCTTCTTTGGAACACCTTTTGCCCTGTATCCACCACCCCTCTCACACCCAAATAAAATCCTAGGAGTTCTCTTCTGATTGTTCAAGTCCGATCGTTTGACAACCACAACTACTCCATGCCTACGGCCACATCTCCTAACATACGAAAGAACATCCTCTTTATTGTGAAATTCCTACACAATCCATAAACCAACCATCAACAATACTTTAAATAACCTCTAAACTACCAGAAAATTCCTACATTTATCAACAAGAAACTGGGTTATAGTTCATACCATTTCTGTTCGAAAAAATTGGGTTGTGTCTGCTTCAACCATCAAAGGAGTATGCGACTCAACAACGTCGCCCTGTGAAAGCACATGCAATGGTGATCAACCCAGTCAAAGGAGATATATCTGTTCGAAAAAAACCCTAACTTTTGGTCGCGGTTGGGTTAGGGTTAAACTTACCAGTTCTTCATCTTCACAAAAGTTAGGTTCTTCGTCGAACGAGGCTTCATCATCTTCCATCGCGGCCTCGTAATCCATATCATCGTCGTCGACTTTGCCCATTGGAAAGAATGGCGTTCGAACAGAGAGAATCGCGTGATTTGAGTGAGAGAGAGAGTCGGTTGCAGAACACAGAGATGAGTGAAACGAAGGAGAACGATAGAAATGGGAGGGAAATGGTAGGGTCAGTAGGGGGTGTGAAGAGATGAGTGTTTTTTGCGAGTTTTGGGGTGTACTTAGCAAAAGTGAGGGTGCAAATAAGGTTCTTTCTAAAATTATTTTTTATTGAGGCAATAAATGTTGGATTTTCCACGACTTTGCCTGCTAAAACATAAGCAAAAGCTGGCATACTAGAAACCTATACTGCCTTAACGAGTAAAAATGGCCTCCCACAGAAAAGAGATCATAGCTTTAAGAAGAGTGACGGCGTAATTTCATAGAAAAACAGCGGACTTGGAGCATCATATCATGTGTATGAGCGCAGCGGAAGTACATGTAAGAACTGACAAACATATTTCTATTTTCTTCCAAATACACAAGAGACCCGATAGCCTTTCTTTTCAATAGTGTAATTTCTATTTGAAATAAATCAAGAACTAAGTCGCAATAAAGTTCGAATAGATCAAACTAGTTCAATTCTTCAGCCAGAAAATATTTAGATTTCTACGTGTTTTATAAATTGCAAATCACAGATCCGCTCTCCCGGGGTATCTTGGGAAAGGAATAACATCTCTAATATTGTCAATACCGGTGGCAAACAGAATCATCCGTTCAAACCCTAGTCCAAATCCACTGTGTTTCACGGTTCCAAAGCGTCGCAGGTCGAGGTACCATTCATACGGCTCGAGAGGCAGCCCCATCTCCAAGATTCTACAATGAGAGAACGCATCCAACGAAAAAATATATTTTAGTTTCAAATAACTTTTATCATTCAAACATAAATGCAATAAAAACATATAACGGAAAGGGTTCTACAGAACAAATTGTTTAGTAGAACAGCTTGACTTTGAGTGACAAACATATCTGGAGGAACGCAGGAAAAAAAAAATGCACAATCAACGATATAATGATTCATTTACCTTTCCTTGATGTTTTCATATCGCTCCTCTCTTTGGCTTCCACCAATTAACTCTCCCACCTAAAACAATCCCACTATTGTTATTCCATGCAAAAAACTACTTAATACAAGTATCAAGCAAGAAATTAGAATTAAGTCAAACAACATCCAGCAAATGATGTTCATAGGCAGTTAGGCACAACGTTGTACCTTTGGTACAAGTACATCCATTGCAGCCACTGTCTTTGAGTCATCGTTAAGCCTCATGTAGAATGCTTTGATCCCTTTCGGGTAATTGTACACAATAACAGGCTTCTGAAATTTAACCTCGGTCAAGTATCTACAAGATCAGGAGAACCAAGACATCAATAAAAGACCCAGAAACACAAATGCATTAAAACACCAGTCTGACGTACCTTTCATGTTCAGACGCTAGATCAATTCCCCATTCTACTTTGTTCTCAAACTTCTTACCATCCTTCACAGCCTGCTGTAGTAATTCCACTGCTTCCGTATAAGATATACGTACAAAAGGTGTAGAAGCGACCAATCTTAGACGATCAATGCAACTTTTATCAATATGCTTAGCCATAAATTCCATGTCATCAAGACATTTGTCAAGCAACCACTGACACAGATATTTCACATATGCCTCGGCACAGTTCATATCATCCTGCACAAGCAACAACAATTATACCTCCTGCACAAGCCACAACAATAAAATAAAAAAAGGAGTAGCAATTTTATGATCCCTGATATAGAGATTGTTTGATTCAGACAGCTCCAAATAGTCTGGTGGTCAGCAGTCACTAAAATATTCGAGTGCGACATCATTTGCAGATATCATAACCAAATTCAATCCAACATCCAAAAAATCTTTGAAAAACTTTACGACAGGACTTTCAATAAGTTGTAGGCTATAAGCATACCTTAAGATCCGCAAAAGCTATTTCTGGCTCCACCATCCAGAATTCAGCCAAATGCCTTGAAGTGTGAGATTGTTCAGCACGGAAAGTTGGACCAAATGTATAGACACTGCTTAATGCGCACGCATAAGTTTCAACTTGTAGTTGGCCAGAAACAGTCAAAAACGCTTGACGGCCGAAAAAGTCTTGGCCATAATCGATTTTTCCTTCTTTTTTAGGGATGCCCGGTTTAAGGTTAAATCTCTCCTCCAGCTTAGAAACGTTTTCTCTTGCTCTTTTCAGTTCAGCTACAGCAGAATTAATGTCTTGCTTATTTGCTTTAGAAGCTTTTAGTTGGGCAACCGCTTCTCCTTTCTCTTTGTCCATAAGCCTAGCAGCTTCTACGTCAGCTTTTGAAGGTGGAGGATTCACAATTAGCTCCCTCTCTAGTTTTTCCGCTTCATTGATCAAGGTTGTTACTTGAAACATCTCACCAGCACCCTCACAATCGCTGGTGGTTATAATTGGAGTGTGAACATAAAGGAACCCGTGCTCTTGAAAGAACGAGTGGGTAGCGAAAGAAAGTTCATTTCGAATTCTTGCGACAGCAGAAATCTAGAGCCAAGCACTATATTAATGTTCACCAATATCATAATAATTTACAAAACTGATTTTGAACATTTGAGTGCAAGGGGATGCTAGCTTGTAAACCCAAAAGTAATCAAATTATCAAAAAAGGCCAGAAAGAGAAACAAGTATCGACGGACAAGGATCAATAAAAAAATCCTCAATTTGAATCAAGTAGAGGTTAGTTTCTAACTTCATAATTCAAACCCGTTTTCCATCAGCTGTATTATTTTTCTAATTTTTTTCTTATACAGTATACAATTCATAAAACCAACCCGAAACCAGCATGCATGATCAGATATCTTGACATCAGATTATACCACCCAGGGACCACAAATTAACACCATAACTGACCTCCAAGATCTGATAAAACAAGGTAAATCAGAGTTCATAAATAAAATGCCCATGGCTTTTTAAAAATAAGACCAGGTAGATGCGTTTATTCATTCTATCTTCCCCAAATTCTGCCTAATTCAAAATTTTTCATCCCATTAAGCAATTATAAGCAAATCGCAAAACTATATATAACTTGCGGCCACTTTAATAAACAACACTCACCGTGTTAGTTCTCGGTCGAAGGTGAATGTGTTCCCTCAAAAACTCAAGTGTAAGCCTCGTCTTAGGGATGGGATACTTGGATGGATCCACAGGGCCGACGTGGATAACCTGCTCCACCCGGAGCTCCACCTTCTGCTTGGTACCCTCCGGTGGTAGCTTAAGCACGCCTTCAACAACAACGCACGTGCCGGTCAGCACCAGCTGGCCCAGATCCGCCACGGCGGCATCCACAATGACCTGTAAGTTCGCAGGGCACGACCCGTCGTTGAGCTCAAGGAAAGCGAACGTGTTCTTCCCTTGCTCCCTACCAGTCTTGACCCATCCACCGACCCGAACTCGTTGGCCGGCAAGCCCCGCACCCCCGTCGGGTCGGGATACAATTGATTTGATATGGACCCGGTCGGAGAACCGGGCCTTCAACGCAGCGGCATCGTTTAGGGTTGTGGCAGCGAGTTCTGATACTGGCGGCTCAGAAGAGTGATCTGCCATTGATGATAAGACAGATTTCTGAACACCGAAATACAGTCTTGTGGCCACAATATTCGTTAGGCTGCCATAAACCCTAACTGGAATTTTATATCTAAGCCGAGCAGAATCTGGTGTGTGAGATCTATCGTATTTCGTTCTGTGGCAAATAAGTGAACGGCCATACGCGCATGACCGCATGAAGATTAGATCTGACGGATTAGGTAATCTTAAATATTTAGTATTTACTTGTCTGATTATTTTGTTTGTCCGAAACAAAACACAAAAAAAAAATTCCAAAAATCGTAATATTATGCTATTATATTTTCAAAACGTTGATCTTCATCCGAGTGTTTAATTCAAAATTTTGGCGGTTATCTAATGAGAAAATGAATGAAAATTCATTTTGTGTATTTGTTTTTCATTTTTCTACGAACATTATTTTCATCAACTCATATTAAATATATATAATTTATTACTAATTCAAATCATATTTTTTAAGTTTTCCTCTTCACTAGGTGACATGTCCGCGTTTTGCGCGGTATGTAATTTTACTTTTTAATTATAATGTAGCATAATTGTTATGTTTGTTTTTCAATATCCAGTTGTAAATTTTATCAAATTTAGGTTATTGATGGATGTAGTTTTTTTTTATAATTATATTGCTGCGAAAATATAGTGTTTACTTTTAATTTCCGTTTTTTTATTTGGACATTTTTAGATTATGGATGGAAGCATATGCAATCGTGAAAATTCAATCGAAAATTAATGAGGGAAAAAACATTAATCCAATTAAATTAAGAAAAAACAAAATCAGACGGATAATATATTACGTTCAATCTCTATCTCCAAGTCTAACTTTTCAACCAAAGAGTCATCCACGGTTATTTTGTCGATTTTACCCATTCCAGTGAGCAACCCAATAACATCTGCATTAACATTTGTGATAGATAGTCATAGCCAATAGCGAAACAAAGACAAATGACAGAGATAATAGAGTAGGGACAATGAAAACCTGTCAAATATGTGTGGTTGTTTAGCCGTTTGATTATCTCATCTTGATTTTGAAAATGAAATTTGTAGTGTTCAATGGGAGCACCGTCATATCCCAATAGCTCTTTGAAGGAAGGAATGGGCAAAAAATTAATTGATACGTCTCCCGTTACAAGCTTGTATGCATTATCACTATCAACAACTCTGAAATTTCTAATCACGTGGATATGTCCCTCTTCGATTTTATTGCGAAACATTTCGACCTGACGCTTGTGAATTTTTCCATGGATTTGTGTTCTCTGCATAGTCAAAGTTATAAATCAATGCATCAAAAAAAGGGTTTTAGGTTTAATAAAATAAACCCAAAATCATGTTGCATAAATAAACAATAGCAATACGTTGGCTTCAAAAGATGTGTTATGAATTTAACGATAAAATAGAAGAGTCTATCATCACCTTTGCATCCAAGAGAAAGCATATCCAAACTCAGGAGGTCATTGTTATTTCGGACGTTCTTAGAATTCCATAGCCGGCTGATGCGGGCAATCACCTCCCAATTCATCCTTGAACCATCAATTTTTTTCAGTATATCAGACATAATGATACGTTGTATGAGAAAGAATTAGTTTAGGTGTTTTGAAAGTTGAAAAGAACACAAAGATTTTATAATTTATATAGGTTAAGCAATCATCACAATTAATAAATATTTTGTATTAAACAAATAGAAATTACCAACCTTAGAGAATTTAATTGTACATTGCCACGATAAAACATCACACTACTTTTGAGAATTAACAGTTACAGGTGAGGTTAGTCTATCAAACATGGCTGTTTAATGTTATAAATGAGTGTGGATATATATGGAATAATGGCTCAATTAATAGATTAAATTATATGGTAGCCGTTAAACAATAAAGTGAGAAAGGAAAACAAAATCAACTTTAATGACACAGATTAATTGATAAATTAAAATAGGAATGAAAGCGTCAACGACAAAATTACTAACAATGTATATAGTTACCGATTGATAAATTAAAATAGGAATGAAAGCGTTAACAACAAAATTACTAACAATGTATATAGTTACCGTTTATAAAAGGTAACCGAATTAATGAATTTTATTAAATTGACAAAAAATTAGGAAAAATAATTAATACATGTTATTTGTGTGTAAATCCGAATTAATATGCATTTTAATCTTTTTCATAATTCACGTGGCAATCATAGAATTTATCTAGAAGCTGATGTGGCTGCACCAAAATCATTCTCTTATTCAGTAATCATACTATGTATATGATTTCCTACCCTTCTATGCACATTCTCTCTAATCTCTTTATCGTCGCAATACTGTCTTCTATGTTGTACATACTTAAACCATCTTAAATTATTTTCTCGATTTATCTTCAACTTGCGTTACTTATATCTTAGATCTAATAAATCCAACGAAGTATTCACAATCCTACTACACGCATTTTTTTGGATATGATCTATTAATAACCCAATATTCAGAACCATACATCATCTCGACTCATATCGCTGACCTACATAGAAATTTCCATTGGTTACATAAAATCTCGGATGCACTCGTCTACTTCATCCACCAGTTTTTAAACACATTAGCTACATCTTCATTGATATATCTTTTAACTTGAAAAATCGCGGCAATATATTTAAAAATGTTACTTTTTATTACTTCTCTTCTATCTAATTCAATTGGTTGTTTGTTCCCTTATTCTATCTATTGTTTATTCATTCCCTTGTATGCTTGTACTAAACTTACATTTCATATATATAGTTTTTTAGTCCTACTAAATTTAACTCTTTTACACTCTAAAACGTGCATCCACGTCACATCTCAGGGTTTGGGTTAACTCTTAAAATGATCTCATTCATTAAAACTATATCTTCCGCAAACAACATGCATTGATGTATTTCACATTAGATATGTCATGTGAGTTAATCCACTATAACATATGGCTGTTCAAAAAAAAAAAATGTCAAACCAAATTGACCGCCAAATAAATCATTTGATCGGTTATTGTCAAATGTATATTTGTGAGAACTGATCGAAAAATCGAAAAAATATGACAAATCCATCAATAATTGACTAAACGGTAGGTTAAGTTTGTGTTAAAAACCGACTGAAACAAACAGTGGACACCCCCATCAACGGGTTTGGGCTTTAAACAGCGATAACCTAGAGGAAGGATCTAAATCTAGCCCACTGACAAAATATTATGGGCCCTTTCTCCATGGTCATAAAGTTGGATCTCAAATTAATATTGGGCTTTGAATTAAAGTCCCCCCAATAATTCTGGGCCAATAGGCCCACTTCTTCTGTTACTCCACGATGTCGTATTGAGTATGCACACTATAATGCGTTTCCAAAACCCTAATCTGAGTCTTCATAACCTCGGCGAGTCGGCTTGAAGCAGCGAGAGAAGCTACAACAGCAGCTCTAATCACCGGCGGAAGAGTTCTCCAACGGTAGCGATGGGTAAGGTTCACGGATCTCTTGCTCGTGCAGGTAAGGTGAGAGGCCAAACTCCGAAGGTGGCCAAACAGGACAAGAAGAAGAAGCCACGCGGCCGCGCTCACAAGCGTATGCAATACAACCGTCGTTTTGTCACCGCCGGTAACATCTCCATCGAATCCTGTTATTTTTTTTTTCATTTTTTATTGCATACGTGATTTTGTAGGGTATTGCGTGTTACTGTTGGTTTTAAAGCTCTTACACATCGTGTTGATTACGTTCTTATGTTCATAGTTTTTCTTCGTCAATGCAAAATATTCTGAATTTATTGGAGGTCAAGAGGCTTCGGATTTGATTTTTATTGACTTATTTTCTTTAGACATAAATACGTAAAAAAATTCTTAAGAAACTAGGGCATGCGGCGAATGATTGAATTGGTATTCTTGGAACTTGTCAATTGTTAGTACAACCCATTTATATTTGCTGGTGCTAGCTTCTCTTATTAGTTGGTTTGCAGTGGTAGGGTTAGGATCTAAACATCTTACAAACTTTGATTTGCATTGATTTACTTTCATTAGAGTCAAATGAGTACTCAGTTGTTCATCAATATAATTTCCAGGAGTAAGCGGTATAGCTTGTAGAATACTCAGTAGGGTTTTGTTCTTATGTCAAAACAAATACCCTTGAACTTCCTATACAGAAGTAGCATGATCAAGCTGTGATGAATTGAGATTTCAGAGCTTATAAATTGGTAGCAACAACTTTCAGGGGTGTTTTGATGGCCTACTAATTTGTTTGTTTTACAGTGGTGGGATTTGGCAAGAAGAGGGGACCCAACTCCTCAGAGAAGTAAAGCTTGAGAGAATGAGGACTTCTGCTGGTGAAGATGCTTTACGCCTTTACCTTTTGTCTTGTCAAAATTTCTCATTACTCAAGTCTTGTAGTGGTTTTAGTAACTTTTATTTTGTTTGAACTATGATGAAGACATTGTCATTTAATTGGCTGGAAATTACATGATTGGATTTGGAATTCAGATATTGAATGCAGAGTTTATTTTTCCTTATTTTGATATGTTACTTGCTGGAACAATTATGTGAGGAAGTCTTTGTGTTTAATTGATGTAGTTTTTGTAATTTTCTGCTGTAGAACATTGCATCTGAATAAGAAGTATTTGCAATCCTCTGTGAACTCCAAACTACCAGTACAGAAACATTACTGGTAAATTTATCATGTATAAAAGTACAAGCAGTATGATCACATGTTTTATTGATGGGAAGATTGTCTATCCCTTGCACTCTCCCCTTCCCACACTACCTCCTCTCTCCCCGTTGTGCCTGTTAAGACTATTGATTCAGCAGAGCAAAGGAAGAGAACAATGAAGCTTCGAAGATTGTGCAACAAATAGATGTGGTGGTTGCGATACGATCTACAAATTATTTTTATGCAAAGCAAACGATTCTCCTTAGCGTGTTTCAAGCAATTGCGGATGGTGTATCCGTTTTTGAACCACTGAAGGAACTGATTTGTGGAGTATTTTTGAAAGTCTTGGTCTGAAGGCTAGTAGGCTACGATAATTTCCAATGCCAACATGTTGAGGAAAACCTATCCCAATGCCAACATTGCAAATGTGTATCTGAACGTGGCCCGGGCCGATGAATGGCTGACAACCTATCCCCGCACTTTAAAAACACTGGGGGATCCCGCATGTGAGAAGCACACATGGCTTAATATACGTAAATCCGATATGTAACATAACACGCCTTCTAATGCAAGGCAACCCCTCCTCTCTTTTCCTCTCAAATTCTGCCTCGGAGGAGATTGCGTCTGAGTGGTTGTTTCCGCTACACATAATTCCTTAGCTTTAAAACCCTAGTCTACCTCCACTTCGATCCCAATCTTTTAATTCCAATTCATCGATTTTACAGGTCCGCAAGTATTACGTTTATGTAATCGTGATGATAGTTTTGGTAGCTCGAAAATCTCAATTTTATCATATTTGTTTCGACGGAGTTTGATTTCTTCGATTAAGGTCTTGATGGTTGACGTTTGTTTACTGACGTAGGGAGTTGCGAGGGTTTTTGAAGCGGAGGATCGACCATGTCAATGTTTAACAAGCTTTTCGGGAAACCTAAGCAGGAAACTAATGTTTTAACTACATTAGACATGTTAAACGGGGTATGATTCTTCCGACTGTTTTTGTTTGCTATGTTAGTTTTAGCAATTTATCTGTTATCTTTTGTTGTATTGTGGGTTTTGCTGGTCGGTTGATTGATGTCAATATCGGTGAAATTAGTATGGGAATTTACTAATTGAGGATGTGAGAAAACAATTGCTTAATTCAATTTCGGGTGGGATGAGATTTTTGTGGACTGCTTAGTAGCATAAGCTATATTCATATACCGGAAAAAGTAAGAACCATAGGGAGGAACTGTGGGGCGTGGGCATAGAAATTGCTTTCCGAACTGAATACAGGAAGGATTTTATTAGGGTAATTTCCTCGAACATCTACTGGCTTGGTTGTATTTCCTTCTAGTACAGTGGAGTCGTATATGGTAATAATATTGTTACATCCCCTGCATCTGATGCTTCGGCTGTGTTGGTGAGTGGTGATCCCTTCTTGGGGCCTTTAGTGAATTTCTATTATCATAACAAGAAAAGAAAATGCATATGAGAATTTTTGTTGAAGAATAACCCATCTGCGTATTTTTCATCTCTTTGCGTGTGTGTGTGTATTATTCCAGTAAGATACCTTAATTGGAAGTTGGGGACGCTCAGCTGATTATTTATACAATGAGTTCTGCACCTGGCTAATCCTGCTACTCCTCCCTTTCCACCACCTGAACTCTAAACTTTTGCTGTTGCGATTTCGCTACTAGGCCTTCAAATTTTTTGCATGGTGCAAACTCTGGACATGCTAGAGAAAAGTGAGAAAGTACTTATGAAAAAAGTTGCTGAAGAGCTTGAGAAGGCCACACAATTTTCCGCATTAAAGGACAGAAGAGGTATGGTGACAGATGGCTCAATGAATTTTGTGTTTATCATTCTATGAATTTATTTCATAAACCATAGACTGACTTGATGTAGTATTATTGTACTTCTCTGTGTCCATCATCTTGTTCACATGAAGCATTCCTTTTGTTCATCTACATAGTCGATTGACTTGTTTTTCTACTCTAGGAAATTCATCTCAAGTCGAGATGCCTATAAATTTTCTTTTACTGTTTAACTTTTTCCCAAAATATTCGAGTGTTCTATTTTTGTTTTCAAATTTCCATTCATATTTTTCAAACTATTGCTGTGTCAATATCTTCTTTTTCCACATAGCCATTTGTTTATGCGAATGCTATAGGCATCACCGCATCAGAATAAGACACAGTCAACCCTCCCTCTTGTGCTGTTACTGAAAAAAAGATGAACCTTTTCTTTTGCTCTATGCTGATATGTGGGTTGCATCCCTGGTATTTTTGCCCCTCTTTTTTTGAACAATGAGTACAATCAAGCATAATTTGTCCTTTTTATCTTAGGTTGGAATTCCACTGTAACATTGTAACGGTAAGTTCGTTTCTGCAGGGGCTTTGCGGTGTTTGAAGAGGAAAAAATTATATGAACAACGAATAGAACAACTTGGAAATTCTCAATTGCGCATTCATGACCAGGTTAGCTTTGGAAATGTCATAATCATAAAGTTTCTTCTTTGTTACAAGATTCTTATGATATGAATATGATTTGATGTATGGATCTCATGATACCTAAATTGCTGTGATGGCA
Source organism: Tripterygium wilfordii (assembly GCF_013401445.1). Taxonomy (NCBI): domain Eukaryota; kingdom Viridiplantae; phylum Streptophyta; class Magnoliopsida; order Celastrales; family Celastraceae; genus Tripterygium; species Tripterygium wilfordii. The sequence continues at coordinate 12,472,385 of NC_052240.1, read as the reverse complement.
ATCAATTTTACAGATGATAATGTTAGAAGGTGCAAAGGCTACAACCGACACTGAGTGCATTGATAACTGGCGCAGCAGCAATGAAGGCAATGCAGAAAGCAATGTATGTAGCAACTGTACTTCATTTCATCCGCTGTTTTATTTTTAGGCCTTATTGTTGCATCTATGTCCTCATTCCTCCTTTTTGACTAGCTTGTGGTAAAATGTTTGAAGTATTGCCACTTTCACAATACGTAACTTAAAGCTATTTGGGAAATTTGGAAGGGGCATTTGAAGGCTTATAGTGCATGTTGCTTCTCCTGAGTAGATGATGTAACTTCACTATAGGATTGTATTTCTGCAATCTTATGCTAATGTTGATTGTGCATTGAGTTACCCTCTCTTTAACTGACAAACATATTTTCTGAAAGTATTGGTCTGAGAGAGTAGTTTTCCAGTGTTGCTTATGTAGAAAACCTTGTGGGTTGTTTTACAGGAATATAGATGATGTGGACAAGACCATGGATCAGATTAAAGAGCAAAGTGACAACATGAAACAGATTCAAGAAGCATTGGCAACTCCATTCGGTGCCACAGCTAATTTTGACGAGGTAATTGTTTCTATTTCTGCATATTAAATAATCTTGGAGGGACTAGTTGTCTGCAAAAAGGGTACTGCCAAGGAAGATGGACTAGCTGCGTTACAGGCTTGGATGGAGAGCTAACCAGATTCCCCACTCTTCCTTGTGTCTGCAACACTAATCACGGAAAATTTTGTCTAAATTTTAACCCTGTATATATTTTCTTGCAACCCAGTCCTAGGCCTAGTAAGCACTTCAATGTCTTTTTTCCACCCTTGTAAAAATTGAGATGATGTCAGAGAAGCGATGATGAACATGATGTGGGCTGCAAAGATTAATTATTTCTCACAGCTTCTGTGAAGGAGTCTGCATCCTATAGACTGTACTGTAAGTCTTATTAAGTGATAAAATTTTCTAACATGGAACTTGCACTGTGGAACAATTAGAGTGCATTTATTGGAAGAGTAATATTTTACTTGTATAATGTATAATGTTTAACCATGTAAACCCTGATGGATTATTCCACTACCTCCAAATATCTTATAAATTGCAGGGTGTTGACGTGGAGAGTTGAACTTGGATCCCTTGGTTATATAATGATTCAAGCGAACTTGGTCACCCTGAATTCTTTCTATATGCTTACAAAGTTCGCATAAAAAAAATAGTGTGGGTTTAATTCATTAGTTGCATATTGATTTTGTTTTAAAAAATATATATATAAGCTGATTCAATTTCTTTGAATGACCAAACAATTCAAAAGCCAGGTTATGAATTGGGTTTTGGAAGGCCGGACTCCGGAACCGAACCAAGATACGGGTTGGGTAAACCCGCTCCGGTGAGGATAACAAACAAGAGTCAAGAAGTGGAAGCCACGTGGAGAGTCCGTGACTTGAACGACGTAAAGAAAGGGAAACCAGCTTCCCCCGCTGTTCGATATCCATCTAACACAACACGCCTAAGCAAATTCCGATGCAATAACATCTCTCTTTCTCCCCCTCTCTGACATAATTTCACATATTCCTATTGAGAGCCCTAACAATCTACCTACCACTTTGATCCCAATCTCTCCGATCTAATTCATCCATTTTACTGGTCCTAACATGAATTTCAATTCGATCATATTTATTTGCGTCGATCTTTATTTCTTGGATTGAGGTCTTGATGGTTTTATGGCGTTGACGTTTAATTTCTGACGCAGGGAATCGCAAGGGTTTTCAAAGCGGAGGATCGACCATGTCTATGTTTAACAGGCTTTTCGGGAAACCTAAGCAGGAAACTAATGCTTTAACTACTTTAGACAAGTTAAATGAGGTATGATGCGGATGACTGTCTTGTTTTACTTTGTTAGTTGCGGCGATTTATCTGTTATCTTTTGGGTTGTTATGTGCGTTTGGTAATCCTTTTATTGATGTCAACTGGGAGAAGTTAGTTTGGGGATTTAGAATGAGAGAAAACAATTGCTTATTTCAATTTTTTTGTGTGGATCACAAAAGCTAAAGTCATACCCTGGTGAAAGCAAGAACTATGGGGAGGAAATGTGGGCATGGGAATTCCTTTGCCAATTGTTAAAAACATAACGTTTTTCAAGTTTTGGTGAATTTGGGTAAGGTTGGCTTGATTCTATTTCCTTATTGTTTAGTGGAGTTGTAGAGTGTGATCGAATTGTTATTCTGATGCTTGGGCTGTATGTTGGTGACACCTCCTTGGAGCCTTTAATGAATTTGGGTGTATCTTTCAATTAAAAAAGAAAGAAACACTTTGCAACGACAAAGGTAAACAACTCTCGTGCACAAGGCTTGGATGGGGTCGGATGCAATATGTACGCAAACCTTATCCCCACATAATATGTGCAGGGGCTATTTCTAGGAATTGAACTTGTAGAGGTTACACCACCCCTGTACACCGATAATTATTAGAAACTTTATTAGAATGTCCAATTCAAGTGGCATTCTGATTTCTATTACTTGAATTAATTTTAAAACTAAGTATGCAGAGATTATAAATGAATGCCTAATGATGACTTGAAAACCTTAGTAATCACATCCCCAAGGTATACATAGGATATGTGTGAAATTTGTCAGGATAAGCATTGTGGTGGATGATTTTAACAACATTTCGAGTTTAGTAATTGTTTTTAGATATCAATGGATGAAAATGAAAGATCAATCTTGTATGTCAATTTTTTCTTCACAGCACCTTTTGAGGATAACCAATCAAGCTGTCAAGGTTATAAAACATTTATACTTGGCCTCATCTCTATTGTTATCATTCCAATTGGTTTGATTTGTGATTTGTTAACTTTTGAGCTAGAATGCTTGTCAATGTCCTGATGAAGTTCCCCTTGGGATCTTTTTTTTTTTTTTAACTTTTATTACCTGTACCCTTATTTTTTTAGGTTTATGAAATGCTTCATTGTCTCTTTTTCTCTCTCTCTTCCCACTCCCTCTGTGCTAATGTCTGTGTGTGTTATTCCTATAAGATTGTTAAATTGGGAGTTAGGGCTGCTCAATTGATCATTGATACAATGAGTTCTGTACCTTGCTAATCATACTACTAATGCCTTCCCCCACCCAAACTTTAAAGTTTAAACTATTGCTTTTGCTATTTTGCTACTAAGCCTTAAAATTTTGAATGGTACAGACACTGGAAATGCTAGAGAAGAAGGAGAAAGTACTTCTGAAAAAAGCTGCTGCAGAGGTTGAAAAGGCCAGAGATTTTACCAGATTGAAGAACAAAAGGGGTATGCTTACAGATTGCACATGGAATTTTGTTTTAAGTATTCTTACAGATTTTTTTTTGGTGTTGGTCATCTTGGTTACATGAACATTCTTTTTGTTGTTCTATGCACTCAATTGACTCTTTCTTTTCCTTCAGTGATTTCATTTCAACTTTTCAAGTGTAGATCACTATATTTATATATTTTTAATATGCCTTCTAAAATATTTGAGGGGCATTTTTTTTTCCCTCCAATTAGGCTGTGAACCTTTTCTTTTGCTCTGTGATGATCTGTGGGTTGCATATCTGGTGTAACTTCTATCTCTCCTGAACAATGAACGTGTTTTGAGTATAACTGCCCAACTCTCTTTTACAATGTTAACAATGAGATTGTCTCATGCAGCGGCTATACAGTGTTTGAAGAGGAAGAGGTTATATGAGCAGCAAATAGAACAGCTTGGAAATTTCCAACTGCGCATTCATGACCAGGTTAGCGTTGAATATGGCATAATCGTATTCTTTCCTCTTCGTTTCACAAAGTTTATGAGATTGGATGCGTGGAATGATGCCTAAATTGATATGTCTTGGCAATTGATTTTAGATGATAATGTTAGAAGGTGCAAAGGCTACGACTGAGACTGTGGATGCATTGAGAACTGGAGCTTCTGCAATGAAGGCAATGCAGAAAGCAACGTATGCAGCAATTTTTCTTCATTTCAGCTGCTGTTCTGTTTTTAGGCCTTAAGAATTCATTGGTGCTCCTATGTGATTCCTCTTTGTTTGACTAGCTTATGGTGAAAACATTTGGAATTTGTCTTTTAGTTTGGAAGGTTATTAGTATATAGTACATTTTGCTTCTCCTGAGTAGATGATGTAACTTCAATATATAGGATTGTATATCTGCAATTTGATGGTAATGTTCATTGTGCGTTTAGTTGCTGTGTTGCTTTAATCGAGAAACATTTTTCGTGAACATATTTTTTGATGTGTTTTTTTTAAAATTTTTTTAGTTCAAGTGTTGCTTATAGGTAAAACTGGTGGATTGTTTTACAGGAATATAGATGATGTGGACAAGACCATGGATGAGATCAACGAGCAAACCGAGAACATGAAACAGATTCAAGAAGCATTGTCAACTCCAATTGGTGCTGCAGCTGATTTTGACGAGGTTATTGTTCTCCTTGTGCTTATAAGACTACTTATAGGGTTCACTGATGTTTGCAGTACTTGCACCTTGTTGAGCATCATAATGAATTTGTTAAGAAATCTAAACATAATTGTTTCAGGATGAACTGGAAGCAGAACTTGAGGAACTTGAAGGTGCTGAATTGGAGGAACAGCTTCTTCAGCCAGCGACAACAGCTCCTGCGGCTCCAGTGCAAGTCCCAGCAGGCCGTCAGCCAGCCCGTCCTGCTCCACAAAAGCGTACAGCTGAGGAGGATGAACTTGCTGCCTTACAGGCTGAGATGGCACTCTAGACAGGTTCCCTCATCTTTTTCATGTTCTGATTTCCCTTTTTAGCAATGATGAAGGTACATATTTACATGCTGACTAACTTTTAGTTCCCATGTTTAAAGCCTATTGAATTACGTTAACAAAATCAGCTTTCTAATGCAATTTCTTCCATGCAGGATGCAAAAATTGTTCAAAAGTCGGCCTTATTGTATTATTGTGGGACTCCTTTCACAGATCCAGATTTCTGTGTGCAGTAAGTGGTGAACGCACAATGTATATAGAGATTGCATAAACAAATTTCCGCACAAAACTTGTGTCCTGTGATTTGGAGCTTTAAATTAAGATTGTGATCTTCTTTTTTTGTTTTAGACATTGCTTCAAAAACACTGAAAACATCTTTCAATGTTTAATCTTATGAAATGTCACCAAGTTAATATTGTTTTAACAATCTGAGTCATGCATCCAGTTAATGTTATGTCCTTGTATTGTATTGAAGCTATGTTATTATTTGTAGTATATAATTATTTCCCGCATTGCTCTGGAGCTAGTGTTGGATTGGTTGGGAAATCTGTCTGTTGCACTCCTGTTGGCTTTTATTATTTGTAGCAGTATAATTATTTCAAGTTATGTATTTTTTTTTCCCTTTTGTTCTTCCAATACCCATTGTTTGTGATGCCAAATTTTGTACCATGATTAAAGCTTCATCTCAACCTCCTTTAGTATAACACCATAACCATATATTAAAGAATCTCAAATTTATTGGGCAGAAGTTAAGTAATCCATAAACTCGACATTTCATGAACAGATAATTACAATCAAGCACTCAAATAGTCATTGCAGGTTCACTGTAGAATTTTCAAGCAAGTTCTGGCTTATCGCACGACAGATAGAAACAAGAAATTGATGCAAATCCTTAATTCCAATTAAATGTCTTAATTAAGCAACCCTTCATGATGTTTTGTCCATCAGCTGTATAGGGGTCAGGATGTTCGCCTTGCTTGTCTCAACAATACACCCGTTCATGACCATTTCTTCCAACATGAAGTGTGCCTTCTCTAGATGGAACATAATGTCAAGCTCACACTGCAACAGACGAGAAAAAGGAAAGCCAAGTAAACTCTCATTAAAAAGACAAGAACATGAACCTCAAAATGCTACTTTATCAGCATAGGCAAGCAATTTGTTGTTCTCCTAAGAAAACTTACCACATTACCGAAGTGTCGGTCCATGGTTTCCACTAACAGATGTATGAATTCAAGAATCGCAAGCTCATTCTGTGACATCAAAGGAAAAAGAAACAAATATAAAAAATTTTAAATAGTAATATCAACACAAAGTTAGCTGGAGTCGAGTAACAAGCTGAAATACAAACACAACAAACATAACGCATATCAAGGGTTTCAATCAGATAATTCAGTGTAATAGATGAACATCTAGTCCATGCTCACGGACAATACATGCGGACAATACTTGGAAGACCCATTCTTTTCTAGTAAACAGAGAATATTCAACGCACCTTCTATGGAAGATAATGCCCTATGCCCCAATATGCAAATACTTGTTTGTTGTCAATAGCAAACAACTAAAAAAGCTCAAGTGCCTTTCTTTTCACCAACACAGTTATCTATATTGGCAATAACTACTATACATCAACCAATGAGCAGAAACGCGGGAACTTACTTCATCGTTGTCGACTCCAACCAAGAAAAAGAGTGAGGCATAGCGTCTGTACACGATTTTGTAGTTGCGGTGCTCAACAAATGAACACTGTTGTCACAAGGGGAAAACAGGATCAACACGAAACATGAGGACTGATACGGACTAAAAAGTAATTCCAGCAACCCAAAAAAATGCTCAGGAACACCACAGGTTTGCAGAGAAGGGCACATACAGAATCCAAGTAATTGCTCATTATAGGAATCAAATAACAATCATGTCAACCCAAATTTTACCAGTATAGCAGGTGAGCAGCTCAAGCAAGCATATAAATGGGGAACAAACACCCCAAACATTGCAATGTGCTTTGGAATCAAAGGTAACGGGTTGATTCGACTACATTGACATCTCTATACTGTATGAGGGATTGATCTAAATCATTCCTGGTATTTCCAAATCAGTAAAGGCATCAGCTCGAAGAAATTGATTGATTTCTAAATCTAAATCTAAATCTAAATCAATTCTTAATTGGCGAATCCACTGAATTGGGATCTAAGAGTACCGAATTATACCAAAATCAATTCAAAATAAATAATTTCCAGAGGATACAGAGGGTTTAGGATTAAATCTAACACAAACAAACGAAGCTGAAATAAACAAAAACAGTACGAGAAAGAGAGACACGAACACCTGTTGTTCGTTACGGGCGAGGCATTTGCGAACAATTTCACCCTCAAGAGCACGACGTTCTTCGAGGGTGAGCCATTCGTAGTACTGGGCAAGACGAGTCTGCCCTTGCTTGTTCACCATCAATATGAATCTGATCCCCATCTCCCTTCTTCCTCTTTCTCTCGCGCTCTCTGCGCAAGGACGACCTTTTCGTTGAGAACGTCGACTGACCCAATTTTGTTACCCGATTAGGACCCGCATCAATTACCAGGCCCAAAATTTATGGGCTGACTATTTAGCCCATTACCATTGGGCTTGACAGTGGGTATTACCCACCAGACTATTCTTTTGGGCCCAGCTTTGGTCTTACAGCTAGGGCCTTTTTTAACCGCTACCCAATACGCCGGTGATTAACGGAGTAACCCTCTTCAGCGAGTCTCCCCCACAACAGCCGCTAAAAAGAAAGTTCGAGACCGTGCAGCAACAATCGACCGCCATGTACAGGACCTCCGCTTCTCGCCTTCGGGCTCTCAAGGTTAGTATCGTCGTCTCCAGTGATCTTAACTTCGTCCCGTACTCATTGGATCCCGTTGCCAAGTATCAGATATACTTGTTTTGATAGAAATTATTGTGTCTGTGAAATCCTAGGTTACGCGTTCTATTAGCTGTTGGATCTGATCATAGTTCAATTGCAGAAAAAATATGTTCATTGGATATGCTAGGTTTTCGTTTGTTGCTAGCATTATGTTATGAGAATATTGATGCAACTTGGCGCTTATATCGCAAAGACAGTGATGCACGACATGGTCGTAATATAATGGAACTGATTGGGTTAATTATATTTGTTTGCGTCTTGCTGGAAAACGAGAAATATAAACACGAAGTGTTCACTTGTTTCGTATTAGACTATAGTAATGAATTTTGATAATTTTTGGAATGTGAAGTTTTGGCTTTAACTATGAAATTTTTTCTAGGAATTTTGGATTTGGAATTTTGTTTCAGCTAGATAGATGGGCAATCAAATATTCATTTGGGTATAACACATTTTTGAAAATGGGTAATATTTGAGAGGAGGTAGCAGTAGTGCTTGTACAAGGTATCTTCATGATGTTCACTTGACATGGTGTGATTAGCTGAGTCTTGCCGCTTCTTTTTTATTTTTATTTTATATATATAATTGTATCTGGAATTTCTGTTTATATGGAAATGCAATATTTCTGAAATCAAACTGGTTTAGGGTCGCATGTGGAACAGAGCACCTGCAAGATTTGCAAGTTCAAGCGCCATTGCCGCGAAGTCATCCTCTTCTGGTGGTTTCTTTAGTTGGCTGACTGGGGAGCAGTCCAAGTCCTTGCCGCCTCTAAATTTCCCTCTTGCAGGTGTTGGCCACCCACCTGCATTGCCTGATTATGTTGAACCAAGCGAAATCAAAATCACAACTCTTCAAAACGGTGTCAAAATTGTCTCAGAAACTTCATCGGTATGTGTGTATCGTTTAAGGAATCATGGAAGTCACGTAAGGATTAAAGTTTTAGATTATTGAGAAGTTACTGTTTGATTGTGTTGCCCATCAGAATCCTGTAGCATCAATTGGGTTATATGTCGACTGTGGTTCAATCTATGAATCACCAGACACTTTTGGTGCTACACATCTTCTGGAGCGCATGGCCTTCAATAGCACAAGAAATCGAAGCCACCTCCGAGTTGTGCGGGAAGTAGAGGCAATTGGTGGACACGTATCAGCCTCGGGATCAAGGGAGCAGATGGGATATACCTATGATGCTCTGAAGTCTTATGTACCTGAAATGGTAGAGGTGCTGGTGGACTCTGTCATAAACCCTGCTTTCCTGGATTGGGAGGTCAATGAACAGGTATATTTCCATGATTTTTGCATACATCAGCTAATGTTCTCTTGCAAAATAACTTTGGCTACACAGAAGTGACACTCTATTTATGCAGCTTCATAAAATAAAAAATGAAATCAGCGAAGCTTCCAACAATCCACCCTGCTTGCTTTTGGAGGCAATTCACTCTGCTGGGTATTGTGGTGCATTGGCAAATCCTCTTTTAGCCCCGGAATCTGCAATACATAGATTGAATAGTAATATTTTGGAGAAGTTTGTTGCTGTGAGTCTGAGAAATTTTTTTCTATGAGTTTGATATCTATTCCATGTTATTATCTTATCATTTTATCTCTCTCTCTCTCTCCTTTTTTTTTTTTTTGTTTACCAAATTTGGCTAATCTTTCCGTATCTTAGACTATGCTATGTTATGAAAATTTTAGGAAAATTATACTGCTTCTCGGATGGTTCTTGCTGCATCTGGTGTTGAGCATGGGGAACTGTTATCAGTTGCTGAACCACTTTTGTCTGACCTACCAAGTATGCCTCGTCCTGAAGAGCCGAAATCTGTGTATGTTGGAGGCGATTATCGTTGTCAAGCTGACGCAGGGGTATGCATCATAACTCATAAGGATTTGAAAGACCTTATCTTTCTTGCCATTCATCCAAGCCTTTTAAATGTCATATTGCCTTGCAGGGAAAAACGCATTTCTCTCTTGCATTTGAATTGCCTGGTGGTTGGCATGAGGAGAAGGATGCTATGACTCTGTCTGTGCTTCAGGTTTACATATTTGAACTTCCATATCAAGTCCTGAATGACTTTTTTTGGTCTGTCTAGAATGATACTGCTGTCTGGGTCTTTTACCTAGTTCGTTCCTTCTATTTGTACAATATTATGTCAATGGAATTTTGTACTAATATACTGTTATTTATTATTTTGAAATTTATTTTATTAATATGATCAATGTTTTTTCCTCCTTTTTTTATTTTATTTTTATTTTTTATAAACTATGTCCTACATATTAAGTAGCGTTAAAATTATATAACTTATATGCATATAGACTGAAATAAATAAAGAAAAAGTATCCGAAATTTGGGATATCTAAATCTGAAAGATTTTCCTTCTGTCATTCTTATTGGATACCACCTTGAAAGGCCGTAATGAAATGTGATTATAATGCAGATGCTAATGGGAGGAGGTGGATCATTCTCCACTGGTGGCCCTGGAAAAGGGATGTACTCAAGGCTATGTAAGTTCTACTATACGCGATCTCGGTTTGATTATAATTTGTGAGTAATGTTAGAAAATGGGAATGGATGCACAAATGCTTTTATGTGCTTAGGCAATGCTGCTACGCTGCCTGCCATTTGTTGTAGCTACTTGTTTGTATGTTTCCATATGTGATTCTCTATTTTCTGTAATACCTACACTTTTTGTCTTTTACTTTTTTATTTGCTTTTACCATGCGGAGAAGCAACTTTTTTCCATTGATATAATCATCTCACATTCTTCAACTTGGTTTTACCCTGATATGATCTGCAGATCGTCGTGTCTTGAATCGGTTTCCTGAGGTTGAGTCTTTTTCAGCATTCAGTAACATCTACAATCATTCTGGCATATTCGGTATCCAAGCTACTACTGTAAGTCATCAATTAGAAAGTTCAGTTATCTCAGTAGACAACCTGTCCCTGTCGAAAGAAGTATTTATGATATTAAACTGCAAAGTAGCCTAAAATGGGGTTTGTAACAACTTCTCGTCAATTGCTCTTTCTATATGTTCGTTCTATGCTATCATCTTAAGTTTGTTGATGTCTGAGCAGAAAGGGAAACCCATTCTTCACTTGGGGGGTGGAGGGTGGTGGTGTGCAAAGGGACCCTAGACTAAAATACTAAATATGAGGAAATGGTAAAATCCAATTTAAATCTGAGTAGTGGAAACATTGTGTCCTATTATGCAGGACCGTAGGATAAGATGAACACTAAAGGAATTTTGCCATACCGGAAGGAATCAATTAGCCTAAATGGCATGTGAATATAGGAACTATCCCCTTTCCTCATAATCATGCAAGAATTCCACATGGTGTGCCAGTTTTTTATCACCTTTGTTTTTAAAGACTTAAATTTAGGATGTTCTTTCACCTTGAAAATTTGGAATTCTTGGGTAATATGATTACTATGATTGTTATTCAGCCCCTCGAGTCAAAGCTACAACCCAATTTGTTAGATCCTAGCTTATTGAAGAGATCTAATTTTAATTATATTTTGAGCATTCAAAAAAGAAATATTATGGCATTGTTATCTATAAGTGCACGTTTCTGTCCATTCTACTGGAAGCACTTCTCCTTCAGCTAGGTCTTTCATTGATTCTGTATAGTGTTAAAATGGTATTTCATAATTTTCATAGAAAAAAGAGAAGCATTTGTTGAATACATAGCAATTTTGGATAGATGAAGTTACATTATTTTTTCACTTGGAAAGCAGGTAAGATCTCTTACTTGGAGATCATGTTATTTCTAGGTTCAATTTATAAATTGGATGCACAATCATTGACTCTTAATGAAGAATCCCAAGCCTACATCTCTTTGTTTTATTCCCTCCAGTTGCTTTGACCAGATAAATTTCTTGATATTCATTTTTCCAAAAGTCAACCAGGCCTTGAGTTGTGTTTTTAATGAAAAGAGGATTCATGCTAGTGATTGGCGGAAAGAACTCTAGAAACCTTGATGATGGATGCTTCTTTTAAATGGAAGAGAGTTTGAAACCTCAATGATGGATGTCTACATCACAGATCAATGGTTTGATCCAATCAGAAAGCCATTTGGATAGATAGCATGCAAATTGGCCATGTAAGGACAAGTTTCCATAAAAACTTGCTTCAAGTGGAAGCATGTTGAGAAGTTGAATCTTGGTCAGTCCATGATAAAAGCGGTTCAATGCAATTGTTATTTCTAGAATTCTGAACAAGGGAACTGCAATTGATCCAACACCTCTAAAAAAAGAGAATTAAACTCTTAAAGTCTTGTATTGCTTGATTTAAGATGGGAAATAAGCCGTTTAGCTTGGATGGATGACCTCTTTTCATGGAGAGGCATCTATCAGTTGTGCCTTTCCCAATTGAGGATTCTTGTGATATTTGTGCTGCTTACTGCCATTGCAGACCGACAAATCTTTAATTGTTTGATTGGCATTGGCAATATTGGGCAGTATATGGATGCATGCCCACATTGTTTTCTCTCTGTTTTGAAATGTAGATTTAATTGCTTTTCTTTTGCAAGCCAGTGTTGGCTGTCTTTGGTGTTGGAATTAAGTGCGTTAACTTTTTTAAGAGGGTTATTCTCACTGCAAGAACAAATTTGTTATAATTTATATATTTAAATCTTAGATATTCAGTTCACTCACGACGCTTGATGTTTGGGTTAAGTGATGGGATGAATGTGTGTGGGAGTTTTGAAGTTGGATTTGATGGTTTTGGGAGAGGGGTCTTTCGTTGTTGTGGTGGTTGGTCATTTAGCAGCAAATTCTTATCTTTGTGGATTAAATGTATATGGATGGTTTGGTGTGTGTGATAATCCAAGAAGAAGATGAGAGGCATATGAGGGTAATAATGACAGCTGTAGAGGCATCCCCTAGAGGCAGTGCAAGAAGATGCAAGGGCTGGTAAAGGGTAGCGGCTGCTTTCATTTTATCCAAAATTGTATTAATCTGTGCCCCATCCCCAACACCCAACCCGCCTCCCAAAGAAAGAAAGAAAAAGTCCGGCTCAGCATTCTTGTGCCTATTAATGCTAGAGTTTCGCAATGTTTTAGGCCTCTGATGGTTTGCAAATTATGGATGTATTTTTAGGCATATGAGGCATTAATGTGGCTATATGTCTTCAATGTTCTTGTTCTTCAATGTCAGTGTTTTCTGCATATTGTTTTTATCCTGTAATTTCTGCATGATTGTGCTCCTGTTGAAGTTATTCACTCTTCTGGTCTCAGGGTTCAGATTTAGTATCAAATGCCATTGATTTAGCAGCTCAAGAGCTCATATCCGTTGCAACACCAGGAGAAGGTTGTGTGCAATTCTTGCTATCGTGGTAGTTATGTTATTCTGGATGCAGCTTGTTGGACTGTAACTTTCTTAACTCTCTGCAGTTGGCCATCAAGAGCTGGATCGTGCCAAACAGTCGACCAAGTCTACCATTTTAATGAATTTGGAATCCAGAGTATGTGACATCTTCTTTCTTTCCTGATCGCAGATGTGAATCCAAGCCCAACTGAAAGATAACCATTCTCTATTACGGTTCTCTTAATTCTTATTTGCTTAAATATGAGGTGTTTTTTTTTTTTTTTTTTGCAGATGGTTGCTTCAGAAGATATAGGTAGGCAGGTTTTGACGTATGGCACGAGGTATGATCTGAGTCACGACTCTGTTTCTCTGGTGCCATAAGGGCTTCAGATTATGATGATTCCATATTTCCATTGGCAAAGCCCTTGATAAATATATGTTTTCTTCTCCTTGCAATTCGCATGATCTATATATTATTTTCTGTGTTGTTAGGTAGTCTCTTAGTGGTAGAGTTGGTGCAACCTAGAGGCAAAAGAAATAATGCAGTAATTTTTGCATAAACTTTATCAAAGTTGTGCCGTTTTAATAATATTAAAGTTGTGTAGAGCAAGTTGACCAAAATAAGTGTTGACTGAGAAGCTTCTTCAACACGGGTCCTCCTTTTACATGAGCCCTAGTTACTATAGTTTCTCACCAAATCACTGAGCGGAGGTACCAAAGGAACTCAGAGATGGTTCTCTCTTTCTATGACGATGGAGGAAAAGCTCTTAAACGATGGGGATGATGAGTCTTTCTATCGGTCTACGCACCACTGGCTCTTCCACTGTAACTTCCTTAGTTCATCCGCTGTTGTGGCTTATGCCCTCTTGCTCCAGCTGTAGACTACTCACCCTCTCCTCACCCGCATTTGCCGCAGCCTCTTACTCGATTGGAATCGTTTGACTCGTCGATTTGTGCGATTCACAAACTGAATCGTAGATTCCTTTTGCAATGCGATTCAAATGACGATTCGTCTCGTTTTCGTTCAAAGTCGAATCAAATTGCGATTCATGCCATTCTAACAACCTTACCTAGAGGTCACAAGTTCGATTCTTGGAAACGTCCTCTCCATATATTATGTGGGGTAAGGTCTATGTAAATGTTGTCTATGTACATGATGTCTGTCCCGACCCTGCGTATTGTGGGAGCTTTGTGCACGGGAATTATTTACCTAGGTAGTCTCTTAGTCATTATAACAGGGGTATATCGAGATTCGAGACCAAATACTAAAATATTACCCTTTTTCTTACTTCTTAGCCATGATAAACAGGGTATATGCAGACGAAATGATAAATCTAGCTGTGGCCAGCAGTATGTGTTATTTTTCTCCGTCAGTGGAATGAACTGAAATGAATATATAATGTAAGTTGTTTTTTTTTTGGGCCGTAGGGTGATCTTTTTCCTGGTCAAACACCTTTAATATAGGGACATAATTACCAAATACCACAGAATAACTGCGCTCCTTCCTTGGCATGTCTTTGATGCTTATTAGTTATTACTTAACTGGGAATGAGAATCACCTAGTTTTGGTAAGTTTTCATGGCGTGTTCACCTGCGGAGTTGATCATGCCCTACCTATTCCATTGTCCATTATTTATTTATTTATTATTATGAGTACTGATGTGGTTGGAGTTTCTGGGAGCTGCTGATTAGTGCAAAACAGTGTTTTAAAACCCTACCGGGGCTACAACCTGAAAAAAGTCCCGGGGGTCGTCAGTTGGACTGGTGAGATCATTGCAGGAAGAATGGGAGAAAGATGAGCACATGTATGTATATTCAGAGACATAACAAAATCAGTTTTAGATATCCTCCTCCTTCGATGATTACAATCACTCCACTCAAAATCCTCAATGTCTCCACCACTTCTTATGGTCTTTTTCTTTCTCATACTATCTGCTTCAAACTCTGCATCCTGACGCTCTCCATCAAGTCCGCTCCTCCATTCATCAAAAAAAAAAATTTAGTTGTGATTCTCTGTTTGTGTTGTGCATCTGATGACACTCAAAGTGTGGAGCATGGTCTCAGAGTTCCAACTTTCCAAGATGCAAGAAGGCATCACGGTTTTGAGGGCTTCAATTTCAGTCTTTTCAGACGATGATGGGGATATGATTTGACACTCAACTTAGGGTTTCAGAGTTCAAACCTTCAATGTGGGGGGTAAGTTAGAGTAAGAGAGACGATTTTAGTTTTAGGCTTTGACTTTTAAGTTTTAAGTTTTTTTTTAATCAATGAAAACTGGAAAAAAAAAGTTTTGTCTAAGATCTAAGACCTGGCCAGTCCATTAAAACCCAACAGGGTCATTTTGGGTTGCCGCAGACCAGCGGTTTGGAAGGACCAAAATGATTTATCCATAATCGCCATTTACAGTCCAACCAGCCAGCTTAGATTTTAAAAATCTGGTGCAAAACTTGATTTTCTAGTCCATATTAATGTGGGAGATACATTTTTTTGGGTTTTGACATTTGCTAAATTAGCAACTTATGCTTTGTTTCATAACGTTCTAAGTCCTTCCATGTTTGTAATATCTCAGGTTAGTGTAATGCGGTATATTTTACATTTATTTATGCAAATGTTTTCTATTTCAGGAAACCAATTGAGCATTTCCTCAAGGCTGTGGACGAAGTTTCGCTGAAGGATATCACTTCAATATCCCAAAAGCTACTCTCCTCCCCTCTCACTATGGCATCTTATGGAGATGGTATTTGTCTTGGCTTTTTAAGAATACTCCTTTGTCATATCATGTTTTAAGTTTTAACTATAAAGAATAAGATTTTCTCTGATGATATTCATTTTCTATTGTGTGTTCTGCAGTTATCAACATTCCAACCTATGATTCAGTCAGCAGCAAGTTCAAGTCAAAATGAAATCTCTTTTTTGATTCCAATTGGCCATGCACCTGACAAGTAACTGATATTGTGGTGCATCTGCAAACCTTCAAAGCTCTCATATTCCAATTTCAGATGAAAATAAGAGACTTGGATGTTCCATTATTATCAATAAATTGATGGTCCCTGAGGAGCCGGTTTTCGAAATGCCTCATAATTTCTGCTCGCTGTTCTGGTTGATTTGGATATCCCCTGTTTGATGTTGTATTCAATTATTTTAATACTTTGAAAAGTTGATGAGCTTCTGTGGTCGATTCGTTCATTAAATACCGAGCATTTAACAGCTTTCGTTGGTACGTTGTTGGACCAAAGCTTTTTGTGGTATATTTATCACCCATCTGGAGCACGCAAGCTTGTGGCCCAGAGTTGTAGGGGTAAAACCTTGTAAGTTCAATTCCTGAAGACATCATATCTGTCTTTGATTCTGTCCATTGTAGATTTTTGTGCACGAGAGTTGTTTACCTCTTTTTTATTTATACATCATCATTCATCCATCTAGTGTTTGTGTTGAGAACAATTTGAAGTGGCTGGAGCATTCTCAGTCTTTTGAACTGATAAATTTGC
The DNA here is from genome assembly GCF_013401445.1 of Tripterygium wilfordii. Taxonomy (NCBI): domain Eukaryota; kingdom Viridiplantae; phylum Streptophyta; class Magnoliopsida; order Celastrales; family Celastraceae; genus Tripterygium; species Tripterygium wilfordii. The sequence goes on along the minus strand of NC_052240.1, from coordinate 12,455,950 downwards.
TAATAATGATTATTCAATAGCTTGTGAGATATTTTTCTTCATTTTTGTTGGTCACTTGGAAAGGGTCTGGATTTAATGAGACCTTTCTGCCAAATTTCTCAACAAGGAAAGTTAATTTATAGCAGTTGGTGGAAATTATATGCATATGATTTCTTGTCCTCGCGGGGGTTTTGACTGGGCATTTGCTCCATGGTCTATCTGCAGCAGGTGTTGAAGTTTAAGATTAGTTTAAAGATTGACTTGCGGTGGTTTAACCTGGAATGGGTGGGCTTTTTCTTGTTTTGGTATCTGGTCTTGATACTTAAACCCTCTTCTGATGTGTTTTAAGTCACTGATGCTTACGAGCCCTAATTTTGCTAGTGTTGCATTCAGTATCCTTCTTTAATTTCTTCTTAACGAGTGGTTTGAAAAACGAAGGAGCAACGAGAGTATGGCATAGGTTACTTTAGTGCTGTAGCACCTGGTACTCGAACATTGGCTCGAGATATTTTCTCTATCCCTTATTATAGAAAAAAAGTACTAGCATTTTTTGACGCTTAAGAAATAACCTTGAGAGCGTAATGAAGCTTTGGTGAACGAGGAAGATGCTTGAGACTTCAATTTATGATCGTTATTTCATAAGAGGATCTGTGTGTAATCAATGACTCTCTCACATTTCACATTATATGGGTCAAAAATCATTGATTCGAAATATTTGAGCATAAGTTGAAAGGCCCAATGAGGCCTATGGTTAGATTGACCCAAATATCCATCCGAAGATATGACTGGCCGAAGACCCATGGTTAGAATGGGTGTAAGACTGGGCATCTAAGGCCCAAGGCTTTAGATGCCAAATGAGTCCTAGATTGGGCAGCGAGCCCAATTATAGCCCAACGAAGAAGCCCGTCCGTACTGTCAACACTTGCTGATCACGTCATCTAGAACACTATAAATAGAGGAAGACCCCTTCTCATTTACTCTGTCAACTACCTGATATCTCTCTTTCTCTCAAAGCCATTTACTTCTCTCATTTAAATATCTCCCATCATTGATTGACTTGACCGTCGGAGCTTGTTCAGCCGAAACCACACATGTGTCCAAGCTTGACGGTTGACCATCGTTTGATCTTACAGGATTGTTATAGGCCTTATCCGATGATTACAAGTTGATTGTAGATTTGAGGATCTACATACATAGAGTCGAGGGTAAAATCGGAGTCATAAATTTAGGATATGTAACGTGATTATGCGTCTTGAAAGAGAGGGGGGGGGGGGAGCAAGTATGGATAAGGTGGGTTTCGTGATGGACAATATTAAAAAGAGAGAACATTACATGGAAGAAAAGCAAGGGTCAACAATTAGATAAACCTAACCTACCAATACTCTTTGCATCAGTTGTCATACCTATTTTCTGTTACCCTCTACATCTTTGCTCTCCAAAACAATTTTCAGTTGTTTGGCTCCTGGCAGGCAGCTAACTTTTCTTGTTTGTTTCTCTCTATTTTACAATATTTCTTTCTCTACTTTCAGCTACTCCAAAGTGCAAATGCAAATAAATCAACTATTTTAAGTTGGAAGAATGATTGACAAAGTTCTGTCTTGTTGGGAAAAATGGTGGCATTTTCACAAACAGTGTGAAATGGTGTTGTATATTTGCTATAATTCAATTAATGAGGCCAAAAATCAAAGAGTTAATCTTCAATTAATGATGCTTAAATGTTCTCCCTAATGATAGTTAGTGATTTGGATTAGGGTTAACGTGGCCTTGTATTGGGTTGATTAAGTTAGGTTTAAGCAAAATTAAAGTTTAATAAACACAAAAGGCATTGGATTCAATGATGGATTTGTAGTTGCCTCAACAGGGAAGCGCATGCTCCTGTGACCTGTCAAGTGCCAAAGAAAAAAGAGACAACAAAAAATTAATTAAATAAAATAAATAACCACATGAGTATTAAGGTTTTAGGCTTTTAGCATGCCTGAGGATAAGAAACATTATAGTTGTCCACTTGGGCGATAGTTTAGTGGCAAATTTTTCCGGGGTCAACTCGTATATATGGATTCGGAAAGTATTGAATTTGATTCTTGGAAACAATATCTTTGTAGTTACACGTTGAGTTTTGACATAATTTACCTTGTTTTTCATGTGGAAAACTTACGTATGTACAGGTTTGAAGGCCTGGTTCTAAAAAAAAAATACTAGAGGAGAAACGCATAAGAACCAATTAAACCATGATTAAGTAAAAGAAATCAGTGATTGTGAATATTTTATTATTTTTTTATAGGAGTATACATGTTCTTCATATATATATATATATATAATGTCTCAATATTGTTTAAGACAATATTCCAGGGTATATCATGAGAACATACAGTAGCAGAATATTATTTGCATTATTCAAGATTATTAATTAATTGTATAAAAAATATTATCTAGTCAACTTTTTGTAAGCCAATTCTTCCTACAATGGAATATATGCCTTTTTTACCCCCTAGACAAGGCCTTGGACAACTTGGACCAATTTATTATCTTATAAAAGCTTTGATTGAAGCAAATAATTTATATATTTGTAGGAATTGTAACAGATATTCTCATACCCTCAAAATTAACACAAGTGTCTTTATTTATCTTCCTAGCTTGAAGGTGTACAACTTCAATTGTTATATATATGCACTTCTCTATAACCAAATAAGGACAAAAAATTTAGGGCACATGCCAAAGAATCAAGACTAGTAGACTAGGCTTGGATGTATATATGTATAAAAACAGTGCTTTAGATATGGTGGTTCCATTGGCCAATTGGTCAAGAGTCAACTTTAATTTGTTTGGATAATATATGTGCATGCAATCTGATTCTATAATTCCTTTGGACAAAAAGACAAACCTAATGGAAGGTTGTTGTCAAGCTTAATAGTTTTTCCCTAACCATTAATCATTTCCCTTTTTAGATACTGAAGTTGGTTTTACGAACTCCACTTCAGGAAAATATATATATATGCAATCTGATTACCACTAGAGGAAAACATTTAATTTGCGATGGAATTTGATTTCCGCCGCTAAATTGGTTTGCGATGGAAATTTTTTAGCGAATAATTTTGAGTCGGATTAATGATAGAATTTCCATCACAAAATAATAAATAATTTTTTCTTTATAAATTAACGATCGAGTAAACTGTCGCTAATTTGTCACGATGTGTGTGAGTTAATTTGACCTCTTGTAGACGTGTTCAATTATGCAACAACATTAAAATTTGTCTCGATGGTAGGGCGAATCTTAATATGTGTGGTTTAAGCATACATACTTCGGTTTAATTCCATGTTTGACATCATATTTACGACTAAACTGAGATATATATTAAGACGTCCCGTTCTCTCCAGAGTTTACCATGCAGGGTGGGTTGTCCATCACAAAAAAAAGCTCTAACATATTACCCCAAAAACAAATCACACAAGAAAGTAATCATGGCCATCTATTTTGGTTCTGTGATCAATTACGTCTTGACTGTTGAAAAGAATGTTATAAACGTGAAGTCTAAACCATCATCTGATCTACTCTGGGGACATATGTTCTTTGAATTGGGCCCACTTCAAAATTTCTCTTTGGACATATATATATATGTATGTACATATATAACACGACCAAAAGGCAGGAGAGGAAAAAAAATAGTGGATCCAAAATAGGTTTTCACTATTTTGTGGTATATATATTTGTATACATACACAGAGATAAGGTTGTTTAATACACATGTAAATGTGTGCTTTGTGTTTGTGCTTTGTGCTTGTGCTTGAAGTTTCCTAAGATTTGTTTTTTTATATGATTTTGTTTGTCCTTCTAAAACAACAAGAGAAGAAGTGGTGTGTGTGGTGGTCCATCAAGTACACTGCTCATTTGCCTTGCTTATCAAGCAACCTCTTAATTCTCACTTTCTCTCTCCTCAAAACATTCATGGCAGTAGAATCATCATCAGCACTCCTGCTCAAAACCCATGTGAGTTCCAATTATCTCCTTTTTTTTAAAAAAATTCCTATGTAATTCTATTTTCTTCCAAACACTCTCCTTTTCTTCTAAAATCCCCTTTTTTTTCTTAACCTATATTTGCAATACATATATATATAGAGAAGGACTATGCATATAATAAATTAAATTAAATAATTGTCATATACATGTACTGGTTAAGTAGAGATTGCCAGTTTGTGTGGCTTTTGATACAGCTGTGAAGGGCGTTTTATGTGTGTGCCTTACTTTTGCTTTACCAGTCAATATTACTCTCAAAATGGAGGAGAGAGAAACCCTCTTGTGTGCTTTAGTGAAAGAAAAAAATATTTTTTTTTGTTGTTATATATATATATATATATCCAACTGGGTTTTTTCTCTCTATAATTTCTTTGTAATACTTTCTCTCTCATCATCTCTCTCTCACACACAAACATATATGGTGGTGAGACTTAAATTAACCAAGGCTTAAAGGGGGGCAAGGGAGAGGGAGAGAGAGATAGAGCTTTTCCTTTTTTTTTTTTTGGCTTGAGTACTGGCTGGATTGACTTGCTTCAGTTAAAGCAAGAGACTACACCACAGAGAGGGATTTCAGGTGGTTTTCATGGTTAAAGCAGGTTTTATTAAATTTTTTTCTTTTCTTCTTCTTCTCTTGCTTTGCTTGCTATTCAATTCCCTCACAAGTTTTTCTCATACATCTTCATTTTCCCTCTTCTGCCTTATTAATTTGTGCAGTGTGCATTTTTTTTTTGATACAGGCATAATTTCCCAGATCTTGCTTTTTTTTTCTTCTGCTGCATGAACAGCTGTTTATAGGAATATGAGTGGTTATAGAGTTGATAGCTACCTACAAGATTTCAAGAGTTTGAGATCAAGAACATCATTATAGCATCAAAACAACAATCGCGATCGAGAAAGAAAGCGATGAATAAGAGCAGCATAGGGTCAATCAGCAGCTCTGATCTTATTGATGCAAAGCTTGAAGAGCATCAGAACTGTCCAGGTTGTGGTTACAAACTTGAAGGCAGGCGGGTATGAATTAATTAATTAATTATCTCTTCTCATTTACTTTTTTCTTCTTTGGCTTCTAACAAGAAATTACTCTAAAGTAAGAATCCAAACAAAGCAGTACTTGTGATGCTTCTTGTTTTTGTTTCAAGATTTAATCTTTTTACCTTTTTTTTTATCAAACCCAATTCAAATTAAATCAAAAATATTCTCCTCTTTTTTTTTTTGGGGTTAATTTTTCTTTTCTTTGTTGATCAACTTATAAGAATTGGGGTTTAATTTGCAGGAGTGGTTGGGACTACCAGCTGGAGTCAAATTTGATCCAACAGACCAAGAATTGATTGAACATTTAGAAGCAAAAGTAGAAGCCAAAGACACCAAATCTCATCCTTTGATAGATGAATTCATTCCTACCATTGAAGGTGAAGATGGGATTTGTTACACCCATCCAGAGAAACTTCCAGGTCATCATCAGGTTTTCATTATTCTATATATATGTATGTATGTATGTAGGGTTTGTTTGTGAATTGTAAGTACTGTCAAGTTGGTTTAACCTAACTTTGATTTGTGATTTTCTTTAATTAGGAGTGACAAGAGATGGGTTGAGCAGACACTTCTTCCACCGACCATCCAAAGCATACACAACTGGAACAAGAAAGAGAAGGAAAATCCAAACAGAATGTGATGACTTACAAGGTACTGGAGAGACAAGGTGGCACAAAACAGGCAAAACAAGGCCAGTCATGATCAATGGGAAGCAAAAAGGGTGCAAGAAAATCCTGGTACTCTACACAAACTTTGGTAAGAATCGAAAACCCGAAAAGACGAACTGGGTGATGCACCAATACCATCTTGGCCAACATGAAGAAGAGAAGGAAGGTGAGCTTGTGGTGTCCAAAATATTGTACCAGACTCAACCAAGGCAATGCAATTGGACTACTAGTACTACTGCTACTACTGGTGAAGGAAGTAGTGATCAAGTACCTAATAGTACTAGTAGAAGAGATAGTACTGGTAGTGGTAGTTGCTCTTCTAAAGAGATTAATGTGCCTCTTAGGGATGAAATATCTGCAGCTGCTGCAATATCAAGTTTTGGTACTGCCTTGGATCATTTGTCACAGTTGAAAGCTCATGACCATTTCAGCTTTCTCCCATTCAGGAAAAATTTTGATGAGGTAATTAATTATGTATATATATTCAAAATTTTGTTTTCAAGAATAAATTTCATAGAATGGACAAATTTAAATTTTAAGAAAAATTCCTTTGAATAATTTCTTTTGAGAATTGCTTTAAAAATTCCCTAATCATTTTACCAAAGTTCTTTAATTTAATTTTTTTTTAATTTAATTTAATTCATCGATTTTAAGAGTTTGAAACAGTTTTTAATGTCCATTCTACATTCAAAACTTACATGCACCTTCTTATTCAAATAATATTTGATAATTACCATAAAATCTTGTTTAATTTTGGTCTCAAAATGGGTATGAAGTTTCAAATTTTTTTTTTTAAAAAAAGGTACTAAAGGGGGAGAGAATTCGAACAAAGTTGTAGCTAGGGTTACTTGATAATCTCTCGTCAGCTAACATAAAAACTTCATTTGTTCCACCATCTACACTGTTATATAACACTCAACACTGATAGAGAGTGAACAATACAGGTAAAATGTAAAATAAAACATGTTGGGAATGGACTATATATCTAGCTATCTAGGTATAGCTATGAAACTGGCTTCATATGTAGATTCTGTTAATTTTTTTGCAGGTGGGAAACATAGGAGATGCTTCAACAGCAAGGGATCAACCCCCTTCCATGCCTGTCACGAGCGGCGTGGAGTTCTGCGAGAACCAGCAAAGGCCGCATCATCATCATCATCAACATCAACAACAACAACATCACCATGCGAATCATGATCAGAATATTGCAACTGCTGCCTTCCACATAAGCAGGCCTTCACATTCAATCTCCACCATTGTCTCTCCTCCACTTCCACTCCATCACACTTCCATCAATATTCTCAATGAAGACCCCACCCATCTCTCCAGATTAATGCTGCCTAATGATAGTTTCCAGGTATTGTTTTTTATTCAACAAATCCCACTACAAGAAAACTGTTTTTTTTTTTAATTTTTGCGACGGGAATAAAAACATACATGCAAATAAATAATTTTCCCGTACAAACAAATAAAATTTGGATCACATGCATGCAGTTTATAGCTTGGGAGAGTAGTCAGCACTGACACTTACATATATTTGACCATGAAAAAGTCCAGTGAGTCAGAATGCTCTCGACTCGGTCATTGGCGCCGCTGTTACTACCAGCTGGGAAAAATAAATAAATAAAAAATCAATTATTGTTTTATTCACCTTTTTTTATTTTTTTATTTATATTTTTGTCTTTTTGAATGCATGAAATGATAATGCAGCAGCAACAAGAGCAACACCACCAACAACATCATCATCATAAAATAGTAGGAAGGTCTGCGTCGTCGGGTTTGGAGGAGCTCATCATGGGTTGCACTTCAACAGACAACAAAGAAGTGAGTTATATATACATATACATATATATATGTGTGTGTGTGTGTGTACGTAATTATATATAGACTATTAATTTTTAGACCCTGAAATCCAGGTGCTAGACTTGTGTTGTGTGTCATAATTATAATTATTTCAGACTGTATTGATAAAGAGGAAAAGATTAAAGTGGGTTAATTAAAAGCAGTAAAATCAATTTCTTTATTACTATTAATTTAAATTAAAGAGAGAAATCCAGACTGATAATATGGGGTTGCCTTTCCTTTTGCTCTTTTATCTCCTCTTCTTTACTGGATAATATTCTTCTCCACACCCATTTTATTGGGTGTGCATAGACTAGTAGAATATAGTGTACTTTTGGTACCACATGGGAAAGTGCGTTATACAAATATGCATGTGTAATAGATTGAGTATACATACATACATTCCTACATATATATATATGTGTGTGTGTATGCACTTGCAATTGTTAAGCCGTGTAATAGATTGAGTTATTTATGAACTCCAAGAAAATTGTTTGGGTGATAAATTGCCAGGATTGATTCTTGTCAAAGAAAAGTAGGGCAGAGTCATGTAATTACCTAATGCGAGTGGGACGGAGAAACTCATGTGCTCGGAATTTATTATATATATAGGGCGGGAAACAATATAACCGTACATGTTTTGGATGAATTCCTCATTAAAAAAAGAAGAATAAGGATATTGAGTTATTTCTCTCCAAATTAATAGTCTCCGTAAATTCTAAATCTTTCAATGGTAGAGGATAGACCTTAATTAGAACTTTTCTCATGCGTGTAATGTTTAATAAGATGAAATACAATTGTGGGTGGAGAGAGAGGACAAAAAAGAGGCAGTCTTCTAGCTCATCCAAATCATTTTACTTATAGTTTAAATTCAAAAACCCAATTCGATATATAATTAATTAATATTGTGTGTTTAATTGTTGTAATGGTTAATTGCAGGAATCGTCCATTATTAATCCAAACCAACAAGAGGCAGAATGGTTGAAGTACTCGTCCTTCTGGCATGTGGATCCTGACAACCAAGATCATCATGGGTAGCAACAAACATTATTACTTGAAGAGGATAAGGCCCTGAAACCCATAAGAGTTTTCTTCTTTTGTCTCTCAACTGACTATGTTGTAAAGTAAGAAAAAGAAGCCAAGAAAGGCTGCTTCTCTCTCTCCTGACACAAATTCAAGGCCAGAGGAGGAACCAAAGACCCAACAAAGCAAATCCTCTATTCCCTCTCTCTAGATCTCTGCATGAAAATCATCAATGTTTATCATTACACTATCATATTTCATTCCTCTCTCTCTATATGTGTATATATATACATATATTTGTTTTCTATACTTCCTTTTTAGCAAAGGAAATACCACAGTTTGTGTAAATTAATGCAAAGAGAAACTTTGTTAATTGTAAATTAATGGAAGATGAAGAAATTGTTTATTCTCATTTGTTGCTTCACTTTTTCCATCTTGCTTTATTGATTGTTCGAGCTAAGAGCATCCACAATGGGAAGAATTTGAAGTACTTGAGATGATACTTTCTTGATAAGTTAAGTGCTAGATGTTCACAATGGGTATAATGGAGTGTATTTCAAGTACTTGAAATGTTACTTTTTTGATAAATATAGTGCTACATACACACAATGGGTGAAAAATTGCACTTGAAAATTTAGTTGTGGAAAAAGGATACTTGAGAGTTGGAGTATGTATATAGTTGATGAATAGTGAAGAGAGAGGTGATGAATAGTGAAGAGAGAGGTGATGAAAAGGAAGAGAGAGATGATAAAAAGGAAGAAAGAGAAGATGAAAATAAGAGAGAGATATGAAAAAGAAGAGAGAGATGATAAAAAGGAAGAGAGAGAAAATAGAGAAAGTGAGTATGAAGTGTTGGAATGTATGGAGTGTTGATGAATAATGTATATTGTGGGATTCACTCATCCAATTAAATTGTGCCACGTAGGATAGATGAGAAGAGAGAGAATGATTTTGAAGTGCTGGATATTTGGTGCATCACTGTGGATGCTCTAAGAAGGCATGAAAGTGACATTGTGGATTCTTCTTGCTATATATATATAGTCAATTGAGGTCTGTTAAAGATTCACCATATGGTTATTAATTGAAAATATATGGGTCTAAAATCGGGACGTTAGGTCTACATATACAGAAATTTCTCACTTGACGATATGATAAGTTGACTCAAAACTCAACGCGTGACCACAAAATTATTATTTATAGTGGGAATTAAACTTAAAATCTCCCGAATTCATATGATTTGCCCCAGTAGAATCCACCCATGGTCTATCACTTACACTCACAGCTGTAAAGAATAATTGCTAGTAGTTATTGTTGTTGCAATTCATCAGTTTAAAGAAGAGTCAAAGAGATGAACATTGAAAAGATTAATGTGTTTATGACTATGAATGATGCATGACAAAATGATTTGATAGGTCGGTGTCGTCGTCTACATGAGCAGCCGATAGAAAATGAGAAGCAATTATTTGAGCATGAATTATTTGTCGGCATTTGCATTCTATATATAGAAGGAAATTTCCTTTCAAGAGCATTTGTTGTTCAATGTGTGTCCCCACCTACCCAATTATTTCCTCTGTGTGTATATATATATATATTTTTTATATGTACGTATATATTTGTATGTATGACAGTTGGCTTTTGGTACTGACCACATCATATATGAATATATATATATATATATGATGAAAAAATTTATCATCGAGTGGTTATTAATACTCCACTAATAGAGGGTGTGATTGGGTTTATGACTTAGAAAGGAGGGTTAATTTTGTAGAAATTAATTACTGGACTGCTACAGAACAATCTTGATGTTATATTATATACATATTGTACTTGTAAGGATGTCTTTATTGTGGTGTTTGTGAGTAGGTAGTGAAACTTCTTTATTGCTTTATCATGGTATTTCTGATTCTAACTTTTCTGCAATATATGTTATAACTAATAGAGAAGTACCTAGTTAATTTGCTTTAATACACATTAAGAGATAGACTCCAAGAGAGTTGCTTGGGTGGTAAATTGACGGGATTGACTATTGTCAAAGACAAGTAATCTTAGGTTCAACTCTCATGTTAGAGTAAATTTCTTTGGAGTCATGAAAACTCTATAATTATCTAGTGCATGTGGGACAGATTGACTCATGTACCTGGACTTATCATGTAGGGCGGGATCCAATGTGATCATGTCTTGAATGAGTTTCTCGTTACCAAAGAGAGAGGAGAGAGAGAAGTGTAACACTAAGGTGCATGCTATCCTTTTTCTTTTTTTTTTTATGGGCATGCATCTAATAAAGTGGTAAACGAATCATATGTAAGGCTAAAAGAGGCAACTTCATGGTAGTTTCTGAAGGGAATTAGCAGACAAGAATAGCATTTTAGTTGTTGAAATTACAGTTTATCACATATTCCTGATCTTCTCTCTCTCTCTCTCTCATATATATATATATATATATATATATATATATATATATATATATATATCTTGTCATTTCTGTGTGTGTGTATACGTTTCCACACATTGTACTACTCCTTGCCCTGTATAATTGTGATTATAGTTGGTGTATGACCAACTAATTCTCCTCACATATATGAAAAGTTAGGATTATTAGAGCATACATAAACATCTCCCTGTCCGTAGTTACTCGTTCCATTGTGCACAGGTAATCAAAGATGCATGGCTCTCAAGCCTCACCCTGCGCAAAAGTGGCTACCATACGCATAATCTAATTGCTTCATTTTTGTTCCTGACATGTCTAAACAATTCTGATTTAATAATCATCCCCAAAAAACTAAAAAATAATGTAAGAAATTAAGTATGAATGTTTACGAATATTCATTAATCCAACCAACCAGGGACGGAGCCACCATGGGACCAAGGGAATTCACCTGCTTCTATGATTAACTTTGCCAATAACAAGTTCAGTGGGAGCATCCCAATTAGTATGGGCTTTGGTTGTTCAAAGTTGAAGGAGATTTTGTTTCTGAATAACCAGTTAAATGCTTGCATACACGAAGGAGTTGGGCTTTTCACAGATATATATATATATGCAAGTTTTGGACAGGTCATTTGCCAGCCACAATTTCTTTTATGGAACAGATTGAGGTTCTGAATTTGGGACACGAGAAGCTATCTGGGGTTCTGCCAGACCTCGTTTGTTCTCTGAAGAGCCTTATGAATCTGACTCTTGCTTACAATCTAACTTATATCTAGAACTGGAAATGCCCAGAAAATGAAGGCTAGGGAGAGTGCAATTAGTATAATATTATTTTGCTGAGATATGCTCTGTCATGTGATAGTATATGTCTTTTGAATCATTTTCTGTGCCTTAACATCACAATCCACAAAAATCTTGCTCATTTCCCAACTCATTGTTATGAGTTAGCAGATCCCACATTGGTTGGACAATGCCCAACCAATGGATTATATAATAAAGCAAAATCCCACCTCGTACATGCATCATACAATAAGGCATTTTCCTAGATTTAAGTAAAAAAACCGTACGGTTAGTTGTATATTCGAGAGCTGGAGTTGATAATCTTTTTTTAGAGGTATCCCATGATCATGGAGTTGATAGTCTTTAGTATCTTCAAGGGGAATTGGGAGGGGTAGGACTCGAACTCATACCCTAATGGGTGAGCCATCCCTTACATGCTAACCATTTGCTGTTCAACCACCGGCTGGTTTGCTGGAGTTTAGATAATCTTGATTAGTCTATTAAGTGATTCTTTTTTCTTTGTCCAGTATATGAATTATGTTGATCATATGAAGCAAAATATAGAAATATGAGGTAGAAGTCATTTTGGGCTCAAGGCCCATATACATGTTCTGGGCATCATACAATCAGGCCCAACTCATGACGCTATATCAAAGTCAGCAGGCCGTAGACTAAATTCTACAAGAAAGCCCAGCCTCTCCCAAAGTACCCATTCTCCCGCCGTTCGCACGTGCCAGAAAGAACTTTGAAAGCACCATCCAAAATACAGAAGCTTCTGGGTCAATTTAACTCATTCGAACAAGGCAACTAAAATTGGACGTTAACGATTCTCTCTCACTTCGATTGATCGTTTTCAATCACAGTTGTCTAATCGAAGCGAAAATTTACGAAGGAGATCCGAAGCCAGGCGGTTCTTTTGAGCTTTGCGTTTCCATGTCGTCCCCTGCTGAGTAAGACTCTCTCTTACTACTTCTCTCTTTTTCCCTCCGTAGATTTACGTATAATAGTTGTTTGATCCGATTTGTACTGAAATATGTTAATTCTCAAGTTGGACCTCTGTTGTTCCCCCATATGAGGATGAAGTTTGAAGTGCTGTGTTCATTGTCCTTAATGTTGTGGAGTTCCAATTCCTTAGATTTGGTCTTCTCGATCTTACCTTGTGCGTATTAATTAAAAGAGTAATTATGCAGAGTATAGTCCAGCAATGCCAGACTTACACCCTGAACCCTCATAATTGGACTTTTGATGCTATGGGAACTAATACTTTATTGAGAGCTTTCTTGTCTCATGGTATTTTGTGTTAAAACTCATGATTGAATGTTAAAGAGATGCTAATAATGCTTGTTTATAGTTGTATGTTGCTTATTTTTACATAAGAGATTTGTAGAAGCTGGTCAATTCAACCTCTACTCCCACTCTAAAATGTGTTTTATGCAATTATGCTCCATTATCCTAAAAGGTTTTCTTGAATCATCATTTGGTTAAAAATAATCTTTGATGTTAAATAACAAACGTAGAAAACTGCTCAATTCATTACTTGACTGTCCCGTGCATCTCCTGGTCAGTTGTCCAAAAATCATGCTATAGGGTAGTCTGGGTAGAGGGTTGCGACTAATCAATTGTGTTTTTCATTGTTTTGCTTCATGCCCAAACTTCTTGGGTTGATTGGCCAGTTATATTTTTTTCATTTTCATTCTTCATTCGGGAAACATTTTGCCATTTTTATGACTTCCAAATTATAACTTTTATCATTTACTTCATTTCAGATTTTACTACTCTCTTCCACCCATAAGCAAGGCTTATGGGACGTTATGTGTGCTATTTACTGTAGCCTATCAGATTGGACTATACGATCCAAGGAGTATCGCATTGATATATGAATATGTGTTCTTCGACTTTCAGGTATAGATCTATTATCAATGAATTTGTTGGCCATGCCCCTGAATCGTTCAGAGATCATAAGTACCAATATATTTTTATTTTTGTCCTCCTTTTTTCAGCAGTTATGTTCACTGCTTGTTTTAGTCTTTAGAATTTAGACTCCTCCTAAACTGAAAAGGTGGTGTAATTGGGTTGTGTTGTTACAGCAGTTATGTTCACTGGTTACTAGTCTTTAGTTGGGTTTTTTTGTTGGGAGTATGGCCTTAGATTGGTGGATTCTCATTGATTACTCTCATGGAATTATGTTGCCGGTCCCAAACAGTTTGGAACAAGGCTCGGATGATAATGGTCAGTGTGTAAGATCTATTTATGCATGTGTGAATACATGTATGTGTGTGCTGACTGCTGAGTGGTTGGGGGTGGTTGTTGGTGTTGTCTTTTAAGAGCTAAACTTAACAGTTATTCATGTGGATCGTATGAAAGAAATAGCCCTATGAATAAATCATTCAACTCATATCAAATACTGATGCAGTTTGTTTAAATCATGTTTTATGCACCCAGCAATTCCAGCACCACTGAAGTGCTGGCAATACATAATGCAGATGAGGCATAAATCTGGATCATACACATTTAAATATTGAGAGTTATTAGGTTATCTGGACTAGGGGAACATGCTAGGCCATTTAACCCAAGGGCCCATTTATATAATTTGTGACAATTCCTGTGCATACCCTGCACATCCTCCTGGAGGCCGCAATCTTTCTTTGTCGAACTTGGACATGAAAATCTCATTCATCCTCCTGAGATGCATGGTTGATTTTGTAACTGCAATTTGAAGTCCCTTGCCTCCTGGTAGGGAAAATGGAAATGGTAGGAAGAGTTGAGTAGTGTTGCGCAGAACACCACAAGGCTCGAGTATACTACACCCGCTAAGGAGTTAGCTAGGCCAGGCCTAGATGGCTCTCATTGTTTGATGGCGTTCCTCTAGGCCAGCTGGAGTGCTGGACCCATATCTTGACTATCCTTAGCACCAACAAGGCATGGTAACAGAAACAAATTCAGTATCTGCACATTAGTAATGGGTATTAGATTAACTCTCCGAGACTCCTAATAGTGCCATATGGGAATGTAATAGTCAACATCCTGTCCACCACATCATGGGATTAAGCCTCGTGCAACTAGGCTATCACCCTTGGTTGGTTTTCTATTATGTTCAATATCTTGGCTAAGATCTTGGTCTCTTTTTTTGGTGTTGGGATTATTGTTCTTGTCCATGTTAATTTTGTCGGTATAACTCGTTTGTGACTCTAATTAATCTCTAGGTATGGAGGCTCATTACGAATTTCTTTTTCCTCGGTGGATTCTCTGTCAATTTTGGAATTCGGTTGTTGATGATGTAAGTTTTGTTTCCAAAATTCTTTTCAATGGAATCCATGGGTAAGGTGCGGTTCTGTTGTGCAGCTGATAGGGAGCAAGTGAAAGAGATAAAATTTTACTGACATTTTCGTGGTAAATTCTATTTTTGCACAGTGCAAGATATGGTGTTCAGTTGGAGAAAGGACCCTTTGAAAGGCGTACAGCTGATTTCTTATGGATGATGATATTTGGATCATTGACACTACTAGTATGTGATATTATCTCCTTTTATATTGGGTTATATAATGATGCAAACTGGTCTTCTTCTTTGTTTCCAATATGCTTTTGTACAGTATTGTGCCTTTTTTGCGTATGCCGGATTTTCACTTATTGGTTTGTATCTATGCTTTTTAACCAATAATTGGGTGTATCACGATGTTAATATGGGCATCCTTCTTTTCTTTTCTTTTTCTTTTTCCTCCTGTATTGTAGGTATTATCTGCCATCCCTATGTTTCAGTCCTTTTTCTTGGGGAAATCACTTGTCTTCATGCTTGTTTATGTCTGGAGTAGAGAATTTCCAACTGCCAATATCAACATATATGGCCTTGTGACCCTAAAAGTATGCTGACTAGAGTTTGTGCAAAGTTTTAATTTGGTTGTATATTGCATCCATTTGTAATTAGTTTGGACTTGACGATTTGTTCATTTAATTGTGTTATACTTTTCTTTTGTACAGGCATTTTATCTACCATGGGCAATGCTTGCTTTGGATGTTATCTTTGGTTCTCCTCTTATGCCAGATCTGCTGGGAATTATTGCAGGACATCTATATTACTTTTTGACAGTGCTGCACCCCCTTGCAACTGGAAAGAACCTACTGAAGACTCCAATGTGGGTGTATCCTTAATTTTTGGATTTCATTTAGTGAAAGATATGTTTTGCTTACTTGGTATGTTTTCTTTATGCTCAACGTGAAGTCAACAATGGAGATAGACACATGAGGTATGTTTTTAAACCTCACTCACAACACACACTTCAATCAAACCCACCCACACGCACACCCGTAAATATGACTGGGCAATATTCCTGTACACTACATATTCCTGGTTTTTTACTTTTTCCTATGAGTGAACTTGCTTTGGCTGTTTGAAATATCTATGGTACAAAACAAGTAGGGTCCTCCTTGAAAGTGGTTCTACACCATTATTATAAGCAATCATATATTTAGTCTTGTTTGGACTTTGGAGTGTTATTTTTTCTTCGCGCATTTTTCTTAACTGTTATAAGACGTAAACTTGTTGCGAGGTGGAGAATAGGAGCTGTAGCTCAGACAAACACCCGTTCCCAACCCCAGCCTGACCCGGTCAGAAGTACTGGTGGTGCTTTCACAGGAAGATCATATCGACTTGATGGATGATTATGCACCTGTTACACCCTGAGCCTGAATTCATATGCCTCCTTTCAGTCTGCTCAGCAATTTTTCCATTGACACCCCAGAAATTGTGTAGTATAAAATGACCCTCCTTTGTGGTGGCTTCCGGAAAAGGATAATTGATCTGCAGAGAAACTTGGTTTCGGAGGGGCGGAGCTACGTTTTGATTTCAACTTGTAACTAGATTTTGGTGAATTGCTTCAACCATTACTTCTTGTGTTGTACTCTTCTTAGAAAAAACAAAGCAAAATGAATAGGCTAATTTTTTCTCCAAAACTCATGAAGCTGGAATGCAAAGTATGCACTATATTTGGCATGGGTATGGACATGGTCGCACTAGTTTAGTGCCTTGACGTTGTGACCAACATGTCTAGTGAAATCCAATATACCAGAAATCAGTTCCTTCCCCAAACGTCGTAGTGCAAAACGACATCGTTTTTGTATGAAAATGAATTAAGGAGAGGTAATTTTTTTGATGAATCAAGGAGAGCAATTACCGTAGAAAATATTAAAAACCGAGGCTTGACTCCGTAAATAATGAGAAGGAGCGCCCTAAGATGAAGGCGGACGTGAATGGTAGAAATTAAATCGAGCGAAAATGGACGGTGGAGAGAGCATCGTCATCAGATCCATGGTCGACTCTCGCTTTTTCAAAGCTCTCCCTCCTTCTCCGCTCTATATTTATTATTCAGTTTTCTAATAGGAAACAACAAATAGAGTGAAAACCACACAGCCAGAGAAAGCACGCACAGAGAGAGGAGAAGAAAGCAAAAATGTCGTGGCAAACTTACGTGGACGATCACTTGATGTGCGACATTGACGGCCAGGGGCAGCATCTCACTGCCGCTGCCATCGTTGGTCATGACGGAAGCGTCTGGGCCCAGAGCTCTACTTTCCCTCAGGTATCTCTTTCGTATCGCCATTGATTCATTCTATTTGATTTCGTGTGATCTCTTCGGGGAACAATTATAGGTTCTGATCTGCTTTGGATATGCTTTTGAGCCTACATGTCTGTTTGATCTTTGATTGATCTGGCAGTTGTGCGTAGGATCGGGCATTACAAGGACAATGCGTTACGATTTACGATCCTCTATTGATTAGCTAGGTCGGAAGTCTTTGATTATTCAATCGTGGTGGCGTTTTCTAAAATTTGCTAGTTAGATTAACTATTACAGCAACAATGTGATTTCATTTTGCCTTGATTTAGATTATGATCGGAGTTCAGCTAGATGATTCGGTGAAACCAGGATACTAATGATGTTTTTGAAATCATGGGATTGTTTATCAAAATATTAATAATATATTTTATTAGTTAAATTATAAATCTCTTGATTTGGTTATTCTCTCAGGTTGGATTAAATGATTAATTATATCAATAAGCTGTTAATTTGATCTCCTGTTTTTAAAATATTTGTTGGATTCCTTGAAATAGTATTCCTTAAAATAATGCCAGACTGCTTCATGATTGTATTAATGAATTGAACCTTTACAAATCCAGAGAGATGATTTTCCTTGATTAATGATGCTCACCAAGAATCTAGTTGGGGCAAAGGCCTCTGATACTTTGTGCATGTATCAATGCTGTGTGATTGTTGTTTTCTATACATAATTATAGTGTATATGTGTGAGTTCTCTCTTTTGTGGCTGGATCACTGAACTTGTAAGTGTTCAGCACCCTAGTACAATATTTATTACAACCTTTAACTTCATGAGCTGCCTAACTTCAATATGTATTTTAATTTCAATGTTCATTGTTGAATGTTTATGTACCTTTGATGACCACCCCAGGTATTTGTAGTACTTATTAAAAGAATAAGTACTATAATAAAAGAATGCTTGATTTTGTTTGCTGTTTCCACAATGGTCTGAGAATGACGTCAGTGCTTTAATCTGTGTTTAATTATTGTTATTCGGTTTTGCTGATTTAAGGTGTGAAGGAAGAAAAATACTCTTATATTTCCCTGCTCTTGTGGCTAACAACCTCGAAACAAATCCGATCTCTTATACTTGTCTTTTTGCTAATTATATCCAGATCAAGCCTGAAGAGATCACTGGCATCATGAAAGATTTTGATGAACCAGGGCACCTTGCCCCCACAGGCTTACACTTGGGAGGCACCAAGTACATGGTAATCCAAGGAGAGCCAGGAGCTGTCATCCGTGGAAAGAAGGTGATTTTCTTATTCGATGATACGACGAAATTAGAATGCTTGATTGACCTTGAAAGTCCTTCTATTAGGTGATTGTAGCCGGCCCGTTTTGGCAATTTCTATATCTTATCATGATATGGTATTTTAAATGTTCTAAATGGATGTTGGATTCCCCAAGACGTAAATGAACACATATTATTCCTAAGCTCAAAGTTGCTTAGAATGACTAATTTTATTCCATGATCTGAACAGAAGCTCCCCTATTTTATTTGACAGGGATCTGGAGGAGTCACTATAAAGAAGACTAGTCAAGCTCTAGTGTTCGGTATATATGAGGAGCCTGTAACTCCAGGACAATGCAACATGGTTGTTGAAAGGTTGGGGGATTACCTCGTTGATCAGGGACTGTAGGCCTGGCTCTATCATGATTGAGGGCATTTCTTTCTGGGGTTCAACTATGCCTCTCTTTTTATTCCTTATTATTTTCCAGTTTGTTGTCTGGTTTTTGAATGTGATTTCTTGAAAGGCCTTGAATTTTTGATGATGATGTTGCAGACCGTAACAATGTGAGAACTAAGTTGTTTGGTATTTTGAGTTGCATTGCTATAATGTATTTTTGTTTTTTTCCCCCCTTTATTTCCCTTCTCTTATGTGCTCTTAAGCTCCCTTGGGGTTGCTCTTAAAACTTTTACAAGAACAAATTGTCCTTGGATTTACTCTATGCACCTAAATCCTCTAAATACTGAAGTTATTACTGTGAGCCAGCCTGTGCCCAAAGCAGCCAAAACTATGGCTTTGGGCACCAAACCGACTCAGACACTACAACTTTTTAATTTTTTAGGGATCAAAATAGTTAGGGTCAGCCCTGCCCCACTCATCTCCAATTTAAGATCTACAAATATTTATATGTGCTTCCCGAGAATTGTCCATACCATGTGCTTGGGCACCTGCCCATTTTCAAATTGTAGTCCGGACCTAGCCAGACCGATGGGTGCAATTGAGAAAAGAATATCCGGTCCAACCAACCATGGAGAAAATATTGGTGCATAAGGATTACGATCTTTTTAGTACGTCATGCCTTTTTTATATTAATATTTTATATCATAAAATAAAATATATTATATGATAATATTGTACAAATATATATACAATACTTTTTGATATATATTTGGTTGGTTTGCTGTATTTCGTTGTTTCAACGCTAAAAAAGCTCGGTCGGTGGGCCTATCCAATGAGGGTGGCCTTACCAGTTAAAGGCCATCCCACTACCAAGCTTTACTGCTTTATTGGTATTCATTGTCTAAGGGCTCTTTAGAAGACACCGGGCTTTAGAAAACAACAGCAGGTCGAAAAGGAAGAAGAAGAGGAAGAGGAGCTAGAGAGCAAAAGATGTCGTGGCAAGCCTACGTAGATGACCATCTTCTGTGCGAAATTGACGGCAACCATCTCTCTGCTGCCGCCATCCTCGGCCACGACGGCAGCGTTTGGGCTCAGAGCCCCACTTTCCCTCAGGTTTCGTTTTTTTTCCTTTCAACTATGTTATCCTACAATTACTCTATTGCTTTGTTTCATTATTATATGGTGTCTTGATGCGTTCTTTACGATCTGATTATCGTCTGCTTAATTGACCTCTTTTTGTTGTCTCTCTGCCTGATTGATTGATTAGCTAATTGGATTTGCTAGTTTCCTACTGATTGTGGTTCACTGCATCTCCAAATTGACTAGGTTGAGATCATTTATTCGTTTTTATTTCCTTTCGTAGCTTCTGTTTTGTTGAGTACTTAGTGTTCTTCGTTAGTAGTTTATTCGATGTGGCTTGGTGATTGATTAGCCCAACTGACCTGAGGGTAAAGGTTGATTAGGTAATTCTTCTATGGATTGTGGGAATTGATTATATTAAAATATGTTTAGTGCCTGACGAGTTTCATGTTTGTTATGAACTACAAGAAAATTCCCCTTTGAGGGAAGTGGATACACACATGTATGGAACTAATCTTAGGGTAAAACAAGATTTTCACTTTTATTGTTTCTTTTACCTTCTTTAATCTCTCTCTCGGACATTAAATTACTTCCTGAATCGTATTTGGTTATTGAATAAGTTTCCTTTGACTAAGTATCTTTAGTTGCGGAAGCATCGGGAAGTTCATTTGTTTTTGGTTAGAAAATCTTTTTTCATTTACCAGTAGCTTCTTTTCGTTGTGCCTTTCGCTTTAACACTGAACTGAATGGAACAAAATCCTTGGACTAACATCCTTGCACATCCCAATACTTTCCTCTGACACTATAGATAAGTTCTTATTATTAAAACTATTAAGATTAGATATGGAAAGCATTTATGACTTCAAATAGGCTTGTGTATCCTTCAATTCTATGCATGTTATTTCCTTTTGATGGGCATAAACTCATTTTTAGAGTTAATGCTGTCTCAGTTGAAGCCTGAAGAAATTACTGGCATCATGAATGATTTCAATGAACCTGGTTCACTTGCTCCAACGGGTTTATACCTTGGTGGCACCAAATATATGGTGATCCAAGGTGAGGCTGGTGCTGTCATTCGAGGGAAGAAGGTGACGAACTTCCATCTACTTTTTATTTGGCTTTGTTCGTAATGTTGTACACATATACATGCATGTCTGGATACATTTTGAGAGTTATATTAAGTGTGGTTCTATAGAGAGTTGCTTGTTCTCCTTGCTTTTGAGTTTTAATTTATATTCAAAGATGCAAATGATAGGTCATTACTTGTAGGCCATTATTTTCTTCACAATTATGCGATCTTTCATACATGCTAAGAACATATATCCGTGGTGGTTAGCCAAACCACTTAAAATGTTAGCATCTTTTTTTTCCTGAAACCTATGATTCATTGTGGTGTTGGTATTGAACTATTGATGATTGCCTTCTGTCAGCTTGCTGATGGGCAGAGCATATATATATATATCCCACTAAGAAAAAAGGGACGGCTGGACTGGTCAAAATTTTTTTACTATGGTTAAATTGGGGCAAAAAAAAAATTGCCTTACAATTTCCTCCTGCATTATTAGAAGCTATTGATGCTGTCGTTAACAATGGTTGTGAAACTCATACATTATGCCTTCAAATGCTGTAAACTTAGTAGTTTCAACTTCTTAGAGCTACCGATGGAACCAAAATGAGCCTTCTTTTTTTTCGTTGCACCAATAATGAGGCAATTGCCTACTGCATTGTTTTTTCTACTTCCTCATGCTTAATTCTTAGCATTTGTTAATCTAATTTCAGGGAGCTGGAGGTGCTACTATCAAAAAGACAAATATGTCTTTAATTGTTGGTATCTACGATGAGCCTATGACTGGTGGGCAGTGCAACATGATTGTCGAAAGGCTTGGTGATTATCTCGTCGACCAGGGTTTTTAGATGCTTCGAATGTCCTGTCTTTAATTGCAGTTCCCTTGGCTTCTACACAAACTCATACCTGCCAAACTTCAGTCTATAATGAATGGTTTTAAAAGTAATAGGGAACTGTGTGGAAAGAGTGTGGGTGCTTGTCAGTGTGATGGATATGGTATCTTTGTCATTTTTTTCTCTCTTTTGGTGTATGCTATTCTGGATTTCTGATTATTGCTTGAGTGAGTTACTTGCCTACATTACACTGATTTCATCTGCTGTGTAATTTGATTTCATAAATTTGTGAGGAAGTTGTTGCTATTTTAGATTTCTTAATTTCTTCTTTGCTACTTTTCTCCCAGAGGTGAACAAGCTTTTGTTAATTATTCAAGAAATTTATAGCAACATAGCCGATCCCAACTTATTGGGTAATGCAATCTTAATAGTCTACTGCAATGAGCCTAAACTGTTCCACCGTCGTCTTTTTACACCAAGGCACACCTTGGGCTACTAAAGCTTCATTTGTTAGGCGGAAAATATGTAATTTGGAAAAACTTCTCTTATACATATGGGGTCAAAGAAAAACTAAAGTTGAAGCCTTGGAGAACAACATCCTTTCGCAAGGAGTGGATATTGTTTTCTTTTGCGGTTGCAGATCTTCTCTCCCCATTAGATCAGATTATGTACCTTCTCAGTCTAGGGTTCATATATTGAATCCTTCAATTGGACAAGTGCTGTCTCGATTTTCGATCTTGTAATCTCTCTGCATATATTGATTATGGATTGTGTTCCTTTATCTCTCTGAAGTCATTTATGATTTTATTGAAGCAAATATTTTTAGTATATGTGCTTTTGGTATTGTGGTAATTTGTTTTGTGTTACTTTTGTATTTATTCATTGTGTTTCATGAATACTTTAGTTTTGTTACTGTACGAATATTTTAATTTTGGTTTGTTTGCCTGATTTTTTTTTTCCAATTTTCTTGCTATGCTCATGGGGCTTTGGCATTGGTGTGAATCTAAGCTAAAATAGTTTCTTCCCTTCTTTGAGATTCTTTGAGATTGCGGAGTCATTGTGGAGTCTTGGGTGTCTCTAAGCAAGATTATTGTGTAAGGATGTGATTTAGGTCCTGTTTTTTCTTTTTGTGTTTTCCCAATGCACAACCAAAGATAGTTGCCGCGAGTTCTTTTTTTTTTTAAAAAAAAAACCTCAATTATTTCTTGAGTTTGAGAACCATTCGGTAATGTAGTGGTGGGGATAATTGAGCAAGTAGAGAATAATAAGTGTGCTTTCTGTGAAAAGGCTTCAGAGTCCGTCAGTCGAAGAACACCTGTTTGTGCTCTGTGCTGGTCCAAGCTCATTGTGTTAGAGTATCAAGGTTGGGGGATTGCTCATGGTGTACCCCAGGAAGCATTATTGCTGTTTTTAAGCAGTGGGGTGGGGTGGGGTCTGAAGAGATATGGTGGTGTTCAAGAAAGGGTGTGGGGCATGAGTTTTTTGCTGTAGTTTTGTTCAAAAAAAGCTTTTGTCATTATTGTGGTCCAAGACATGATTACCGACTTGTAATTTTCTATTATTCTGGTTGGAAAGTGAATACACAAGTCATAGTTCTTGTGGAACATATGATCTCTTTTTATACTCATGCTAATCATTCCAAGTCCTAGACACTTGTTATGGGACATACATGTATACATGTATATTGTTTTACAAATTTGGCCAGGAATTCAGACAAACCTTTTCCAATGTTTGTCTGTTGTAAGGGAAAAAAAAAATGGAAGCACTGATGAAAACATGATGGTTTCAAACAGGTTTGGAGGATTTTGAGAAGTCAGAATGCCAAGCAGGAAGAGCAGTTTTAGCATCACCTGGTTAACATGGCTTCAAAAACAAAAACCCATTCCCCCTCCTCAAAATAAAAGAAGGAAAAATAAGCAAAAAATTGGGCTATCATACAAGAAAAAAATATAGTTATCCCCCATTGATGGAGGACTGGAGTAGTAGTCTTGG
The DNA here is from genome assembly GCF_013401445.1 of Tripterygium wilfordii. Classification (NCBI taxonomy): domain Eukaryota; kingdom Viridiplantae; phylum Streptophyta; class Magnoliopsida; order Celastrales; family Celastraceae; genus Tripterygium; species Tripterygium wilfordii. The sequence goes on along the minus strand of NC_052240.1, from coordinate 12,431,996 downwards.
ATACCATCTTCAGAACACCTACAGATATCATACAAATCTAGGAATGGCTCATGCCTCTAAAACAGTTTACATCCCTTTTGACACAACTCAAGGAAACTCAATAGAGTATAGATAGCATCACAAACTCGCACCTCTGATCTCATTCATGATTCAAGAATTTAACTTGCTTGAGCATTTCAAACATTGAAGATAAACGCAAGCAATGCTATGAAGAGACAGCCAAAAATCGAGGTAAAAGCTTCCTTCGGCACAGAAGAAGTAGGTGAAGCAATTGCAGTTGCATTACCTAATGATGTTGTTCTGTTGGTTCTGCATGGTATTTTGCATAACAAGTTCAGCACATGACATTTCAACAAAAATGGCATCATAATGAAATGCAAGCTTTTTTCTCATATTTTGGAACTCACCCGGTGCCCGTGCCCGTGCCGGTAGTCATATACAAGCAATTATCATAGCCTACACCGGCAAATCAAAGAAAGGGGCTGGTTAGTTGACATCTCTAGTAAACGATTTTGATTTTGGAGAAATGCATATCTAGAATATCAAACATGTCAAACACGTTGACATTACACAAATATAACCAAAACTCGGAGTTCAGGTGCCTGCATAGAATCAATGGTTTATCTTTATTTATACTAAGAAAAGTTATACTGGGAGGACAGCTATGGAAAGAGATGATGACACAGACAAATTTAGGGGCCTCACAATGACAGCAAGGGTGGTTTTGCATCTTGCTTATGGATTTGTCAAATTGATAACAAAAAAAGCAACTCGCCGGAGTAGCATTCATGTGTCAGTCACCCATATTAGAAAAGAACAGGCAAACTAGCAGTAATATGTTGAATAAAAAGGTAAGTTCTACATATACGTACTAGGATTCTTGTCAACCGTCACTCCTGCACCCCCAAAACCGCAGGCAACATCAGAGGCCCCATTTTGATGGTAGTAGCTATTGAATGCATAGGAGGCATGAGAAAGCAAAGTATCTGGTTCAAAACAAGGCTGGCTGGGCTGAATTGCAGAACAATCCACATTTCCAGAACCGCAAGCCCAATCTAAGGCACTCTGCAAGTCCAGTTCAGAAGCCTTGCTAGAAGCAATGCACCAGGTCGTTCCATTTGAACTGGTATGATTTGAGCTTGTGCTTGTGTCAACACCACCTTTTCCAGCAAAATCGAGGTTATACACACTTGTCTGATCAGGATAAAATAATCCCCAGTTCCTCTCCGAGTCCAACCCAGGCTTCCTGTTCTCATTAAACAAAGAGAATATATACACATCTACCTCTTGTCCTGGCTTTGCAGGAGTGCCTGCATCGTCAATGACATGACGAATCAAATTGGTGTTGTATGTCTGGGCATTATCAGGAGTTGCAGCAGTCTCCTTTGGCGAACCTTTAGATGGCCAGCCCGTCTCAGTGACCATGATCTTAATTGTTCTGAAATTTAGAGACATCAGCGCAAAATAAAGGGAATCTATTTGAGCATCGAACATATTAGTGTAAAGCAAACCAGTATTTGGATCTATAACATCCGAGCTCGACTGAAATAGAGCATAGTCCAGAGTCACATTGTTGGAGGAATCTCTATAAGCGTAGTAAGGATACAAGTTAATCATAAAAGGTGACTGATTCTCAGCAAGGAATTCCAGCATGGGTCTCAGGAAAGATGCATGACTGCTATTAAAAGCGCCTGCAGAGGGTGGGAATGATCGGGACAAAACACCAAGGGAATGAGTACTCGAGACCTTTATCCTTTTATGTAGGCCAACCTTTTTCAAGGCTGTGAGGACATTATGCATTGCTGGCACAACCATAGCAGAGGCATTGTTAGGGCTTTCTGTCACTTCCGCACCAACAGTTATGTATGTGATCTTTGTAGCTGGGTAGTAAGGGAGGACGCTGTTCTTTAGCCAAGTGTCAGCATTGGTCTGGAATTGGGAGAATGGCAACAAATCTGTATTCGGAACTCCGATCATAAGTTCAATTCCAGTGTTTGCAAAGGCTTTGAGAACTTGGATATTTGAGTCATAGATTCGGACATATTTGATTTTGCGTTGTTTAACCAGCTCTGCCACTTTATCAGGAGTAGGGAGATCATCAGCATTTCTTCCGTAGCAAACTCCAATAGTGCTTCCGAAGCAGATATCTGTCACACAATAAACACAATGTAATATAAATCAATTGAACTGCAAAGCCACATTGTACATTGTTTTTCCTATGGAAAAAACCAGAATAGCAAGAAATACAAGGGGAGGAAGAAAACTGCTTTTGTATATATAGTTCAAAGCAATCGACTACATTAAAAAATACAATTTCTGTGTGGAGGCACTACATTTTTTATTGATGAGCTTATGCTTCATTGAAACAAAATCACCAACAGGTGGATTCTATGTGAATATGTGATGATGGTATTGTATCATAAAAAACAAGTTCCGACCATGTTTCTGGACATGATTAATCTCTTGTCCTGGAACTTGTAGAGATTTCTTCCAGGCCAGCGCAAATTAAGTCCCCAGAAAAAACGGCCATTTTCCATACAACAGCAACATAAAGCATTTTGCCCATGTTTTCTTGTGGTCACACAAACTCAAGATTATTAAAAAGAGAATATGGCATAAGCAGAGAAACAAGCCGCAGACTCTCTCCCATGAAGCTGCAGGCTTGTACCATAAGATGGAGGAAAGACGTCAATTAAAGAAATCCCACTAAATAAGTAACTTGCACAAAGGGTCCCTAAGCCCCATTGCTCAAAAACTTACCATTAAAGGCCTCAACAGTTGCCCAAAATATCATCTATGATCTTTTGAAAGAAAGGAAAAGTTTCACTGTCCAGAAACCAACTGTGACTGTAATCCACAAACCTAATGCATTTGACACTCCGGATAAGGTAAACTCAGCATTATTGATTCTTACCCTAGAATCCCCAAGAGACTCCTGACTACATCTTACATTTATGCTATAATTTTACATTACCAACTTCGCAAGTCCTTGCAAGGTGAAAAAACTCAGGAAACAGAATTTAGGAGCTTTACCTATCAGTGCACTGTATTTTAATGGATATCAAAAGGGGCCCGCAAACATAAATGCTGCAATATAGCTGTCCAATTCATTGGAAGCCTACCAACGAGATAAAAATAGTATGTACAACTACCTGTAATTAAAATAATCAGCTTACATATATTCATATTATAGATGTTAAACATTGAAGAGAGACTCATGGGGTATCAACAATGCGAAAGATAATTGAAGCAAAGAAAACAGTAGAAGAGAAACCCAATAGGAGATCAGGCTTAAAATGCTGAAATAATTCTTCAAAAATGCTACACACACTTAATCGAGACTAGAAAATAGTCGAAGCATACATACAACTTGGGAACCATCAACTAGTGCTAGATTCATGGAATGCAGGAACAGAGCAGAGACGGAGAACAGTATGTGAATCTGTGTAGAACAGCAGATAAAGTAAAGGACAAATCTTGATTAAGGAATGCCATACCAAAATGTGAAATCAACAGCGAAATAGCAACTACAAGCTTGAATCCTCTCGCCATTGCTTCCCCAAGACCAAGTCTTTCTACTTCGTATTAGAGATTCTGTGCCCACTCAAGATGGTCCCCTTCCTCAACTTCACTTTACTCTTTTCTTATCCGGGGATTTGTTATTTGAGAGGAAGAGACAGAGTAACGTCTCTCAAAAAGGTCTCTCTCGGTGCGCGAGAGGTAGAGGTAGTAGTGATAGCCTTGGGAGAGTACGGTCTTGTTTTGTGGGTGTCAGAGTGAGAGACGCTACTGTTCGGACCGGATTTCAGAGGGACATCAATCAAATCTAGTTAAGAGAAGTGTCTCGATTCCGTGAATTGGTATGTCTGTATGTTTCGCACTATTTTACTATACTATACACCACTGTCAACGGTCGTGTTCACTGATAACGTAAACGTATTCCTTTTTTCCCTCCGTACTGCTTCAAGGAGGGTGAAAGTGAGTCTGGAATTATCTGAGAACGATCTTGTCTGCTTATCATGGGCTGGGGGTCCTGGTAGGCCCAGCCCAAAAAGGGACGGGCTAGATAGGTTTATTAAATTTACTAAATGGGCTTCATTTGAAAATAGGTCCAAATTCTTTTCTAGATGGGCTTAGGTATAGTATATTAGGCTTTAAATCCGGCCTAGTCAGCCTACTTCATTTATTACTAAAAAATTAATCGAAGCCCATTTAGTAAGGAAGCCTATATGCTTTATTATTCGTCCGTTGAGGCCCAAATATTAGGAAGCCAATGAAAGGTAAAGCTCTACCATCGTAACGGCTAGTGGAGTAGAGTATCTGTATCGCAATATCCAATATGGCATTTGCATCTGATATTTGTGTTTCTATTGCGCGGTCTTCTACATTTGAATTTATGTTACTGTTGATGCGTTAGTCCTCACTTTCTTCCCCGTTAAAAGAAGAATATTCTATCTCCCTTTCGTGCACAGTCCGCCATTGAAACCCTAGAAACCTGAAACCCCCGATAAATTCGTTCGATAAGAAGATACGAAGGTGGAGAAATACATTGGAAACTAAGACAAGCTATGAAGACCAAGAAGCCGTTGCCATTGAAGCAACTCAAGCTTTCCGTTCCTCCTCAAGAAACCAACATTACTTCCTTCTTGTAAGTTTGATCTTCACTCTTCTGTTCTTAAAGTTGACTCCAATTTTCACTTTCTTGAATTGAGATGTCGAGGGAGACTGTTGGTTACTTGGAAATCGGAAAAGAAGATGGAGATTTTCATTCTTGTTAAGTTGTTGATTGTTAGCTGAGAAAGTACCAATCGAGTAAATAAACTGAAACCTTTAGATCTCTTATTTCTCTGTGAAGTTATTTTTTGAATGATATCTTGTAAGGCGATTCGGTTATGCTTTTCTTTTTGTTTTTGTTTTAATTCGCACATCACGACGTCATTTAATTTATATAATGCAATTTAAATTTTCAGGACGGCTAGTGGTACTTTTCATGATGGTGATCTGTTGTTGAACCAGAAAGGTTTGCGGCTTCTATCTGAAGTGAAGGAATCCCGTGTAAGTTTATACTTATTCAGATCACCTGCAGTAGATTTTGCTATTGTTTGATTAGTTTTGAATTTAGTGTACACATTCTGATTCCTGAATGCATCAGGAATTTATGCTTCTGGTTAATGTGTATTATTACAACTTCACTCACAGGTATAATTAATTTATCTCTGCTAAAAAATGATAGTTGTGGGAAGCGCGACAGAATATCGGAGTCTGTTGTGAAGTGCACTAGTATTGAATAGGAAGCTAGCAGCCTAGCACTGCTTTTCATTTACAGTTGAATCCTTTGATTTTGTCTTCTTTTTTTTTCCCCCCTTGGAAGTTTTGTTTTAAAGTTTCTTTTCTTAGAAGCTCCATGAGTGAGATTTAGCAACCAGGAGAAAAGTTAAACTTCACCCATATCCAACACAAACACCTCACATCTTAGATTGTCAAAATTTTATCATTTCTCTCATAGCACTTGTTTTAACTTTTAAGGACTGTTTTCATTATCTAGATGTATTCTTTACATTCAATTGTTTTGGCTTTTGCCTTTTGGTTATTAGACATTGCCTTCATGTTTGAGCAAAAAATTCAAGGTTAAAAAAATCAGTTAATTTTTGGCTGAAATGAACAAAAGTTTACATCATGTGTGTCCAAGCAGCAAAAATATGATGAATTAACTTTCTCCTGCATCAATAAGTTTAGTTTGAGCTGATAATGTGTCGCCTTCAAATTGTCAGAGTGTATGTGCGTATGTTGCCTTTTATTGTTATCACTTTAAGCTATCTTGTGTATTCCTGAAATTCTTTGTCTATACTTCTGTGGATGCTAGCTGCAAATTTAAATCCTCACTGTTTCTCTCTGCATCTGTTGGACAGCCTTCTGATTCTAAGGAGCTTGATTTTGAATTCTCACTGGAAGACTTGGAGACTATTAAAGTCATTGGAAAGGGAAGTGGTGGTGTTATACAACTTGTCCGCCATAAATGGGTTGGAAAATTATTCGCCTTGAAGGTAAAATTCTAGCATAACCGACCTTTATACTTTCACGTTAGTTTTGGGATTTGCACTCCTGATTCTTGATTGCTCGTTTACACTGTCTGCATGTTCTCCTTTGCTGAACTTTTCACCAACCATTATGAGTCCGTGTGCAATATGAGATCTTTATATTTCACTGACATAGTTGGGCTGGATATATGACGTCTATAATGCTTTTTTGGACTGTCCAAATCAATGTCTTCACAGGAGCAACCAAGCTGCAAGACGAGAAATGAGCTGCACCTCATTATATGAATATACAAAGGCTATTTTCGAAAAAAGGAAAACAAATTCAGAATCGCAGTTTGAAGCATTATGCTTATAGAGAATTAATGTGTAGGGTGCCTATTTCAAATTGTTTTCAGCTGCTTCTTCTTTTTTTCTTCAGACTATATTTCCGATACTTCTAGGCATTCAATTCTTAGAAATGATTACTAGGATATAGTACTCACAAATACGTCCAATAGCATGCTTCTTATGTTTTAAGTGTGGATAAGTGGAGGCTAAAGTGTTCTTTCTGTTATATTACATCATTTCTCATAACATTTGGCAGTTCCTTTTTCTTGTTAGTTCAGTTTGCTCCTAAGGTGAGAACACATCTTAATAATTTGGTTGCTGGAAGTTGTGTATAACCAGGAGACTTATCATGTAGTACAGGTCATTCAGATGAACATACAAGAGGAAATCCGTAAACAGATTGTACAGGAGCTGAAAATAAACCAAGCCTCACAATCTTCACATGTCGTAGTTTGCTATCATTCTTTCTATCACAATGGAGCCTTTTCTCTTGTATTGGAATATATGGACCGTGGTTCCCTGGTAGATGTGATCAAACAAGTCAAAACAATTCTCGAACCTTATCTTGCAGTTGTGTGCAAGCAGGTCTGATGGCTTTTTAAAGATACATTTCTTGCATTTGCTTTTAACAAATTCCTTCTTTATTTCAATTGTCCCCGTTTTTCTTCCAGGTTTTACAAGGTCTTGTATACTTGCATAATGAAAGACATGTCATTCATAGGGATATCAAACCTTCTAATCTACTGGTAAACCACAAAGGAGAAGTGAAGATTACTGACTTTGGTGTGAGTGCAGTGGTGGCAAGCTCCATGGGCCAAAGGGATACATTTGTTGGAACTTACAATTACATGTCGGTATGTAAGCTTTTGATCCTTTCATGGTTGGTCTCCCCATTCTCTTTTTATTTTGTATCTAGTCTCTCTATTTTGTACATCTAATCATTTTTTTTTCTTTTGTAAATATATTTCCACACATGTATGCCCATGTGTTTCTCAGAATAATTTGGCTAATGAATTTTTGTACATCTTCAGCCAGAGAGAATTAGCGGCAGTACTTACGATTATAGCAGTGATATTTGGAGTTTGGGCTTGGTGATACTAGAATGTGCCATTGGACGTTTCCCCTACATTCAATCTGAAGATCAGCAAGGCTGGCCAACCTTTTATGAGCTTTTGGAAGCAATTGTTGAGAACCCACCTCCATCTGCACCATCAGATCAGTTCTCCCCCGAGTTCTGTTCATTTATATCATCCTGGTAAGAACTTATGTTGCTTCAATGAGACTTTTCGTACATTATCTAAGTCCATGGCATGCAAATTCATTGAAGTCCTATAGTCTAAAGTAATCATTACTAGAATAATGAGTGACCTAAGCTTAGGTTTTAAGATGAATATGTGTTTTATGATGGCAACCAAAAGATAAATCTGCTCTTGAAGTTTGAATATCTATATATAAGATAAATGGATCACTACTTTAGAAATTAGAAGGTTCGTCAATTCTATTTATAGGGCCCATCAATCTATGCGCGTCACTACACCAAGCTGGGCAGGCCTTGTAAAAACTTCCATTGAGGTTGTAGTATCAAATATGGACCTTCTCTACTTGCATCAAAATTTCTTGAGAGGTGTATTTTTCACTCTTGCCTTCTAAGCCTCACAATTCTACCATCAACAGGGGCCTCACAAGCCCCCACAACCCAATCCCTCTTGGTCCATATATAGTTTTAGATCAGCCACCAAGTTTTAGCTATGTGATTTTCTGATGCTCGGGTGTCTAAAACTTGTTTTGGGACCAGATCTATTTTTTGGTTACTGGAATTTAAATTTTCATAGTGGCATAATTTGTGATAGTTTGCCAATGATGATAATCCAATGTTGAAAATGTTAGGTTCATAGTTAGTTTTTTCCTCCTATTTTCTTTGTCTACTTTAGGAAAAGGAGGAAATGATCTAGTGAGTGGAAGCACCAGAAACAACTGCAAAAGCAGGACATTGGACATTGAAACTCATAAAATACTTGAAGAAAACTACAGAGTCCAAAACAAGCTTCAAACATGTGGATGCAATTGCATTCTAAAACGAATTCTACTGTTGTGATCTGATCCCCCAAAACACAATGCAAAATTTTTTCCCTTTCGGTGCAAGTTAGGCCAACTGGGATTTCAGGGCAACCAGACCTGATTTATGAAGTCAGCCCAAGTAACTTTAAGAACCAAGGCCGAAAATCTTTAAACTATGAGGTGCAAGTTAGGCCAACTGGAATCTCAAGCCCTGCATATCGGTTCCCAATATACCAAAATCTTCTGCAAAATCCGAGAACATATCCTTTTAAAGAAATTACTTTCCTCAAATAGGTGAAATCTACCCTTCACCACACAACAAAGCTCAAGTATTCACACAAAATTCCACCTTGATTATATGTGTTCGAAAGCCAATTCAAGACTCAAGATCCCATCATTACAAACAAGATCTAGAACACTATCCAGGAAGCCAGAAACTAATTTAGGATTCTAGATTAAGTTCCCCAGTTTCCATCCTGTGAAAGTTACCAATACGAAAGAAACCAAGTTCGCCTTTCGGTGAGGTATATGACATTATAACTTCTTTGTGCTCCTTGGGAAAATAACCCAGTGAAACCATATTGAATTTCAATAGAAACATCTGATCGGGTGGAGGTGTTATAGCTAAAAGATTTATTGACTGATTGGAACCTTGATGTTTAAGCCAGGCAGAGACTCATAACCATAATTAAGCAAGAAATGTTATTTTTCTTCGTATGGTATCATTTATCTTCTGTTTTTCTTTCCAGTGTTTCTTATTGCTTGCCTTTTCTATCATTTGCAGCATACAAAAGGAACCTCGAGACAGACTATCATCTTTGGAGCTCTTGGTCGGTAACTTAACACTCCACATTATCTAAAACCCTTCAAGGTCTATTATATCATATATAGAGAATGAGAATTTTGAATATTTGTTCTTATGTTACAGAGCCATCCTTTCATCAAAAAGTTTGAAGAGCAGGACATTGATCTTGGGATTCTGGTCGGCAGCTTGGAACCTCCTGTAAATTACCCAAGGTAGAGTGTTTTGTAATGTTATGTCGAGTCTAAAATGCATCACTGCTGCGTACTTGAGTCAATATCACAGATGTCTCTTGTATTATTTGACATAAATGGTTGGTATGAATATTTCTTACATAACTTCAATTTTCTTGTCAGATAAGTTTACGAGCAAAAAATGATATGTTGATCTTTTCTGCTCAATCTTCATGTGCATGTTTAGGGAGGAAGATGAAATAAAATGAAATGAATAGTCCTGCACGAGAACTTAAGACTGTTAATGAACAGATTTTTATCAAGCCATATGCAAGTCTGTTGCTGTTCAAGCTTTTATGAGCTCATATGTTATTCTTGTTATATGAAACTTGGAGCTGTAGAGGAGCTAAAGATGTTTATGCTAAATGTGACGATCAAGGCATAGTGAATATCATTCAGGGGCATGCCTGGAAACTCACTTCATAGAGAGAAAAAAAAATATACTCCATTAACTGTAATAGCAAAACAAAAGACATTTAAAAAGGGTCCCAAAAGAAATTATAAAATAATTTTATTTTTTATTTTTGTTCTTGAAATAAATTATTATTCTCGTTCTTTTATATATATACACACACTCACATTCCTATGTGTATGTGTGTGCATAACTTGCATTTTTAAGTGGATTTTTCTGCCTAGTCTTCACTTATAGGTACACCACAACACAAGGGCCCATTGCTGAACTTTATGTGCTTTTAACAGATAAACAATGTGCTGGCTTTTGTCAGGGATTGTGGACGGGGGACCATGGGCTCTCCATAAGTCTATTCTGTGGGCCAGTGCAACCCATTTATGATATAAAGGGGTCAAAAGAAAGGCCAACCTGTGGGCATAATAGATAAAGGGCATAGCCGCATAGATGTAAAAAGCATGGAAGTAATGCAAATGCATACCCATCTCATGATGACTGCTATCCAAGTCAACTTTCTTATCCTCTCAATCTTTCATTCCCTATCATCTTACCCAATCTCATCTCTCTGCCTTGGGATGATATTCAAACACTGTTTAATCAGGTCCATATATAATTATATATACATAAAGAGAAATTCTCACATGTGCATCAATTATACGCATCTACTTTATATACTTAAATCCAATAATTATAACAAATCACAACAAAAATGGGGGTCACAAATTTATTATCGGACCCAACACATTAATGATTTAAAAATAAGTGTGTAAAGTTGGTGTATATAGGTGATGTGCATGTAAAAATTCTTTCATACAATTATATATATTAAATTCTATGCTTTTGACATTGATTTATACTTAAAAGTGGGTTAACAATTTGCTCAAGATTCTCACATTAATCTGGTTGTCTCTTTTGCTTGAATTAAGGTTGGCTCACTGAAATATACCTGAAAATATGTTCACAACCTTGTCAAACCTATGACCATGGTTCATATGGGTGAAAGTCTTATTTTTAAAATAAAAAATTACACCATATAAATATATTGTTTGAACAGTTGATATGAGCCTAAACTCCGGCCATCATACCCGTGCACACAAAAGTTGTCCATTCGATGACAAGAAAAATTAGGACAAACTCAAAGCTTGGCCACAATGATGTTACTTTCAGTGAGAATTAAACTCAAGACATCCCAATTCGCACGATTTGACTCCAAAAAAAATCTAACTAAATTATCTCCCAAGTGGTTGACTTGAAATTTCATGTTTTTTGCCAAATCCTTAAAAAAAAGAGAGATTTGTCTAAATTTGCTATATTTTGAGGTTGTGGATCAGCCAAACAATCTTGCAGTTGCAGCACAAACTTTTCAATATATATACACACATATATAATATGGTAGATGAATCGAAACATGAAAACATGTAAATGTTGTCATGCCTTTTAGAGGCATAAGAGAGCCAAGGATGTTGACCTAAGTATCTCTCCATATATATGAAGAAAAAGATAGGTGTGACTCAGATTTCAGATTTGGATGTCCTCAAAACTTAGGCCTTATCTTCTTTTCTAGTAGTATGGGAAAGCTATTCAATTTACACCATAAATAGATGATCATAATGATGACAAATCTCTTAGGATAAAGCCATATAAAGAAGATAAATCTAAAAGAATTCCAAAAATAGTGACTAGTCAATACCATCCAACTCTTCTTCATTATTCTCACTTATTATTATTTACTACTCAAGTGTATGCATATATATATTTATATGCTTCCTCCAAGACAACCACATATATAGACTATAGTTCATAGTCTCCAAGAACGTAAGACTAAGGTCTTCTTTATCTTCTTCTTCTTCTTCTTTCTCTCTTCTGCTGATAATTATCTGAAGATGGGTGATCTAACAATGAAGCAAATCAATGTTGATGAAGATCTACATAGCTATTGGTTGACCAAAATGAAAGATGACCATCATGAGTCGATTTCCTCTGAATCCTCCATGGAAGAAGCTTCAACAAAATCATTTGAATCATCTTCATCATTGGATTTAGCAGAGGATGCAACATCTTCAATCACATCGAATTCATCACAATCATCATCAAATGGTCCTCTATATGAATTATCTGAGCTCATGACCCAACTCCCCATCAAGTAAGTGTAGTACTATTGATAAATACATAATTTGCTAGCTAGTTATATATATGATCAATTGAATATGTATTAATTATGTTGCTAATTATGCAGGAGGGCTGGACTCTCAAAGTATTATCAAGGGAAATCAGAGTCTTTTACATCTCTGGATAGAGTCCAAAGTGTAGAAGATCTTGCAAAGAAAGAGTCTGCTTATAGTTACAGAATAAAAATGAAGTCTTCCAAGAGCTATGGAGGTGATTTAGATGCTAAAAAGTATCATGGTCCCAAAGCCACCATATCAAAGAAGATCTCAAGAGGTTCCTTTACTTCTTCTTCTTTGTTAGGTAAGAGAAGCTTGTTAGGTTGCAGACCTTCCATTCATGTACAGAAAAGAACTTGTAATACCTAACAATACCAAGAGAACTTTGCATGTTTTTGGTACATCATTACATTTTAGGCTTCACCATTTCATTGTTTTAAGCAACTAACATATTAATTAACACATGATGATTGATGATTGATGATTGATGGCTGATGCTGTTTTTTTTTTTTGGGACTATCAATTAGATCAATTAGAAATTATGTGTGCTGAAGATGAACAAATCTGTCAGTGCCATTGTAATTAACCAAAGTTCAATTTATATTTTAGCAGAACATATTTTTTATAAGTACTCTCTCTATCAACTCTATTCTTGATTTTCAAGAATAGCCAATTCAGAATATATTTTGTGGACATTTTTATATTTTCTATTTCCAGAAAACGGTTCAAAATTTTGTATGCCAACTTCAACAAACAGTTCAAGGGAGTACAGTTTAAGGTTCAATTTTTCACAATTGCGTAGGTAACCACCGTGCCTGAGTATGAGTTTGAGATGGCAAGATTGAAGACAAACTCTAAAGGAGAGTGTGCAAACCATTTACAAAAACAATTTTTAATACCTAAGACCATCTCCAACCGTCTACTTTCCCCTATTTTAACAAAAAAAATATATTTTAAGAGATCACTATTCTAATCACATCCCCATTTTAATATTACAACTAGTATTTTAATATTTTTAACATTAAATAATAATTTAATGAGGGAGCAAAACTGCAAAAGTGGACGAGAGGAGAGAATAAAATAATTTTTTTGAGTTTTGAGGTTTTCAAAGTGTCATCCCTATTTTGGGGCCCCAAAAAAATTTAGAAAAGTAGTACCTACCATTTGGAGATGCTTTAAGAAAGCCAGAATAGTTTGCATGGCTTTGGTATAATTCTTTACGAACGAGGCTGCACCATTTGGTTGTTTAAGCAACTACATAATAATTAAACCAAATTTCATGTTTTATATTTTGGCACAACCCATATGAAGAAATTATACAAATTTTCCAACAAAAAATGCCAATAAGTGTATCTGTATACAAGTTAAGTTTTTCAGGACCAGTGCAAAAGTAAGTATTCAAAACCCTCTAAAATGGGTTGGTAATAAAAAGATCATATCTTGTAAACTGGTACAATTCCCAGAAGATGAAAGCATTTCCGCATAACTGTTGCCGTTGCTTCGCAGATCAAGAGTCGACTTGTTTCCTCTGCTGACCCAACAACCTGCTCGGATTTCACAAAATCAGAAGCTAAAGTCAACGCCACTACTGACCATATTCCAGTAACACATGGTGCATCTTTAATTACATTTCCAGGCATTTGTTCTGGAAATTTTAATTTTAAGCTAAAGAAAGGTGTTGATCGATGTGCATGTGCGTGTGAGTGTGTGTGTATAGAGAATTGGTCAAGTACTTGATGATACAGGGAAAGAAATTGACGATAAATGTGCAATAATTCTTTTCAAAATTTTCCACGGGAAAGAGACTCAACAAGGAATGCAATGGCTAATTCATTGTCCAACTAAACACCACAAAAAAGCTACTTAGTTAGTCTACCACATCATGAGGATGTAAACGAACATTTGATATTTCATAACCACAAAGCATGAATGCAATCAAATTTGACCATTAGTAATCAAGCATAAAGCAAAAAATGCAATTGCATTCCAACAGTACCTGGCAATTGGAATAAAACTTTGTGAAGTATTCAGATAAATTATAGAGGTATTCACACAACACATTTGGCAGTAGATTGTTGCAGGCCTCCTCGACAACCTGAAAAGTGACGTGTAAACACAACATCAAGAGTGAAAGCATGTATCAACTGTAAGCCAATAAAATAAAATGTACAAGGTCAAAAGGCAAGGAACAACATAAACCTCAGCAAATTGTAGCAAATGAAGCCCCAATGCTCGCTCATCAGCATGATCCAAGGCTATGGTCTCCGTCTGTCACAAGACAAAAATATGCAAGAAATCTGTCAACTAGATCAAGTTACAGAATCATCATCCTTTTCCTTATAGGAGAGAGGACTTCAAGTGGACGAAAGCCGAAGTAATATAAATGTTGACACACAGAGGTCTACTTAGTGCCAATATGACTAAATTGAGGGGATTCCTGAAACAGGTACTTCTATACAAAAATACACAAAAGGCTAAAATGTGTAAGCTATTTCAATAGCCCCACTTCATCACAATCCACCAGCTAGGAGGCTACAATCTAAGTTTCAGTCCTACTTGCATCAATGTATGTCAAGTCACATGCACAACCATAATACTGATGAACACAGTTGGTATTAGGAATAGGATATGATACTTACTTTCTTCAACTCCTCTATATCTTTACCCGACTTCCTGATGATTGAACAGATCCGTGCATGAGCATACAACAGATAGACAGCAGTGTTGCCCTACTCATTCAAATTTTGGAATATAAGAAACAGTTGCTAGCTGGACTGATAGCCACAATAATCAAATCAATTACAACAACATTGTTAGAATATGTATAAATGAGTGAAATGTCCCCACCCAACAAGTTAACTTATTGGGTTAACTATCTTAACATGATATCGGAGCGAGAGGTGTTGGGTTCAAACCTTAGCCTCCGCAATTTAAACCCCGATTTATTGTTGCACCAAGTGTGGGCCTTTGTGTGTGTTTGTTGTTGCCCCAAGTGAGGGCCTTGTGTGAGAGTAGCCCTAGTGGTTGGGTTTCGTTTGTTGCACACATGTTGGGCCATCGGATTGTCCAGCCCACAAGCAAGGGGGAGTGTTAGAATACGTATAAATGATGTGAAATGCCCCAACCCAACAAGTTAACTGATTGGGTTTTATGGCAAATAAACTAATATTAACATGTATCAATGGACAGAAACTAAAAGTTGGTTGTGCTTAAACATAATATCCAACTCAATAGGAATAAACATCTCAAATTTTGAAAGCTGGGGGTGGGGAAAGAAACCTTAGAATTGACCTAACTGCAAGATATTGTATATTCACCTTATCATTTAGCATCTGATCAAAATTGAATGTATAATTTGTCAGCCTATTATTCTTCAGATCAGCATACCTGCCAAGTGAGAGTAAAAGTTAAAACTTTAATTCAATAGGTGACTGAATCTCAAACTGAGAAGACACCGGTAACCTTGACACAACAATGCAGAACCTTGCAAACTTCTTTCCAGATAAGCAGGAATAATAACTTACAATGCAATCAATCAATACCATCCCAATGGCTAACACCATATTGTCAAATTCTTTGGCAAACAATGGTCACCGTTTCAGCCATAAAAAATGTTGAATAATTTCGAAGATTTCCCAAGATCACAAATACAGCATTCTCAGGACCTTATTTTCAGCAAGAGCTGCATAATTAGTTATTTTTCACTCAGTTTAATTTGATTTCATAACTTCTTCCAAGTCTACTTATTCTTTCGCACACGAAGTATTACTAGTGTAATATTTTCTTTTTGAATGGTACCAAAGTAATATTTTCGGTTTCGCACATTGCTAGTGTAATACTTTCAACAAAAACGAGCTGGTACCGATGGGTTTTTACATTATTCGACTAATCAATCATGTTGAGAAGAAAATTACATTGGACATTCCAGAGCGACCTTTGGGAATTCTGAACACTAGAGGCAAAACAGAAGGAAAAAAATGAACATATTCTCTATCCACATTTCTGACTCTCATATAACCACTGCAAATTGACAGACTAGAAGTAAATATGATGCATAACAACATTGCAAACAAGGATGCGGATTGATGATTACGAGAATGATAATTCAATGTCACAAACGAAAAGGTAAAAATGGAATAGGTAGCTTACTTGACAGCACCATAACCAACTGCCTCAGCAGTATGCTCAAGCTCCTCCTCCGTCCATTCTTTATCTTTACCTAAAGAGGACAAAACAAACACGTTAATTCATTCTAAGTATATGATACTCTATGCTTCAAGACCCTAACATATTCTGCAATAAATACAACATGAATCAAATAACACCATACTTGTATTAGACACTTGTGAGTCCTTGCTAATTGAAGAAAAAAAAATGAATTAGTCCAAAGTTTGAACGATTAGAAGACACGCCCCACGATATCGAAGGAGATTTTTTAGGCTACTTGAGGTACAATATCATCAAAATACGATTTCTTCTCTCTTCAAAGGACATGAGTTTTGGGATAAAACCATTTATACGAATGAAAGTTGTGAGGGAAAACATAATCAAGGTTGATACCTTCTCCTTTGCAAAGGTCATAAGCATTAAAGAAGATATAGAAAATTTGGCGTACAAACATTTCAGAGTTGGCTCGCTTCTCCAGAAAGTTAGAGATGGTTAATTTTCTATTAAAAAAAACTAAAAATAAACATATTAAGAAAAGCACTCAGAGAGTTTTAAGAAAATTATTAACAGTGAAAAACCTTATCCAGATGAGACATTCGAAAAAATATATGTTTAATTCATAACGAAAAGGACAATCTTTCACATCCCCAACGTTGCACACATTAGAAGAGAAACTAGAAGCAGAGACATCTATTTTAAAAGTCAAGAGAGGTAACTCTTTCCCATCAAGGCACTCCTACTGCATTTCCTCCATACTTATCGAAAAACAGTTGGAGGCCCTTCGCTATATAAATATTTTCCATATGTGTGTGTGTGTGTGATTGAAACAATGACACTCTCGTTACGAAGGCTTCTAATATACAGACGAATGTTAGATCTTAGAAAATCAAATGGAGATGTTATATGAGGGAAAGGAAGCTCAGCATCATACCCCGCTCAATTAGTGCATCCTTACTCCGGCTCTTGGCTTCATCAAGTAAATCAACTAATCGGACTACCTCGCTGCTGCGAGTCCGAAAGCGCTTGCCATCCTCTCCAAGAACTAGGCCAAAACCAACATGGTTAGTTTTTGGGTATGTATTACCATCATCTGGGAGCCAACCCGCACGCTTGGCAGCCTGAATTAAAAAAGAAAAAAGAATCTGGATCTTAAGCCACAATTGCATGTGTGCCAGCACTATCCCAGAATTTAGAAAACTGATGAAATGGGTGAAAAGACTGATACATATGAAATCTTTTTTTGAATGGGATACATATGGGAATCAAACCAGTGGCAAAAGGTTTAACGATGATGATAAATAAATGAATTGTTGTTGAAAGCATTTTTCTGAAGGCAATAATAAAGAATGCAGAGATCTCAAAAATAACAGTAAAAAATGAGAGGAAAAACTTATAGAGCAATACATGATGTGGTCGTTGATACATACTTTGAATACCATATCAAAGTGCTGCTGCTGGCCAACATCAGTGACATATATAATCCACTCAGCTTTCTCCTCGTTAAGGCGATACCTACATGTTGCAAACAATACTTTCAATAAGAAATATGATGTTAATGATTGAAAAATGAAAATCCAGCTAATCGAGAAAAAAGCATTAACACGTCTATCATAAATGAAATTTACTTTGTCAACATATTAACATCAAATCTCAAAGGAGATGGTCGACAGCAACCAGAGGTAACTTAGATTTAGATGCCATGAACAAAGCAGACAATTTTTTACAATACGAAGTCTTTGGGAGGGAAAAAAAAAACACAAATTTCTTACCCTCCCTAAAGTAAATTAGAGAAAGAACAAAAGAAAAAATGCTGACAAGAAACTGAAGGAAAGGGGAGAAAAATTAAGAAGCGAGGATTTAATGTCAAGCTTTCACAATCAGTAATTACCAACATTGCAAGTCTAATTACATTTGCTCAAACATTATTTTGAAAAATCCATAGAAGAATCTTTGCACAATGATGATTACTCAAGAGTTAAAAGCAAAGGAAAGGAGATGGTGGGGCACTTCAACATTAAAGGAGGACTTCCGGAGCTTTTAGACCAGACTAGAGTCAGTGTGTGCATACTGATCAGCAACAATGCCCCTGGGTCTCCAGACTTTGGAACACGGCCTTAATGATAATGGGGCATGAATGGGGCCGGCAAAGAGTCCTTTCCTGAAGCACTGAAGGCCTAGAATTTTCGCAAGAGGAACTACTGCAAGTAACAGACTCATCAAAGCCATCCCTTTAGCTATCATTTGATTTACTTAGAAAGATAGAAATGCCAAAATTTTGAAGAACAATGAGACCTCTGTAATTTTGGTTCTGTAAAGATTTTTACAGTTACTAGGTTCTTGGTTTATAGGTTTTGGTTGTACTGAGTAAAGGAACATGTAAATATTCAAAATGCAAAAAACTACTCAAATCAAATGGAAGGTGATAATTTGCACAAAGAGTGTACTCAAGGATCCCAAAATTAGTAACTCCAGTTGAAGGAGCAATCAACATCAAACTTAAACAAAAAGAAAAATTAGAAAATGTTATGACAACTAACCAAAGAGCAGTCAAATCAGTGGAAGCATAGTTGTAACCACCATCACTCTTCACAACAATAAGAGGTATGTTGATCCCTTTGATAAAGATCACACGAGCACCTTCACTTTCTTCAACCAATCCTTGGTTGCTCAACGCCTCTATGACCCCTGGAATGTACGGATTATAAAAGCTTTCTCCCTGTAAACAAGGAAAATGACATGCTCATGTACGTAAATTGCTACTTAGAGTCCTGCTTCTGGTTGTATCAAATACACACACACACACATATGTTTAGAAAGATAATATTGTCCCCCCATGCAGAATTGATAAGATAACAGACCCATCTTTAAATTTCATGGAACTTCCATGAAAGATTGACAATCCAGAGTTCAAATCTTTAAATTCCACTAAACTTCATTGAAAAATCAATTATCCTAGAGATTCAAATATTTGATCAAGAAAAAGACTTAGTATGTTCATAGAAATCTGGACAAGACAATGGGGCTAAATCAATTTGAATGCCCGTCAAACCAATCACCAGAAATAAAGACATCAAGGAAGTCATTATCACAATGCTTAACCCTTCATAATAATATTCAAAATGTTTTGATACAGTTTCGCTACTGCCACACTCAAAATTAACTTGTAAAGCATTCATTATCAAAAATTCATGCATCAATAACATAATCCATAACTTGTGTAAAATAATTTGCCCATACCTAGAAGGGAAATAAAGTTTCAAATAATAAACAATAAAAATTGGAGTGGATGTGTGTAAATGAGATCATCAGTATGTGCTATTACTTATGTAATATCAATTGCTGATAAGTTTAAGACAGAATGGTGCATAGGGAAGAAAGAAATTACAATGATAGAAATGAAACCTACCCATTCTAGTCAAATTCAAACTAATATATTTGAAATGTAAGAAAAACACAAGTACACTTGATTTAAAAATGCTAGCATAAATAGAAAAACTTCAAATGCATTTACGGGTACCGAGTTGATTGCACGCAAGTCAAAAAAGTAACAGACGGTACCTTTTCCTCCAGCAGGACTCCAAGGCGTTGATAGACCTTGTCAAACTCCATCCTGCTAATTTCACAGATTTTTGCCCATGCTTGGCGATACTTATGTTCACCACCCTGTCAATAAAGTTGAAGCAGAGTTTAAAAGAGAACTGCATGTGTAACATAAATCCTAGAAACCAATTACATTCATGAACTCATAAGATATTCCGAAAGAAGATGGACCAACTTGCAAGAGTTATTGGAGCCAAAAAGGTACAGTACTCTACCTGAAGCCGAACCACCGCCTGTTGTGCTTTTTCCTTGAAAGCAGAATCAGCATCAAATCTCTCCTTTGATGCCTTATAGAATTTCTACAAGGGCACCATTTGAGATTGAATTACATTACTACTGTGAAATAACAGTATAAAATATTTCCCCAATACCAAAAGACTCAAGAATTAGTGGCCCAAAATCATCTTATAAACTGCATTTCGTTTAAATTGAAAACAATGGGAACAATAGTAAAATAGGACCATGTCAAAACATCTTGCCCCTTTCCCAGTTACTGAGACTGAGAGTGTGTATTCAAAAGTGAGCGAGGTACACTTCCAGTCAGACTATTTTGATTAACCAGGATTTTATAAGCATTCATGAAATACAGCATACATACAAGTTCAGGGAAGAACACAAACATCACAAAATGCATTCACTCAATATTTGTACAATATTAATTAAAATACCATATGAGCACCACGATAGCAGTACTTAAAGAAAGGAATGGACCATAAGACTTCAGTATACACAATTCCTTTATTACAAATGAGGCAGTTTATGGCTCACCATGATTGAAATTTTGGAGCTTCTCAAAGGTGAAGAGCGCATGTCACTCATAGAATACGGTCGCTCAACTTGAAATATGATTTGTACTTGTTTGACAAATATTTGAAAGTAAAATTGTACAATTTTAACTCATTATTATAATTAATATTCCAAGTGTTATTAGTATATTTCACTCACTTGTAGATCTCCAATAGCTGCTTCATTGACATCTTCAGAGTTTGGGAACTTCTCAAAGAGGAATTCGATCAACATACCAAACTGTAAAACATATTAAAAAAAAATGTTTTGAGTGCTATGCTTCTAAGGTACAAGTGAAAAAGGAACTACAGCTTTACACATTACAGACCAATTTCAATCACAGGTAGTTAGGACTTAAGACAAAATTGGTTACTGGTTATGGATTTAGCATAAAAAATAAACAATAAATATTGACAACAGCTCAATAGAATCAGTTGACAGACTCGTTATGCTATAGGACACGAAATTAACCGACCAGATCACATCTTTGATTTTTGATAAAGACAGTACAGTGGTAATCTACAACATTATAGATAGCTAAGGTGCACAAACTAAGGAAAGCAGAGAAAAACAAGGAAATCTTGCTTTTATTCAGTTAGGAATACCTATGACAAGTACAAAGAGCAACATAAAAGAGTTTCAATTTTGCTTTGTTTCCTTGGAAAGAATAACCAAAATGGCAAAACCACACTCCATACATGAAGCAAACTACTGATAAGAGAAGTGCCCAAGTAAAAGGGCATTAATCAAATCGGTAAATTCACCTTGACCTCAAATGAACCTGAAGAAACTACAAGCAAAAGACAATTCCAGAAATCACATACCTGTGTGCCCCAGTCACCAACATGATTTCGGCGAAGAACTTCAACCTTCGAAAACTCAAGCATACGAGCCAGTGCGTCACCAATAATAGTAGATCTTAAGTGGCCAACATGCATTTCCTTTGCGATATTGGGAGAGGAAAAGTCAACCACAGCCCTTTTTACTGAAATCCTTGGCGCCCAAGTATCAATACCATCTATCAGCATCTTTTGTATTTTCTGCAATCACCACAAATGATTAGTACCCCAATCAATATAGTGAAAAAATTTTAAGAAAGTCAGTAAGTGACACAAACATTCACACCAAAAAAATTCGCTCAGAGTGGGCTGAAAAGTATAGTACGGCCTATAGAGGTAAGCCTATGTAACATATAACTAGTAAAAATATGCGAACACCTTAGCCATCCAATCCTTTGACAATACAACATTTACAAATCCAGGTCCTGCCACGGAGCTTGATTCTATCATCTCAGATGGAGGTAAATTTCCCATGATGGCCTGTCAAAAAGTCCAAGAGAAAGTAAAAGTAATTACCAGTTGAAACAAGTTAAAAGGCGGAAAAAAATAGCAAATATCAGTGTGAATACCTGTCCAACTGATGGGGGACCCCTAAATTGTGTCCCCTTCCCTTTTATTTTAGACCATAGACCCATGGCATTATTACTGCACAAAGAAATAGCATAAACTCAGTTCAAAAGCACAGACAAATGATACATAAATTCAAACTTAAATATAGTGGCTGCAAAAAACATAGATGTGTAATCAACCACTTCTAAATTTATGTCTAAAAATAAAAGGAGGACTCCATCTTGTATATTTCCAGCTTGCATACCATTGATAATCACCAAATTTTCCAGTGCAGGCAGCAACCAAAGGCTCTACATCTGGCTCATCGGGGACTGTTGTTCTAAGCGACTGTTCAAACAATTGAGCCAATAGCTGCTTCACAGTGCATTTAATTTCTTCATCCTGAGCAAAGTTTTAGAAACAATTGAAGCGCAGTATGGCAAAACGTCTTGTTCAAAAAACATTCTACAAAATCAGTCGAACAAATCCAAGTTTCAAACTAAAATTCTTTGCACCGAGTCAACTCACACTTGCCATGGTTGATATCGCACGGGCCTTTGTAGCCAATGCAAGTTTTCTAGATGTCACCCTCAATAAACCTGTCTAGTTGCACAATAAACACATTAAATTATACGAATTACAAAAGCATTTAATTTTGAAATAGTAAGAAATAACCTAGTGAAAAAGGTAACTAAATATACGACATAGATTCGAAGAAATTGCCCTCTGATATTCTCAACACTGCCCTGTTGCTTCCCTAAGACATTGAAACATAGCATTCTAAAGGCGTAATAGAAACGTATATTTAACATCCTGATTCTATCAAGAATGACTCGTAATTTTGAAAAACCAGAAGAAAAAAAGTGTAATTCGAATCTCCGGTGCCTTCCATTCCTTCAATCATACAAACAGAAAAACTGAAAAATAACTTCCGATAAAAGCGTAAGACTAGACGGACCGAGAGTGAGGGTTTGAGGTCTCACCGGAGGAGGAGAGTGGAGGTAAGTAATGCGACTGAACGAGGAGAACAGCGGAGAAGGGAATACCGGCGCGAGTAAAAGGGTTAGGGACGCTATCATATTACTGTTTTTTTTTTCTAGCTTTTATAGTATTATCTCTCTATTTACTTTCCCTTTTCTTTGAGTGCTAAGCAGAATCCCTCAATTCCGTCACCCGCCCCGGTTCCTAACGTTGCTGTTCCTGGATGCTTCTCGCTGATTGAATTAGGGTTTTTGGTGGGACCCCTATTTTGGGTAACGAACGGTCAAGTTCGATTGTGTTTTACTTACACGTCATCCTAATATGAGACTGGTTTACGCGGCTCTCTTTAATCCTTGATAGCCACGTAATTGCTTTAATGTCATTTTTAAATCTTTAATGTCATTTTTAATACAAGAAACTACTAGTTTTGGTCCATGTTACTATTAGTTATTGCATCTTTCCGCTATTTTTTCCTCTTCTTTATTTACTTGAGAAATTACATAATTTGAAGAGTTAAAAGTTGAATCTTTTAATTAAAATGATCATTATGAATAAGTGGTGAATGTTTTAAGAGCCCTACATCTGTGTGCGTAATTATGAGTATCTCACTCGACACATGACACGTGGATTGAGGTTTAGGGCATTATTTTTTTTGATCAAGTAAAATTAAACACCATCAATGATGATGTTTGTGTGCATGCTAGTTAATGTTTTCTCACTAGGGTGCAATTATCTCAAGAGACATGCTAGTTATAGTTATATGGACTATAATCCGTAGGCACGATAGATTTATGGAGCACATTTTGCTTAACTAAAGCCCGAAACAAAGACGGTTTTTTAAAAAGGAGCCCTCCGAGTCCGAAATCCGAATTACTTGTCCTCCACTCATAGGATACCACGCCTACAGACTCCTTGAGTCCTTGAAAGTTGAAGCCCACTATATATTTTGTTCCGCCAGATCTGCGATCCACTACTACTACTCGTTTCAGTCCTTTTGCACTACTATTTGATCAGAAAATGAAGGGCACGGGAAAGAGCACGAAATACAATGTGAAGTCCGACGAGAGAAACGACAGGAAGTCGGCGACTGGCATGAGCGGAACACCCAAGAAAGGAGGGCATGGAGGGAAGTATACTTGGGCCGGTGACGGCTACTCACAGGCTGAGATCGGGTTTGAGAAAGGAGCCATGGATGCTAAGGATCCCAACTTTGAAGATCCAGAAGAGACTGAGATTGAGACTAAGACTGCTACTGCTACTGCCTGATTTGATCTTTCTCTGATCGGGATCGTCTATGATAATGTAAATAGTTTCTGATGTAGGGAGGTTGATCTGGTTTTGATTAAAAATAATTGTTCCTCCTTGGATTTCTGAATCGAATCAGTACCTGTTTGATCTCGTCTTGCCGATTAGATAGTGTAACTAACTAATTATACTTGTTTGCCTTCCGTGTTCATAATTGATAGTAGTTATCGATCGATGGTAGTGTGTTTATTCGGCTGTGAATCGAAATATTCAAAGGAAATTAGGCTGGAGTGAATTAATTGAAATTTTTTTCTTTTGTCTTTTTAGCGACCTGATTGTAAAAGCTCCAAAGCCTCCAAATATTTCACTGACAACGAGGCAACGACTTTACCCTCATAAGTCATACCCTGCGGGTCAACAATATTACAGGCCCAAGAATGATGACCGTTTGGTCCAGCCCATAAGGCCAATGTGTATGCCCAGATAAACTTGTCAGGCCCATTAAACGGGAATGTTCGGATCCAAGCCCGGATTTACACCTTGATATTGCCTCCGTTGGAGATGGAATCAATGACCAGGAAGTTTTGGAGTCGGTGTTACAAACTCAAAATATGAAAAGAAGAAGAAGTTAATTCTAAAAGGATTTTGTGCAATCTCTGCTGAAAATTGATTTAAAAAAAAAAAACCAAACAGCCCCTATTTCCTCTCCAATTAATATGCAATTATTTTGAATTAAAGTTGACAATGTCTATGATTTGTTATTGAATGCATATATCATATTTTTCTATATGGGATCAACTATGGACTATATACATCCTCTGCAATTATAGACAATCTTTACCATAGCCATCTATGCGAGAGACGCGCATGTCTATATAACAAGTGGATTTTAATTGCACAAATTTAATAGAAACAAATTTGGTGGCTCTCTCTGTGTATATATATATATATACCCTGCCTAGCCTTAGCAGTTAGCAGTTATCCGTCGCCCTCCTGAGTCCCGATTCCTGATTCACATCTTTTAACTTTCTTGATGGAGCTGCTGCCTCCAACCTGTCCATGGTTGGTGTTTGCAGATGGTGATGAAGATGACAAGAGTGGCTATATCTGCACACTCACATCAAGCCAAGCCTTTCGAAGCACAAATCTTCCAAACCTGGCGAACAAAATGCTATGGAATTGCTGTTACGGATGGTTACTATTGTCCGATAAAGACACCAAGAGTCAATTTTGTCTCTGGAATCCTGTGACCTCTGAATTAGTGAATTTGCCCTCACTGGACCTGAAAACAGAGCAAATCATTAATGATGCTATTATGTACCCCAATGTTAATGGTACTGAAAATAGGGGCGTCAACGCTATGGTTTTCTTATTTGATCGTGGGATTCGTTCGATTATATATTGTAAAACCGGAGATAAAGATTGGACTTATGTATCTTATGCTAAGGAGATTGATGCTATTGCAAATAATGAGGATGACTTCAAAGATGCTCTTACCAGTCCTGTTTTTCTGAATGGTTGGTTGTATGCTGAAACCTTTGGTGCTTCTGCAAAATTAGTTTCAATATGTGAGATTGATGAGCCAACGCATATTGACATCAAGGAATATTGTGACCAACCATTATGCGGTGGAATCACCGCGGCTTATCAGTTTGTAGTGGTTGAATCAGTTGGTGAACTATTCAGAATCATTTTCACAATTGGAGGGGTCAGATACAACGAAGTCGTAGGCGTGGAAGTTTTTAAGCTGGATCAAGTTAAGTTGTCATGGAATAAGGTCACAAATGATGCAGAGGTGGATCAAGTCACATTTTTCGTAAACGATCATTGTGCATTCTCCTGTCAAATTACCAATAGTGAAGGAGAGATTAAAAGCGGACTCATATATTTCAGAGAGTAAGTGGTTGATGAGCTTAAAGAGGGACATCAATATTTTGGAGCTGAGGATATTAATCACATCTTCAACATTCAAGAAAATAACCTCTCATGTTTTTGCCAAACTTAAGGTGGAAAATCCCCACCTCATGTGATCAATTTATCTGGGTTATGCCTGATTTAAGGTCAATTAGCAGACACGCTGATCGAGATTTGGAAAAGGGAGAGAATATCAACAGGAACGGAAGAGAAATTGTTGAAGAAGATGATGATGAAGATATTGAGAAAATAAAAAAGAATGATACAAGAAGTAGTAGTGAGGAATTAGAACAAGGTCCTTTTTCTCATCTTCCACCCGATATTTTAAGATTGGTTGGTAGATGCTTTGATGATCCGATTGACTACATCAATTTCCGCGCTGTTTCAAAGAATTGTGAAGCAGTAGCACCTTGTATTCAATGGAGAAGGAGAGGAGGTTGTTCAAAGACTTCTCCAATGCTCATGTTCAGTACAAGTAACACTAATATCCATAACTTTTTAGATCCCAAATTTGGCAGTAAATATCAGATGCAAGTACCAGAGAGAGTAGTGAATGCAACAATTCGCTACTCAAGCAAAGGGTGGTTGTTAATGGCTACTTACGACAATACTGAGATGTTTTACAATCCATTCACAAAAGAGATAATCGAGTTACTGAGGCCACCTCCGTCGTACATTAGAGGCTGCACGGCTGTTTGCTTTACATCTTGTCCATCTTCTTCAGATTGTACAATTTTGGTGGTTAATGTTGGCATAGGTCCGATTTATTTCTACTTTTATCGCACTGGACAAGAGCGATGGACATCAACAAGTAGAGAGAACGATTTTTTCGCTTTCTCAATAAATCATAACAATCCAGTGTTACACAATGGTGCCTATTATGTTCTTTCTCAGCAAGGACAACTAGGAGCATTGGAATTGCTAGGCCAAGAGTCGAGTTGGGATATTCTTGAGAATCCCAAAAGACCATGCGATTGTTTTGACCAAAATTTTTCGTTAGAATGTGATGGGAGAGTCTTATCAGTTTTTATCGGTCGCTTTGGAGGATGGCTGCAAGTTTTTGCACTAAATGACACTACGATGGTTTGGGAGAGGGTGAGAAATTTAGAAAATCAGACCTTGTACCTGAGTCGTTCATCATCTTTTTCGACATTGACAAAGTCCAAAGAGATGGGGAACAAGATCTTCCTTTCAAGATACGATGACAATAGCAGCCTTTTCTATTATTCCTTGGAGACAAAAAATTATGAATCATTTGTCAACAACAATTCTGGGTTCGAGTTGTATAACAACTCAAAGGAGCCCCTATTATCAGGTTGGATTGAACCTACATGGTATGGTTGCAAGTTGGATTGACCAAAGTAATGATGTTATGGATTTCAAAGTGTATATATATATTTAATACACTCTGTCGCTGGCAAGGCTAGTTGTTTTCGTTATCTTCCGTTCAAGACACCAACAATCAATTGTGTATATGGAATTGACCTCTGAATTAGTGAATATGCCCTTACTGGAACTGAAAACAAACAGAGACATTAATTAATAGCGCTATTATGTTCCCCATGTTAATTATAACAATGGGACTGAAAATAGGGCTATGGTTTTCTTATTTGATCGTGGAATTTGTTTGATTATATTGGAAATGGGTAAGTACGGAATTAGCCCCTAAACTTTGCTTTTTTGATCAAAAAAGCCCATGAATGGGCGTTAAAAAAATGCTGATTTGGCACAAATTACATGACATGGCATTGGGAAAAAAAAACAAAAAACTCACATGAAAATGACGGGGAAGCCAACTATACCCACCTCTATCACCTAAAACATACAAAAAAAGAAGGTTGCTGGTGCTGTTTCTGTGTTATCAACAAGAACAGAGTTGTGTCTTCTGGTTTTTGGGTTTGGTTTAGGGGCTATTTTGGTTCGAGTTCCCTTCTTTGATTTTGGATTTCAATCTTGGGTATTTTGGGTTTCTATTTTGCGTTTCAATCTTGGGTAGGAATTCTGAGTTTCGATTTTGTTAAGGGTTCTGATTTTGGGCTTCGATTTTGTTTAGGGTTTCAATTTGTTCACTAGTATTACGTTTCGTTTTTTCGAATGTGTGGAAGGTTTCGAATTTGGGGGTGAATTCAGTTTTAGGGTTTAGTTCAGTTTTGGGGTTTCATTCGGTTTTAGGGTTCTGTTCATCATTAATTGAAATTGAACTTAAATGTATAGATCGCTGTATAAGTGAACCAAAAATGCTGATGAGGAAGAAGAGAGCTAATCGGGTTCCTCCAACCCAGATTCAGGTGGGTATTTTTGTAGTTTTTGAATTTGGTTTGGTTGTTGTTCTTTTATGTTATTGAGTTTGGTAGACAATTCGATTTCAATTTTTGCGGGGTTATACTAGTTCTGATGGGGGCATGGCATTGAAGAGATAGAAGAAGAGGAAGAAGAATTCCTGCCAGAAGACACAAAGATGATGAGGAACTGATTGCTGCAAGAGAAAAAAAAGAGAGGAAGATGATGGTGACAATCTAGGAAGCACCGACTCGGATGCGGGGACACGGGATGCGAGTGCGGGAACGCGGGGATTCGCAAAACCTCAAAGAATCCTGTATTTGAGTGCGGAGGGACTCGGCAAATAAAAAATATTTGAGTATGAAATCCCACTCAAGATGATCATCATATAAAGAATAAATGAGCCTTGTTAGAACTAGTTTTTGATGAAGGCAGTATTATGCTGAATCTCATCTATTCTCATCCCCATGTGAAATTCAAGTTTGATTTGGGGATTAGATTCTCAGATTTCTAAGGGTTGATGTTCATTTTGAGCCTTGCTTCTTCTCTTTAGATTTTGACATCGATTTTCTCTCTTATTGTCAAATGTTATCTATTCAAAAACTTCGTAGTCAAATTGTCGTGATTCAAATGACAATTTGAGTCTGATTTTTTTTTAATGTTTTCATGTCGAGAACTTGTGTGTTA
This sequence comes from Tripterygium wilfordii, assembly GCF_013401445.1. NCBI lineage: Eukaryota > Viridiplantae > Streptophyta > Magnoliopsida > Celastrales > Celastraceae > Tripterygium > Tripterygium wilfordii. The sequence goes on along the minus strand of NC_052240.1, from coordinate 12,402,916 downwards.
TTTTGAGGTTAGTGATGTGAAATTGTATTGCTTTGATATTTAATAATTCTTTATTTGGGTTTATAGTATCCGAAATTTAATTTCTGTTTTTTGTATCATACGAACCTCTCCAAAGATATGAGGTACATCAAAAATGTGCAGAGTGGGATAACTAACAAATATTTTAAACATCAAAAAGAATAAGCAGTTCTAGTGTAATATTTTTCTTTTTGAATGGTATCACTGTAATATTTTCAGTGACATCAAACATTATTTACTTTTAGCACATTGCTATTGTAATAATTTCAGCAAAAACGAGCTGGTACCGATGGGTTTATACATTATTCAACTAATCAATCATGTCAAGAAGAAAACTACATTGGACATATAAGAGCAACATTTGGGAAATCTGAACAGTACGGGCAAAACAGAAAAAATGTAACATATCCTCTATCCACATTTCCGACTCATACAAACCACAGCATATTCTTAACACATTAAGTAAATATGACGCATAACAACATCGCAAGCAAGGATGCGTATTGATGATTACGAGAATAATAATTCATTGTCACAAACGAAAAGGTAAAAATGGCATAGGTAGCTTACTTGACAGCACCATAACCAACAGCCTCAGCAGTATGCTCAAGCACCTCCTCCGTCCATTCTTTATCTATACCTAAAGAGGAAAAAAGAAACATGTTAATTCATTCTAAGCATATACTTCAAGACCCTAACATATTCAATAAATACAACATGAATGAAATAACACCATACTTGTATTAGACACTTTAATTCCGAGCAAATTGAAAAAAAGAAAAGAAAAAAAAACAACTAGTCCAAAGTTTGAACGATTAGAAGACACGCCCCACTATAACAAAGGAGTTTTTGGCTACTTGAGGTACAGTATCATCAAAATATGATTTCTTCTCTCTTCAAAGGACATGAGTTTTGGATAAAATCATTTATATGAATGAAAGTTCTGAAGAAAAAAATAATCAAGGCTGATTCCTTCTCCTTGACAAAGGTCATGGGCATTAAAGATGATATAGAAAAATTGGTGCACAGACGTATCAGAGTTAGTCAGTCAGCTTACTTCTCAGGATATTTAGAGATGGTTAATTTTCTATTAAAAACATAAAAATAAACATATTAAGAAAAGCACTTGGGGAGTTCTAAAAAATTATTTAACGGTGAAAAACCTTGACCAGATGAGACATTTGAAAAAAAATATATATTTCATTCACAAACAAAGGAAAATCTGTCACATCCCCAACGTTGCACACATTAAATGAGAAAAACTAAACGCAGAGACATCTATTTCAAAATTAAAGAGAGGTAACTCTTTCCCATCAAGGTACTCCTACTCTGTTTCCTCCATAGTCCATACTTAACAAAAAACAGTTGGAGGCCCTTTGCTCCATAAATAATTCAATACATAACTTGTGCGTGTGTGTGATTGAAATGATAACACTCTCGATACGAAGGCTATACGAACGAAGGTTAGATCTTAGAAAACCAAATGGTGATCTTATATGGGGGAAAAGAAGCTCAACATCATACCCTGCTCAATTAGTGCATCTTTAATCCGGCTCATGGCTGCAACAAGTAAATCAACTAATCGAACTACCTCCAAAAGCATTTTGCTATCCTCGACTAGAACTAGGCCAAAACCAACATGACTAGTTTTTTGGTATGTACTATCATCATCTGGGAGCCAACCCGCACGCTCGGTAGCCTGAATTAGAAAAGAAAAGAGAATCTAGATGTTAACCCACAATTGCTGTGTGCCAGGACTATCCCATAATCTAGAAGGGTGATGAAATGGGTGAAGAGACTGTTACGTACGGAAATCAGAACAGTAGCAAAAAGTTTAACAATGATGAGAAATAAATGAATTGTTGTTGAAAGCAATTTTCTGAGGGCAATAATAAAGAATGCAAAGAACTCAAAAATGACAGTAAAATGAGAGGAAAAACTTATAAAGAAATACATGATACGGCAGTTGATACATACTCTAAATACCATATCAAAAGTGCTGCTGCTGGCCAAAATCAAGTGGCATGTACAATCCACTCAGCTTTCTCCTCGTTAAGGCGATACCTAAATGTTGCAAACAATACTTTCAATAAGAAATATGATTAATGATTGAAAATTCAGCTAACTGAGAAAGAAAGCATTAACATGTCAATCATAAATGAAAAATTACTTTGTCATCATATTAACATCAAATCTCGAAGGAGATGGTTGACAGCAACCAGATGTAACTTAGATGCCATGAACAAAGCAAACACTCTGTTATAATAGGAAGCCTTTGAGAGGGAAAAAAAAAACACAAATTTGTTACCCCAAAGTAAATTAGAGAAGGAACCAAAAAAAAAAAAAAGAATGCTGACAAGAAACTGAAGAAAAGTGGAGACAAATTAAGAAGCAAGGATTTAGTAAAGCTTTAAAAATCAGTAATTATCAACATTGCAAGTTAAATTATGTTTGCCTAAAAAAAACCCCTAGGAGATTCTTTACACAATGATGATTACTCAAGAGTTAAAGCACAGGAAAGAAGATGGTGGGGCACTTCAACATTAACTGAGGACTTCCCGAGCATTTTCAGCTAGACTAGAGTCAGTGTGTGCGTACTGATCAGCAACAATGCCCCTGGGTCTCCAGACTTTGAAACACGACCTTACCAATAATGGGGCGGGCAAACAGTCCTTTCACGAAGCATTGAAGGCCAATAATTTTAACAAGAGGAACTACTGCAAGTACCAGACTCATCAGAGAGATCGCTTTAGCTATCATTTGAATTGCTTAGAAAGATAGAAATGCCAAAATTTTGAAGAACAACGAAACCTCTATAATTTTGGTTCTGGAAAGACTTTTAGAGGTATTAGGTTCTGGTTGTACTGAGTGAAGGAACATGTAAATATTCAAATAGAAAAAAACTACTCACATCAAATGGAAGGGATAATTTGCACAAGGAGTTTACTCAAGGATCACAAAATTATTAACTTCAATTAAAGGAGCAATCAACGTCAAACTTGAACGAAAAAAGATAAATTAGAAGGAAAAAACGACAGCAACCAAATCAGTGGAAGCATAGTTGTAACCACCATCACTCTTCACAACAATATGAGGTATGCTGATCCCTTTGATAAAGATAACACGAGCACCCTCACTTTCTTCAACCAATCCTTGGTTACTCAATGCATCTATAACCCCTGGAATGTAAGGATTATAAAAGCTTTCTCCCCGTAGACAAGGAAACAATCACATGCTTATATATGTAAATTGCTACTTATAGTCTTGCTTATGGTTGTATCAGATACAAACACACACACTTGCATATTTTTAGAAATAATTTTGTCTCCCCCATGCAGAATTAATAAGTTAACGGACCCATCTTTAAATTTCATGGAACTTCAATGAAAGATTAACGTTTCAGAGTTCAGATACCCGTCTTTAAATTCCACGAAACTTCAATGAAAAATCAACAATCCCAAAGAATTAAATATTTGATCAAGAAAAGACTTAGTATGCTCATAGAAAGCTGGACAAGACATTGGGGCTAAATCATACGAATGCAACCTAAGGCATTGCCAGTTACACAATGAAAGATCACATTATTGTGACAGAATTTGAACGCCCGTCAAACCAACCACCAGGAATAATGACAGCAAGGAAAAAAGATACAACTAGTCATTATGACGATACTCAACTCTTCATAATAATATTCAGAATGTTTGATACAATTTCGCCACTGCCACATTCAAAATTAACTTGTAAAAACCTTCATTATGAAAAATCCATGCATCAATGACATAATCCATAACTTGTATGAAATAATTGGCCCAAATCTAGAAGGGAAATAGCTTTAATTCAGTGTTCAAAAGCACAAACATATGATTTATGCTTAAATATAGTGGCTGCAAAAAACATAGATGTGTAATCAACCAATTATAATTAAAAAATAAAAAAGGGAGTCCATTTTGTATATTTCCAGCTTGCATACCATTGGTGATCCCCGAACTTTGCAGTGTAGGCAGCAGCCAAAGGCTCTACATCTGGCTCATCGGAGACTGTTGTTCTAAGCACCTGTTCAAACAATTGAGCCAATAGTTGCTTCATAGTGCCATTAATTTCTTTATTCTGTGCACAGTTTTAGAAACAATTGAACACGGCATAGCACAATGTCTTGTTCAAAAAAATATCGACAAAATCAGTCGAACAATTCAAACTAAAATTCTTTTCTTTGCACCGAGTCAATAGAATTACACGAGTTACAAAAGCATTTAATTTTGAAATAGTAATAACCTAGTGAAAAAGGTAACTAAATATACGGTGTAGATTCGAAGAAATTGTCTCTGATATGTTCCACACTGCTTGTAGCTTCCCTAAAACATTGAAACAAAGCAATCTAAAGGCATAATCGAAACATATATTTGACATCCTGATTCTATCGGACACTAATCATTTTTTAAAAAACAGAAAGGAAAAAAAGTGTAATTCGAATCTCCGTTGCCTTCCATTTCTTTCTTCAATCATACAAACAGAAAAACTGAAAATTAGCTTTCTATAAAAGCGTAAGACTAGACGGACGAAGAGTGAGGGTTCGAGGTATCACTGGAGGAGAAGAGTGGAAGTAAGAGATGCGACTGAAGAACAGCGGAGAAGGAGATACCGGCGCAAGTAAAAGGCTTAAGGACGTTATCGTTGCTGCCTTGCTGGTTTTTTTCCCCCTTTCTCTGAGGGGCTAAGCAGAATGCCAGAATCCCCCAATTCCGTCATCCGCCGCGGTTCCTGACGTTCCCGCCGTTCCTGGCTGTAGAGGTGTCATGTGGGCCGATTTGGAATGGCCCACATGGTGGCACCGACTTGATGGCCCGGGCTGGGCCATAAATTTAACTACCTAAGGAGGGGCCTACTAAAGGCCCTAGGCCTGGTCGGATCTGACGGACCTGCTTAATATAATAATATATATATTATTTATATTATATTAGTATTATATATTTTTATATACTAAAAAAATTGTATTATATATTTTTATATACTAAAATATCGTATTAATACACTAAAATAATATTAATCTACTAATACAGTCAGATTTTGTTAGGTTGAAAACTATCTCATTAATCTCGTCTTCTCCGACATTTTGCTCTTTTTTGTATGGACAATAATACCCTCAAAACTAGTTGGGTATTTTGATCTTTTAAATTGATTTGTTTATATTTTACCGTGAAAATCATCAAAATGGCCCAGAACAAGCCTTTTATAACTGTTAGGGGAAAAATTACTGTGCCACGCGAGCTGGGCCTCGTGGGCTGGAGAACCCAACATAACTCATTAGCCGGTGAAGCATATATGGGCCGGACCGTCACGGGCTCCTGAGCCATTTGCCATCTATAACTGGATGCTCTCCGTATCCGTATATTGAATAAGTGTTTTTGGTGGGACCCTTTGTTTTGGGCACGAATGGACAAGTTTTGTTTTTGACAGTCATCATAATGTGGGGATTGGTTTCACCCAGCTTATTAGTCATTTTTATCTCACAAGACCCATAATAGTTTCTAAAGAATAAAGACTAGTTTAGTAGAAAAAATGAAGAGTTCCTAAGGTCATGAATTATTATTTTATGATGTAATAATTGTCGTCACCACTTCACGTGCATAATCAAATGATAGGATGTCCAAACCAGACACGCCACATCAACATCTAGTGTGTATGTAATGTACGACAAATGAAGCTATCAAGTTGGGAAGTTCCAGCCATTTTGGTCTGATTAATAACCTGATGACAAGAGTTTTACCAACTCAGTAAGTGCATATCCATACACGTAATGTTTGACATTGATCACTATTCACTCTGAAAACGCAACAAAATATATATACACACATATATAAACTGAGCTTCTATATGTAAGATTTGTGTAATCCTTCAGGATTAGAAGACTAAAGCCATTTCTTATGCAATTTATGGCAAGGTTAGTCTATTTTCGTAGCATGTTTACCTACTTCAATTCCTATTTTTTGCTAGCTTAATTGGCAAATTAACATGCCAGGTGGTTTTGATTTCCAATTCAAACGTCCCAAACTCAAATAGCATTATTGCTTTTGGATCAAACCTGCTCGATCGATGGTCATATGCAGCAACACCCTCCAAAGTCTCAACTACCACAAAAAATGCGGTTCCAATCTTTCCTAAAGCAAACAAATTAAATTGGGAAATGCAGATCATTCTTCAGTATTGGTGTCCATGATCGATTTCGGTCAAAAAAATTCTTCGATTTTTTGACATAAATTTAACCGTCTATTCGATCAGTTATTGGTGATTTGGTATATTTTTTTCGATTTTCGATCGATTCTCGATGTATCTTTTTTTCTCGATGAAGTTCCCATACCCAACGGATTGAATATCATAAAAGAAAATAAAAAAGAATATATTTGGAGATAATGACAATTTCTTTCATCAATATTAATTTATGTAGTTTGCTGTTTGTATTTATCTTCTTCTACATTCTTGTTTTTATTCTTCTTTTGCCAGCTGAAGCGTCTTTGACCCAAAAACAGGCAAGTTACAAAATATGGCACGTGCTATTCGGAGTACTTGTTGTAAAATTAGTCAAATGGGTTGATTTATTTGCTTCTTTAGGTTGAAAGTTGTAAAATTTGTAGAATGGTGTGTCATTTAAGGCCGTTGAAAATTTGAGGGTAAAGGGTGAAATGATAATTACCGACTAACCATTTCCCATCCTCCTACGTAAACGCCTAAACATCATTTTGTTTTCACCCACACTGTTCTCACTGAGAGTTTGTATCAATAAATTTTCAACCTCCTAATTAATTGACCAAATCAGGATTGGTTTAAATCCAGACAACCAAATCGGATAATAACCTAATCCGGGTTAGAGTCCGGACAAATAAATCAGACAAGATTTATTTGTTTAGACACTAACCCTATTTTTAAAGAACAAAATATTGTGTTTAGATGCAGATTTCGGACATATAACTTATGTCCAAACTTGATTTAATTCGTGTGGACAAATTCGATCATCCGGACCATACAGAATTTTACCACTCCTACTGTGATAGCTGTTAGAGGAGCAAACTGACATTTCAAACAAATAACTGTTTCTAGTCGTTACTCTACCAAGCCAGCCAGGCCTCATGGGCTGGATAACCCAACATATAGCCCATTAGCCGGAGAAGCATATATGGGCTGGAGGACCATCACGGGCTCTCGAGCCAATTACCAACTCTATCAGGATGCTTCCGTATCCGTATATTCTATTAGTGTTTTTGGCGGGACTCTTTGTTTTGGGCACGAATGGACAAGTTTGTCTTTGACAGTCATCATAACGTGGGGATTGGTTTTACCCAGCTTAGTCTTTATTCTTGATAGGTAAGAAATTGATTTAATGTCATTTTTGTCTCACAAGACCCTTAATAGTTTATTTCATAACATAAAAGAAAATAAAAAAGAATATATTTAAAGATAATGACAATGTCTTTCATCAGTATACATTTATGTAGTTTGCTGTATGTATTTATCTTCTTTTACATTCTTGTTTTTATTTTTCCCTTGATAGCTGAAGCGTCTTTGACCCAAAAACAGGCATAAGTCACAAAATATGGCATTAGTCAACTGGTGTGCCATTTAAGGCGGTTGAAAATTTGAGGGTAAAGGGTGAAATGATAATTACCGATTAACCCTTTCCCATCCTACTACTAAAGCACCCAAACAACAGCCATTTTGTTTTACCCAGGCACTGTTCTCACTGACAGTTTGTAGTCCTCTGGTTTTAGGTCAATCAATTCACCTCCTCTGGTTTTAGGTCAATCAATTCAAGATGGGCGGACGAAATGATCCTTGCAAATTCTGCGGGAAGGTTTATTTTGATTGGAAACAAGTTCGCAAACACCTACAAATCTGCCCTGACAAGAAAGACAGCCAAAATGGTTCAAGTTCAGGAGGATTTGGAGCTGGTGCCGGAAGCAGTGGAACAGGCGCTGCTGGTGCTGGAGGCAGTGGCACAGGCACCCGAGGGAGTGTTAAAGATGATGGGAAAACTGGAAAAGATGATGGGAACAGCGGAAGAACTGGGGTAAGAAACAATTTCAACTTATCTTATGAAAATTTATATTATCAAGTAATCAATTCAAATATGTATTTTAAGAAAATGTACCCCCCGCCTAAAACAAAACAGAGACACAGTGAAACAATCAATCCACTCTCCAGAATTTCAAGTAAATATAATTACAATATTATATTAACAATATTTTGCTTTCTAATATTTTTGCAGAAGCAGAAAGATGACGGCGCCGGGTGATGGATGATGGATACACATATGTATATAACTTGTTACTAGGTATGAACATATTATCATAACTCCCAAGGGGTTACTAGGTATGAACATATTATCATAACTCCCAAGGGGTTACTAGGTATGAACATATTATCATGAAACTGTGGCTATGCTCACCCTGTGAATACTTTTAAATGATATTTAGTATCATAATCCGACACTTGATTCTTACCCTGTAAATACTTTTAAATGATATTACAGTTTGATACTTTAATAATCCTTGTTTCACTATTCTCACTTATCTTTCTTGATAACGTCTCCTCAATTCACTTTTTCAAGCTGTTTACTTAATGATCAAGTTAATTACATTGGAATTAGATTTAAGTAACTCATGCAAGCATATTTTAACTTGTTCAAAGAAGGAGATGTACGTGCTGATTGTTATGCGCTGAAGAACGCAAAATTTTTCTTTCTTTTTTTTTTTACCTGCAACACCGACTTTTGCAAGACCCGTTGGACCCAATAAAGCTCCGCATTTTTTCCGCCGCAAAACCACACATCCAGGGACCCAACTCAACCCCTCTGATAAATCCCAGTCCACCACAAGATCGCCCAAGGAACCACTTTGACTGGTCTGCGTCCATTCCCACACAACAACAAAAAAAAGGTCAAAATTTTCTTAATTCACAAGACTAGCAACTTAAAACAATATCGCAGAAAACAGTATCAAACTCCATAGAACAAGCATTTAGGTTTTCAGATACGAGCAATATAGATTGCAATTCAAAAGGATGACTCTTTAAACAACAGTTGGGGAAAAAATCATTGGTGGTGTGATAACAGCTAAACCTGAATTCTCAAGGACGACTATCGAAACAATCAACAAGAGTTGATTTCTGGAAAATTATGGGTGGTGATTATTGCTCTAAGGTTGGAGTGTTGGACAAATCATGTCAGGCAAAATTAGACAATAACATGATCGAGGGAGAACTCAGGGATGCAAGATCAAGAAGATAAGTGTAGAAAATGAAACCAAGTAAGAATGCCACATGGTTCCATTCCAACTAGAGTTTAGATCCAAAAGATAAAAGAACCTGATGATCAGAACATACAAGACATGAAAACAATATGCATCATTCATCAAACAAGACAGTCAGACAGTATACTATCTATGCATCATTCATCAAACAAGACAACCAGACAGCGTACCATCTAAGGTCTAAACAACATCAAAGAAACAGAAATTAAATTTCAAACCCCAACCAGGTTGTGGTGTTTCTCCCTACCCAAATCAGTCCTTCCCTCTCTGTCTAGCGTGCGGCCTGTCATCGGTCCGTCTCTCGCTTGGATTCTTACTGACAAATTGGATTCGAACCAATCAAGCTACTTGCCCTTTAGTAGATTGTGAGTGGTACGGCTGTAAAAAACCGAAATCCGAACCAAAATATTTCATTTGGTTCGGTTTGGCAGTTTTCGGTTCGGTCTCGGTTTAGGTTTTTATGAATATCGGTTTTCAGTTCGGTTTGGAAAAAACCAATCCTGTTTAAAACCGAAAAACCAAAGTGTACATAGTGTCATATTATATATAGTTTTATACTATATTACCAGTACGTGAGTCCACTGTCACTCTGTATCTCGTGTTACCTAGTTGCTTTTACTGTTTTGCACCGCCGGCATAGATGCCACTCTGAAAGTTGACGCCTGATGGAGACTTCGATAACTTCAGCTTCCCCAGCTTGGATTTAGAGAGACAGCTGCCCCAAGTGGGCCCCTTACAGTCCTTTGGCAAAGCTGGGTTGAAATCCACTAATGATTAAATGGGCAAATCCATTAATTATTAAGCCCATCATGGACAACGCTGGGTTTAAGTACATCATTGATAAAATGGGCCAATGCAATTCTAGCATATTTGGTGAGAAATTGTAATCCCATCATTTGGTGGAAATGTGGAATAACTATTCCATTCCAGTATTCCACATCAATAGTTGCAACCAGAATGGTCTTCTCACATTTTATTCCCAATTCCACCTCAATTTCTTGCAAGCAAACGGTACACCTCACTACCTCATCTGTCCTTTTCGGTTTGAAACCGTGCAATCCGAATAATAGCGATTCGATTCAGTTTTGGTGACAAATAGTTTTGGTTTGTGTAAATGACAAACCAGAAATTTTGGGTTTGTCCGCTTTCAGACCCAACCCGAACCGAAAACAGAACTTCCCCCCTAACTAGGTTTGTCGTCGTCCTCATTTATAGTCCTCCTAAAATCAATAGCATTTCGTCGGAATACATCCTGTCTTTTCACCTTAGTAGTCCTATGCATAGTCAGTACTATAGCCCCAATCATGGCTACTAATAAAATCAGACTAGGAAGTAGGAACCAAAAAACAGACGAATAGAATATAAAGAATTAAACCTGAAGTGACACGAAAGACTGAGACAGTAAATAATCAGAAACATATAAATAAACAACAACATATAAATAACAAAATAGTGAAATAATAGTAATATAGCAGTATATAGACAAATGTCTTTGTTTACATAAGTAGCTTTTCTTTCCCTCACAATGGAGGGAATTTACAACAGTAATCCCATTTGAGGTTCTATACAGTCAACAATGGCAACACAAAAGTAGGTGATGCATAATCCACTAAATGGGTTAGGTATGGGAGGAATAAACACAATCTTAATCGATTCAGAACAAGATTTGAGGATACCACAAAGTATATTTGGTTGGTGTGAAATTTCTCAGCACTTGTGAATATATAGCCATATAGGTGTTACCTTTGATTTAAAATAAGAATTGAGTGAATTTAAGTGTATTAGAGATTGTATTGCTTTACATTTGTAATAAAAAAAAGTCAACGTTTTTATCATAGTTGGTTAAAAAATAATCATGGTTAACTAATACACTGCTTAATTACACAGAAAATAGAAAACAAATTTGCAAAACATGTTTTCTATTCCTTACAAAACAGAAACAGAAAATAGAAATAGAAATGAACAGAAAACAGACCAAACGTACCCGAAGTGTCGCGAAAGACTGAGATGGTAAATAATCAACATCCGTCAAGCCTAAAGTCTGAATCTACGGCTCAATTAACGCCAACTTCAGGGGCCGGGAATGAAGTCCAAAGCTCATTTTCTTCGCTCTGCCTCTGCTCCTCTTGATTCTGTTGTTCTAGACAACAAAAAGAAAATTCCGGCTTCATCATCTCTCTGAACCATACAAACATGATACGACCATGAGATTGACTTGGATCATGATTGAGATATTGAAAATAAAAACAAAACAGCATAAAACTTCAAAACCTCGAGCAGAAGTCTCAGATCAGCACACGCAGACAGTCCAAGCCATAACCGAGACCTTCAGATCTGACCTTTATAGAAGCATATACGTCGATTTTTCTTTGGAGAAGAGAGATCCATGAATAACAATAAAGTGAAAAACCACATCAAAGACCACCAGAGAAAATTACGTATGCAGCAAAAGAACGAGCCCTTGTAAGATACAGATCACGGTTGGTGCGCTTTTTTTTTTTTTTAATGGAGGAGATGAGAAGTTGTTCTGGTTTAGGTTTTTGGTTTGGTGGACGAGATTGAGAATTGAATTGCGTTGGGATGGTCACATAAAAGGATTATTCCAGTAAGGTAAAACTTAAAAGGACCAAGGATAGCTTAGAGCATCCACAGTGATGTTTGAAATATCAAGCACTTCAAAATTATTCTCTCTCTTCTCCTTTATACTACGTGGCACAATTTAATTGGATGATTAAATCTCACAATATGCACTATTCATCAACACTTCATACATTCCAACACTCCATACTCACTTTCTCTATTTTCTCTCTCTTCCTTTTTATCATCTCTTTCTTCCTTTTCATATCTCTCTCTTACTTTTCATCTTCTCTTTCTTCCTTTTTATCATCTCTCTTCCTTTTCATCACCTCTTTCTTCTTTTTTATCATCTCTCTTCACTATTCATCAACTATATACATACTCCAACTCTCAAGTATCATTTTTCCACAACTAAATTTTCAAGCGTCATTTTTCACCCATTGTGTGCATGTAGCGCTATACTTATCAAAAAAGTAACATTTCAAATACTTAAAATACACTCCATTATATCCATTGTGAACATCTAGCACTTAACTTATCAAGAAAGTATCATATCAAGTAATTCAAAATCATCCCATTGTGGATGCTATTAGTCATTCCAAAATTCCATTTGTCTGTCCAAATATAAAATAAAAAAGTGAACAGTGCAAATCTATAGCCCTGAACAGTGAACATCATCCAAGTTTAATGACCGTTTAGATTCGATCATTATTACTAGGGGTGTAAAAAACCAAACCAAACCAAACCGTAATCCAAACCGTAAACCAAACCGGAAAAAATCATTTGGTCCGGTTTTTTGGTTTACGGTCCGGTTTCGGGTTAGAAAATGCATGTTATTCGGTTTTCGGTTTACGGTCCGGTCTCAACAATTATAATTCGGTTTCAAACCGAAAACCGAATAGTAATTTATGTTTAATAATATTTTTATAATTTTATATAAATAAAACAATATATACAAATTAGTCTTTCGGCCCAATTTCTTTAGTCTTTTGACCCAATTTTCTTCTTTGGCCCAATCAGAACAGATACATAATGTAGGTTTACAGGTTCAGAGATAAGAAATTCATATATACAAATAATTATCCGGTTTAAACCGGTAAAACCGAAAACCAAACCGAAATTTTCAGTTCGGTTTAAAACGGTTTGTACATATTAAACGGTCTGGTCCGGTTTATAAAAACAGCAAACCGAAAATATTCGGTTTCGTGGTTTCCGGTTCCAAACCGAACCGTTAAACCGAACTTCCACCCCTAATTATTACTCTCCAAAACGGCACCGTTGAAGACGGTCAAATTTAGGAGGCCCTTTTTGTCTGTTCTGTCAAAATATCGTATGTCATGGAGCTACAATATAAATTGTAGATACAAGGGTACATTGATTTAGTACTGTTATCGTTGGGTTGATCAAGCAATTTCGAATAATTGTATCGAAAGTATTAGATATTCATAAACATGTGGCATGTCTATGTGATTTCTTTAATAAAGTTTATTTTTTTTTAATCTTTATGACATGTCTATCTGACTTGTCATCTATATTATGTAAATTTATGTATGAGAAAATTATGAATATATACATCATTTTAGTAATTAAATGAACATTTTCCCAACCAAAAATGCCTATATACAAGTTAAGTTTTTTTTTCTTTAAATAAAAGTATCTTGTAAAACTGGTGCAATTCCGAGAAGATGAAAGCAATTACGCACAACCGTTGCCGTTTCTTCACCAGATCAAGAGTCGATGAAGATTCCATGGAGCTGCTCGATTTCATCCATGGGCCATGGCGCTACGCTGATTCTAGAAATTCTGTGGATGCCCTATAGTGCAAGGATCGGGCTTTTGATCCTCTTGGACTTGGGCTCTCCTTGTCATTATATTATTGGGCTTTTAGTTATCCTGATAGAGTGTACGTATGGGCCTTGTTTATGTTACATGGGCTTAGGACTATTAGATTACATTAAACACGCCTTCACCGGTGATGTGAGATGTGCTATCAAAATTTTTTTGGCATCTCGCTTAAAAATTGTGCGGTGATGTGCACTGTATAATACTTTAGAAACAGGTAGGGGCTCCTTAGAGCAACCGTTGCACGTTGAGAAACTACCTTAAAACCTATCTAAAGATTGGAACATATGCTGCAGAGACCAGATGAAAGAGCAAAACCCTCGTATATGTGGGCAATATATATACATACATACTATATACTAACACGGAGACCTTACATGTAAATGAAGCTTTGACAACAGCACAATGTATTGAAATACGTATAAAAATGAAATCCATAACATCATTATAAATCAATAAATTGCTAAAAACATCAAAATAATTAATAAACACGGGAGGATGTATTTTTCTAGGTTCAATCCTCTAACTTGAGACCATACCATGTAGGTTCAATCCAACCTGATAATAAGGGCTCCTTTGAGTTGTTATACAACTCCAACCCAAAATCGTTGTTGACAAATGATTCATAATTTTCCATCTCTAAAGAATAATAGAAAACACAGCTTTTGTCATCGTATCTCGAAAGAAAGATCTTGTTTCCCATATCTTTGGACTTCGCCAATGTCGAAAAAGATGATGAACGACTCAGGTACAAGGTCCGATTTTCTAAATTTCTCACCCTCTCCCAAACCATCGTAGTGTCATTCAGTGCAAAAACTTGCATCCATCCTCCAAAACGACCGATAAAAACTGATAAGACTCTCCCATCGCATTCTAACAAGAAATTTTGGTCAAAACAATCGCATGGTCTTTTGGGATTCTCAAGAATATCCCAACTCGACTCTTGGCCTAGCAATTCAAGTACTCCAAGTTGTCCTTGCTGAGAAAGAACATAATAGGCACCATTGTGTAGCACTGGATTGTTATGATTCGTTGAGAAAGCGAAAAAATCGTTCTCTCTACGTGTTAATATCCAATGCTCTTGTCCCGTGCGATAAAAGTGGAAATCAATCGGACCTACACCAACGCAAACCACCAAAATTGAACAATCTGAAGACGATGGAGAAGATGTAAAGCAAGCAGCCGTGCAGCCTCTAATGCATGACAGAGGTGGCCTCGGTAACTCGATTATCTCTTTTGTGAATGGATTGTAAAACAACATCTCAGTCTTGTCGTAAGTAGCCATTAACAACCACCCTTTGCTAGAGTAGCGAATTGTAGCATTCACTACTCTCTCTGGCACTTGCATCATATATTTACTGCCAAATTTGGGATCTAAAAAGTTATGGATATTAGCATTACTTGTACTGAACATGAGCAATGGAGAGGTCTTTGAACAACCTCCTCTCCTTCTCCATTGAATACAAGGTGCTGCTGCTTCACAATTCTTGGAAACGGCGCGAAAATTGATGTAGTCAATCGGATCATCAAAGCATCTACCAACCAATCTTAAAATATCAAGTGGAAGATGAGAAAAAGGACCTCGTTCTAATTCCTCACTACTACTTGTTGCATCATTCTTTTTCATTTTCTCATCATCTTCTTCTTCTTCTACAATTTCTCTTCCGTCCCCGTTGATATGGTCTCTCCTTTCCAATTGCCGATCAGCTTGTCTGCGAATTGAACTTAAATCAGGCATAACCCAGATAAATTGATCACATGAGGTAGGGATTTTCCACCTTAAGTTTGGCAAAAACATTGAGAGGTTATTTTCTTGAATGTTGAAGATGTAGTGATTAATATCCTCAGCACCAAAATAGTGATGTCCCTCTTTAAGCTCATCAGCCACAAACTCACTGAAATATATGAGTCCGCCTTTAATCTCTCCTTCAATATTGGTAATTTGACAGGAGACTGCACAATGATCGTTTACGAAAAATGTTACTTGATCCACCTCTGCATCATTTGTGACCTTATTCCATGACAACTTAACTTGATCCAGCTTAAAAACTTCCACGCCTACAACTTCATTGTATCTGACCCCTCCAACTGTGAAAATGATTCTGAATAGTTCACCAACTGATTCAACCAATACAGACTGACAAGCCCCGCTGATTCCACCGTAGAATGGTTGGTCACAATATTCCTTTATGTCAATATGCGTTGGCTCATCAATCTCACATATTGAAACTAACTTTGCAGAAGCACCAACGGTTTCAGCATACAACCAACCATTCAGAAAAACAGGACTAGTAAGAGCATCTTTGAAGTCATCCTCATTATTTGCAATAGCATCAATCTCCTTAGCATAAGATACATAAGTCCAATCTTTATCTCCTGTTTTACAATATATGATCAAACGAATCCCACGATCAAATAAGAAAACCATAGCGTTGACGCCCCTATTTTCAGTACCATTAACATTGGGGTACATAATAGCATCATTAATGATTTGCTCTGTTTTCAGGTCCAGTGAGGGCATATTCACTAATTCAGAGGTCACAGGATTCCACAGACAAAATTGACTCGTGGTGTCTTTATCGGACAATAGTAACCATCCGTAACAGCAATTCCATAGCGTTTTGTTGCTCAGGTTTGGAAGATTTGTGCTTCGAAAGGCTTGGCTTGATGTGAGTGTGCAGATATAGCCACTCTTGTCATCTTCATCACCATCTGCAAACACCAACCATGGACAGGTTGGAGGCAGCAGCTCCATCAAGAAGAAGTTAAAAGACGTGAATCAGGACTCGGGACTCAGGAGGGCGAGGGATAACTGCTAAGGCTAGGCAGGGTGTGTATATATATACACACACACACACTGAAAGCCACTAAATTTGTTTCTATTAAATTTGTGCAATTAAAATCCACTTGTTATATATAGACATGCGCGGCTCTCGCATAGATGGCAATGGTAAAGATTGTCTATAATTGCAGAGCATGTATAAAAGTCCATAGTTGATCCCATGTAGAGAAATATGATATATGCATTCAATAACAAATCAGAGACATGATCAACTTTAAATTTAAAATAATTGCATATTAAGTTCTTGTCCTAACAAAACAAAATCACAACAATATTGGAGAGGAAATAGGGCTGTTTGTTTTTTTTTTAAAAAATTAATTTTCTGCAGAGAATGTACAAAATCCTTTTAGAATTAAGGGTTAATTATACTTTTAGTCACCGAAAGATAGGCTTTGTTCACATTTAACACCGAAAGATTTTTTGTTACAAAGTAATCATCTATTGTTCCAAAATGAGACAATTAGGGGACTCGGTCAAAATTGATACAATTTCGGGCATGGCTTTCGCTGACGTGTCATCTATTTAACTATTATTGGTCAAAAATGCTTATGTGGCAACAAACCTTATCTTTGACATATGACATGGAAATTTCAATTAGATTATTAATAAAAAATAATTTTCCATGAAAAAATTCTATGCAACTTTCTCTCATCTCTCTCATAGAAGCAAGATATTCTTCAATAAAATCCCAGCCGTTCTTCAACTATTATTGGGAAGTTGCTGTTGATACCAATTTATGTTTCTTTGAGTTTGATATTTTTTTTTGAATAATCTCCATGAATCCAAGTGTCTTAGGGAGTTCACTCCGCTGTCGTCGTCTCTCCCTCCTGCACATAGGTGGATTTTGAGCAGGTCATCTAAAATAGATACTTACTTGGCCTCTCTCTCATCTATTCCACACTTGGATTGAAACCTATATCTAGAAATCTGATTCCTTGAGCCTTTTATTTTTTATTTTTTATCTAGAGAGTGGGTTATATTGCAAGTAGGCTTATTGAAGCCATGTCTGACAAATAATTACCAATTGAGCATGATATTAGCGATTGCGTTGCTGAACCAGTAGAGAGAGATGAGAGAGTGGAAGGGAGGTAGATGAGAGAGGCAAAGAATTAATGGTGTCATTTTTATTAATTTTCCTTTTGTTGCCACATAAGCAGATGTTGACCTAAATATGTTGAGTGGATGCCACGTCAGCAGAAACCTATCCATTACTGTAGCAAATCTGATCGAATCCCCTAATTATCTCATTTTGGAACAATGGATAACCACTTTGTAACAAAAAAATCTTTAGGTGCTAAATGTGAACGAAGTCGATCTTTTAGTGACGAAAAGTATAATTAACCCTAGAATTAACTTCTTCTTCTTTAGTTAGCCCGGCTTTAGGTAGTTATATTTATGGCCCAGACCGGCCCATCAAGTTTGTGGCCACCATGTGGGCCGAGCCAAATCGGCCCACATGACACCTCTACAGCAAGGAACGGCAGCAACGTCAGGAACTGCGGCGGATGACGGAACTGACGGATTCTGGCATTCTGCTTAGCCCCTCAAAGAAATGGGGGGAAAACACCAGCAAGGCAGCAACTATAGCGTCCTTAACCCTTTTACTTTAGCCGGTATCTCCTTCTCCGCTGTTCTTCAGTCGCATCTCTTACTTCCACTCTTCTCCTCCGGTGATACCTCGAATCCTCACTCTTCGTCCGTCTAGTCTTATACTTTTATAGAAAGCTAATTTTCAGTTTGTTTTTTTTTTTCCTGTTTGTATGATTGAAGAAAGAAATGGAAGGCAACGGAGATTCGAATCACACTTTTTTTTTTCTTTCTGTTTGTTAAAAAATGATTGGTGTCTGATAGAATCAGGATGTCAAATATATGTTACGATTCTGCCTATAGAATGCAATTTGTTTCAATTTCTTAGGAAAGCTACAGGCAGCGTGGAACATATCAGAGGGCAATTACTTTGAATCTATACCGTATATTTAGTTACATTTTTCACTAGGTTAAAGAAAAGAATTTTAGTTTGAAACTTCGATTTGTTCGACTGATTTTGTAGAATTATTTTTGAACAAGACATTGTGCTAACTGCGCTTCAATTGTTTCTAAAACTGTGCACAGAATAAAGAAATTAATGGCACTATGAAGCAGCTATTGGCTCAATTGTTTGAACAGCCGCTTAGAACTACAGTCCCCGATGAGCCAGATGTAGAGCCTTTGGCTGCTGCCTACACTGCAAAGTTGGAGCATACTGCTGAGGCTGTTGGTTATGGTGCTGTCAAGTAAGTTACCTCATTTTTGAGCTTTTCCTTTGTGACGTTGAATTATTATTCTCATAATCATCAATATGGATAATTGTTTGTCATGTGATTAATGTGGCATCTTTACTTCTAATGTGTTGAGAATATGGCGTGGGTTGTATGAGTCCAAATCAAACTTGAATTTAACAGAGTTACAGAGGGATGAGAATATATGAGATTCAGCTGAATACTGCTTTTATGAAGAAAAGAAAATATATAGTTCTAACAAGGATAATAACACTCTCTTTAAATGATGTTCTTGAGCGGGATTTCGGTCGAGAGCCTAAACCAAACATCACTCCCACATAAATCAACATTCGACAAGCCTAAAAAGATAGAATAACATATCTAAACCATACAAATCTAATATATCTACAAAATTGACGTGTATCCTGGAGTGATTGAGTTATGGAAAACAAAATTTCAAACCTCTACCAGGAAGTCTCAAGTCAGCATACACAGGACACCAAAACCATAATCGAGACCTTCAAATCTCATCCTTTCAGACACATATACATCGACTTTTTTTTTTTTTTTTTTTTATGGAATAAAAAGATTCATGAACAATAATAAGATCATAAACCATGTCGTGTGGGGCCTAAAGAATTTAGCCTTGTGTGAGGGACTTAAAAGTTACCTTAGCGGGGTAAGTATTTTTCTAACAGTTACCCCCGAACCCACCCCCATTGATATTCTTTATTCGCAGCCCTGCTTTGTGGCTTAACCAACTCTAAGCCCTGTCTGTTTCCAATACAATATAATAGATTTCACGATGAAATTAGAAAAACCATAGCTTCGACCATGTTTTCAGTACCATTATTATAATTAACATGGCTTTAGAAATTAGAATGTCTTCTGTTTTCAGGAGGTCACTGGATTCCAAAAACACAATTGATTGTTGGGGTCTTGAACATAAGATAACCAAACACAACTAGCTGACAACGCATAATGTATTGGAAAATATATAAATATAGTTGAAATCCATAACATCATTATAAATCAATAAATTGCTAAAAAAACATCAAGTTACTTAATAAACACGGCAGGTTGTATTTTTCTAGGTTCAATCCTCCAACTTGAGACCATACCATGTAGGTTCAATCCAACCTGATAATAGGGGCTCCTTTGAGTGGTTATACAAATCCAACCCAGAATTGTTGTTGACAAATGATTCATAATTTTCTGTCTCCAAGGAATAATAGAAAACGCTGCTATTGTCATCGTATCTTGAAAGGAAGATCTTGTTCCCTATCTCTTTGGACTTTGCCAATGTCGAAAAAGATGATGAACGACTCAGGTACAAGGTCTGATTTTCTAAATTTCTCACCCTCTCCCAAACCATCATAGTGTCATTCAGTGCAAAAACTTGCAGCCATCCTCCAAAACGACCGATAAAAACTGATAAGACTCTCCCATCGCATTCTAACAAGAAATTTTGGTCAAAACAATCGCATGGTCTTTTGGGATTCTCAAGAATATCCCAACTAGACTCTTGGCCTAGCAATTCAAGTACTCCTAGTTGTCCTTGCTGAGAAAGAACATAATAGGCACCATTGTGTAGCACTGGATTGTTATGATTCGTTGTGAAAGCGAAAAAATCGTTCTCTCTACGTGTTAATATCCAATGCTCTTGTCCCGTGCGATAAAAGTGGAAATCAATCGGACCTACACCAACACAAACCACCAAAATTGAACAATCTGTAGAAGATGGAGAAGATGTAAAGCAAGCAGCCGTGCAGCCTCTAATGCATGACCGAGGTGGCCTCGGTAACTCGATTATCTCTTTTGTGAATGGATTGTAAAACAACATCTCAGTCTTGTCGTAAGTAGCCATTAACAACCACCCTTTGCTAGAGTAGCGAATTGT
Organism: Tripterygium wilfordii; assembly: GCF_013401445.1. NCBI lineage: Eukaryota > Viridiplantae > Streptophyta > Magnoliopsida > Celastrales > Celastraceae > Tripterygium > Tripterygium wilfordii. The sequence goes on along the minus strand of NC_052240.1, from coordinate 12,382,180 downwards.
AGCATTCACTACTCTCTCTGGTACTTGCATCATATATTTACTGCCAAATTTGGGATCTAAAAAGTTATGGATATTAGCATTACTTGTACTGAACATGAGCAATGGAGAGGTCTTTGAACCACCTCCTCTCCTTCTCCATTGAATACAAGGTGCTGCTGCTTCACAATTCTTGGAAACGGCGCGAAAATTGATGTAGTCAATCGGATCATCAAAGCATCTACCAACCAATCTTAAAATATCGAGTGGAAGATGAGAAAAAGGACCTTGTTCTAATTCCTCACTACTACTGCTTGTATCATTCTTTTTTATTTTCTCATTGTGTTCATCATCATCTTCTTCTTCTACAATTTCTCTTCCGTTCCCGTTGATATTCTCTCCCCTTTCCAAATCTCGATCAACATGTCTGCTAATTGACCTTAAATCGGGCATAACCCAAATAAATTGATCACATGAGGTGGGGATTTTCCACATTAAGTTTGGCAAAAACATTGAGAGGTTATTTTCTTGAATGTTGAAGATGTAGTGATTAATATCCTCAGCTCCAAAATATTGATGTCCCTCTTTAAGCTCATCAGCCACATACTCTCTGAAATATATGAGTCCGCCTTTAATCTCTCCTTCAATATTGGTAATTTGACAGGAGAATGCACAATAATCGTTTACGAAAAATGATACTTGATCCAACTCTGCATCATCTGTGACCTTATTCCATGACAACTTAACTTGATCCAGCTTAAAAACTTCCACACCTGCGACTTCATTGTATCTGACCCCTCCAGCCGTGATATGGATTCTGAATAGTTCACCAACTGCTTCAACCAATAAACGACCATGAACCTCGGTGATTCCACCGCAGAATGGTTGGTCACAATATTCTTTTATGTCGATATGCATCGGCTCATCAATCTCACATATTGAAACTATTTTTGCAGAAGCACCGATGGTTTCAGCATACAAGCAACCATTCAGAAAAACAGGACCAACAAGAGTATCTTTGAAGTAATTCTCATTATTTGCAATGGCATCGATCTCCTCAGCATAAGATACATAAGTCCAATGTTTCTCTCCAGTTCGACAACATATAATCGAACGAATTCCACAATCAAATAAGAAAACCATAGCGTTGAGGCCCCTGTTTTCAGTACCACTGACATTGGGGAACATAATAGCATCATTAATGTCTCGCTCTGTTTTCAGGTCCAGCGAGGGCATATTCACTAATTCAGAGGTCACAGGATTCCAAAGACAAAACTGACTGTTGGTGTCTTTATCGGACAATATTAACCATCCGTGACAGCAATTCCATACGGTTTTGCTCGTCAGGTTTGGAAGATTTGTGCTTCGAAAGGGTTGGCTTGATGTGAGCGTGCAGATATAACCACTCTTGTCATCTTCATCACCATCTGAAAACACCAACCATGGACAGGTCTGAGGCGGCAGCTCCATCAAGAAACTTAGATATATGTGACTCAGGACTCGGGACTCAAGAGGGCGAGGGCTAACTGCTAAGGCTAGGCATGGTGTGTATATATAAACCCTAATGGAATACTAACAATTTAGGAAGTTTCGTTTAAAAATTGAAAGCCATATAAATTGAGCAATTAAATTTGGTATGTGTGGACTAATATGGGAATGTTACCAAAGTTGAGTGTTATCGTTTGGTTTCATCATCAATGAGGAAAAAAAGTTTCTATTAAATTTGTGCAATTAAAACCCATTTGTATATAATTGCAGATCCGCATTCAATAACAAATCAGATGCCTGATCAACTTTAAGCTCAGAATAATTGCAGATTAATTTCTTATAACAAAACAATTTACAACAATATTGGAGATGAAATTATGAGGCTGTTTGGTTCATTTTTTAAAAAAAGTCAATATGTGATAATGAATTCCAAGAGGGTGTTCCAAAATAATTTTATGTAGAGAAAACAAAAAATGCTTTTAGGATTAATTACTTCTCCTTTTCATATTTTTAGTCAATTTCATGGTCATTGCTTCCCTCTCCAACGGAGGCTTTAAATTTAAAGCAGCAGCATCATCTTCCATCCGGTGTAGAGCCAGGCTTGGACCCGGATAATCCCTTTCAATCGGCCTGATAATATTTGGGCATACATATTGGGCTTATAAGTTGGACCAAACAGTAATTATTGAGCCTACATAAGATTAAGCCCATGTGTTCATGAACCGATGTAATTGAGGTGGTAAATATGGGCTACAGTGCACAAGGTGAAGCCCTATTGTTCTTGGGCCTAAGAAATCTTAGGCTACGTAAAGAAGTCCCTCGATAAGTTATTAGGCCCATCTTAGGGTTTAGCCCTCATTCCCTCAATATTTTAGCCCTATCTTCATTGCAAGTTCTGGGCCCATTTTGTTTGGGGCTTCTATTACGAACACGAAACGTAAAATTTGAAGAGAAGAAAAGAAGCAAGCATGACATCTGAGGAACAGAAGAGGAGAAAGATCGAGCAGGCACCGTCGATGGCTATGCGGTATGGGATTGATCTTTCTTTTATTTCGTTTAAATTTTATTTTTGCAGTGAGACATTGAATTGCGGCTTATGGTGACTCGTGATATGGGATTTGTGGAATATTGAACAAATAGGGTCAGCAGAGTATGAATTTGATTAAAGCTTGTGGAATTTGTTGTCTAATTGTTCCGCTGATTTTTTCATGGTGTCTGGAATGCATTACACGTTTGAGCTAATTTAGATTGGGTAATACTATTGATTTCTTATGTTATTTGAGCAGATTTAGAAACAAATGGATTTATTCCAACAATCCTATATGGTCTCCTATGATTTACTCTTCATTTTTTTTTTTTGGATTGCATGGGATGTTTCCACATCATGATCTGTTATTTACTTCGTCTTCCTGTTATTTCTAGAACTGATAATATTGATGTCAGTTACTAATATTTATTAATGAAGTCTTGGGAAATATGTTTGCGAAAGTGGTATGCTTATATATTCTACCTTTGCAAAATTAACATGGTCGATTTCTGTACATGAATATTGAAATTCACTAACTATCAATTGCAAATTCATCAGCAACAAATTAGAATACCCGCCCGCACGTCCCGTCGCAACGTGCGGGCTGTTACCTAATAATTTATAAACCCCAAAGAACCTAATACCTCTAAAAATCTTTCCAGAACCAAAATTAGCAGAGGTCTCATTGTTCTTCAAAATTTTGACATTTCTATCTTTTAAAGTAAATCATATGTACTTTGTGCTTTTGAATACTGAGTTAAAGCTATTTCCCTTGTAGGTATGGGCCAATTATTTTGTACAAATTATTGATGCATGTTTTTTTTGATAATGAAGGTTTTGACACGTTAATTTTGAATGTGGCAGTGGCGAAATCGTATCAAACATTGTGAATATTATCGTGACAACAAAATTTGACCCCTTGAACGGTGCCGTTTTGGAGAGTAATAATGATAGAATCAAAGTCTAAACAGCCAATAAATTTGGATGATGTTAACTTGTTCAGGGCTTTAGATTTGCACTGTTCACCTTTTTTATTTTATATTTGGACAGACAAATGGAATTTTGGAATGACTAAGCTATCCTTGGTCATTTACCTTACTAGAATAGAACAATCCTTTTAGGCGACCATCCCAACGCAATTCAATTCTCAACCTCTCAATCTCATCTCTTCTCCTCCACCAAACCAAAAACCAAAACCAAAACCAGAACAACTTCTCATCTCCTCCATTAAAAAAAAAAACCACCAACCATGATCTGTATCTTAGAAGGGCTCGTTCTTTTGCTTCATACGTAATTTTCTCTGGTGGTCTTTGATGTGGATTTTCACTTTATTGTTATTCATGGATCTTTCTTCTCCAACAAAAAAATAAAAATCGATGTATACGCATCTACAAAGGTCAGATCTGAAGGTCTTTGTTATGGCTTGGACTGTCTGCGTGTCCTGATTTAAGAATTCTGCTCGAGGTTTGAAGTTTTATGTTGTTTTGTTTTTTCTTTCAATATCTCAATCATGATCCATGTAAATCTCATGGTCGCATCATATCTGTATGGTTCAGAGAGACGATGAAGCCGAAACCCGGAATTTTGTTTTTGTTACCTAGAACAACAGAATCAAGAGGAGCTGAGCGAACAAAATCAGCTTTGGACTTGATTCCCGCCCTTAAGTTGGCGTTAATTGAGCCGTAGATTCAGACTTTAGGCTTGGCAGATGATTATTTACCATCTCGGTCTTTCGCGACACTTCGAAGGGTACGTTTGGTCTGTTTTCTCTTCGTTTTCTATTTCCATTTTCCATTTCTGTTTGTTTCTGTTTTGTTAAGAATAGAAAACTTGTTTGGTTTGAAATACTGCAAATTGTTTTCCATTTTCTGTTTAATTAAGCGATGTATTAATTAATTAACCATGATTATTTTTTAAACTTACTAAGTAACTATAATAAAAACGATGACTCTTTTTTTTTTTTTAATTACAAATGTAAAGCAATACTACACTTAAATCCTCTCAATTCTTGTTTTAAATCAAAGGTTACACCTATATTCACAAGTGCTGAGAAATTTCACACCGACCAAATATACTTTGTGGTATCCTCAAATGATGTCCTGAATCGATTGAGATTGTCTTTATTGCTCCCAAACATAACACTTTTAGTGGATCATGCATCACCTGCTACTGTGTTGCCATTGTTGACTGTAGAACCTCATATGGGATCACTGTTGTAAATTCCCTCCATTGCGAGGGGAAGAAAAGCTACTTATGAAAACAAAGACATTTGTCTTATATACTGCTATATTACTTCTGTGTAAGTCTACTATTATTTGACTATTTAGTTATTTATATATTTTTGTTGTTTATTTTTTTTGATTATTTACCATCTCTGTCTTTTGCGTCACTTCGTGTTTAATTCTTTCTATTCGATTCGTCTGGTTTTTGGTTCCTGGTACCATTTTGTTAGTAGCGGGCCTCTTGCTATAGTACTGACTATGCATAGGACTACTAAAGGTGAAAAGACAGGATGTATTCCGACCGAAATGCTAATTCGGTTTGCACGGTTGCAAACGGCAAAGAACAGATGAGGTAGTGAGGTGTCCCCTTTGCTTTCAAGAAATTGAGGTGGAGTAGGGAAAAATATATATATATGAGAAGTCCATGTCTGGTTGCAATTATTGTTGTGGAATACTGGAATGGAATAGTTAATTAGTTATTCCATCAAATGGTAGAGTTACAATTTCTCACCGAGTATGCTAGTATTGGATTGGCCCATTTAATCAATAATGGATTTAACCCCAGTTTTGTCCAGGACGGGCTTAGTAATTAACGGATTTGCCCATTTAATCATGAATGGATTTCAACCCAGCTTTGTCAATGATGGACTGTAAGGGGCCCGCTTGGGGCATCTGTCTCTCTAAATCCAAGCTGGGGAAGCCGAAGTTATCGAAGTCTTCGTCAGGAGTCAACTGTCAGAGCGGCATCTATGCTGGCGGTGCAAAACAGCAAAAGCAATTAGGCAACACGAGATACAGAGTGACAGTGGACTCGCGTACTGCTAAGTGATTAGCCGCACACTAGACAGAGCGGGAAGGACCGATTTGGGTAGGGAGAGAGACCACAATCCGGTTGGGGTTTGGAATTTAATTTATGTTTCTTTGATGTTGTTTAGACCTTAGATAGTACACTGTCTGGTTGTCTTGTTTGATGAATGATGCGGAATGGTATACCGTGTGGTTGTCTTGTTTGATGAATGATGCATATTGTTTTCATGTCTTGTATGTTCGGATCATCAGGTTCTTTTTTCTTTTGGATCTAAACTCTAGTTGGAACGGAACCATTTGTCATTCTTACTTGGTTTAATTTTCTACACATATCTTCTTGATCTTGCATCCCTGCATTCTCCCTTGATCAATGTTATTGTCTAATTTTCCCTGACTTGATTTGTCCAACCTCAGAGCAATAATCACCCCCCATAATTTTCGAGAAATCAACTCTTGATTGTTTCGATAGTGGTCCCTTTGAATTCAGGTGTAGCTGCCTGTTAGGGCTGTTATAACACCGCCAATGATTTTTTTCCCCAGCTATTGTTTACAGAGTCATCCTTTTGCATTTTTGTCTATATTGCTCGTATCTGAAAACCTAAATGCTTGTTCTATGGAGTATGATACTGTTTTCTGTGATATAGTTTAAGTCGCTAGTCTCGTGAATTAAGAAAATTTTGACCTTTTGTTGTTGTTGTTGTTGTTGTTGTTGTGTGGGAATGGATGCAGACCAGTCAAAGTGTGGTTCCTTGTGCGATCTTTTGTGGTGGACTGGGAATTCATCAGAGAGTTAGAGTTGGGTCCCTGGATGTTTGTTTTTGCATAAATCTAATTCCAATGTAAATAATTTCATCATCCGGTAGACAGCTTGAAAAGTAAAATTTTAATTGAGAAAAAGTTATGAAAGAAAGATAGTCGAGTGAGAAGAATGAAACAAGGATCATTAAAGTGTCAAATTGTAATAGCAGATATCATTTAAAAGTACTTACAGGGTGGCATCGCCACTGTTTTAGGAGAATATAAACCTACTAGCCCCTTTAAGGGAGTTTATTTATATATATATCCATCCTTCCTCCATCATCTTCTCGTTCATCATTTCCCAGTCCCTCCAACAGTACCTGTCCCAGCCCCTCCACTAGTACTTGTCCCAGTCCCAGTCCCAGTCCCAGTCCCTCCAGATCCATTCTGGCCTGCAAGCAAATAACAATAACGTGGAACGTACGTAAAGATTAATCTCATCAAAAGAAAATTGAATTTGATCTTAAAGAAATAAGAAAAAGAGTGGTCACCAGCATCTTTGTAAGGGCATATCTGCTTATGGCTCCTGACTTGGTTCCAATCTCTGAAGGTCTTTCCACAGTGGGAACACGCTGGAGGTCGTCTGTCCATTCTCGCTCGCTCACTTACTCAGAGAAGAAGGATTGAAAAATACACACTTGATGACTAATGCACTAACTCACTTGGAGAAGAGAGCAAGGATGGAAATTACACACTTTATGAGTGATTATATAGATAGGGTAGGAGGCCAGGGCTAGGGTTTTTCAACTGCCCCAGAGTTAGCATGTGACCGTCGATTGAGCAGGTTTGATCCAAAAGCAAATATGCCATTTGGGTTTGACGTTTGAATTGGAGATAAAACCACCCCGCCATGTAAAATACCCAAGCTAGTAAAAAAGAATAAAAAGTCACGGTGCACTGCACTAATTGATTTGACAAAAAAGTGCCACATCCAAGAATAAAATCAATTAGAATCAACAAATTTGAAAAACCTATATTCTAGAGGTCTTAACTTAGCAAATTTGTCCCCTAATAGCTATAAAAGGCTAGTTTTGGGGCATTTTATCATGCTCACTTTCATTGTAAAATGTATACAAATCAATTTAAAAGACCACAATACCCATCCCAATAACTATAAGACTAGTTTTGACTTTTGAGACTATTATTTTCCACACAAGTAAGTTACCTCATTTTTTAGCTTTTCCTTTGTGACATTGAATTATTATTCTCATAATCATCAATATGGATACTTGCTTGCGATGTGGTTATTTGCCATCTTTACTTCTAATGTGTTGAGAATATGCCGTGGGTTGTATGAGTCCAAATCAAACTTGAATTTAACAGAGGTACAGAGGGATGAGAATATATGAGATTCAGCTGAATACTGTTTTTATGAAGAAAATAAAATAGTTCTAACAAGGATAATAACTTAACTCTTTAAATGATGTTCTTGAGCGGGATTTCGGTCGAGAGCCTAAACCAAGCATCACTCCCACACGAGATCAACATTCGGCAAGCCTAAAAGGATACAATAACATATCTAAACCATACAAATCTAATACATCTACAAAATTGACATGTATCATGGAGTGATTGAGTTATTGAAAACAAAATTTCAAACCTCTACCAGGAAGTCTCAAATCAGCATACACAGGACACCAAAACCATAATCGAGACCTTCAGATATGATCTTTTCCGACACATATACATCGACCTTTTTTTTTTATGGAATAAAAAGATTCACGAACAATAATAAGATCGTAAACCATGTCGTGAGGGGCCTAAAGAATTCAGCGTTGTGTGAGGGGTTTAAAACTTAAAAGTTACCTTTGTGGGGTAAGTATTTTTCTAACAGTTACCCCCGAACCCACCCCCCATTGATATTCTTTCTCGCAGCCCTCCTTTGTGGCTTAACCAACTCTAAGCCCTGTCTGTTTCCAATTTAATATAATAGATTTCATGATGAACTCAGAAAACCATAGCTTCGACCATGTTTTCACTACCATTATTATAATTAACATGGCTTTAGAAATTAACCTGGCTTCTGTTTTCAGGAGGTCACAGGATTCCAAAAACACAATTGATTGTTGGGGTCTTGAACATAAGATAACCAAACACAACTAGCTGACAACGGATAATGTATTGGAAAATATATAAATATAGTTGAAATCCATTAAATCATTATAAATCAATAAATTGCTAAAAAAACATCAAAATACTTGATAAACACGGCAGGTTGTATTTTTCTAGGTTCAATCCTCCAACTTGAGACCATACCATGTAGGTTCAATCCAACCTGATAACAGGGGCTCCTTTGAGTTGTTATACAACTCCAACCCAGAATTGTTGTTGACAAATGATTCATAATTTTCTGTCTCCAAGGAATAATAGAAAACGCTGCTATTGTCATCGTATCTTGAAAGGAAGATCTTGTTCCCCATCTCTTTGGACTTTGCCAATGTCGAAAAAGATGATGAACGACTCAAGTACAAGGTCTGATTTTCTAAATTTCTCACCCTCTCCCAAACCATCGTAGTGTCATTCAGTGCAAAAACTTGCAGCCATCCTCCAAAACGGCCGATAAAAACTGATAAGACTCTCCCATCGCATTCTAACAAGAAATTTTGGTCAAAACAATCGCATGGTCTTTTGGGATTCTCAAGAATATCCCAACTAGACTCTTGGCCAAGCAATTCAAATACTCCTAGTTGTCCTTGCTGAGAAAGAACATAATAGGCACCATTGTGTAGCACTGGATTGTTATGATTCGTTGTGAAAGCGAAAAAATCGTTCTCTCTACGTGTTAATATCCAATGCTCTTGTCCCGTGCGATAAAAGTGGAAATCAATCGGACCTACACCAACACAAACCACCAAAATTGAACAATCTGTAGAAGATGGAGAAGATGTAAAGCAAGCAGCCGTGCAGCCTCTAATGCATGACCGAGGTGGCCTCGGTAACTCGATTATCTCTTTTGTGAATGGATTGTAAAACAACATCTCAGTCTTGTCGTAAGTAGCCATTAACAACCACCCTTTGCTAGAGTAGCGAATTGTAGCATTCACTACTCTCTCTGGTACTTGCATCATATATTTACTGCCAAATTTGGGATCTAAAAAGTTATGGATATTAGCGTTAATTGTACTGAACATGAGCAATGGAGGGGTCTTTGAACAACCTCCTCTCCTTCTCCATTGAATACAAGGTGCTGCTGCTTCACAATTCTTGGAAACGGCGCGAAAATTGATGTAGTCAATCGGATCATCAAAGCATCTACCAACCAATCTTAAAATATCGAGTGGAAGATGAGAAAAAGGACCTTGTTCTAATTCCTCACTACTACTGCTTGTATCATTCTTTTTTATTTTCTCATTGTGTTCATCATCATCTTCTTCTTCTACAATTTCTCTTCCGTTCCCGTTGATATTCTCTCCCCTTTCCAAATCTCGATCAACATGTCTGCTAATTGACCTTAAATCGGGCATAACCCAAATAAATTGATCACATGAGGTGGGGATTTTCCACATTAAGTTTGGCAAAAACATTGAGAGGTTATTTTCTTGAATGTTGAAGATGTAGTGATTAATATCCTCAGCACCAAAATAGTGATGTCCCTCTTTAAGCTCATCAGCCACAAGCACTCTCAGATATACGAGTCCGCCTTTAATCTCTCCTTCAATATTGGTAATTTGACAGGAGAATGCACAATGATCGGTTATGAAAAATGATACTTGATCCAACTCTGCATCATCTGTGACCTTATTCCATGACAACTTAACTTGATCCAGCTTAAAAACTTCCACACCTGCGACTTCATTGTATCTGACCCCTCCAGCCGTGATATGGATTCTGAATAGTTCACCAACTGCTTCAACCAATAAACGACCATGAACCACAGTGATTCCACCGCAGAATGGTTGGTCACAATATTCTTTTATGTCGATATGCATCGGCTCATCAATCTCACATATTGAAACTATTTTTGCAGAAGCACCAAAGGTTTCAGCATACAAGCAACCATTCAGAAAAACAGGACCAACAAGAGTATCTTTGAAGTAATTCTCATTATTTGCAATGGCATCGATCTCCTCAGCATAAGATACGTAAGTCCAATGTTTCTCTCCAGTTCGACAACATATAATCGAACGAATTCCACAATCAAATAAGAAAACCATAGCGTTGAGGCCCCTGTTTTCAGTACCACTGACATTGGGGAACATAATAGCATCATTAATGTCTCGCTCTGTTTTCAGGTCCAGCGAGGGCATATTCACTAATTCAGAGGTCACAGGATTCCAAAGACAAAACTGACTGTTGGTGTCTTTATCGGACAATATTAACCATCCGTGACAGCAATTCCATACGGTTTTGCTCGTCAGGTTTGGAAGATTTGTGCTTCGAAAGGCTTGGCTTGATGTGAGCGTGCAGATATAACCACTCTTGTCATCTTCATCACCATCTGCAAACACCAACCATGGACAGGTCTGAGGCGGCAGCTCCATCAAGAAAGTTAGATATATGTGACTCAGGACTCGGGACTCAAGAGGGCGAGGGCTAACTGCTAAGGCTAGGCATGGTGTGTATATATAAACCCTAATGGAATACTAACAATTTAGGAAGTTTCGTTTAAAAATTGAAAGCCATATAAATTGAGCAATTAAATTTGGTATGTGTGGACTAATATGGGAATGTTACCAAAGTTGACTGTTACCGTTTGGTTTCATCATCAATGAGGAAAAAAAGATTCTATTAAATTTGTGCAATTAAAACCCATTTGTATATAATTGCAGATCCGCATTCAATAACAAATCAGATGCCTGATCAACTTTAAGCTCAGAATAATTGCAGATTAATTTCTTATAACAAAACAATTTACAACAATATTGGAGATGAAATTATGAGGCTGTTTGGTTCATTTTTTTTTTTAAAAAATCAATATGTGATAATGAATTCCAAAAGGGTGTTCCAAAATAATTTTAAGTAGAGAAAACAAAAAAAAATGCTTTTAGGATTAATTCCTTCTCCTTTTCATATTTTTAGTCAATTTCATGATCATTGCTTCCATCTCCAACGGAGGCATTAAGGCGGCAGCATCATCATCCGGTGTAAAACCGGGCTTGGACCCGGATTATCCCTTTCAATGGGCCTGATAATATTTGGGCATACTATTGGGCTTATAAGTTGGACCAAACAGTAATTATTGAGCCTACATAAGATTAAGCCCATGTGTTCATGAACCGATGTAAATGTAATTGAGGTGGTAAATATGGGCTACAGTGCACCGGGTGAAGCCCTATTGTTCATGGGCCTAAGAAATCTTAGGCTACCAAAGAAGTCCTTCGATAAGTTATTAGGCCCATCTTAGGGTTTAGCCCTCATTCCCTCAATATTTTAGCCCCATTTTATTTGGGGCTTCTGTTACGAATACGAAACGTAAAATTTGAAGAGAAGAAAAGAAGCAAGCATGACATCTGAGGAACAGAAGAGGAGAAAGATCGCGCAGGCACCGTCTATGGCTATGCGGTATGGGATTGATCTTTCTTTTATTTCGTTTAAATTTTATTTTTGCAGTGAGACATTGAATTGCGGCTTATGGTGACTCGTGATATAGGATTTGTGGAATATTTTGAACGAATAGGGTCAGCAGAATATGAATTTGATTAAAGCTTGGGGAATTTGTTGTCTAATTGTTCCGCGGATTTTTTCATGGTGTCTGGAATGCATTACACGTTTGAGCTAATTTTATATTCAATGTCGGGACTTGGGGATGGAGTTGAAGTGAACCGACAATGAATTTTTCTTTCTTTGGGTTTTCTTAATTTATTATTATTTTTCGATGAAAGATCAAAGAATTACCTTGAATCTTTGAGTCTATAGAAGTTAAATAACTTGGCAAGTTTGGAAAGAAGAACTAGAGTTGATGTTAGTGGCCAAAACTTTGAGATTTCTATTGGATAAAAAGTTTATTTTGCAACATTAGGGCTTGCCAGTTTGAGGTGTTCAGGGGTGTTGGTTGGGAGGTGTTGGGTTGGGAGGTGTTGGGATTTTTATATATAAACTTATAGAGAGATTTTGTCCCAACAGTCCCTAAAGCCTGAAACGGTCAAGAGTTGGGAGGTGTTCGTCCCGAACACCTCTCAACCCAACACCCCTGAACACCTCAAATGGGCAAGTCCTAAACGACATCTTGCTTTCCCCTGCTGTACTCTTTTCTCCATGCCAGCTAAGAAGCAAAGTCCTCTTTGTTTTAGCTAGGTTCCTTAATCTGTTTTTAAAATCCAATGTATACGTTCTTTATGCTCAATCTTCCTTTGTTTCAGACTTGTCTCTTCTCCAGCTGCAAAGAAAACCAGGGATAAAACATCGACGAGCAGTTTGATGGTAGGTTTTCTATTTTGATCGTCTAATTATTGTTTTAGTCCCATATATCACCATTGTTTCTGGATTTATAGGTTGCTGAGCCCCACACTAGCAGCTTGTATTTGAGGATTCAACAGGCTAGAAATTTTGCGGTAGCACAAGCACAGCAAGAAGGCTGCATGGGAAACTACAAAATTTTTGATTCACCGTATGGGAATTTTCTTGTTCCTGTAATTCCATCTCGTGAAGAACTAGCTGGTGGCTCCTCGTCCTAAGGCAGTGTACTTGTCTAGAAATTAAGGTCTGGTTGACATTACATTGATCCTTGATTGGCGGTGTACTCTTATTGCAGAACTATTTGTAAAAGATAATGGAGGATTTAGTTCATGGGTGAATGATATGGTAGATTTACTTCCGATAAATGCACAGGACAACATCACCTGGGAATTCTGACGCTGATGTCTATTGGAAAACTGTAATTCAATCAGTGAATGATATGGAGGTATACCAAGCAGTGCAGCTCGTACATAGTCCAGTCCAATGACCATTTTTATGGTGGGCATACTGACGCTGATGCTTCCCACCATGAGCACGGTCACTGGTCGATGAACAAGTTGTCACTGCCTGGGAGACAATCTCCGGTTGATATTATCGTATGTAACACTTCCATATCGTTCATGGCTGATGACCCTAAATCCTCCGTTAGCTTTGACAAATGGTTTTCTAGAAAGAGTGCTCCACAACCAAGGATATTTGGTCACTAGTTTATGGAGTTCATGTCCTTTGGTTTGAGCCTCGAAGGTCTCGTTGTTGTTAAAGCATTAATCAACCATCTCTCTTCAATTGCTATGATAAGCTGATATGGTAGCCGAAAACATGTAACAGAACACACTACAAGGATCTCTTTGTGCTATAATTTTTCTAATTGTTCTTCTACAGCATCAACTTATTGTCATTTGTCTTGTGTAACAGGATCTTGGATTTCATATTTGTGATTGGACATACAACAACATGCTCGTGGGGCCGTAGTAAGCGAGGTATGCTAACACTGCCCATCTACGATTATGCATATAGCAATGTATACAGAATGATATTAGGTTTGCCACCAATAGCATTGCTATGCGTAGAAGCTAACTTGTGATATACAAAGACAGGAGATAGATGCCCATTTTGATGTTGATATTTGTCATGAAATAATTATAAATACTTAGATATTGATAGCAAAAGAAGCTGTTGAGGCCACCACCAGGATTCCATCTTTTTTTGAACTGAAAATTGACCCGTCCAAAGAAAAACAAAGCACCAAATAGTGGTGGAAGAATTTCATTTGATTGACCTGATTTTGCATTAGAATCTTCTTCTGTTTCAATCATGGTTGTATGATATGATTGAAAGGAATGAATGGTTTATTGAATTAAAACCAAGAATGAGGAATAAAGTACTCTTTAACCATTGAGTATCATTAGCAATCTATCCTCTCTCTCTCTCTCTCTCATCTTTTGTTTAGGGTTCTTCAATGATATCTGGTTTGGCTCCAATAGCATTGCTACTCGTAGAAGCTAGCTAACATGTGATACAAAGATAGAGATAGATGCCCAATTAATAGAAATAAACATGTGTTAATGTCTCCACTCCACTTTGATGTTGATATTTGTCGTGAAATAATTACTACTTATATTGATAGCAAAAGAAGCTGTTGAGGACCTACTCTAGGCTAGAGTTCCATCTTTTTTTGGAACTGAGAATTGATCCGTCCAAGGAACGACAAAGCACCAAATAGTAGTGGACCTTATTGACTGATATGGCTCGACGAATTTCATTTGATGGACCTGATTTTGCATTAGAATATCTTCTCTTTCAATCATGGTTGTATTATGTTGAAAGCAATTAGTAGTTTATTGAATGATCACCTAGAATGAGGTATAAAGTAATTTGCAACTAATATCTTGTGATGAATAGACAAGACAAGATAAGATCATTGTAACTGTTGGAAATCCAAGCTTAAATACATCAAAGATATTGTTTGCTTTGGGCCACATGTCTGTACGGATGATTTGTTTGACATGGGTCGTTGGTTCTTAGGTTTAGAAAACGTGTCCTTATGTTAATAGTGCAAAATCTTTATTCATATATCATTTGCTTAGGTTATGCTTTATGCCAATCTAATAAATGTGTCCTTCTGTTAAAAGTGCATGATCTTTATTTATATATCCTTTGGTTAGGTTATGCCTTATGCCAATCCAATGTAAGGTATTAGTCTTGACAAGAACATAGAATGCTGTTGAGGTCGAGCTCCTAGGAAAACACACATATACAACAACCCAATTTGGCAGGGGTTAGTTGCCTAATCACATGACCACCTCCACCCCACCCCACCCCACCTTCTTGGGTCTTGACTCCATGAGTATCTCACTAAATTAATTATCACCAACACTTTTGATTTGCATAATTTGAGATTGAGGACAACGCTTGACCAACTTATATTCGTAGATATTGTCCATGACTCGTTGCTGACTAGGCACAAAATACCCAAATCAATTTCAGTCAAAAATTTGCCCAGATTGGTTAAAAAAAATATATAGACTTTCAAGCCAGTTTTATCAGTCAGAATTTTGGACAAGAAGTTGTGTCAATAAATAAAATTGTTTCGTTAAAAGTTAAATCATCCTAAACTATCAACCAAAACCATGTCTGCTTGTCAAGTGGGAAAAAAGATAAAATAAGACAGGACATTATCGTAATTACACATTATCTCTCTTTTATATTCGGACCCCAAAAAAGATTTCATTATTAAAAAAATTTTAAAAAAAACTCTCTTATTGTACAGTGTACACTCCCTCCTCATTTTTTTTCTCTGTGGAAAAAAAGAAAACCAGCTTTATTTCTTCGATTAATTCGATTGATTTTTCTTTTGGGTATGAAAACCCTGGATCTAGCAATCGAGGGTTACTCTCTCGCTATAACAAGCAAGAAACATAAATTGGAAATAAGTTACTGAAATTCTTAATTTGAAAGTCAAATTAAGGGAAACAAGCCAGTCAATAACTGTGTTTCTTGGATTCAGACAAACGTAAGGGGGCGATTTCTTCATTTCGGTTTGTGATTGGATTGCTTATTGGTGGTGGTGGTGATGGGGAAGGCGGTAGTAGGAGCGACGGTGGTTTGTGCCGCGGTGGTGTGTGCGGGGGCGGCGCTCTATGTGCGGCACAGGATGAGGAGTTCGGGGAAGTGGGCGAGGGCTATGGCGATACTGAATGAGTTCGAGGAGAAGTGTGGGACCCCAATCTCGAAGCTGCAACTGGTGGCTGACGCTATGACTGTTGAGATGCATGCCGGCCTTGCATCGGAGGGTGGCAGTAAGCTCAAGATGCTCATCTCCTATGTCGACAATCTTCCGACTGGGTATATTCTTCTCTTCTTTTTTTGACGATTTGATCTCTTTTGGTTTGGGGGATATTGTGAATTTCTGATCAAAAGATAGATTCTTGATTGAGAAATCCAAAATTTCTGAGCTAGTCTTTCTCAGGGTAACGAATTATCAGTTTCACTGAATTTCATGTGAATCAAATTTGTAGTTATTGATCTCTTTCATATCAGAATTCGTTATTTTTCAATTACTACTCTTACACTGGGTTGGAGGGTGGGGGGTACTGGGTATCTGTAGTTGTTGAGCTTTTTGTTATTTAATTACTAAGAAAATTATATATTGTTTGGCTATTTGTGCACTTTGTTTTAAAGATGAATATTTTATCTTCAATTTCATAATTTATCATACCTGAATAAATTATGGAAAATAAACAAATGTTTTGCTTTTGGCCTTGTTGGTCAATATCATTTCAATCTCTTGCAAGGACAAAACAAATGACAAGTGCTTGGATTCTGATTTTGTGTTCCCATAGACAAAGGGAGGTTTTGTTTGTAATTTGTTCATTTTCCCTATGATTTTTAAATGAAATACACACTTCAATTTCTGCCTTTTCAAGTTGCAATTAGTGCCATTCAAAGGAAAAAGGTCTTAAAGATAATTGTTAGATCTGAATTTCTTTACCCATCAGGGCAACCTCGTTATGAAAATATTTTTGGTTATGATTTCCTCTATCATGGTTATTGTTTATAGTATGTATTTTAAAATGAGTATTTAATTTAATGCAAACACTATTTTTCGAAGCAAAGATTGTGGCGGGAGATCATTTCAGTTGTGCATATTATTGAATTTAGTTCGTGTAATATATTGAATGGATAGTTTTCAATTATTTATCCTCCGTCTCTTTCAGTAGTTTCCTGTGAAATCTTGAGACCATATTGTCTTTGGAATGATGATAACAATGATCAACTAGACTGAGTGGAGAATTCGTCTAGATGTGTTTTCGTGATTACTTGTGGTTGGTTCAGTGGTCAAGAACCATTTTTTGAAAGTTCAGTACTTTAGGAGCTTAGCAGCTAGATACTTCACTTGTGGAGCCTCACGAATGATCCTAATTGATATTTCTGAATGATATTTCTGAAGTTAAAGTGAAAGGATAATGAAATTAATCAGTAATTTTGAGAGAGAGGAAAAGCAGAAACTATTAGTAATAGGAAGTTAAATAATTTTTCTGTGGAACAATCAGATTAATTTCCTGAATTGGTGATCTTTTTTTGCCATAAAAGAAATCACGCAGAACGCCCCTATAAGTATTATATTGACTTTTACAGGGATGAGGAAGGACTGTTTTATGCACTGGACCTTGGTGGCACAAACTTCCGTGTCCTGCGTATACAGTTGGGTGGGAAAGAAGGACGTGTTGTCAAACAGGAATTTGAGGAAGTTTCAATTCCTCCACATTTGATGACTGGAACTTCAGATGTGAGTTTCGTTTAGACTAGACTTACAATTTCTGACCCTGCTAATGGAAGTACATAATCTGAACCTTTTGTTTTTTTGGTAATGATGGTGATTTCAGGAATTATTTGATTATATTGCTGAAGCGCTTGCAAAGTTTGTTGCTACAGAAAGTGAAGATTTTCATCTTCCACCTGGTAGACAAAAGGAACTGGGTTTTACCTTCTCATTTCCAGTTAGGCAAATGTCGATAGCATCCGGGAATCTTTTGAAATGGACAAAGGGCTTTTCCATTGAAGATGCAGTTAAATCCAACTATCTTGACTCCTTTTTTTCCCCTGCCTGCTATGTTTTTACGTGATGGGTGAATGACATAAAAACCGTTCTTTCTGTCTTCAAAGTTAACCCACTATGTGGGCACCAAAAATAAATTGTTTTATAGGAGTCTCACTTCTATTCTTCTTCTTTTTTTCCCTATTTTTCAATGTGTTTTTTTTTTCTCCCTTTTCCTTGCTAATGATATCTCCCAACCATTCCTCCTCCTGACTCTGAATACAAGTTCTTGCAGTGATCATATTGCCCAGTATATTGTTAGGATGAGTATACTGCCTATCTTAAGAACTTTTGACTCAAGTGCTGATATGGGTTTTTGTTATTTATTGCTCCCATACTTTCCACTAAACTTATTAATGCAATTTCCACGAGATGATATTATTCTAAGACATGTTCATTAGCATCTTGAATTGGAAAACATGTGTAGTTCAACCTGGATGCTACTGATCAGTATAGCTACTGTTCTGAAGGTTTTCTCCTCGAGCATTCACACTTCTTAGACTTTGTTCTCTCTCTTTTGTCTTCATCTGCATGGAGTTAATTTGTTAATTTTGTCCCTGGCAACTCGTAATCCATGGAGTTAAATTGTTAAATCTGACCCTGCTTACTTATAATCCAGTCCCATAAGCATTAACTTCATAGAATGCTGGTGGTTTCACCTGCATTTAACTTCTTGTTAAATGGATTGCCATGTTTATCAATGACCAGTCATTATATGTGGGAGCTTGTGATACCATTTGGGTTGCATGATTCCTAAAGCTCTTTTAAATAATCAATAACTTACAAACCTTAAAAATGTGCTCTGTTATTACCAGTTTACCACTAGTATATCTGCTCTGAGAATCACAGTGGATGAAAGACTTGCATTGCTGATCTCAGTGCATTTTAATTGTAGTAAAGAACAGTTAATAGTTTTTTCTGGCCTACTTTATTCCTTTTTTGACCTTTTGTGTTCTCTTGGAGTTTTTTTAACCTTCTAGGCTTCTATGTGTTGTTTAACTTGTTTTCTATGTAGGTTGGTCAAGATATTGTGGGAGAATTAACGAGAGCCATGGAAAGAAAAGGCCTTGACATGCGCGTGACAGCTTTGGTAATTTTAGTTTGGATTTTTTTTTTAACTTTCTGGAGCGCTGCATGAAATTTTCTTTGTTATGATTTATCTTTCAGTGTTGATAGAAAATGTTTGTGTGTTCACTTTGCCATTTGGGTATCCCGTAGATTCATTTAGAGACCTAAACATGCGCTGCTTGTGTAGGTTAATGATACCATTGGAACATTAGCTGGAGGTAGATACTACAACAATGATGTCATTGCTGCAGTGATCTTGGGTACTGGAACAAATGCAGCCTATGTTGAACGGGCTCATGCAATTCCCAAGTGGCATGGACTTCTGCCTAAATCTGGAGACATGGTATGTGCCTCTTTATTATATTTCAGTTGAGCTTTTATGTTCAAAAGTTATTGTTCGTCTTCTTATACTCAACTGCAAATGAATTATTTGTTGTTTAATTTCTTAACTGCCACAGGTTATCAACATGGAGTGGGGTAATTTCCGATCGTCACATCTGCCTCTGACAGAGTATGATCAAGAACTTGATGCTGAGACTTTGAATGTGGGAGAGCAGGTGACTCTTCACTCTTAGTAATCAGTTCCACTTTTCTGACGCTTACACGTTTAGTCTATATTGCATACCCTTTTTGACTTTGGTCTGCAGAAATTTGAGAAGATGATTTCCGGCATGTATTTGGGAGAGATTGTACGAAGAGTATTACACAAGATGGCTGAAGAAGCTGCCTTTTTTGGTGACGTTATTCCACCCAAACTGCAAATTCCTTTTGTTTTAAGGTATTCAATTATGGATTATCCACTGCGTATGCAGTTTCCTCTCCTAAATAGATGCTTTATGCATGTATGATGGTTAATTATTTCTCCGTGGCCATTGGTCATGATTTGATATGGATGCTTATAGACTCGGCTCTCTCTCTGTATGATACCTGTTGAGGTTCTTGTGTAGTTTAGGCATATTTCATTTCTGATAAAAACCTGATTAGGTTCTTTATAAAGTATGCTCGTCTTTCTGACAATTATAATGGGTATGCTAAACATTTATATCTTTATTGCAAAATGTGGATTATGTAGAACTCCTCATATGTCCGCAATGCATCATGACACATCCCCAGATTTGAAAGTTGTTGGAAGCAAGCTAAAGGACATCTTAGAGGTATTTCAATCTCTGCTTGTATAACTAAATGACCAGAGATTTTTTTTTCTTTTTTAATAACTTCTATTCAATTTTCATTTTCTTGTATTAGTTCTAAAATTGGAACCTCCTATCTTGTTTATCCATTCGTTTTATTAAGGTTAGTATTATATTGGACATCGTTCTCTGTTTTGGAATGCAAGAAATTCACATTGTTTAATTCCAATGTGTATGCCAGATATCTAATACCTCACTGAAAACAAGAAAAAAAGTTGTTGAGCTATGTGATATTGTGGCCACTCGTGCTGCCCGTCTGTCTGCTGCTGGGATCTTAGGCATCCTGAAGAAGTTGGGGAAAGACAAGGTCAGGGATGGGGAAAAGCAGAAGTCAGCGATTGCCATGGATGGTGGCTTATATGAGCATTACTCAAAATTCAGTTCCTGCATGGAGAGCACTCTGAAAGAGTTACTGGGAGAGGAAGTCTCTAAGAGCATTGCAATTGAGCACTCCAATGATGGCTCAGGCATTGGAGCAGCCCTCCTTGCAGCCTCTCATTCCCAGTACCTTGAGGTCGAGGAGTCCTGAAGATGCATCTAAGCAGATCAAGAAGGCCCTTTTCAAATTTTGTATATCTTGCCTTTTCCCCTTGTTGGCACTTACAAATCATTATGGAGCTTTCATGCCTCCCAGCTCGCGCAATTGTGACTGCCTGCCTGGAAATTCTTAATTTATGGGCATGCAGAACTCAGTTGAGTGATGTATCAGATCGCATGCTGAAAGTTTTCGCGCTAGCTTCGTCATTCTGCTCCTAAAATTCTGGGAGTCGGTCTGCAGGTACTGTTGGGAGTGCAGTATACCAGATTTTAGAGAATAAAAAGGGGATGCAAACTGTTCCTTGAGATTTTATATTTGGCGGAACATTTTTAACCAAAATCTCTTGCAAAATAAAACGAAATTTTATCGCAATTAGCCTTACCAGCTTTATCCCTTGTGATGCCTGTAATGTTGGTCTAGTTTGTGATAATACTGATTTTGTGTGAAGAATTTCTACACTTAGCTCTTGCTGATTTCATTTCCTTTCTCTGTATTTTGGGCTTTTCTGATTGACCATGTAACACACTACATTATACAATGCCAAAATATGAACTAAGGGGGAAGATTTGTTGAGGATGCAGAGTAGATGTATGTACTCCAATTCCTTGTTGCAGGGCATTGGAGTGACTCCTGCAAGTGAAGTCATGAGTCTCGAATCATGCTTCAAATTCTTTAGGAGAGGAGCAACGTTGGATTCACCTTGATCATTCCTAGACCTATTTCTAAACTCAATCCTTCGACTGCATTGGATGAAGATATCCAGGACTTCATTCGACAGAAGACTGAAAGGGTGTGAACATCATTGCCAGTCCTGAAAACGGTGCTTATCTCATCAACCTTACTAGCTTCCTTGATCTCCTCGTCTGGTGCATTGACTATGGGTTTTCCTTCTTGAACGTGATGCCACACCCATACAGCAAAGAATGAATTCTCTTCTCCTCCATAATCCATAATTTGCTTTGTAAGTACAATTCTCAAACCAGCAAAGATTGGACATCTACTCTTAAGTCTTAATATGCTGTGAAGCCAAACCAGATAAAAATTGCAGTCAAACATTCACGGGAAGATTCCAAGAAAGGTTGGGTATGTCCTATTAATAAATTCTATCTATAATCGATCAGAGGAAGAGAGGACATTTGATTATGCAGAAACAATATACCATCATTAAATTCCAGATGTTTTTCATGCTACTCAAAACTTTCCTGGGAGTAACAGAAAATATCAGATGATTTCAACAGGAAATGAATTCACAAGACTTGAATGGAAATCAATTGAAGAGCTTACAAAGAAAATAGTAGTTTCTAACCATAATTCACAGCAGACCAGAGCAAGTAAACTAGAACTGAAACAGATGTCATTACTCATTAGGATATCAAATGTTCAGGTGCTTTAAGTCATTGTATGATACATAAAAGGAACGACTCTAATCCTTGCCTGGAGGAATGAAAGGAGCCAAATACTTGCAGAGAAGATCAGAATATAAGATTGACAATATTACTCTTTAAGCCCAAATCGATGACAGCTTTTCCACTGCCCTTCCTTTCTATGCTAACATTTGATATCCTATTGAAGGCTCGAAGCACATACCATTAAATACATAATGTTGTATCTAACTCAGAATCTCAATCATATTCTAAAGGCACTAGCATGCATACCATGAAGCTACTAGCACAGATGACAGAGCTACGTTTACATGGAATTATCATATCATTGACAATTCATTTTCATGTTATAACAACAGGCCTTTGGAAGGAAGAGGGATTTTCTACTCCTGTCATCTAGACTCTAATGAACAATGCACAAACATGCCTAGACACACCAAAGTCACAGAAATTTCATATCGTCCAAGTGTATACTTAGGCAGTTAGGTCTCTTGTGTTCCAATCTCCTGGATAGTCAGCTTTAGTTATATCCCCATAACAATTTGCAATTCTATAGTTGGCGAGCAGCACATACTGATCTAATGAGATGACCGAAACAGCTTGACATCTCCTCTAGCAGGTCAGCAGCAAGACAACAAGACATGAACGTGCATATTTAAACAACAAACTAGTAAAACATGACTCATTTATGCATCATACAAAAACCAGTAAAACACACATACATAAAACCAAGTTTCACCCCCACAGAATATCTAGAAGCAAGAACGTTGCAGGAACCATTACCAAATCTGAAAGGCAAAAGAACAGAAAGACCAAGAGCATTATGTTTAATATACAACCGGATCATCCATATGTCCACACACAAGAATACAATCTTCAATGTTCCATATAAAACACACGATTACCAGTCTAAGTTGAAGTAGACAGCACTCCAAGGGAAACATTGTTAAGCCTCTCCAGAGCTAAAATCAGAGCTTGTGTACCCAAATTCCCCTCCCCATGAGCCTTAAGTGAAACATAAAGCTGTTGCGCAAGTGCCAAGCCTGGCAAAGCAAGCCCCATGCTTTGACATTCCTTCAAACAAATCCCCAAATCCTTCACAAAATGATTGACGAAGAACCCCGGGTCAAAATCCCTCCTCATTATCCTACTCCCATACAAATCTAGCGATTTCGAACCAGCAGCACCAGTAGATATCGCATCCAGATACAAACCCACATCTAGCCCAGCCTTGAAAGCATACACAATTCCCTCTACTAAGCCAACCATGGTAGATGCTATGGTGATTTGATTAGCTAGCTTTGCATATTGACCCTTGCCTGGGCCGCCCATGTAATTTACCTTCCCCATGAGGGCAAATAGGGGATTTAGACGGTGAACAACCTCCTCATCGCCGCCGGTGAAAATAGCCAAAGTCCCGTTCTGGGCACCCCGATCGCCGCCAGAGACAGGGGCGTCAATCGCAGAGCAGCCCTTGGCGGAGGCAGCCGCGGCGATCTCGACGGCGAGGGAAGGGTCCGAAGTTGTCATGTCGACAAGGACGCCTCCGGGGCGGAGGGCAGAGAGGGCGCCATATGTGGGATCGACCAGAACCGATCGGACGTCGGAGGGGAAGCCGACGATAGAGAAAATGACGTCCGATTGGGAGGCAACGGCGTGAGGAGAGTCGGCGAGTTTGGCCCCTAGATTGACGAGAGGATAGGCCTTGGAGAGAGTACGATTAAAGACAGTGACAGTGTATCCGGCCTTGATGAGATGGCCGCACATAGAGCGGCCCATGACTCCTGTGCCGATCCAGCCCACACGAGTATTTGATGGGCTTGCGGGCTCGGTGGCCGATGTTGCCATGGTGCGGCGAAGGAGAGAGAGGCGGAGAAGAGAAAAGGCGGTGCAGATAGAAGAAGAAGAAGAACAGCGGGAGTGATGATAGAACGAAGAGAGAGTCAGCGACAACAACATCGGCGGTCACTTCCCAATGTTGTCCGATTGTTTGACAACTTAAACTAGTATGTTAACGGATCTTATTGGATCCGCATCCATGACTCGTATCCGGACCCGCTTAAGAAATAGCCTACACGAACTCGCAGTTGCATCTGGACCCGGATAATCAAGACTTAAACGACAGCGTTCTACTACCATTTCTGCTCCCTCAATCCCTCATAACTTGGGGTACTCTGGCCGTCTGGCGACGATTAGAAAGCAGAAGAGCGAAGAAGAAAACTCGAGTCTTGACTTGCTCGATTGATCAAAAAGCCCTTTACTTTCAATCCAGGTACCATTCTTCTTTGTCGAAGATACTGTCTGAATGATCTCCTGAGTTTAATATTTGATTTAGTAGTATTTTTTATCGAATCCCCACAATGTATTGTAATCTCGCAAAGACCCAAGCGTTTGCCACGGCAATCAGGAGTTCTTCACAACCCAGATACTTAATACAGTTTCATGCCGAAGAGTCGAGGTGTTTGCGAATTGGGTTCCAGCATAAACCCCTGTTAAACCCTATGTCCGTCCACTTAACTACTGCCCCACATGAATTGCGTTACAAGAACTGTAAGTTTGTCAACAAATTTAGACCCACAAAGATTTCCAGTGGATTTCGTAATACAAATGTTGAACTAGATAATATTGTGAGGACCAGGAGGATGTCAAGTGTGTTTAAGCTGAAGAGCAGCAATAGGGAAAGCTGTTCTTTATCAGGAGTTAGAAGTTATTGTAGTTTTCGGGGAGTTGGTGAAAGGAGTAGCACTGTTGGAGCTGAGAATACACTTCCTTGGTTAGCATCTAGCAAAGCTAAGGCTAGAAAAGGGTTAGAGAAAGTGGCATCGGCAAAGCCTGCTCGTTCTTCTTGGGAGGAATCAGCAGAAATGTTACGTATGTCTGGCAGCTCTAATCAGAAGGAACCTGAAAACAGGCTAGAGAAAGTCAAAGTAGTCAGAAATGTTCATTCTTCTTGGAAAGAGGTAAAAGTTGCTGCAAGGAAAGACAGTACTCACACAGCAGTAAAGGAAGACAATAGAAATAGAATAGCAGGTACAATGATAAGTAGGAGGAGTGCTTTTGTTGACAGAGATGAAAGTGTTGAAGAAGAAGCACAAGAAGAAGAGGAGGTTGTCGATGATCCCAGATGGTATAAAATTAAGAGCAGTTTCAGAGGAACGGTGGGAGTCAAGACTGTGTCTGAGAGGCCTGAAGTTCAAAGGTGGAATAAGCAGGAAAATTGGGGTAGAAAGACATGGAAAGAGGCCACTGAGTCGACCGTACCAAAAATAGTTGGTGAAGGAGTATATGGAGTAGGTCCTGTTTTGGCAGCATTGTCTGCTGGAAGAAGAGAGTTTTATGCATTGTATGTTCAAGAAGGATTGGAGTTGAGTAGTAACAGTAGAAAGAAGAAGGACAAGAAAGGATTTGAGAAGGTGTTGCGAATTGCTGAAAAAAATGGGATAAGTATAAAGGAAGCCCCAAAGCATGATCTCAATATGGTTGTTAATAACCGCCCCCACCAGGGACTGATTTTAGATGCTTCTCCCTTGGAGCTGGTGAAAATAAAGGAATTGGAGCCCATTTTAGCAGAGGAAGATAGGAGTGCTCTTTGGGTGGCCTTGGATGAGGTTACAGATCCTCAGAATTTGGGGGCAATAATTAGATCTGCTTACTTCTTTGGAGCTTCTGGAGTGGTGCTATGTGCGAAAAATTCAGCGCCATTAAGTGGTGTTGTGAGCAAGGCAAGTGCAGGTTCACTAGAGTTGATGGAGCTTAGGTATTGTAAGAATATGATGCAATTCTTGGCATCATCAGCTGAGAATGGTTGGCGAGTTCTTGGAGGCTCAGTTTCTTCGAAAGCTGCTCCTTTGAATGAGATTGCTCCTGGCACACCAACAATACTTGTTTTGGGTAGCGAGGGCACTGGATTGAGGCCCTTGGTGGAGAGATCATGTACTCAGTTGATTAGGATCCCTGGAAACATTCCTGTTAATGTAACTGTAGGAGAAGATGATGATATAGAACCTGCTGAAGAAAGCATTGGATGCACAGGTGAAGAGTTCCGAGCCTTCATGGCTGTGGAGAGCTTGAACGTGAGCGTTGCTGCAGGTGTGCTTCTTCACCACTTCATTGGCAACAATCAAGACTACAATAGCAGTGGGTAGGCTAAACCAGTCAACAAGTTGGAATGCGATTTCAGGATCAATTCATTTATGCTAATTATGTTCTCATTTACCTTTTCCAAACCACCATATGGGGATGGGTTCACAGTTTTTTTTTTGAGGTAAGTTGTTCGGTAACCTCTGTGTTGAAATTTATGAGTAGAACATTTCTCCTATCCATACTTGCAGCAATTGTTTTCCTTTCACCCAGATCAATCCTTGTGAAGGCCCAAATGAAGGCAGCTACATGTTCCTGTATCATAATTTTATTTTCTAGGTGGTTATGATTTCAATGCAGGTGGAGAGAAATTAGACTCCTATGGTGGGTTTCATAATATTTCAATCGATGAAAGTTTTTGGTAACTTGGTTTATTTGTTAGGTATAGGCAATTACTCTTTCCAAACAAGAATAACTTCTGGTCAAAGTCCTTTTAACTTGCATTATATTAAATGGCAACAAACAGAGAGCCTAAACATGAGAGGAAACAATCTCTCAGGGACAGTAGGTGAAGAAAAATTTCAGCATCGAATTAATCCAAGAAAGAAACTGAACATAAAACATGTTCATGACCTATAGAAGCAATGATTGCATCAATGAGAGGCAATAAAGAAAAACTAGATTATTAATGTACAATATCTCATTTATTTTACAAAACAATGGCCGTGAAATTACTGCTCCAGATTTCCAATGTAAAAATCATCGATCATGTCAAAGACTCGGGTAGCATGCTGCGGTCTGCCAAATGGAACAAAAATGTTAGCAGAAAGCTGAGTGATTTCTCCGTCATAGAGTAGAATGAACCCTACTTCACAAAATAATCTATTACACAGTTAGGTAAAATGGCAGAAAGGTATTAATAAGAGTTCCCAATTAGAACTATTGGTAAGAATTGCTGCAACTTAGCTCTTACTATGAACTGCCATACAAAAAAAATAAAATAAAAACCTTTGCAGAAAGGTATGAAGGCATTTGATGCTCAAAAGAAGAGAGATTGGTATCCCAAAGAAAGGATTTAATTTGTCGACTGTTAATGATATCGGAGAGAATGCTCCTTTCTTTTATGGCAATCCCTCGATTGGTGTCTTCCAGCTAAAAATAAGAGTGAAAATGCTTGAATAAACACCTCCCAAGACCTTCATCAACTGACTCCTATTGTTAAGTATTTGCGTTAATGCATTATTAGAGTATAGTTCACTGAGTGTTTCACGATTATGCAAACATTAGAAAGGTAAGGAGGAAATTGGCGCAGAATGGGCTGTGAAAAAGAGAGATTGGAGATAAGAAATGAATACCCAAAGAACCCTTCAGTTGAATCATCCCCAGCATGTGTTAGGATGGCATCACCACCTGGATGTTCCTCTACGTATGATGTAACATCATATACCTAAAGATATTCAAGGAGAGAAAAAAAATAGAAGTAAGAAAGAAAATAGCAACAGAGATGCGAAAACAATAAAACCAAAACACAATTCAAAAGGCACCTTGTCCTTGATAATGATCCAACAATCAGTTCTCTTATTATGCAAAGAGACATCAGCTTTACTATAGATTTTGGATGCCTGATGCCAAAAAGATGTTGAAAAAACTGAGAGTTAACAAATATGCTCTGCTTGGATTAAAAAAGTTATCACATGCTGAGCAAGGTCTAATACTTTGAACAAATGAAAGAAGCTGTGAAGCTCTACTACCATGGCGTAACTCCTGAGGAATGAATTCAAGAGTCATAAGAGAACTATCCCAGTCTATTAGATCCTACAAAGACACATTGAAGGGGATTACAAAATTTGAATTACAGCCACAACGCCCGTTCTGCCTTCCCCCTTCTGCATTGCCAAAGTAAAATATAGTACTCTACATATAATCACATGACTCTCTTGATTGAAAATTTGTCCAAATGAGAACACTAAACTCCACCCCTTTTGGCATCTCTCAACATTTCGCTATTTCTCTTAACACCACTGTCAATAGTCGAAATGGAATTTGAGAATAGCTCAACGCCTAATTCATTGCATTTCTACTGAAAGTCCATCCCAAAGACACCACCCCATTACTCATCATTCTTAGGCCTGTCATTAACTAAAGCCCCTTTCTCCCTAGCTAAATCTTAAAGTAACATACCTATGTTGTATGTTCAGAACACTTGATCGCATTAAAATTGCTTGTCTATTACTAATCAGATGATAGAAATAACTAAATAAACAGAACTACAGAAGCCATACATATCAAAAGCCGAAAAAAAAAAAACTCCCAGTAAATGAATGCAAACAAGTAATTCAGGGAGCTCCAAATAATTAAGTTCATAGCATTAATTACCTTATTATCGCTAGCATTTGAACAAACTTCGGTCTGACCTGCAAGAAATACACTTTCACTAATCAAAATAGTGCATACAACCACTTCAATACATGCAATGTGTTTGCTTCAACTGTAATACGAAATTCCGGCCAACCAGAATGGCAAATAGAGTGAAGGGTACCAGATTTACTGCCTCGCGGTATCAGAATGAATCCTCCAAATAAGACACCCAAAATCAGAGCCACCGCAACTATCATCATCTCTGAAGATTTGGCTGCCTATACTGCTTAAAAAGACTAACCCATCAAAAACAAAACACAAAAAAAGGGAAACGGAGAATACAACGTGATAGTGCCGCAGAAGACTAGGCCATCAATGCAGAATATGGGCTTCATGAACCCAAAAAAACCAAAAACAACGCTCGGCCAGCAATTTCAGAGCACGAGATTGATTAAAGGGGGTGTTGATCAAAGGAGAGTCATCAAATGAAGTAGCAAATATATATACCTGTATCAAATTATCGTCGATGGATGGCCGGCCCAAACTCCTTTCGAATCACCAGCCGTGGAGGTGAAACGTACACCGTCTGGGTTCTTGCTAGTGTGACAAAAGTTACGTCACGTTGTCACTTCTGCTCAGACCGTCAGAGCTGAGCAACACTGGGCCTGGATGGGCCTATAATCCAGTAAAAAAAATTGAGCCCAACTGATTGGGCCAAACCGGGCCTAACATTAAGGCTCTAGTCTCGGCCCGAATACATTTCGGGCTTGAAGTCTTGAACTTACGACCATAATTTTGCCCAACCCCGTAAAAAATAGGGCTGGGCGGGCTGCGGCTTTCGGGCCTATAACCTATTAGCCCAGGATCAGGGCACGCTAGTATGCTACCGCCTACCGTTTTGGGTAAAATGGTAATCGGCCGGATTTATTGTTTAGCCCTTATTTTTTGAGAAATTTGCAAATAAGCCACATAAACTTTCGTATAGTTTCATAAATACCCCTCTCAAAAGTCAAATTTAACACATACATTGAGTGTTTTTTTTTTTGAGCAAGTATCTAAAATGTTCCATTCTTTGTAACAAAAAACTTCTTGTTTTTCCCCCCCGCCGAAAGGTACTGTGGGGTTCTACCGATTCCTTTTTTTTCAACTCTCAGTCTCTCTAATTCTTTTGCTTTCACATCAGAATCAGAGCATCCACAATGGTAAGAATTTGAAGTACTTGAGATGATATTTTCTTGATAAGTTAAGTGCTAGATATTCACAATGGGTATAATGGAGTGTATTTCAAGTACTTGAAATGTTACTTTTTTGATAAATATAGTGCTACATACACACAATGGGTGAAAAATTACACTTGAAAATTTAGTTGTGGAAAAAGGATACTTGAGAGTTGGAGTATGTATATAGTTGATGAATAGTGAAGAGAGAGGTGATGAATAGTAAATAGAGAGGTGATGAAAAGGAAGAGAGATGATAAAAAGGAAGAAAGAGAAGATGAAAAGAAGAGAGAGATATGAAAAAGAAGAGAGAGATGATAAAAAGGAAGAGAGAGAAAATAGAGAAAGTGATTATGAATTGTTGGAATGTATGGAGTGTTGATGAATAATGTATATTGTGGTATTCACTCATCCAATTAAATTGTACCACGTAGGATAGATGAGAAGAGAGAGAATGATTTTGAAGTGCTGGATATTTGGTGCATCACTGTGGATGCTCTCAATTCTGTTCTGTTCAAGATAAACAAAGAATCAATCACACCACAACCCTCATCTTACCTGTCTCCTTCTCATCGACTTTATTCCTCTCCATTGCTAAAGAATTAGTTCTCTTCCAACAGGACAAAACAACAAAACAAACAAAAATGGGATGTTTCAGTTCTTCTGGTAAGAGATCAAAAACTGCCTCACCCATGAAGTACTCAGCATCAGAAGTTGTAATCCCATCAAAACAACAAAACCCAGAATCCACAAACCTCAAACAAGAAGTTCTACTGCAGATTCCAGGATGCACAGTCCATCTGATGGACGAAGGAGAAGCTCTGGAGCTCGCAAAGGGCGAGTTCATGGTTATGAAAATAATGGAAGAAAGTGTTTGTCTTGCTACCATCATAAGAGTTGGAAATGATCTTCAGTGGCCGTTGACGAAAGACGAGCCGGTAGTGAAGCTTGATTCTCTACACTACTTGTTCTCACTGCCAATGAATGATGGCGATCCATTAAGCTATGGAGTTACATTCCCAGAACAATATGTTAGCAGTTTAGGCTCTCTGGATTTGTTTCTGATTGAACACTCATGCTTTACCGGTCCGGTGTCGATTAGAAGCAGAGAATACGTTGATTGGAGAGATTTTGCTCCAAAGATTGAAGATTATAACAATTTTCTCGCTAAAGCAATTGCTGGAGGTTCTGGTCATATTGTCAAGGGGATGTTCAAATGCAGCAATGCTTATGCCAACCAGGTCTGTTTCAGACAACAAACACATTGGCTTCATTGCTTTCTTGTCATTAAAAAATGTCAAATTACTTTTGACATTCAGTAACATATTCTATGTGAATTATATATGCAATCAAACTTACCAATCAATTTAGATGTTGAAAATGTAGCTTTGAATGCATACAGGTCCATAAAGGAGGGGAAATGATTTTAACTGGTGCTGAAGAGCAGAAAAATGGTGTACAAGCTGGAGTTAGTAACAGTGCCAAAAGCAATGGGACCGGGAGGAAGAAGACGGGAATCAACAAAACCTTGAATCGGTAGGTATCCGATGATGAAAAGCTATTTTGAACAGACATTATTTTCTTGTAAATTTTGAAAGGGAATGATGTTTGCTTCTTCTTTTTTATGTGTAGTGTGAAGAAACTGTCAAAGATGACAGAA
Source organism: Tripterygium wilfordii (assembly GCF_013401445.1). Taxonomy (NCBI): domain Eukaryota; kingdom Viridiplantae; phylum Streptophyta; class Magnoliopsida; order Celastrales; family Celastraceae; genus Tripterygium; species Tripterygium wilfordii. The sequence goes on along the minus strand of NC_052240.1, from coordinate 12,350,875 downwards.
AAGCTTAGCAAAACTATGCTTAATGGTGTTGGTGTTGTTACTGGATCTGTGATAACTCCTGTGATTAAATCCCAAGCAGGGAAGGCATTTCTGACCATGGTGCCAGGGGAGGTCCTCTTGGCTTCTCTTGATGCTGTCAGTAAGTATACATACATGTGTGAAAAAGCTGTCAAAGAACTAAAGAAGATTAGGGTTTATGATCCTTTTTTTGTTGGTAAAATGCAGATAGGATTGTAGATGCCGCTGAAGCTGCTGAAAAACAAGCCTTTTCTGCCACATCCAGTGCTACAACCAGAATGGTCAGTAACAGGTAATGAATTCAGAAACTCATACAAAAGCAAAAATTCTAGTTCAATCAAATAACAAGTGTTTGAATTCTCATGGAATCGGAGCTTATTGCAGGTTTGGAGAAAATGCAGGGGAGGCGACGGAGGATGTGCTTGCGACCGCGGGTCACTGTGCTAACACTGCCTGGAATGTCTTCAAGATACGAAAGGCCTTCAATCCAACATCATCAGTCTCCTCTGGAGTACTGAAAAATGCAGACAATAACAGAAACAAAAGAATTTGAAAACCAGGAAAAGAAAGTTCCAAGTTCTTATTGAGGTTTATGTAATGTACCCATTTCTATTTGTGACTTCTTCTATTAATCCAGAGCTCCTAATGGACAACCTATCACTCCTGTTGTTTCAAACTAGATAAATCTGAATTGACAAGCCTAGCCTACAAATTTTCTCTTTTGTATTTATATAATTGCAGGGTTAATGATTATCAGCCACTCATATCAATAATATTGTCCGATTTTAGCTTATTGATTCACCGTTGATACATCGCAATATGACTTTATTTTTTACTTTATTTTTTTTGGGTCATTACTGACGGTACTTAAACTCAGAAATGACATTGTTATGTGAGAGATGCTCAAGCAGTGTGGGATTATAAATCTTGATAATGAAAGGAGAGTTAATACCATCTCACTCGCTCTCAACTGTTTTGGATGGAAGAAAATCAGAACAATCCTTTGATTTAGTTCAAGTTTTTCACTTGTAAACTATTTTTAGGTCAAAATAAAAACTGCTTCTAATGGCACGAGCAGATCCATTGATTACTGAAGCTCTTGCAGCTCTTTTGGCTACAAAAGAAAAAGTAAAGAACACGGACTAGAGTAGAAGCCCATTCTTGAAGGAGACAAGACAATGTAGTGATAACTATATTTTTTTTCTTCCTTTTATTAGGAATGAGCTGATTATGGGCTAGGCCGGGCTGGGCAAAAATGGGCCGTTATCAACTCTACTTTAGCCCACTTAATAGCCCAATGGGCTGCCTCAACCAAAGGGGTTTAGTGCATTTGGATAAAGATTACGACTTGGCAGTCCAAATATTTTTGCATTCTTTCATGTCTTTTTGGCTAAACAAAACATGAAAGGAAGAAATATTTTTATTATTTTTTGTTTTTAAGCATGAGTGATTAGGGTTAGAAGTTATTAGAATTTTCTGCCCAATACACATCAACAAGAGATCATCCATCCCAATAGTGCTCTTACATAAGTATGTTTAACTGGGTAGTTATTACCGAGCATTTTCCTCTAGAAAAAATGCATTGTTGATAATTAAGAATTGAAACTATCTATCTATATATATATGTTAACAGAAGCTGCTGTCAGACCCTTTTTAGGGACTAATTGGTGGTCAATAATTGCTTCTTTTGCATGCCCATAATTGGAAACCTTCAACAAAACGAGGAAAACATAGAAAGTAGAGAAATCCACCATTAATGGTGGTGCCCATCAAAGTTTAAGTCCCATTGTGTTTCTGCTTTAACTTTTGATGGTCATATGATATCTGATAAGTTCTTTAAATTGTTTTCCTTTTGTTTGATAGAAAGGTTCTTTAAATTGGTTGGAAGAAGAAAAAAAGACACAATAATTCTCCTTTGGAAAGAAAGAAGAGAATGATGATTGGTTTCATATCTAAAACAAAGATAACGAAAATGTAACTTTTAATCATAAAGGAGTTGGTATAATTGGATGTTAAAGAGGGTTAGCTTTCTTCATATCTTCACATTCTTGGTGAAGGTCATGACTTTGTCTTATGTTTAGGGTTTTGTGAAGATGAGTAAATCCAACCCCACCATCTTCTTCTTTGCTTTCATTTCATTTCTTTTGATTCATCTTTACCTTGGTAAATTGGTGGCCTTGGATTAAAGTTATTAGGACCCTACCAAACTCCAAATTCCACTTTGAGGATAAATCATTGAATTAACTATCAAATGAAAAAAGAAAAAGAAAAAAGAGAGAGTAAAATTAAGTAGTATTTATAATATCAAATTTAGACACCCCTTTCATTTATTCATTATTATAATATCAAATTATTAAGTTACAGTTGTGTTAGACAATCCAACACAAATACGTCAAAGTTATATTATTCGCTCTAGGTCAAAGGTCCGCACAAATTTGTTCTCATAAGTCGTTTTTGAAGTACTTAGATATAGAAACACGTTACTTGTGAAGATGAGCAAAGCCTTTACTTATATACTATTCAGTTTCATATTTATGCCAATTCGATGTGAAATTACAATTTGAAATGAAGAATGTAGATTCTACCATTTCATTTTCATCTTTTTTTTTTTTTTGGTAACATTTCATTTTCATCTAATCATGTTTAACAACATCAACAACCAAACACATAAACTAATACTTGTTGTTTCCAACTTCACTGAAACAGCATACTAAATATAAAAAAAAAAAAACCTAGTTATTTCCAAAATGAAAATCACATGTCAAAAGACATTACTTGTTGGTCTTAAACCCAATCCAATTCAATCCAGAATCAGAATATGGCACTTGTCCATTTGTTATTTTAGTTAGACAGGTAAAAGCTTATTAGGTTAAGACATGAACTGATGCTCATAGCAAGTCAGGCTAACAAAGTGACAACCACTATACATCGAATATATATATACACACACATATGCCACATGATTTGCATGCTTGTTATTTGAATAATATGAAATATATATATATTCTATGTAAATATTGCTTTGTATTAAACTAAAATATCTCAGGGTACGAGGCTAATTAAATTAGAATATTGGGATTAGCTTTTGCAAGGGTTGATTGTGTTTGACCCATTTTGAAAAGAAGAGCTTTTGATACGTTGGTTTATTATAAATATTAAATAATTAAAGTGTCTTTAGTTTTATATATCTTTGTTGCAAAGTGGGATATACACTTCACATTATCTTAGGCATATGATTGTTTATTAAGCCCACTAATTAGCTAGGATGGTACTTACTTAACCTAATACAATAAGAAAGCTTTTGTAGGGTTTGTTCATGAGGATGGCAAAATTAAGGGACAAACTATAGATACTAATTAATTATAATTTGTGTTGATTATGTCAATAAAGCCGAACAAAACGACCATTTATCGATGCTTAATTTACCAGATGATACGAATAGTTGTTAATTTGGTGTGTCGTATTAAGCTTAGGGAGCTATTAGGTTAAATGAAAAACTAATGCTTGATTAAGGGGAAACGAGCTTTATATTAAGGATTAAAATATAATTTTTTTTAATGGAAGTTTTCATATGTTTTGAAATATATTTAGTGGTAGACAAATTAAAGTTGACGCATGCATGCAACTATGCAAGAAAGTTCTTAATCATATATGTAACAAACAGAAGGGAGAATAATAATCTTCATATGCTTTAAGATGTTGGATTAAAATATAAAATTTTATTGCTAACTTAATAGTAATTATTGTAGACAAAAAACTAAAGTGGGTAGTGCTTAAATTAAAGGAAGTTCTTATCAGTAATTTCATGATACTTTCATTATATATATATATCCTCATAGAATCAAATCTCTTTGAGTCTGTAATGGGAATGGAACATATATATATAAACATGAATAATAGTCCCATATATGTTGCACATGTCTCAGCCGAATATATCGAGTGCAATGGTCAAAACCACTTGTGAATTAAGGTAAGGAATAAGGAATAACGGCAATTTCAATGGAATCAAGTACTCTTACTATAGCCAGTGAAGAAAAACATGCCACTTTGAGGAGAAAGAATTTCAGCACATCAATTTTCCGAATAAAACCATGTATATATACATATAAAGTTTAGAGGCACCACCATATATAAGATATATGCCCATGGAGATTAAGTGTGGGAATTAAAATCGGTTCCGAGTCGGACAATAACACGTGTTTACGGATCCTAATCCAGATTGGATTTCGGACATACTTAATTGATCATATCTGGATTGGTTTAAATCTGGACAACTAAATCGGACAATAACCAAATCCGGTTTCGGGTCCAGACAAGTAAAACAGACAAGATTTATATGTTTGGACCCGAAACTAGTTTTAAACCAGATAAAATTTTTGTATTTGGACCCAGATTTCGCACATATACCTTATGTTTAAACTTGGTTTAATCCGGATCGTATAAATTGAGATCATCCAAACCAGATAGAGTTTTACCACCCCTAATAGAGATAATCTCATATCTTCGAAGTGAAATTATATGACTCAGACAACACTGAGATTTCTTTGTCTATTTTAAAAAGATAAGTAAATTAATATTAATTATAAAACTTAATAATTGAGAATCAAATCTTAGGTCACTATACTAATGAAATAAATAATTAATTAATTAAAAAATCAAAAAATCAAATGCTATCATCATAACAGCAAAACTGTCAAATTAATAAACCAAAAAAAATGCCAAATTGAGTTGTCCTTTTGTCTGATGTTACTGAAAGCAACCCCCACCATAAAATAAAAAATTAATTAAGAATCCTTAAAAAGCCTCCGCTATTAAAATGTTCATGACATAATACTATAGTAGGGTTGTTTCATGGAAAATCACCACACCCATTACTGTTCCCTACATTTCTATATATACACACACGCACACATACATTGCTCAGTAGGTAGCACACCATAACTTCTTAATTTTGTGTCTGGTTCTTTCAATACTACTTTGTGTAATATTTGTGCAACAATACCCAGTTTCAAAAAAGTTTCTGATAGAAGAATGAAAATGGGTTCTCCAGAGAAGAATGAATCAGAAAAAAGAGAGATAATGGTGAGAAGTAGTAATGAGAGCAAGTGCTGCATAGGGTTAATATTCAGATGTGCAGATTGGGTTGATGGATTGCTAATGTTTCTGGGCACCATTGGAGCAATTGGAGATGGCATGTCTACTAACATCTTACTCGTCTTCGCCAGCCGCATAATGAATAGTTTGGGTTTAGGAGGTCAGACCCAACAAAATCATCCCACTTTCATGTCTGAAGTTGAAAAGGTTAGCCAAACTGTCTCATTCTTGTCTCTCCATCATTCATTTTCACATTTTCCCCCTTTTTGTTTGTTGGGTTTTGTCAACAGTGCAGCTTATACTTTGTCTACTTGGGATTAGCAGTTATGGTGGTGGCTTTCATGGGTAATTTCACAAAACCCCTTTTGATTACATGCCCTAATTTTGGATGGAACCCTAATTAGGAACTCTGATTTTGGGAAAATTTAGGGCTGATTGAAGAACATTAGAAATGAAAAATAATGGGTATTATTTTGATTTTAATTTATGTGGACAGAAGGTTATTGTTGGAGCAAAACAAGTGAGCGTCAGGTGCTCAAGATCCGTTATAAGTACTTGAAAGCTGTTCTTAGGCAAGAAGTTGGGTTCTTTGATTCACAAGAAGCAACCACTTCAGAGATCATCAACAGCATTTCCAAAGACACTTCTCTCATCCAAGAAGTTCTAAGTGAAAAAGTAACTTAATCTTCTAATAATAAAACTATGTTCTTATCAAGCATACAATTAGATCCAAATCCTGCTAATTTTGCTTAATTTTTGGTCTTCTAGGTTCCCATATTTTTGATGCATGCTTCAGTGTTCATATCCGGACTTGCCTTCGCGACATACTTCTCGTGGAGGCTGGCCATAGTAGCATTTCCAACCCTACTTGTGCTCATAATTCCTGGAATGATATATGGCAAATACCTTCTCTATTTGTCCAAGAAGGCATACAATGAGTACAGTAAAGCAAACACAATTGTAGAGCAGGCTTTAAGCTCAATAAAGACGGTTTATTCATTCACAGCGGAGCGAAGAATCATAGACACATATTCTGCAATTTTGGATGGAACATCAAAGCTCGGAATCAGAAAAGGCATAGCCAAAGGTCTGGCTGTGGGAAGCACAGGGCTTTCTTTTGCTATTTGGGCTTTTCTTGCTTGGTATGGAAGTCACTTGGTCATGTACAAAGGAGAAACTGGAGGAAGGATTTATGCTGCTGGAATTTCCTTCATTTTGGGTGGACTGTAAGTGCTAATCAATTTGCTTAATTACTTGCACATTCTTTCTCTTGATTACTTTACTAGAAGAGGATTTCCTGCGATTGCTAAGTGTTACTGTGTTAATTGGACAATGTCGCGCAGATCCCTTGGGACGGCACTTCCTGATGTGAAGTACTTCACAGAAGCTACCGTTGCGGCCTCGAGAATATTCAACAGGATTGACAGAATTCCGGAAATAGATGGTGAAGACACAAAAGGACTTGTGTTGGAAAAAATTCATGGTGAAATAGAATTTGAGCATGTCGAATTCACATACCCTTCCCGTCCCGATTCCATTGTTCTTCAAGACTTCAACCTCAAAGTAGAAGCAGGAAAAACTGTTGCTCTTGTTGGTGCTAGTGGAAGTGGCAAATCCACCTCAATTGCATTGGTACAAAGATTTTATGATGCAAGCGGTGGAGTTGTGAAGATTGATGGTGTTGATATAAGACAACTTAATTTGAAATGGATAAGAGGGAAAATGGGTCTTGTTAGTCAAGAACATGCATTGTTTGGGACATCAATAAGGGATAATATCATGTTTGGGAAACTTGATGCCACCATGGATGAAGTGGTGGCTGCGGCTATGGCTGCAAATGCTCATAATTTCATAAGGCAGCTTCCAGAAGGGTATGAGACTAAGGTGAGTTCAAGTGCTTTCAATTCTATGTGCTTAATATTTTAATTGACAATTATGATGATCAGAACAAGAACAATGTATGTAACAGGTTGGTGAAAGAGGGGCACTTTTATCGGGTGGACAGAAGCAGCGGATCGCCATTGCCAGAGCCATCATCAAGAATCCAGTAATTCTACTACTTGATGAAGCTACAAGTGCTCTCGATTCTGAGTCGGAAACTCTAGTCCAAAATGCACTTGATCAAGCCTCCATGGGAAGAACCACATTGGTAATGTACTAATCTTATTATTGATGAAATCATGGAAGCTTTTTATTTTCATCCTGTAATGGCCTTAAGTACTGTCTTTTGAGCCAAATGTGTTTGGTCATGTCATCAGGTGGTTGCTCACAAGCTCTCCACGGTTCGATATGCAGACCTCATTGCAGTGGTTAACAATGGTTGCATTGTTGAAATTGGATCACACAATGATCTCATCAACACAGGAAATGGACACTATGCAAAACTATTCAAACTTCAGAGACAATTCAGTTGTGATGATCATGAACAAAACCCTGAAATATGTGCCTCTTCAGTTACAAGAAGCAGTGCTGACCGGCCAAGCACGGCCAAATCCAGCCCAGCTTTCTTCGCTTCACCATTGCCTGTGATAGATACTAGTCCACAACCAGTAACTCACCTGCTGCCTTCCTTCCATAGGCTTGTATCTTTAAATGCACCAGAATGGAAACAAGGCCTAGTTGGGAGCCTCTCAGCAGTAGCATTTGGTTCAGTGCAACCTACCTATGCATTAACCATAGGTGGTATGATTTCAGCCTTCTTTGCAGATAGCCACCAAGAAATGAAAGCTCGAATTCGAACATACTCTCTCATATTCTGTTCACTCTCCTTGATATCTATCATTTTGAACCTAATACAGCACTACAATTTTGCTTACATGGGTGAGAGCCTAACAAAGAGAATTCGATTGCAAATGCTTCGAAAGATCTTGACTTTCGAGGCTGCCTGGTTCGATGAAGAACAGAACTCTAGTGGGGCATTATGCTCTAGACTGAGCAATGAGGCCTCCATGGTAAAATCTCTGGTTGCAGATAGAGTTTCTTTATTAGTTCAAACCACTTCAGCTGTTACAATAGCAATGATCATGGGGCTTGTTGTTGCTTGGAAGCTTGCAGTTGTTATGATCGCGGTCCAACCCCTCACTATTCTATGCTTTTACACAAGAAAAGTAATACTATCCAGCATTACCACAAATTTTGTCAAGGCACAGAATCAAAGTACTCAAATAGCTGTTGAAGCTGTGATTAATCAAAAAATCGTGACCTCTTACGGAAGTCTTGAAAAGGTTCTTCAATTATTTGATTTGGCTCAGGAGGAACCAAGGAAGGAGTCAAGGAAGAGATCATGGTTAGCTGGAATTGGCATGGGGTCTGCTCAGTGTCTAACATTCATGTCATGGGCTCTAGCTTTCTGGTATGGTGGTACATTGGTACAGAAGAATGAAATATCAGCTGGAGATGTGTTTAAAACATTTTTCATACTGGTTAGTACTGGAAAGGTTATAGCTGAAGCAGGAAGCATGACTTCTGATCTAGCCAAAGGGTCAACCGCAGTGGCATCCGTGTTCGAAATCCTCGACAGGCAGTCACTAATTCAAGTAAGTTATTTTAATTTTTGTGACTTGTCATTTTCTTGAACAACTTGGTTTACAATTTCTATTAGGCAGGGGATGCTAGCAATGGTGGAACCAAGTCGGAGAAAATAACTGGAAGGATAGAAATGAAGAAGGTGGATTTTGCCTACCCAAATAGGCCAGAGACGCCAGTACTCCGCCAATTTCGTTTGGAAGTAAAACCAGGCACAAGCATTGGCATAGTAGGCAAGAGTGGATGTGGAAAATCAACTGTAATCTGCTTAATCCAAAGATTCTACGACGTCCAGAAAGGTTCAATCAAAGTGGATGGAATGGACATAAGAGAATTCGACCTCCAGTGGTACAGGAGGCAAACCGCGCTAGTTAGTCAGGAGCCAGTGATATATTCAGGCAGCATTAGAGACAACATTGTGTTTGGAAAATCAGATGCATCAGAAAATGAGGTGGTTGAGGCTGCTAGAGCTGCCAATGCACACGAATTCATCTCGTAAGTAATTAACCAATCGACATAGCAAGTTTGTTCAATAAGTACCAGTTTTGATGTGCTGATTCTGGTATTTATTTGTGTTTGTCACAGGTCTCTAAAAGAAGGGTACGAGACAGAATGCGGAGAAAGGGGAGTGCAGCTATCAGGTGGACAAAGGCAGAGAATAGCAATAGCAAGAGCAATAGTAAGAAACCCAACAATATTATTACTAGATGAAGCAACAAGTTCACTTGATGTGCAGTCAGAGCAGGTTGTGCAAGAAGCATTGGATAGAATCATGGTCGGAAGGACTACGATCGTCGTCGCTCACCGGCTTAATACGATAAAGAAGCTTGATTCAATTGCCTTTGTTGCTGATGGTAAGGTTGTTGAGAGAGGCACTTATGCCCAGCTCAAGAACAAGGGAGGCGCTTTTTCTGAACTTGCGAATCTCCAGAGATGAACGTATAGTGTACTACATGGGCCTCTACTTCCTGGCCCAACACAGTGGATTACCTTGGACTGGGCTCTGATAAGCTGCTCACTGTTGTTCTATAAAGTCTAAACAACTATGAAATTAAATAAAAAATGGCAAACACTAAGCAAGCTTTGTTTTGCATATACTGAAATGTTTGGAAATGTAAAGAAAATGAAAATGGGCCCCCAGACAGATAGGGGAATCCCTTTATTTAAGGGCCATAAAGCCCAATGGAAATCTACCACATATTATTGCACAAGTGCTGAAGTTATGGCCCAATTGTCGTCTGCGCACCATAAACAGCGACAATCTCACAAAAATCTGAAAGATATTGCAGGAAAATAGATGGAAAAGATGGCAAATCATCACCCAATTATCCGACATAATACTACTTTTTAATTTACAATTCAACAAATTTCATATCAATACACAAAATTAATGCAAAACAAAAGCTGCCGAATTAAACTGTATGCAATTTTCCATTGAAAATAATATATAATCCATCGACAATGAAGCAGTCCGGATTTACAACATGGTGGGTCGCCAGGCCTCCATGAAATCTTTATAAGGAGAAAACTCAAACACACAACTAAACAAGCAAATCCCCTATATCAAAATTTGCCAGCCCCTTTTTGATTCGATGCGATGCGATGCATTTGTATATGTGCCTTCCATCCAAATTAGATTAAAATTCCACACCATGCAGAACCATCTTCAAAAATAAACTATATCCTTAAACTCTGTAAACAAGCACGCATCCCAATGACATGATGAGTTTCATTTAAATTATCATGCCATCATGCTCAAAAAGAATTGTAATGCACCTTTGAAGATGCAAATCAGGTTCCAGTATCTCCCATGGCAGTAGCTGCAACCCTAGAGTTATACCATCACGGTAATGTAGGGGTGGCAAGACCCATAGATTCTGCAACTTCTCTAGCAGAAAAATTGTCCTCCGCTTGTTCCTTCATTTGAAATGAACACATACTTAGTGGAACAAAATGCTAAACACTCAAACATGCTCATGATACAATAGCTCTTTTTCGTTTTAAACAAAACTTTTATGAGAAATCTGCATTGGATGTGTGGTAACATAATGAAGGATATAATAACAAACAATGGTACTAGCTTTAAGGCAGGGGTACAGCAACCAAAGATAAGATGCAAGAAAACCATTTAAGGTGATTTTGGATATGTACAACATTAAGATAATAGAGCAGCGGTGAGAAGGGTTGAAAAAACATAGGAAATGGAAAAAAGAGAAGGGGAAGAAAAAAATGATGTAGCAATAACAAAGTGTTATGGGCTCTACAGGGCTAGTAGAGAGGGTAGCTTTAAATAGGAACACATGCCTAAAGCACATTCACGCAGCGAATTACAACTATGTCTCTTATGAATTCATGTAGCTGATGCTGGTTGAGGACTATTTAGAGCAAATGCTTTGATGCTGATGATGTGGTAATTCTCCGAAAATTAACTTCCTAATAAACAATTGTAAAAACCAAAATATTCATACCTGAAGACGATGCAACAGATACATCAAGAAGAGATGCACAAATACCTGCATATATTAACGGTTTTTTTTCCAAATTAAAATGCTATTCTGCAAACCTCTCTGTCTCTATTTGATATACTTTTGAAATTAAAGATGATTTGTCCTACAGTTTTGAGACAAATTTGATTTCTTCTTACCAGATAGAAAAGCAGGGTGACTCGAGCTGTGGGATACCGCCAAAGAAATCTTGTGGCCCGGACAGCCCCAGAGTCCAATAATTTTGCAGCCTTCTGCAACTGCATAACAAGCAGTTGAATATAGAAAGAAGAGGAAAAAAACTAAGGGACTCTGGGAGGTAAGAAAAGAAAGCAAGGGTACCTGCATTCTTGCCCCGGCCATATGACAGTGATGCATGGGCAGAGGCCTGTTAACATAAAAAGGACAACAACGTAAGGGAAAGTTTAAGTCATGATATCTCCATTCAGTCGAAATAATGCTAAAATTACTAGAATTTCTTGTGCGACTGAGCTGAATAGTAAGCCAAAACCATCAAATGAGGCATGTAAATTCCTTAATTTAGCGAGAAGACGAGTAACATACTCAAGAGCCTTTATTTCAGTGTCTTCTTCCCAAGATGATGATGATACCCGACGAGAAGCTTTACTTCTTTCAGCATCTACCTATCGATATCACAGTGGCATAATATGAGAAAAAGGAGTTGGAGACAGGTGAAAATAAGTGATCAAGCAGCGATATAAGTCACCTACAGACTGACCTGTGCTTCTTGCAGACGCTTTAGTTCCTTCTCCAACTGAAAATCTGCTGCAGCCTTCTCACTAGCCATGGCTTCCAACTGTGTTTGCTTGTAGTACTAAACAATAGAGGAATGCAATAGACAGATAGTCTCAGGCTAGATTATTGGGTGCTAACTGATTTAGTGAGTGAATGAGTTCGTATTCATATTACCAGTAAATCTGTTAGTTCACGGTATCGTTTCTCAAGCTCCATATGCTCCTGTAGAACGCATCAATGACCAGTAAGGAAATGAGCCAAGAGACATCCAAAGAAAAAGTGCATATAAAATGAGGACCATTTTTTTGAATGTTAAATTTTTTATTAAGGCACCAAGATGATGCAAAAAGGAACAACTACAAAGACGCTAAGCTAAAGGGCTTAACCAAATTGATACAAGAGTCGGAACACCAAAATTTCACCCAACTAAGCAACTTCTTACAAAGAAATCCAGATTACTTTCTCAATTGTTGAAACTCCCACAATTTTTTTCCCCAGAATAACACAGTTGCCATAGCAATAGATTAGAAAAATCTTCTTTTAGCATGGCTGTTGCCCAGGTGACTCCAAGCATGTATCTGTTCTGTAGTAGAACCACTCATACAGCAGGCCATGCCCACAAGCTTCCATACATTTGTCAAAATAAATCTGGACCAAGGGCTGCAAAGGAAAATATGATCTATCGACTCCAAGCTTTTCTTGCAAAGACCATCTATTTTCTAGATGAAGGCCTCTTGTCTGCAGGCTACCTATAGTCAAGATTCTGGCCCCAAAGAACCACCAAACATGAAAAAAATAACCTTCGGTTGACATTTGGACCTCCAGATGCAGCACCAAGAGAGAGGCGTGCTGCCATAGGGATAGTTTCTTTTTAAAGGCTCCTAGTAGGACCTTACAATAAATTGATTATCGTTGGTGTATTTCCAGCAAAACTTGCCTTCTAAATTAGGATTTATCTTTGAGTCGTACATGAACTCCCAAAAGTCTAGAAAAGCATAAACTTCCCAATATTGAGCTGCTTTACTAAAATTAATGTTCCAGCAGTTTCCAGTGGATGAATGAACAGACGATTCCCTGATGGTAGCTCCTTTCTGAGAAGCAAGACCGTGTATATTTGGAAAGTTGAGAGAAATAAACAGAGAGCAGTGAGAGGAGAAATGAAGAGAGCAGAAAGAAGAGAATTAGCAAGAGAGAAAATACTACTTTTTGTCTGTTATTGATACATTAGTTGAGTAGGTATTTAACTATTTATACACCTGAGAACATACTATTACACCAACACATTAACATCAACCCATACCCCACATAAATACAACCCATACTTGTCATACACAGCCCATACACCATTACATTTACCTATTACATTTCCGTCTACACCATAAATTCCAACATGGAAAAGTGCATTTTAGTGGCTGAGGGCCTACCCAACGGTCTTCGCAAATAGAATGTTCTTTATAGTACCAGGTCTGAAAGATTAACATCATGTAAACTTTAACTTACTGGACACTCATCAAATCCTTAGAAGAGTAACATAGAGTTTCATAATAGCATTAATAGTTGGTGCAAAAGAACTCCCTCTTCCTCTTCTGAGAAATTGCGCACTCACCTCAATGTCGTACCACAATACTAACCATTTTCATGTTGGAACATCTTTCTTTGTTTTTTAAGAAGCATATTCAAAAAAACCTTGCCATTGGATAATAAAAGAAATCGCTTTTAAACTTATTCTACTTGCCTGCATTATCACCATGGTAGGACCTATTTCTCGATGATCGATAAAACTATTCAGAAGGACAGCAGCCATACATCATAAAGAACCCACGCGAAACCTAAATGTTGCAGTAAGGCTTTGCTAAGTGCTCCTGATTCTAAAGCACCTAATATGTCCCTCTCCAAATTGAGTCGCTGAAACTTGACTGTCAAACACTTGACACACAAAATAACATCACGCGGAGCCATGATTTTTGAATACGCTTAACCAAAAAGGAAAAATAGGAGGGAGGGCTGCATCCATGTGACTCCTAGGAGGTTATCCATTCTAGTACAACTCTTGCTCAAGCACATTTAAATGCAGAGTTCTGATGCAATCTGGTGCAGATACGATCACGCCAATATGGTGCCATGGTTTTGAAGGATGCGCTAAATTTGTGGTAATACTAGTGACATAAACATAACTTTACACCCTTATCTAACAAACCATCTGATTAACAAGAATTAACAAACACCAGAAAAAAGTAAGAGTTTGAATCATTGTCAGTGAGCTTACATGACGTGAATAATGCTCAGCATCCCTCTTCATGGCAGCCATTTCAACCCTCATCTTTTGTACTTCAGCCTACAATCAAACCAACATATGAGTCAAAATAAAAAGAATTAAATGCCTGCAAAGAATGCAATGCAAAATCTCCCATAAAGCTGCTCTAGAATATCATCATACTCTTCAGGCACTATTTATTTGCAGTTTAAGAGGATAATAAAAACAACAAAAGATTCTGACAAGATTTGTCTTTTGTTATACGGCCAAAAGCAAATGAAGCTTGCCTCCAAATAAGAAAGCTTGCTCTCAGCATCTCTCTGACCTTGGCGCGCACGTTCCACTTCTTCCTGCCATGCCTGCATCTAAACATTAAAAGATTTACCCAGTCTTCTAAATGAAAATGAACCTAAAGATCCGATCAAGAGCTCTGGGTTACAGCGTTCAAGTATAGTAAACAAAAGTTGTAAGCTCATCAACGGCGCACACACTAGGCAAGGTGCTAGACTATGTCCATGTGGGTGCCTCTAGCATTTTTATATATGGAAATAAACAAATGTTACATATGTTCTACAGAAGGAAAAATCATCATTATTAAACATATAAAAAATGCTGCCTAGAGTCTGCATAAGAAAAAAATCATCATTTCACAACATTAGAGGGATATCAGTCACAAGCTGCATTACCAAGCCGCTTCCTTCATGACCCTCTGTAAAATTTCTATAAGAAAGCCTAAACATTAAAAAAATGAAATTCCAGAGTTCCCATAGTCAGCTACACTGCCTCATAATGATTACCTGTACTGCTTGACTAGCCCCTTCAGTGGACTTTTTTTGTCCACGGCGTGCTCGGGCCTCCGTCTCTTGCAGTTCTTGATTTAAAGATGCACACTCTACCTGGTGCCAAATTGTATAGATCAGCCAAAAAGATTTAAATTTATTCTTCTTTCCAGTAATGCAAAATATATGAGGTTTTGACAGTGTTTTGATCTACCTCAAGCAGAGCAACCTTCTGCTCAAGTTCTGTTGCCTTCGCTGTTCTCTCGTCTGCGATTCGCTGAGAAGGAAATCAACCGGCACTCAGTTAACAAAAAAAAAATTGTATTTGATCCTTTACCAGTACAGTGTAATTCCATAAGTAGAATAACAGGTATGCGCTTCCCTGCACCTACTAGGAAGAAAGACTACTAATTTTCATTTTTTAAAAACTACTTTCGCGTTTTCTAGAAAACAACTTACTTTTCATGAAAACAAACTCCAAAATTGAATCAAACATGTTTCCATCTCATGTTTCCCTTTTTTGGAAAAACAAAAAATTGTAGAACAAACGTACCAAACAGCTGCCAATTTTATACACTTCAAGCTTGCAAATGGAAGTGCATGGAAAATGCTTCCTCTCAACTCAATCTTACTATTTGCAATAAATTTGGCAGGTAACCTTCATGTTGAAATCCTCCACAAAAGATGATCACCCACATTGAAATGTGGAGTAACTTAGTACATGATGTCAGACGACTCCAATTCCCAACCATGGTTTCAATAATTTGCAATTACTCAAAACATTTGGCTCTTTTTATTTCCTAAAATTATTAAATTTAATCACTTCCTTGGAGCTAGCTTCTGAAGAAGGGGCAAAGTAGGGTTTGGGGAGCCACCAAGGCACCAACTATCTGTATGCTAGGAATGCACCATTTACGCTATTCCTCTCAACCCAAAAAAGTTTAATCCTCTACAAGCTTGAAAATTCCACAAGTCAAAAAAAAAGCTTGAAAATCCCAATTTATACAATAACTACGCCATTTTAAAGCATAAACAGCTGATCACCATACATGGTGATAGTGTGAAAATATGCAACAGTAATTTCCAGTTCCTCTTCCTGTCACGGCCGCTAACAGGAAATTTCTAGATAACAAGAATCACAAAGGAAACATTTATAGATATGGATAAGCGCAATTTTAGCAACAGAGTGATATATTCGAGACGCAAATCTGGTACACGAATTGTCACCATATTCTGAATTTTTAAGCATGATAAACATCATTATCACCATTGTCAAGCCTTTATCGCAAACAAATTTGGGGTCAGATACACAGAAAATTCATAGGAATCTACCATGTGGATTCTCTTTCACATCACAAGAAACGTATGTTTTTAAAAGTATTTCTCAGTGCAATAAACAAGAAAAGTTCTTACATTACCTGGGTCCTAGCAAGTGCAGTGGAAGCTTCAATAGCTCTATGTTCCAGTTCCACTTCACGTTCCATTGCTGCCTATTTTACCAGATAGACATAAGCGAATTTATAGAAATATAAGTAGAAATAAATGATGATCTAAGGTCTAAATTTTTTAGGGCATAAACCTTTTTGGTGGCATTATGTGCAGCACGCTCATCCTCTGCTCTTCGCTCTACAGAGGCAAGTTCTTCCCGTAGAGCCTAATGAATAAGGTCTTTAGATTCAAATTTTCAAAACAAAAACAGTATGTGGAAGCAGATGATGTGAACCCAAGATAACAGAATTGCATGCAACAACCAATTAATTACCTGTATCATCCTCGTCTCCGTCAATTCCCTATTCCTCCTAATATACTCCATGTCCGCCTGTTCAATAGTAATAAATTTTACCAAATACAGAAATGATTATTAGTAACAGGTCAGCTAAAGTGCTCTCATGGACAGCCCATTGAAGAAAAAAAGGAACATTGCACGAACAATTTGGTCGATATCATAGTTATTAGCACATCTTATGCTATAATTCACTGAAACACAAACACAACCATATCTTTCCCTTGCTACCAGATCCTCTTCCCCATCAACATGGAACCCAAATTACAGCTCCATTCTGCTATCAAAACATTTTCCACTCTGAGCCCTAGCGTTCTTTGCTACAATATGTTTTATGATTGGCCATTTACTACAAGATTCGCCCTCAAATCTCAATTGTGTCGAGCATTATAGAATCTTGGACCCTGCAGATCCAGGCAGCTAAAATACATAATCAGAGCCAGATGACCAGTCAAGTTGAAGAATTGAGGTTTGTCTTCACTCATGTACTAAAGTAGAGACCCCTTGTGACCATTTTAGAGACCTTCATTACATTATGGGAAAAAAGATATCATACATGAAACCTATAAAATCATCTCAAAGTTAATTGTGACAGGCAAGTGAAAGAGTTAGAAGTAAATAAATGAATGAATGAACATATACAGCCAAGGCACCTACACAACAAACAATGAAATAATAGGCACAGACTTAAACATATTTTAAATATGGTCACACAGCCATTGGACCTCAGTTTAGAAATGAAAATGCAGACTGCTCAGCAATCCTAGGAGACTAAATATCATGCAACAACAACTGAAGGAGGAGAATACAAGAAACCTGCAATGAAGCCAAATTTCCCTCGGATAATGTAGCCTGTCTCTTAAGTCCATCCATAGAATTGACGAGTGCCTCAATTTCTGCATTCTTTGCTTCCAAAGCGTCGGCCATATTTGACTCTACTTTTGAAACCTCTTTCTTACATGAAGACAAATCTTGCTGCAGCTGCTTTATGTGGTCTTCATATGACTTGCTCAATTCCCGCTGTAAAGATAGCAATTTAATTATTAAAACATCACTTGCTTGAATAGTGAATAAGGCTATAAGCTTAACTTAATGAATCCATAGCGTGGAACCAATTATTATTCACCTCTGCAGCAAGAAGTTCCTCCAGTTGTGCATTTTCAGATTTGTATTCTTGAAGACGGGATGAAAGTCCAGTACACGCCTGGGCAACAATTACATGGGACATTAACAAATATAAACAAAAAGTGTTTAACTAATAGGCATGGAAACAGAGCTATCCGGCTCATGCTTATAATAGGCCTATGACGAATGAGAATGCCTATCTTGCCAAGGTACCCTTCTCATCTGAGTTGACTTTTTGGTCAAATGGATGAACTTTTTTAATCTGAGGTGGGTGCAGCTTTCACTTCACATCATGTGATTGAAAAAGGCGGAATCCAGAATATCAGTCAGTTAGCTGAATTTTATGGATGAGCAGACCATCTCAAGAGGAAGGAAAATGAAGAGTCAGCTATGCCAAGCGGGTATATAATTTTTTTTCTTTAGTATATTAAACCCACAGCAGAATAGCGAAGCCACGGTGTACAACTACTTAACCTACAAGGAGCATACAAATAATATTGAATTCACTAGTAGCCAAATACTGACAGATTTTTCACTCCCAGCATGAAGTTCTTGCTAATCAAGAGAATGGAAAATGGCAACCAATTATGCATTTATATGCAAGTTGCCCTGTTATCTCCCAATAGGAAAAATATGAACATACAACTTGCTGTGCCTTTACTCAACAAATGCCTATATCAGTTAAGACAAGCACCATGCTTTGAACAAACTGCTATATCTTTCCCTCAGGCAGTTAGCAACAGCTTAAATTTAACGCTGTGAATAAACTTTAACCAAAAATAACATAATAAGAAGAACTAACTACTTTCTAATAACTCTTAGATCTAATGTTTGGGAGATATCACATTGTCAACATACAGAGTAGATCCTCCACGTGGCAGGCATATATTGGCCATCCACAGTACAATTCAAATGTTATTGTCTAATTATCTGCTTTCTCCCTAAGCAGCACATTGGAGGATTTTCCTCTAATCTTTGCAATAGCTAGAGGTCTAGGTTTGGGAGCAGAAGCAAAGGTTCCATTGAGGATGTACGGGAAGTCATAGTAGCATAGCACCCAAGAATCAGTCTCCCCTCAAGTAAAATATCTGCTTTCTTACCCTTCTAGCAATTTCAATGTTTACTCACTCCATAATCTTGTTGAGAGCCGCAACATCAATACTATTTCCAAACACTTCAATAGTTGTGGTAGAATGATAAAAGGAGAGCCATTTTAAGAAACAACTCCACAGTATTGTCTTTCGCAGCCACTTTTATCACCACCTTCTCCATCCTTCATTTCTAAAAGGGAGAAGGGGAGAGAGAGAGAGAGAGAGCTCCTTGTTTTACAACCCCCTAATGAGTTTACATTTCATACCCTTACCCAAACCCAATCAACTAAGGCTGGCCTCGGCCAATCTGAATTAGGTTGCTTTTTTTAAGGTAAATATGGAGAAGGCCAGAAGGGTAAAATTGCCATCTCTGATCTCCCTAACTTGCTAACAGTTTACAAATACACTCAATAAACATCCCAAAACCACCCAGGATGGGCAGAAGTAACTTTCTCCACTGAACATGCATAGTTACTGTTATTTAATACAGAAGAATGTCAAATAAGTAGTAATACCATAACTGCTACACCTACAGACTACAGCAGTAATCAACTAGCTAAATACACTGCATAGAGTATGTAGTATATTAATTACATACTGTAATAAGTGACAGATAGGCCCCACATATATTACAGTAACAACAAATACTGACAGTTTACATCAGGAACAAAGAAGATTATGGATATTATTTAATATTAGGGCTTACCCGAGCTAACCTTGCCTCTTTTGACTGTCCAGTGACAACTGCAGTTTTAAGCAGTCCTTGAGCCTACACGCCAATTAAGAAACTAATCAGTAAAACTCTTAATAGCAGGCATAACTGAAGGCTCAAGGCCCACATAAACTAAATTGGGTTTGTCCTCCAAAGTTTACTTTACCTCCTCAAGTTGGTCCTGTACTTTAGAACCATCAGCTTTATGTTCCTGTTTTTTCATTCGACTGACAAGAGTTTCAATCTTATCAGTGTCGTTTGACTGAACTTTTTCATTAACAGGAGAATCAGTAGCTAAAGATTGGGAATTCTCTTCAGCAATTGTTGAAAGAACATCTGCATCCCCTGACTTGATATCTTGACAAGCATCACTCGGATGAACTTCAGTGACAACCTCAATTTCTTTTGCAGGTGATGGCAAAGAAGGAATATGTACAGCAACATCTGAAGCATTTTCATTACCATTAGGAATTGATATGGCAGCATCCACGTCAATAACAGTTGTAGGGGCTTCCACATGGTAAGCGTCATGCTCAACCATGTCGTCAGCTATTGCCTCAGCTGATATAGTGCTGGAGACATCTTTCTCTGTGCTCAATTGTGTATCACTAATTGTTTGGGCAATGGAGTTATCAGAAGGGGTCCCGTCTTTTTCAACTGAAAAATTGCCCCCATCTTTATCAGAGGTCTCGTGTGATGTTTGCAAATTGCTTTGCCCCAAACTAGTGTCCGTACTTTTAGGAGATTCATTTGTGGAAAGCCTTTTCTTAGCCTGATAATAGCATATGTGCAAGTTCAATATTCCACTTGTAATTGGGATTAAGTTATTTAAGTACATGGCCAGTAGTATGCTTGTAATACCTTTGCCTTCAACACTGCCCTCTTAGCTTGAGATCCTTGTCCATTAGAAGCTTGGAATTTCAGAAGGAGAAAAGTACAGTAAGTAATAGATTCTCCAATAATAAAAAATGAAGAGGACATATAGTGGTGATGCCACAGGTCTACCGTTTTCTGATAAAAAGATGCTAAAGCATGAATTGTGGTTAACTGGGACTTGCTCAAGGATAAATTCTCTAAAAGATGTAAATATTCAATTAAATAAAATTTCCAAAAGAACTCAATTCCCATGCATGAGACAAGACAAGTCTAATTCATATCTCCAATAAAAGGAAACATTAGTAAAAACTTTTGTTCACTATCACTCCATCTACATTCTATTTCAAAGTTTTACATATTTAGTCCAAAACGAATTAAATTTAGTTTCTAAGAAAAATTCATGAAGACTTCAATGATTAACTATTGTTGATTGATCAGTTATTACAACCTACTCAAGTTTTTAGCTTAGCAAATGTAAATAATCTAATACGATATTACTTCTCTAAAGTAAAGGAACATCCAAACATCTCCCACGATTACGAATCTCAATAATTTTCACCTCTAGGGAGTCAAATTTATCAATAAGAAAATGACACATATCTAACTATCTCTATCATAGAACCATGAACCATCAAAGCTGGACAATGGTAACTTGACAGTTTACCAGGAAGCGTGAATTATTACAATGATACAATCAGAGTTTGGTTCAGCATACAGAAATCAGAGCATATGTTCCAGTTTGTACGGTGAGAACTACAGAAAACCTTCCAAGACAATAGAATATCAATACCTGGTGACTGAGTACTGGATTGCTCCTCTGACAATTCGTTAACAACAAACTTTGCCCTTCGATCTACCACTTCAAACAAATCTAATCCAAAAGATAAAAGAAATTATAAAATTACTGGACTGAAGTCGATGTAAGCAAAAAAAGAGAGAGAGAGAGACTGGAAACATATATATTAGAAACCTTAGCAAAAGTTAATCTAGGAACTTTTACAAGCACAAGATATGCCTTCTATTTAACAACACAAGAAAGTCAAGAAGATGAAAGCCATATTCTTTCGAAAATAAACTATTACATAACTCATGATTTGCTCAGCAAACTCGGTTCTATTAAAGAACAAAAAACCCAATCTATAATGTAAGAATCAATCAATTATTGGCCTTTTGAGGCAAGTTGTATAATGTACATATCTTCAAATGAAAAGGGAGAGATCCCATCTTTAAGTTATGTAAATTGTTCACATTCCTCAGCATCTTCTTATTATTTGAACAAAAAATGTGAGAATGTGTTGATATCTGCTGAATGCTACAAAGCTGGCACCAAGCTACAGACCTTGACCATCTCATGTTGATCAAACCAGACAATATTTCATGGCAATAAGTTCCATAACAAATAAAAGAACAATAATCAGTTTTCCATAACTTTTGAAACGGTGTACATATGTCATTCATCTATCAATAATTTTGCCATTTAACATCCACTTCATGCCAAATAAACTCTCTTCAAATACACAAGCAAGGAAACTACTATTCCAGAAGCATTTGGGTTACCAAGAAACACTTGCAATCAAGAAAACTGAAACATATATCTTACCGCAAAACTAAACCTTGATACACGTAAAGTTTCCATCAAATTACTTCAACTAGCGTGTTTGAAAAGATAACCAAATATATGTCTTGCGGCAAAACTAAAACTTGATACTCCCTCCGTCCCATTTTAATTATCCTCTATACCTTTTTGGGATGTCCCAAAATGAATTGCCCATTTTCATTAATTAAAACTAATTTCATCCATTTTTCCCATCTTACCCTTATTTATCCTTAAATTGAAAAGCTAGAAGAGCTCAACAACCAACTCAACAAATGAGGGTATAATTAAATTGAAGAGAAGTAATGCACTTTCTTAAACTGTGTGTAAAATTGAAGGGGACAATTAAAATGGGACGGAGGGAGTATATGTAAAGTTTCACTCAAATTACTTTTCCACAGCATTCCCCCTCATAGCTAAGAGAAATTGTCAACAATGCCACTACCACTTGTTTGATCCTGCATAAGCCTATGCCCCAAGCACATCCAAGTGTCTAATTTCTTTAGCGTCACTATGGCATATTAATAACCCATATCGATGCTGAAATTTCCAAATTCCAACCCAAATTATATACTCACATTGAACTCCCAAGCTCATTATACTCAAAACACAAATCAAAAGGGGGGGGGGGGGGGACTAGATCCAAAAAATTGGAAAATTTTAAGAAACTCCATAATCACCACATTACAGTTAAACATTAAACCAGGGCGAAATTAGGACTCAAGTTCACTTCCAATGTAAGCTTCATAGTAGCATGGTGTATTATAAGCTCCGGATCAAAGTATCAAATCCCATAGTCTATTTACAAAATACATCGGTTGTCCTGCCGAGTATAGATGAATTATACGCAATAGGTAAAAGAAACGTAGGCAGTGAATTCACACCTTCTGCGGCTTTGAGCCACGAAGCCATTGATATGAATCAGAGAGATTTGCGCCCTACAGACAAATCATCGGAGCTTCCATGCACAATAGGTAACAGATATAAGCGACAACAATCGGAGAAATCACTCTGTCGGGGTGACCTATGAGCGATCAGAATTAGATCGGTCTCGTTCCGTTTTGCTCCGGTTCTTTCACCTTTTTCTTTTCCTTTTCTTTTTAAAACTTCTTTGAGAACGATGAGAAGGATATCTCAAAACGCACCGTTTCGAGGAGAGCCTGTTTCGGTGTTTCCACTTTGCACTCGATTGGCGACGTCAATGGTGTAGTAGGCGGTCGTTAGTTGAGAGTTTAAGTGAAAAGGAAGCAATGGGGAAATGTTACGATGCGGTCATAACTCATAACTACACATGGGAGTAGGGGTAACCTGCTGTAATTACATTATCGAGTGATTTTTTTTTAATTTCAAAAAAATTATATTTATATTTTGATTGTTTATACGAATCCAACAATATATTATTTATCCAAAACAAAAATCAAATCTAACATAAAAATGACATAACAATTCTAAACCGTTGAATATAAACTCAAAACATTCGATGTTTCGATAACGATGAATTTGATTTTTGTTTCAAACAAAAAATATATCATTGGATTCGTTAGACCGAATACTATACATATATAATTTTTAAAAAATAAATAAAAAATTTTTACTACCTCAAATATGATATAGCAGGTCCCAAGCACCTATGAGAGTAGGGGGCGCCGCTGTAATGGCATTAATGCTCTTTTTAGACAATACAAAATTTTATTTTTATTTTTTAAAATGATAAATACATAGTGTCATCATCGTAATGAAACCATGAAAAATACATAACAATTTTAGACCATCGAATATAAAATCAAAATATTCAATATTTTGATCACTACGAATTTGATTTTTGTTTTGAATAAAAAATATACCGTTAAATTCGTTATGAATAATACTACATTTTTATGTTTTTTAAAAATAAAAATAAAAATTATGTTTACCCATAAAGGGTATTACAACAGATCCCTTACACCACTACACATGGCGAATGGTGAACTGATCTGAACAATCCGAATTATGACATGAGAGTATGAGACTACTCTCTTTCAAAACTTATTTTCCTTGTGAATTCTCAAATGCAACTTATACCATTTCATAACATATATATAAAGTTTGGTTTTTGTATAATCATTATTTGGATCAAAGCAATTCTTCTATTTATAATAAACAAACAATTTCTTACTAGCCAATAAAGAGATATCATACAAATTTATCATTTGAACATTTAATATAGACATAAACTCGAGACTTACACATAAGAATTTCTTATAGGATAAACAAAAATCGCGAATGGCGGGAATTTAATTTGTTTAGTTGATTGATCCTAACCCTTGAAAGATAATTTGTAAATCATTCTTGTTTTTAAAAGGGAAAAAAAAAAAAAAAACTCACACAAGATGCAGTTATATTAAATTCTATCTTACATGGTAAATTCGGATACCCAATATTGTTTGCGAGTATTATATGAAAGTTAAGAAATTGAGAAAAGACCGAAGGCTCCACTCATTATTGTTTCTATACAGCTCAATAAACACATTCAATAAGCCAATAGGTTCCACTCAGTTTCATCATCCGATCATAATATTAATTGTAGAATTACATGGGGTAATGTTTGTGTACATCTTGTATGTCCGACTGCCCATGGCCCGTGCGGGAGTTTTGTGCACGGATGTTGTTTACCTTTTTATGGAGGAATGACAATCACAAGAAAGGAGGCGTGCATATATATCAAATTACAATATGAAGTTATGAACAAACCTGCATATCGTGGTTAACTCAAAAGAATGAAAAAATTTCAGAGGTTTCAATCTGATCTTGTCGCCAAACTATAGCCTGGAATCTTTTCAAGATCACTCTGCTTCATTTCCCTTCTTATCCTCTCAACTTCTTCCCACAAACCTCTACTGGCGTAGATATTGGATAGAACCACATGAGCCCCATCATTCCAAGGTTCCAATTCCTGTAAATGCTTAGCCACCACCTCTCCCATCTTCACATCACCATATTTCTCACAGGCACCCATCAAACACCCCCATATCACAACATTCGCTCTCATTGGCATCTCCTCTATCATCTTTCTTGCTTCCTCCAACAACCCTGCTCGGCCAAGGAGATCCACCATGCATCCGTAATGCTGTAGCTGGGGCTTTATTCCGTAAACGTTATTCATCATATCAAAATAATACTTGCCCTCTTGTACTGTACCGCCATGCACACACGCACTTAGCAACCCAATGAAGGTCACATTGTTTGGCCTCACGCCGGCCTCTCTCATGCACCGAAAGCATTCAAGTGCTTCATTAACATGGCCGTGCATTGCATACCCCACTATCATTGATGTCCATGATGATACATTGCGTTCATCCATATGCGAAAACACTTTACGTCCCAAGTCCATCCGGCCACATTTTCCGTACATATCTATTAGCGAATTCAACATCAGAATATCTGATTTCTCAAAGGTTTTAGCTTGTAGAACACACTTATGCAACTGATAAGCTAAGTCTAAGTCCCCTAAACTCCCACAAGCAGAAGTTACACCAACCATAGTGACATCATCCGGCTCAAACCCACATCTCCTCATCTCCATAAACATCTCTATTACCTCCCTGGCACGAGCACCATGGCGAAAAATCGATATTATGGCATTCCACGAACCCAACTTTCTGTCAGGATTTTCTTCAAACACTTGAAGAGCATTTTCAAAATTTCCCGATTTACCATACAAATTAATGAACCCACTCTCGCAGTACTCGTGAGACTGGAGCCCGAGCTTTAAAGCCATGGAGTGAAGCTGACCGTCAAGGCCGGCGGCGAAAAGTTGGCACACAACTTTTAGAATAATTGGTAGCGTGTAGCAATCAGGAGAGACACCGGCTCGCAACATAGCTATGAAGACGTGAAGCGCCTTTTGTGGGGCTTCTAGCCTGGTGTATGATCTCATAATGTTGTTCCAGTGAAATGGGGCAGAGTGTGATTCAAGCATTTGGGTTCGGATGATATTGGCGTAAATTTGGTTCAACTCTTGTAAGTTACTACAGTTTGATAATTTGGTTGCAATGACTTTGGCTGGATCTAGTGCTGAATCTACGGATACTGGGTTTGATTGCATAGTGTGAACAGCATGAACATATGTGTCTATTGAAGCAAGACTGCGATTGAAATGAACAGAGAGGATCATATACTTGCGTGCTTGGCTTATTGACCGCCGGAGAAGGAGAGACTGAAGAGGAGTCATTAGTTGGATATCGGCAGGACTCCTCACGAAAGAAGCGAAGTTGGCTAAAACGAATGATATTGGGCCGTAACGAGTCATGAAGCCCGGACCAAGGTCCACACATCGAAAGGCCCAATACGAGAAACATTCTTCATTGATTCCGATTCGTTCTCTCCCCGGGTAATCGAAGCCATTATTACAGGCAAACTGATTCTGCTCTGTTTGCAAACCTTTCATCAATGGACGACGGGACCCAGTGGAACGTAGATGTAGGAGATGAGACGGTAGAAATTGATCCCTCAAGTACGGTCCTTGATCTTGTTGGACCTATGGTCCTATATGTCTAATTTTGATGATATTAAATCATTTATAAATCATAATGAAACATTAAAGCAATATTTGATTTATATGAATTGAATTTAAATGACTATATATTTTTTAGATAGTGTTGGAAATTAAGTTTTGAAAACAAACATACATGGACTAAGTTAGAGCATCAATTTTCCAATTATCATATCTTAACCAACTTAGGTCCAAATGACTTGAAACTTGAATCACATATACATGAAGGTTTAATATATGTTCTAGGACTATAATCATGAGAAATTAAGTGCATCACATATATATTTGGTCATATGCTTAAATTCCGCCAAAACTAGGTTTTACCTAATTTTGTGCATATGTGTTCTTTGTGAACGTGGTGAACCAAATGAACTCCGATTTAAATGAAATTTCGTGTGCATCTTAGTTTCATCACTATGAACATATTTGATTTAGTAAAGTTCAAGAGAAAAGGTCATTTACACTGAGTTAGCAAAATGACTTTGAATTTACACTTAGAATTTATCGGTTTCACTATTAGTGATCAAATTGCTTGGTTGAGTGACCAAACGATTTCCGATTGTTATGAAATTTTACATGGACATTCTAATACATATAAAATGATTTATCATGAAGTAATATGAATTTTCTGGGTTGTTTTTCTAATATAATTAACCTATGCGCTCTATATGAAGCTCTTTGAGCTTACATGCAATTGGGGAGTTCTACCTCCTATTTCCTTGTAGGTTAATCATCATTGTGGTCTCATATGGCTCAGAATTCAGTATGTTCAAGAGTGGTCGAAGTCCAGTTTCTAAGAATGAGCTTGGAGCTCTAGGAAACTATGAAAAATCCTATATTTGCCAACTTTCCACTAAGGTACTTTATTAAGTTGAATGAATCAAACATTGAGGCTATTGGTTGTGGTTTTCATGGAGATACAACTCTTTTCAAACATGTGGGACAAACCTTGTCCTCTCTATCATTTGTGATATATTCTTGTTTGACATTTTCACTCAAGACATGTGCTACCAAGAAAGTTAGGTTGGTGCAATCAAACAAGATCCTTGACATTTTCACTCAAGACATGTGCTACCAAGAAAGTTATGTTGGTGCAATCAAACAAGATCCTTGACTAAGGGATCACTTTTGAAGTCTTTGATTCAAAATGAAGGGACAAGATGGCATAGTACAATCTACATCCATGACTGAGAATTAAAGAGAGTTTGAATGGTCAAGATTTGAAGACATACATTGATCAAATGGTTGTGCATAAGACAACTTTCTTGCTTGCAATTTTTGACTTAAAAAAAGGAGCATGTGCAACGTCTATATGCTCTATGGTGGAGATTTGTTTGCTCAAATCATCAATGATCAAGATTAGGAGCTGCAATGGATGGTAGAGATCAACTCTTGAAATTTGATCCAATGGCTGCAAGCATAGGAGAGAATTGCCTTTAAAAGAAGATCTTCCCTTTCATACAACTTGGAGAAGCAAATTGAAAAAATTATCCTTGAGAGAAACCTCTTGCTATCAAGTTCATCAATCATCAAGCCTTCTTGCTATTTGCTACAACAATCTTCTCCAATACAAGCCTCTACAATCAAGGACTTCTCACTACTCTTGCCTTTGCAAAAGGGAAGTTTCTATATCCTTTAGGCTTTGTTTACTTACAATCTAAACCTCTCTTGTTCTTAAAATCCTATCTTTGAGAGTGTTGCTGTAATCTTGAGAGTTCCATACCAAATACCTTTGAGGTAACCTGTGAGAACCTTGGCTGAAAATCCCATTGAGAAATTCCCTTTGTTAGGGGAAATTGTAAACATTGAAGTTTGAGGGAGTTCTTAGAAACCCTTGGTGTAAGGAGTTTTGTGGGTCTCTTAAAACCACACCTTAGTGGAGTTGGGAAAATCCTAGGTTGGTGAATCTAGGTAGTAGACGTAGGAGAAGGGTCTCCGAACTACTATAAATCGCTGTGTTGATTTCTTTGTTTACTTGTTTATATTTACTACTTGTTTCAAACTGCAGGATTTTCAAAACCCTAATCTGTCCGAGATTAGCAGACTGCCTTAAACTTTGAATTTTGATCTGAAATTTTGATATAGTGTTTATTAAGGTGTTGTGACATTGCATATAAAATTTCGTTGCATTTTGACATCATTTGATAGGTAAAATCTGAGTTGAAAAATCTGTGTGCAGTGTGTTGCTTGAAAATCTGTTTTGTGCAATTCTTGATTATTTGATATTTGGTCATTCACTATATTGTATCACATCTTGCATTGGATTGAATATTGATTAGGAAAATCATTAGAGTCCAAATTTGTGTGTTACTTGTTAATTGCCATTAATTTGTTTAATTTGAAAAAGGGATTCCAATTGGAATTTGGGGACACAATTCACCCCCCCTCTTGTGTTAAACTCGATCCGTCAATTGGTATCGGAGCAGGTTAGCTAAAACTAGGAGTTATATCCTATTTGGCATATTTATGGCAAATATTAATTCTTATGGTGAGGCCGAAGGCCTATCCATGAATAGACCACCATTTTTCAATGGCTTGCAATACGGTTTTTGGAAAAATAGGATGAAAATTTTTATAAATTCCATTGATTATGATTTGTGGGAAGTTGTAGAGAATGGTCCTTATGTTCCTAGGAAACTTTTGGGTGATGAGATGGTAGATAAGGAAAAGAGTGAGTTTACTAAGGAAGATAAGAGATTACTTAGCCTAAATAATAAGGCAATCAACACTTTGCACATTGCACTTATTAGGAGTGAATTTGATTACATAGCTCAATGTAAGAGTGCAAAGGAGATTTGGGATATGTTAGAGTTGAAGCATGAAGGAACAAGTCAAGTGAAGGACTCTAAGATAAACATGCTAGTCACCGAGTTTGAGACCTTTAGAATGAATAAGGGTGAGAGCATTAGGGAGATGTTTTCTAGACTTACTTGCATATGTAATGAATTAGAAGCTTTGAACAAACCATATGAGGAAGTTGATAAGGTCCAAAAGATCCTTAGGAGTTTACCTAGGATTTGGAAAGATAAGGTAGTAGCCATTAAAGAGGCTAAAGACCTTAGGAAGCTTAAGATAGAGGAATTAATAGGAAGTCTAATGACACATGAGTTGGAGATGTCAAGATTAGATGAGGAAGATGCACCACCTAAGAAAAATGGCTTAGCTCTTAGGATCAATAGTGACACTAGTTCGGATTCTAGTGATGATGATAGTGAAATAGGGGCAGCCCTATTAGCTAAGCATTTCAAAAAGTTCTTGAAGATGAACAAACGTGGAGGATTCAAGAATAGAAAGGCTTTTAAAGAAAAGAGAGAGGAGAAAGAGAAAGAAAAGAGTACTTGCTTTAAGTGTGGCAAAGTAGGTCACTTTATGGCCGATTGCCCTAAGCTTCAAAAGAAGAAGCATAAGGAATATAGAGAGAAAGAGAAGAAGAAGGAAAAAGGGAAGAAGGAGAAGAAGGCATTCAAGGCCACTTGGGATGATTCTTCATCATCATCTTCAAGTGATAGTGAAGAGGAACTCCAAGCCAACTTGTGTCTCATGGCAAATGAGGAAGAGGAAGTGTCCTCATCAAATTCGGATGAGATAGTAACATCTTCTAAATCTTCTTATGATGAGCTCTCTTGTGTTTATGATGAACTTTATATTGCTTATGAGAAATTGATGCATAAACACAAGCATGCTAAGAAAGAAGTTAGTAGACTTTCTAAAGTAGAAAAAATGCATCTAAATGAGTGTTGTGATTTGAAATCTAAATATGATGATGTATGTTTTTCACTTGATGCATTAGTTCAAGAAAATGAGGATTTAAAAAAATCAATTGAAAACATGTGTTAATTCTAGTAACATTGCATCATCTAGCAATTCACATGACTTAGATGCTTTGCATGCTAGGATTCATGAGCTAGAAGGTGAGTTGGATACATGGGATGATCATGAGTGCATTATTATGCCTAACTCTTCTTCTCTACAAAAAGAGCTTGATATGGCCAATGAGAAATACAATATGCTTGAAAAACAATTTTCAAAATTTTCTATGAGTTCTTCTAAATTGGATGAACTTCTTGCATCTCAAAGACATTATCTTGACAAGAGTGGATTAGGATATGATCCTATGAAACTTAAGGACACCCTAGAGGCTAAGGAGGCCACGGTCAATGTGAACAAAAATGGTACCTACCCCAAGGGTAAGGCTAATGTTCCTAAGGGAACTACACCTAGGAAGAGAAAAGTTTATGTGAAGAAGGTTTGGGTGCCTAAAGGGTTGAATGACTTTGAAAAGAAAGCATATGTGATGAGAACTTTCAAAATTGATGCATATGCCTTTATTGCTACTAACCCCAAAGGATCCAAAGTTTGGATACCTAAGGTATATTAAACATGTATTTATCTAGGTGTGCTTAAAATCCAAATCCGAATCATGCAAATGGTATTTGGATAGTGGTTGTTCTAGACACATGACGGAAGATGCTTCATTATTCACATCCTTTGAAGCAAAGAAGAATGGAGGATTTGTAACCTTTGGAGACAAGGTCAAAGGTAAGATCCTAGGCTTGGGATCCATAGGTAACTCTTCTTTCTCCCTTAGTGAAGTAAGATTGGTTGAAAATTTATCTTTTAATTTATTGAGTGTTAGTCACTTAGCCGATAAAGGCTTTGATATTCTTTTCAAAAATGATAAATGTTATGTTTTTGATGTTTATGGTAATGTTGTGAAATTAGGAAGTAGAAGTGGTGATATGTATGTAATGCATTTTGATGCTATGAAAAATTCTAAAATATCTTGCTTGCTTGCTAAGAATGATGATGCTTTGCATTGGCATAGAAGATTAGGTCATATCGGAATGTCTACATTGAAAAAGTTGTGTGCCAATGAACTTATTAGAGGATTGCCTAAGTTAAATTTCAATGTTGAACATGTTTGTGATGTTTGTGTTAGCGGTAAACAAATTAAAGAGTCTTTTAAGCCTAAACTTGATATTAGTACTTCTAGGCCTCTAGAATTGTTACATATGGATTTATTTGGTCCTAGTAGAGTTAGGAGTCTAGGTGGAAAATACTATGCATTTGTTATTGTGGATGATTATACTAGATTTACATGGTGTTTGTTTCTTGTGCATAAAAGTGATGCATTGCATGCTTTTGAAAACTTACTTAGGAGATTGCAAAATGAGCATAACTTAAAAGTTTCAAAAATTAGAAGTGACCATGGAGGTGAATTTGAAAATGCTAATTTTGATTCTTTGTGTGCTTCTTTTGGTATTAAACACGAGTTTAGTGCTCCTAGGACACCTCAACAAAATGGGGTTGTAGAAAGGAAGAATAGAACTTTACAAGAACTAGGAAGAACCATGCTTCTAGAATATAATCTTGCTAAATATTTTTGGGCCGAAGCTACTAGTAATGCATGTTATGTGAGTAATAGACTTAGCATTAGAAAATGATTAAAGAAAACTCCTTATGAACTCTTGTATGGCAAGAAACCTAAAGTAGATTACTTTAAGGTTTTTGGTGCTAAATGTTTTATTTTAAATACCAAAGACAATTTGGATAAATTTGATGCAAAGAGTGACATTGGAATATTTTTAGGATATTCATCATCATCTAAAGCATATAGAGTATTTAACTCTAGAACTAAAATTGTGGAAGAAAGTGTAAATGTTAAATTCGATGATATGACCACACTTGCTCCAAATGTGCGTGTAGAAAATAATTTTTCAGATTTGGAACATCCTTTGAAGCACAAAAATGAAGGTACACATGGAGTACAATAGCTAGAAGAAGATGAAGATGATGTCCCTTTGGTGGAGAACTTAAGGGAGATGAATATCTCAAATGAAGAAACACCACCAAATGAAGAAAGTAAAGGTGAACCCGAGGGAAATGAAGAACAAAATGAAGCTGAAAATGCTATGGAACAACTGGGTGTTCACAAATACAAGGTGATGAAGTCTCATCCAAAAGAACTAATTATTGGAGACTTGCATCAAGGAAGGCAACTAAGAGCCAAAAGGGACTCTACGGTCAATTCTAATCCTTTAAACTCTTTTGCCATGCTTTCTTTAGTAGAGCCTAAAAATGTACGTGATGCTTTGCATGATGATGATTGGGTGTATGCCATGCAAGAGGAGTTAGAACAATTTGAGAGAAGTAAGGTTTGGACTCTTTGTCCTAAACCTAAAGACCACACCATTATAGGAACAAAATGGGTCTATAGGAATAAGATGGATGAAAATGGTAATGTAACTAGGAACAAAGCTAGATTAGTGGCCCAAGGATATTGCCAAGAAGAGGGCATTGACTTTGATGAAACCTTTGCACCGGTTGCAAGGTTAGAGGCTATTAGATTATTGCTTGCATTTGCATGTTACAAAAATATCAAACTTTTTCAAATGGATGTGAAAAGTGCATTTTTAAATGGTGTGATAAATGAGGAAGTTTATGTTAAACAACCTCCCGGATTTGAAAGTAAGAAATTTCCAAACCATGTTTACCAACTAGACAAGGCTTTATATGGTTTAAAACAAGCTCCTAGAGCTTGGTATGAAAGATTGTCTAAGTTCTTGCTTGAAAATGGTTTTCAATGTGGTAGTATTGATGATACTTTGTTTATTAAATACAAAGGTCTTGATATGCTAATTGTGCAAATATATGTTGATGATATTGTGTTTGGTGCTACATTAGAATCTATGTGTGAAGATTTTGCATTATGCATGAAGAATGAATTTGAAATGAGTATGATTGGTGAGTTGACTTACTTTCTAGGTTTACAAATTAAACAAACCCCACTTGGCACTCACATTAGTCAAACTAAGTATACAAATGAGATATTAAAAAGGTTTGGCATGGATATTTCTAAAGGTTCATCCACACCTATGGGATTGGGAACCAAATTAGAACCCGACCTAGATGGTAATGATGTTGATCAAAAGAGATATAGGTAAATGATTGGTAGTTTACTTTACTTGACCGCATCTAGGCCCGATATTATGTTTAGTGTTTGCATGTGTGCAAGATTTCAATCTAATCCTAAGCAAACACATCTCATGGCCATAAAGAAGATTCTTAGGTACTTAAAGGACACACCTTCCCTAGGGTTGTGGTATGATAAGAAATCTTCATTTGACTTGCATTCATTTGTAGATGCCGACTTTGCGGGTTGCAAAATAAATAGGAAAAGTACTAGTGGTACTTGTCAATACCTAGGAAATATGCTCATATCTTGGTTCTCCAAGAAGCAAACATGTGTTGCTTTGAGCACTACCGAAGCCGAATATATGGCTATTGGTAGTTGTACTTGCCAATTGCTTTGGATTAAACAACAAATGCTTGATTTTAATATGGAATTTTCAAACATTCCAATTCTTTGTGATAACATAAGTGCCATACATTTGTCTAAGAATCCTATATATCATGGTAAAGCTAAGCATATAGACATTAGACATCATTTCATTAGAGATCATGTTGCTAAAAAGAACATTGTGCTTGAACATGTAGAAGGGGAACATAATATTGCCGATTTGTTCACTAAACTTTTAGCTAAGGATAGATTCATAAAACTAAGAAATGCATTGGGTTTGTGTGAAGCACCTTGAGAGCATATTACTTGAATGCATATCCTTGTTTGATTGATATCCCAAGATTGAACTTGAATGCTTATTATATTTTCTTGGTGATATGTGCTTATAAGCTAAATGTATAAATTGGTATGCATGATTGAAGGGGGAGTAACCTAGTGTCATTAGGAGGCCATGCGTCACTTAGTGTGATAGGCTCCAAATTAGGTCACTTAGGTTCTATTAGTTCAATTGGTGTGTTGCCATGACTATTTGTTGATGAGAACTAGTTTTGATATTATTTGAAGTATGTTTATGGTCTTAAATCACTTTTGTGATAAAATCTCAAAAATGCTTATAAATCTTTTACAAAACTTGCATCAACCCCTTAGTTCTCCACTTTTTGATTTATTACAAAAAGGGGGAGAGACATGATGATAAATTGCATTAAAATCATTTGCCAAAATGCATATATAGGCATAACTTAAGGGGGAGTGTATATGCCATGATTGAGAGAGAATAGATGTTAAAGTAAGGGGGAGCTAAGCTTACTTAACTAAAGTTGTATATGAGTTTCAAAAGTGTTTTAAATTGATATCATTAAACTTTTTAATGCACTTTGAATTGATATTAAATTCAATTACAATCAAATAGACATTTATATCATGCATGTTTTGTAATCATCAAAAAGGGGGAGATTGTTGGACCTATGGTCCTATATGTCTAATTTTGATGATATTAAATCATTTATAAATCATAATGAAACATTAAAGCAATATTTGATTTATATGAATTGAATTTAAATGACTATATATTTTTTAGATAGTGCTGGAAATTAAGTTTTGAAAACAAACATACATGGACTAAGTTAGAGCATCAATTTTCCAATTATCATATCTTAACCAACTTAGGTCCAAATGACTTGAAACTTGAATCACATATACATGAAGGTTTAATATATGTTCTAGGACTATAATCATGAGAAATTAAGTGCATCACATATATATTTGGTCATATGCTTAAATTCCGCCAAAACTAGGTTTTACCTAATTTTGTGCATATGTGTTCTTTGTGAACGTGGTGAACCAAATGAACTCCGATTTAAATGAAATTTCGTGTGCATCTTAGTTTCATCACTATGAACATATTTGATTTAGTAAAGTTCAAGAGAAAAGGTCATTTACACTGAGTTAGCAAAATGACTTTGAATTTACACTTAGAATTTATCGGTTTCACTATTAGTGATCAAATTGCTTGGTTGAGTGACCAAACGATTTCCGATTGTTATGAAATTTTACATGGACATTCTAATACATATAAAATGATTTATCATGAAGTAATATGAATTTTCTGGGTTGTTTTTCTAATATAATTAACCTATGCGCTCTATATGAAGCTCTTTGAGCTTACATGCAATTGGGGAGTTCTACCTCCTATTTCCTTGTAGGTTAATCATCATTGTGGTCTCATATGGCTCAGAATTCAGTATGTTCAAGAGTGGTCGAAGTCCAGTTTCTAAGAATGAGCTTGGAGCTCTAGGAAACTATGAAAAATCCTATATTTGCCAACTTTCCACTAAGGTACTTTATTAAGTTGAATGAATCAAACATTGAGGCTATTGGTTGTGGTCTTCATGGAGATACAACTCTTTTCAAACATGTGGGACAAACCTTGTCCTCTCTATCATTTGTGATATATTCTTGTTTGACATTTTCACTCAAGACATGTGCTACCAAGAAAGTTAGGTTGGTGCAATCAAACAAGATCCTTGACATTTTCACTCAAGACATGTGCTACCAAGAAAGTTATGTTGGTGCAATCAAACAAGATCCTTGACTAAGGGATCACTTTTGAAGTCTTTGATTCAAAATGAAGGGACAAGATGGCATAGTACAATCTACATCCATGGCTGAGAATTAAAGAGAGTTTGAATGGTCAAGATTTGAAGACATACATTGATCAAATGGTTGTGCATAAGACAACTTTCTTGCTTGCAATTTTTGACTTAAAAAAGGGAGCATGTGCAACGTCTATATGCTCTATGGTGGAGATTTGTTTGCTCAAATCATCAATGATCAAGATTAGGAGCTGCAATGGATGGTAGAGATCAACTCTTGAAATTTGATCCAATGGCTGCAAGCATAGGAGAGAATTGCCTTTAAAAGAAGATCTTCCCTTTCATACAACTTGGAGAAGCAAATTGAAAAAATTATCCTTGAGAGAAACATCTTGCTATCAAGTTCATCAATCATCAAGCCTTCTTGCTATTTGCTACAACAATCTTCTCCAATACAAGCCTCTACAATCAAGGACTTCTCACTACTCTTGCCTTTGCAAAAGGGAAGTTCCTATATCCTTTAGGCTTTGTTTACTTACAATCTAAACCTCTCTTGTTCTTAAAATCCTATCTTTGAGAGTGTTGCTGTAATCTTGAGAGTTCCATACCAAATACCTTTGAGGTAACCTGTGAGAACCTTGGCTGAAAATCCCATTGAGAAATTCCCTTTGTTAGGGGAAATTGTAAACATTGAAGTTTGAGGGAGTTCTTAGAAACCCTTGGTGTAAGGAGTTTTGTGGGTCTCTTAAAACCACACCTTAGTGGAGTTGGGAAAATCCTAGGTTGGTGAATCTAGGTAGTAGACGTAGGAGAAGGGTCTCCGAACTACTATAAATCGCTGTGTTGATTTCTTTGTTTACTTGTTTATATTTACTACTTGTTTCAAACTGCAGGATTTTCAAAACCCTAATCTGTCCGAGATTAGCAGACTGCCTTAAACTTTGAATTTTGATCTGAAATTTTGATATAGTGTTTATTAAGGTGTTGTGACATTGCATATAAAATTTCGTTGCATTTTGACATCATTTGATAGGTAAAATCTGAGTTGAAAAATCTGTGTGCAGTGTGTTGCTTGAAAATCTGTTTTGTGCAATTCTTGATTATTTGATATTTGGTCATTCACTATATTGTATCACATCTTGCATTGGATTGAATATTGATTAGGAAAATCATTAGAGTCCAAATTTGTGTGCTACTTGTTAATTGCCATTAATTTGTTTAATTTGAAAAAGGGATTCCAATTGGAATTTGGGGACACAATTCACCCCCCTCTTGTGTTAAACTCGATCCGTCAGATCTCACCAGCTTCCAACTTCATGACCTCGAATCGATCGAGATACAACCGAGTTTAATCGAGTTGGACCTCACCGCGAATCGTTTGTCGAGCTTGGACCCTCGAATCGCGCAGCTCTCGAATCTGAAGAAGTTCTCGCTGCGCCAGAACCTCATTGACGATGCCGCTATCTACCCGATGTCTCGGTGGGACACTTTATCCGGTCTGGAGGTATTGATCTTGCTGTGTTGCATTCGCTGTATTTCTGTTTGGCTGCCGAGAAAACGTAGGATAATGAAAATTTTGTGTTGTTTTGTAAACTGATCTCTTATTTAAGGGCCGATTACTACTCTTACTTATTTCATTGTCCTGTGCACTGTACATCCTCCTATTACTTGAGTTTTACGCATCTTCTGTTAATGGCAGGAATTAGTGTTAAGAGATAATAAATGAACGAAAATACCCGATGCGAGCATATTCAAGAAGCTTTTGGTTTTTGATGTCTCTTTCAATGAAATCACGTCTTTGTATGGATTGGCTAAGATCTCTAACACGCTCAAGGAACTCTATGTTTCCAAGAATGAAGTTTCGAAGATGGAAGAGATTGAACACTTCCATCAGTTGCTAATGCTGGAACTTGGTTCCAACAGATTGCGGGTGAGCTTTGTAATCTTCTTAATGTTTATAAGGCCATGAAAGCAAATGCAAAGTAAAGGAGCAGAACTTACAGCAATTTTGTTAATGGGTCTTTTTATTTGTAGGGTGCGTCGGAATTAAAGTAAAACTTCGTAGAGATTTTATAGTTTTTAAAGAATGGAGTTGATGCTAAAAATGCTGATCTTGGGATTTCAGGTGATGGAAAATTTGCAAAATTTGACAAATTTGCAGGAGCTGTGGCTAGGGCGCAACCGTATCAAAGTAGTAAACCTATGTGGGTTGAAATGCATCAAGAAGATTAGTTTGCAAAGCAATCGTTTGACTTCTATGGAAGGATTTGAGGTTTCCAGTTGTTGAAAAACTCTGTATTTCTTTATAACTTGCAAATTTTTTTGTTAAGAGCATTTATTTTTTTATTAATTCTCAGGATTGTGTTGCTCTTGAAGAACTATACTTATGCCATAATGGCATTTCAAAAATGGAAGGCCTATCAACCTTAGTAAACCTTCGTGTATTAGACGTATCATCTAACAAGCTAATGTCAGTTGATGACATTCAAAATCTGACAGAGTAAGAATATTGCTCCAGAAATCGTGTTGTCTCCTTTGTAGTTTTCTTGATTTTACCTTGTGATTTTCCTACAGGTTAGAAGATTTGTGGCTTAACGATAACCAAATGGAATCACTTGAAGGCATTGCTGGAGCTGTTGCTGGTGCTAGGGGAAAACTTGCCACTATCTACCTTGAAAACAATCCATGTGTATGTTCATCCTTTACTTAAGAATCTAAACTCTGTGAACCATTATTGTACTGAGTACATGCTAGTTGATGGGGATTTGTGCAACACTAATTTTCTGTTCTGATTTTCATTTGTTTTGTCTGCTTTTACTGTACCTTTATTGCACATTATTACATGCTAAGTTGATGGGGATTTGCACTACACTTTTTTGTTCTCTTCTGATTTTCATCTGTTTTTGTCTGGTTTTACTGGTGGGCCTCCTAATCTTGTTCTTGCATGGTATCCTTTCCTCGAACTTTCTTACATGCTCATAT
Organism: Tripterygium wilfordii; assembly: GCF_013401445.1. Taxonomy (NCBI): domain Eukaryota; kingdom Viridiplantae; phylum Streptophyta; class Magnoliopsida; order Celastrales; family Celastraceae; genus Tripterygium; species Tripterygium wilfordii. The sequence goes on along the minus strand of NC_052240.1, from coordinate 12,311,879 downwards.
CTTTGGATGACATAAAGATTAAACCTTTATATTCAATGTTTTATGCTACCTAGGGATCATATGGTTATGGTCTCAGTGAAAATCTGTAGACTGAGATATGTGCTCACTCCTGTTTCAGCAGTTTTGTATTCTAATAAGGAATGCTTTTGGTTTATTTATCAACTATCAGTCTGTTTATCATCAAGTTCTAACATAGTGTACGAGGTTCTGCACATGTGTTGAGATCTAGTAAAATGCCATATATGTATAGAATACTTAGTAAACGTCTATGCTGATAAAGAAGTTGATTACAGTTGCATGTTTATCATCTGTGCATGGGTAGTTTGGAAGGAGGCATACTCTGCATGGTTAGTTTAAATCCTGTCCAACAATATAGAACTGAAGTATATGACTTGTCACTTTCGTTTTGCAGGTGAAGTCTCCAACCTACACTGCTACCCTAAGAGAAATTTTCCCGAATATTCAGCAAATTGATTCCAATATATACGCCTAGAAATTTTCTCGAATCTTGTTTTTTCATTCGACACTTGCCCCTGGAAGTAAAACCCTGTTGGAGTAATATTTCTTGACCATGCTGGTAGGCCTCACTGATCGTACTATTGAGTTTTGTCTTCTGTCTTCTGATGTTTTTTATGGATCTGATTTGCAGATCAATGGTTAGTCAATCAGGAAGAAGGAACCAACAGTACTGCTTGTTGATAAAGAAAGTCATCCTGTTAAATCATATTGGAGTTTCAAATAACCATACGTATTGTATTCTGAAGTTACTTGAGTATTTTGTTATCAATATTTAGAGCTGGTTGAAAATTAACCTTCTTTTCGAATGTATACGTATTAGGCAAATATTTCTGTAGTACTATGTTACCGACATTTTTGACGAATGGAAATGCATGAATTTCATGGATGGCAAAGTGAATTTTTGGTATACTAGTTTTACTTTTTTTATCCATAAAAAAAAAATGTTGAGCTCGCATGGATTTTGTGAGTTTCCTGAGTCCTGACGTTATATTTTTATCTGTTTGGACAAGGAGATTAGAATTGAACTCATCATATTTGATAGATTATTTTTTATATTTATTTAGGTATGCGCAAAAGCTCGTTTGGCTGGATGGCTGCTGTGTACGAGTGCTGGGGATTGAAGGTTTAAATTCTGTCAGGTCCAACTTCCAATTTCTCAACTAAAATAAAATTACCCTTGGTTCTGTGTGAGGGGGTTGAGCAGTTGAAAAGAAAAAAAAATGTATGTGTAAAATCATTTGAAAGGAAGGAAAAAAAAAAAAACTATCTATTGATGAAATAAGTTCAATGCCCCTTTGAGAAGCCGCTGCTTCTTTAGCATCCACCTGAAAGCATAATATTGCAAAAAAGCGCAAAGATTTTGCCATTTGTGATCCTTCATATGAAATTGAAACACACAGTAGAAGAGAAGATTGCATATTACCTACATCAAGTTGCCAAACTGAGCTACCGTCCTAATGAGAGTGTTAAAAGAAAAGGGATTGCATACGACCCACAACTGCAGAATTATGATTTCTAGATCTAGGACAAACCCTCAGGCAACAGGAATGAACCAATGCGCACAGAAGAAGATAAACAATGGACACTTATGTATCATGCTGAATGACCATATGAAATTGAATACTAAACACAAATTACTAAGCAAATGGCACAACGTACTGCAACAGCCACTGTTGCCACCAGTTAAAACAGCAATATGTAGCAGAGTACAGCACATTATAACACATTATAGTGTTCATTGGATTAAGACTAAAATCCCACATTTTCAAGTGACTTATTGGATATAGAACAAAGGGAAAAAGAACACAATTCGTACTAATTCTCAATATAACAGATCCTACTTCAAGCTTCTTAACGGCCCCTCTCAAACCCAATACGAGTCCTACCAGAGCCACCATCATAACCATCTCGCATGGAAGACCCAGCACTTGCCTTCATAGTTCCACCAGTGCCCACCCTTTCCATGGCTTTCTTACCTCCCTTTACCTCTGTCAAGAACTGCTCTAAACCAAATGGATCAGCTTCTTCAGCATCCTTCTCAAACTCAACTGGCCGATCTCTTGGACCAGCCTTATCAGAAGTCCCTGCAAATGCTTTGTCAGGTTTGAAACGATCAGTTTTCATGATCTTCTCCAACTGCTCATCTGCACCTCCATACACATCTGTATCAGCATCTTTCTTTGGCCTATACAACGTTGAAAGTGTTGGCTGAGCTGTAAACAAGCCTTTGCTATAGACATTGTACTGGTCATCAGTGGCAAACCCAGAATCCATCCCCTTCTCCTGGTTGAACAACCTTTGATCATACATGATCTCTCCACCTCTTCCAGCTCCAGTTGAAGCCATACCAAGGGCAACCTTCTCACTAATATCACGATCCCTGTCTCTTGTAATCTTACTCCTTTTCCCCATTGCAGCATCTTTGGATTCCAACCTCCTTTCCCTCTCCCTCTCTCGACGTCGCTCTTCACGAATTTTCTCCCGTCCTACCCGCTCTTCCCTTTCCTCCCTTGTCTCCTTTGGCATGTCCTTCTCCCTCACTGGTTCATAATCCCCTCTCATACTGGCACCATCAATCACACCATTCTCAGATGCCATCGGAACAGCAGAAGGGGGAGCCACACCGGTTCTCTCAGATCGCGCCTTTGCTGCTAATGCTCGTAATTCTTGCTCCTTCCTTTCCTTCTCCTTCATAAGCATTTCTTTCTGAACTTTCGATCTCATTGCAACTGCTTCTCTAGCCTTCTGCTCAGCAACATAAAGCGCCTCTGATAGCTTGGCAAAATTATCATTAATTTGAACGTCCTGAAGTCCTCTACCATCAGCTGCAAGACGCTTGTCAAGCGGGATTGTGTAACCTTTTGGGTTCTTCCAGTTTGAGATACAAGGAGGGATTTTCCAATCTTGTTGGTCTTTCACAGTCACAGGCCTAGGTGGGGAATGCATGACTGGTACAGGAGGAGACCCAGAAGCCTTGGGCACCCGCTTATGCTTGAACTTTGGCGGGTCAAGAGGGTCCACAGGCATCTCCATCATTCTAATAATCCTTTCTTTAGCACCTGAATTGAAAGCTGCCGATT